>NC_092411.1:14096171-14702838 GCF_040894005.1 Engystomops pustulosus | reverse complement strand
AATTTGTAACTGTTTTTTGGGGGTTTTTTTAGATTCATTTTGTATTAAGAGGAGAATGAGGGTTTAGCAGTAAACTTTCTGCTTAAAGTAGATACAGGAGGTAAAGTAGTTTTAGGCTTAAACTATGTTATTTCTCTGTCCCCCTCAAAACCATCTGTCCTGTGAGTAGAAGCTATTGATCAGCAGCAGCAGCAGAATGTGTGCAGTGCAGACCCCTGCTAATCTATAGCGTTGCTGACAATCATAGGCGGTGGGTTACATCTGTCTCCAGGCTGCTGCTGCTGCAACACACATGTACTATACTGTATGTCACCTACCTGCTTCTGGTAAGTCCTCACCTTGGTCACTAGCAGAAGGACACAGGTTGCATTGCATAGTTCATAGTATCCAATTATGTTTTATTTAAAGGCAATTAAACTGTTGTCCTGTGTATAGGGACAGAGGGATAGACTGTTGCCCTGTATATAGGGATAGGCTGTTGCCCTGTATATAGGGATAGGCTGTTGCCCTGTGTTTAGGGATATAGGGAAAGACTGCTGCCCTGTGTATAAGGATAGAGGGATAGTCTGCTGCCCTGTGTATAGTGATAGAGGAATATACTGCTTCCCTTTGTATAGGGATATAGGGATGGGCTGCTGCCCTGTATATAGGGATAGAGGGATAGACTGCTGCCCTGTGTATATGGATATAGGGATAAAGACTACTTCCCTGTGTATAGGGATATGGCTGTGCAAGGCCTCAGGCATAAGGAAAAAGATGAATATAATTGTAGATTTGCACAGAAGCTTCTGTATATATGGAGCATATATTTGACTGCAAATAGGATGGATAGATAAATAATAGATAGATAGATAGATAGATATGAAATAGATAAATAAACAGATACAGTAGATATGAAATAGATAGTGGATAGTGGATAAATAATTCATGTATAGATATGGATAGATACAATTAAGTAGATAACTGGTAAATATGGATAGATGGAAAATAGATAGATATGAGATAGATAGATAGATAGATAGATAGATAGATAGATAGATAGATAGATAGATATGAGATAGATAGATAGATAGATAGATAGATAAATAGTCAGAGAGGTACTGCTAACATCATTCTGTGACATCATTCCCTGTCCTTCTCTTTTGTCAGTTGTAACTATGTCCTGTCTTTAGTCACAAGAACATTTTCACGATAGATAGATAGATAATATAAAAATAAATACAAAATATATAGATATATAGATGATATATATGAAATAGATGAAGGAGAGGTAGATAGACAGATACATAGATACATTTGAAATAGATAGATAATAGATAGATTTTAAAGACAGATGACAGATAGATGGAAAGACAGACGAATAGAAAAATAGATATCTAAATAAAAGGTAGACAGTAAATATATAGATGAATGGTAGGTAAAATATTTGCGAGAGAATATGAGATTGATACATGAAAAAAACTACCATCTATCTATTCATCTAATGTATCTGTCCTACCATATCTATTTATCTAGTATCTATTTTATATCTGTAAAGGTTGATTTGCATTTCTGCATGCAACAGGAAGGAAGGAAGGAAGGAAGGAAAGAAAGAAACACTGTACGTGGTGTATGTATTGTTGCATTATTAATGCAATTTGAAAGATTTCCAGATTTTCATTACATTTTAGAGATTGAAAAAACTTTTCCCTTAATTGTGATACTATATAGAAAAATATTTCTTATATATATATCATAGTGGGATGATATGATTATATAGTTGTAGCTATTCTGGGACAGATTACAGGATTCCCTTTGTTTCTGTCTGTCTATGTCCTGCTCCAGGCTGTGTCCTCTCCTCTGTCTCTCTCTGCTGTATATGGTGGGGTCATCCATGGTCTACTGTCAGGTTGTGTAGGACCCTGTGAGATCACCTGCTGCACCTGTAGGTAAGAACAAGATCTGTATTCATCACGTTCCATCTACACATTTGAGGCTTTTTTGTGTCTCCTCTTCACAGCCCTTGGGGTTTGGCACAGTTACCCCTCTGCAGCTTTACCACCAAACTCTGCAAGTACAAGACTTGTCACAACAGCCACATTTGGAAAGTTGAAACTTTTATTTCCCTGTAGAAGGACATAGTATCTACACAACCGCATATACCTCAGTTTCCACATGCAGGTTTATTTCCTTTGTCATTACTTTTAATACTAGACCACGTTTGGGGTATTCTACTCCTTTGTGGGGTGTTTTATAATAAAATAATTATAATAATACTTTATTTGTCCCAAGGGAAATTTTTCTCTTACATTAGACACATAGATCACATTTAAAAATTACATAAAATCCCATTGGTGTACTGTTATATTTTCTATTTTTAGATTTCTTTCAGATTTACTATGCGTCTTATTATTGGAGAATTTTAGGTGCAAATAAACTATTGGGGTGATTGCAGAGTTTGCCTGATATTCCTGGAAGTCTCTCAAATGTTCTAGATAGTATGTATCCTCTGCATGCAGTAAACTCACAAAGAAAGGAGAATAATGGGTTTAACTGCAAGGTGGATTAACCTGCTAAATATTATCTATTCTAACAGATGGGAGAACTAAGAAAACAAAAAACATGCAAATATCTATCTTTCTCATATCTATCTATCTATCTATCTATCTCATATCTATCTATCTCATATCTATCTATCTATCTATCTATCTATCTATCTATCTATCTATCTATCATCTCATACCTATTTATTCAGCTATCGCCTAATCTCCTATTTGGCTACAGTGTGACTTGTTTTAACCCTTTACAGGCTGTGTTACGAATCCCACCTATTTTCCTTCCAGTCAATGGTTTATTATATTTTGGTAACTGCAGTCAGGACAGAAGGAACAATCCGGAGTGAGGTGTCTTTTGTTCAGCTTAAGTTAAGCGTGAAATGTTCTTGTGACTAAAGACAGGACATAGTTACAGCTGACAAAAGAGAAGGACAGGGGATGATGTCACAGAATGATGTTAGGAGTACCTCTCTGACTATCTATCTATCTATCTATCTATCTCATATCTATCTATTTTCTATCTATCCATATTTACCAGTTATCTACTTAATTGTATCTATCCAAAGCTATACATGAACTATTTATCCAGTTCTATCTATCTATCTATCTATCTATCTATCTATCTATCTATCTATCTATCTATCTATCTATCTTTACCAATTATCTATGTATTATCTATGTATCTATGCATATGTATCAATTACCTATTTATCTAATCTATCTATTCTCTCATATCTATATATCTATACATATTTATCCAATATATCTATATTTATCCAATATCTATCTATCTATCTCATATCTATCTATCTATCTATCTATCTATCTATCTATCTATCTATCTATCTATCTATCTCATATCTATCCATGTATCTCATATCTATCTATCTATCTCATATCTATCTATCTATCTATCTCATATCTATCTATCTATCTATCTATCTATCTATCTACCTATCTCATATCTATCTATCTATCTATCTATCTATCTATCTATCTATCTATCTATCTATCTATCTATCTATCCATGTGCATCCATAATTTCATCCCCTTAACCTCTTCCAGTCATGGATGACTTCAACACTGGCATTAATTTTACTAGACTCAAATGAACTACTACCTACTATGGAGAGATAGATAGACATATCATTAGAAAGAAATATGGAAGATAATTTATATGTTTGCACTGCATAGATAATAGCAGGAAGGGAGGAAGGATAGATATTAGATAGATGTGAGTTAGATCAATAGTAATTGGATATATAATGATAGAAAGACCGTGTGATAATAAATAATATAAATAATATTATTATTTTATTCCCCACGATGACACGATAACTATCTCACATCTATCTAACAATCTACCTAGCTATTGATCTAATATATATATATATATATATATATATATATATATATATATATGGAATTTATAAATAGATATATATGTTAAGAATAAATACTCTAGATAGATATGAAACAGAGATAAATAGATATGAGATAGATTGATTGATAGTTAGATTGATACTACCCCTATGCATAGAAGGAGGAGCAGGGAGGGTAATCAGATGCTTTTACAGCTCTTTTAGATGCAATTGTCTCTATAGAAAGGGAAACTGCTTCTCTCTCCAATCTACATATGAAAGTGAAATGGATTTGACTGAAAGTTTTTATTTCGATTTTTTTTTCGGCTGCTGATAGTTTCACATCCCAGAAAATGCTTCAATTATAATGATATATTTATCTGTATATTTGGTGCACTATATAAATGTCGCATTTATGTTTTTGTAATTTAGGGTCCATAAATTACAGAATTTCCTATGAACAAAATTAAACTGAAAAACTGAGATGTTTCTGCCGTGATCCATCTACAATGAGGATGGTAAAACTGAGAATTGTACAATTCATACAAAAATTATACAAAATTAAATTAATAAAAACCGCACCATACCCGGGTCTGTACTAAGGCTTGTAATGGTGACATTACCTGTATATTACACGAGGTTCTATGTCGCTTTATTTGGACACTGAAGAATTGTTGCTTATTAGTTATTGCCATATTTTTATTTTGCATTATATTATGTTACAGATTTATAAATTATTTTATTCGTTTTTTTGTTGCAAAAATTATATAAATAAAACAGTTTATATCCAGTAAATACAATCTATCGATATCGATAAACGAGAACCTTGTATATTCCATATTCTGCTTCTTGTTATTTGCAGGGCTCTGCTGCTGATTGGATGTAATTAGTCACTGATAAATTAGGCAGCTGCATTTGTGAAAATTCAGCAAATCAGTATCGATTTTTAACTCTTCATCTGCCGCTCTGCAGGGTAATGATTAACTCCAGCTTGTTGTGACTCATCTCATCGCTTTGTCTATGCAGGAGGCTCTGCTGTGCTCTGGATATACACAGTGCAGGACTCCCTGTCTTCTCTACATTAGGGGTTCACAGTTTTGGGGTAACACCTACACTTGGGGTATGCAGACTCTTATCAATATTCCTGTGTGGTAGTAAGATGGGAGCATAGTATGGAAAGAAAAAAAATATTAATTTGTTTCTTTGTAAACTTTGTTTATGTGTTTCATTTTATTAGTTATTATATAATTATATTTTGTATTATTGGTTAATGTTTTGATACTTTTTTTTGCTAGTGACGTTATTGTAGTATGTAGTAATTTATATTTTAGTTGTTTTTGTTGGAGTGATTGTGTTTCTTTATGCATTAATATATATGTACATTCTGTCTATTTGTATTCTCTATCTGTATTCTTTTTTAATCGTGTATTGATTAAAATGTATTGAAATATAAATCTGTATATTCTTTTTATTTAGCATGCAATATATAGTGTACTTCTTTTTCTTATATCTATTATATATTTGTATGTAAAGTATATAGTGTACAATATATCTTATCTTTATCTATCTAATAAATATATATATATATTCCTATCTATATGTGTATGTAATATATATATATATATATATATATATATATTTAGTCTCCATATATAACTATAATGCATATATATATATATATATATATATATATATATATATATATATAATGTTTAATTACTCTATTTGCTATCAATCTATATTGTACCTCTCTATATATATTAGTGATAACCTGTAGTATTATTAAAGGGATACTCGCTTTTGTGTGTAATACTGTATATAGATTTTCTTTCTTTTTGTCTTTTTCTAGGTGTCTAGATACAATTCTTGCTAAAAGCCATGTAGAATTATATAGAAGTAATAAATATATATTACAAAGACTATTTGTGCACAGTCTTTTCAAGGCTCGCACAGCATATAAATATCATATAGGTTATATTATAGTAAATGATGTACAGCCTGAGGAATAGATAAAAGTGTTAGTGATACAGCTGTAAACAAGCAAAAATAAAAATATTAAGTACAGTGAACATACAACAAATGCAACAAATGCTAATAATACTCTACAATGTATCAATTATTTTATGCACACAGAATCTCTCTCTATATATGTATACAAACATATATATATATATATATATATATATATATATATATATACACACAAAATCTATCTCTATGTCCTATCTGTCTGTCAGTAAGTCGGTATTTCTAAATTAACACCTATATCTATAAGTATGTACATACTGTATATACACAGCGTTCCAGCTGTTCACGTAATTCTTTAGACTCTGATACATTGTTACCATTTCTATTGTTGTTAGGATTTGTTCTAATAATCACAATAATAATAATTGGGGTTTACAGACTCCTCCTTAATAGATCTATTTGGTAAATTACCCCCCACCCCCCACCCTGAGGCTGAACAGAATAGGAGCCAAACTGATTGATTCCCTGACAGTTTTAGGAGTAAGAAGCAATGACTCGTGTGGCCACAACACTGGGGCTCAGGGCACTTCTTTAATGACTGGATGGTCACTAATGTCATCTCCATAACCTCCTCCAGCCATGGATGACTTCTGCACTGGCATTATTCTTAATTTTGTGTCTGTTTTTACTAGACTCATATGAACTACCCCCTACTATGGATGGATGGATAGACGTATCATTAGAAAGAAATATGGAATATATTTTATAGGTTTGTATTGGATAGATAATTGCTGAATGGATAGATATTAGATAGATGTGAGAGGGATATATAGATGATAATAAGACAATGTGATAATAAATTATATAATTAATATAATTACTTAATTCACCATGTCAATAATTATCTCTCATCTATCTATCTATCTATCTATCTATCTATCTATCTATCTATCTCATATCTATCTATCTATCTATCTATCTATCTATCTATCTCATATCTATCTATCTATCTATCTATCTATCTATCTATCTATCTATCTATCTATCTCCTATCTATCTATCTATCTCCTATCTATCTATCTATCTATCTATCTATCTATCTATCTCCTATCTATTTATCTATCTATCTATCTCATATCTATCTATCTACCTATCTATCTCATATCTATCTATCTATCTATCTATCTATCTATCTATCTATCTACCTATGTCATATCTATCTATCTATCTATCTATCTATCTATCTATCTATCTCTCTCATATCTATCTATCTATCTATCTATCTCCTATCTATCTATCTATCTATCTATCTATCTATCTATCTATCTATCTCATATCTATCTATCTATCTATCTATCTATCTATCTAAACATCTCATGGTTACTGATGGGGAAATAATTCCTGACATTTTCTGTCTTGATGGAGCTATGTGAAAATGTCATGCATGAATAGAAGCAATGAGTGGGGTGGCATGGGGCATTCCTGTCCGCAGCTGCCCACTGCCCACACATAGGCCATGGTACTATTCTATGCCAGACCAGATCCGGTGTAGAAGTGCTCTGGTGGCCCATCACAGCACAGCTGCCCACCTGGATTTATCAAGAGGTCATCATCATTTCAGAATTTTTAAGGTCACCACGTGAGTTCACTGCAAAGGGGCCTACTGAAACCTGGAGCCGACCCTCCATATATTAGTCATAAGATACCTACAACACTTGCTCCGAGGTCAAACCTGCTGACCTATGCACCCAACCTAGTACCCCCTCAACCTCATAGACTGTAAGCTCTTGTGTCACCCCCATCCTCATAGACTGTAAGCTCTTGTGTCACCCCCTCATCCTCATAGACTGTAAGCTCTTGTGTCACCTCCTCATCCTCATAGACTGTAAGCTCTTGTGTCACCCCCTCATCCTCATAGACTGTAAGCTTGTGTGTCACCTCCTCATCCTCATAGACTGTAAGCTCTTGTGTATCACCCCCTCAACCTCATAGACTGTAAGCTTGTGTGTCACCTCCTCATCCTCATAGACTGCAAGCTCTTGTGTCATCCCCTCATCCTCATAGACTGTAAGCTCTTGTGTCATCCCCTCATCCTCATAGACTGTAAGCTCTTGTGTCACCCCCTCATCCTCATAGACTGTAAACTATCTATCTATCTAGAAAAAAGGAAAGTCCAAGCAGCACAGCAGTTATCCCAGAAAAATAGCAAAAAACTGGTTGTGTGCAAAGCCGTAATGGGTCCGGGCTAGGAGAAGGACCCTCCAAATAACAAATGATGAAAAAGCAGCACAAGAATAGGTGAAAAAAACGGTGGTTTTAATCCACCGTTTTTTTTTCACCTATTTTTGTGCTGCTTTTTCATCATTTGTTATCTATCCATCTATCTATCTATCTCCTATCTATCTATCTATCTATCTCATATCTATCTATCTATCTATCTATCTATCTATCTCATATTTATCTATCTTCTATCTATCTATCTCATTTCTATCTATCTAGAAATATTTATAATAATAATTTATAACAATCACTCTTATGGCCATCCATGCTCCTTGTCTTTCCTCTTCCTCTTTCGGCCATTTAATGTCCTGTGTGATGCTTGGGGTATAATGAGGTCAGTGGATATTTCCTATCCCAGCAGGTCAGGAGGTCGTCACCTCTGGGTATATGATATGTGGTTTTCATATCCATGAGCCTGGATGACTGTACATAGAGCTTTATTAAGAAACATCTGCTACCTGCAGAGCATCGCTCCTTTTTGTTGAATGCAGGGATTTGGATATTTGTGACCTGGGTGTCCGGCTGCTGAATATACATAAGGCGCGGGATAAGATGGATGTCTCTGCTTCACAATCCTTTTACACATTCTGATTGATGGTTCCAGTCTGAACTCTCGCGGATCTCTCTTAGGCTTCATGTACTTTTAGGATCCGAGCCTTGAGTAATAATTGTGGTGTTGCTCTAATGCTATTAATCTTCAGTCATGACCTCCTTAAAAAGTATTTCCTAACATTGACCTTATAAAACTTTCCCTATTGCTCATAAGGGCAGTCACCCAACTTTCCTAAATGGTTAATGTGCACCCTTATGCAGCAATACATTCACTGACCCCATATTTGTGGGTGAGAAGCCCAACCACTGGTACTAGGTAGGGGCATAGGTCAGCAGGTTTGACCTCGGAGCAAGTGTTGTAGGTATCTTATGACTAATATATGGAGGGTCGGCTCCAGGTTTCAGTAGGCCCCTTTGCAGTGAACTCACGTGGTGACCTTAAAAATTTTGATGTAACAAGCTTCTGTTTGAATATCACAGAATTCACTCAGAGCAGAGAGGATGAATTTTAAATGAAATCTACCATCATGATCCATCATGATAAACCAGGGACATTACTCATAGATTTGTGGGAATCTACTTTTATTTGTTCCATCCATTGCCTCCTTTCTTCTAAAATCATCTTTTACACGTATGCTAATGAGACAGAAGGGCTCTGGAGGACATAACCAGAGCCCCTTCATGCCCTGACTTCACATGACACTGTTGCACTGTCTCCCTCCTCCCTCTGCACTTCTCCCTCCTTTAGCTGTAATTTTGCACAATAGGTGGTCCTTCACAGTGTAACAGTTTGTGAAGCTGCACCACAGAGGGTCTCTATTGATGACCCTCAGAGCTCTTACGGCTCCCAAGTATTATTGTAAAAGTTGATTTTAGATAGAAGGAGGCCATGGGTAACTACACGATGCCTGGATCTGTGAGTAGGTGTCCCTGGTTTATCATGACTGATTTTGAAGGTTCCTTTAAAGGGAACCTGTCACCAGGGGCCTAATTTTCACTACAGACAGGTTGCAGGAGCCCATTACACCTGCATTGCACATCTGCCTTTCTGCTTTTTTAAGCATTTGCATTGCAATAACATTGTGTGTTATAACTTACCTTGCACTCTGACAGTATCCTCTGTGTAGTGCCAGGAGTTGGGCTTTGGTTTGGATGCATTTCAAGAATGTGTGACCTGTCTGTGCTGTTCACTCCTTCTCTCTCAGCCCCCACCTTTGTTCTCCTTTACAGCTCCTCCCTCTCCCACTGATAACAGCTCACTAGGCTGTGACCTCTGTGAAGGAGCAGGAGGGAGGAGCTGTACAGGATCACAAAGGTGGGGGCCAAGAGCTGAGGAGCCTTCAGCACAGACAAGTCACATGTTGTTTTGTGAAATGCATTCAAACCAATGCCCAACCCCTGGAACTACACAGAGGATTCAAGGGTGCAAGGTAAGTTATAACACACAATTATATTGTAATGCAAATGCTTAGAAAAGGCAGAATGGCAGATGTGCACTGCAGCTGTAATGGGTTTCTGTAACCTGTCTTTAGAGAAAACGAGGTCCCTGGTGACAGGTTCTCTTTAAGTTACTGCTTGGAATATATTGGGCCACATTTATCACTTTTGTGCGCCTAAGTGTAGTAGTTGCGCCTAAATTCAGGCGCACTGTTTTGCCAGAATTATCACAAGCTACAACCATCTGTGATAAGGTAATTTTCTGCCTCTTATTAATCACTTTACTTTAACACAGTTTAGGCGCAGTTTAGGCGCAATGTTAGATTCGGGCACTTACATGTGATCCTGCTACAAGCTCCTCTCTGCTTCTCCCACAGCCCAGAATGAAGATAACACTCACAGCAGCACCCAGGTGTGTGACACCCAGCACCCAGTGACCTCCTCAGCAGAGGCTTCTCCTGGAGGGGATCCCCCAGTGCTGGTCTCCTGCTGCACCCCTGTAATTCTGCACAGTATCCCCCTCAGATACACTGGAGATACTGTGCAGAATTACATGGGGGACACTTGTATGTTGTATCTGCAACATTCTGCAAACTTGTGCAAACTTCTCTTGCTCTTGCTGTGAGCTCAGCGTTTTGCAGAATGTTTTGTAAATAGAAGGTGATGAACTGTAAATAGTCTGCAGCTCCTGTCTGTAATGTATCCAATGTATCTATTATATGTACTAGTGTCTGCAGAGTATCTCATGTATCTATTATCTGTTCTAGTGTCTGCAGTGTATCTAATGTATCTATTATCTGTTCTAGTGTCTGCAGTGTATCTAATGTATCTATTATATGTACTAGTGTCTGCAGAGTATCTAATGTATCTATTATATGTTCTAGTGTCTGCAGTGTATCTAATGTATCTATTATATGTTCTAGTGTCTGGCTGAGCTTTGCTGCTAGAAATGAGCTCTTCTGCAAAGGGGCTCAGTGCTTTCTTCTCAGATAACGCCACCTTCGGGCTGGAGTGTTTTTGCGCCCGTTTTTGCGCCTAAATGCAAAAGTCGCACGTGATGAATATCATTAGGCGCAGCAAAACATCTGGAAATGAACGATAGATGAGGGAAAGGTGGTTATTTTAGCTGCGCGGCTAATTTGACGTTTAATCGCAAAACGGGCGCAAAAACAGTGCGCCTAAACGAAAAGGCGCAAAAACAACAGAAAAACCAAGTGATAAATGTGGCCCATTGTCTAATATTAAAAGAAAAAAGCCGAAATGTTAGTGATGCCCTGTATGAATGTGTCTGTCTTTGCTTCCTATTGCTTATGTTATAACAACATATTATGAATACAGGTTAGACCATTGTACAAGCACTATGTGTAATTTGACCTGCTTACCTATAAAAAAAAATCTTCCCCAAAGTCAGGCAAATATGACTCTTCTCATCCCATTTTCACATGAGATGAATCAAGTTTAATGTGTGGGGGGGGGGGGCGGGGGGGGGGGCATTTTAGAAGTTGGTATCTTCTGTTCTTTAGCACCTAGAAACAAGCATCATCAGCTTATGGCTCTCTGAGCTACATAACTGGACATACATTTAGTTAAAAATAGGTGGGAACTGGGTCTTTACCTGCCGCTTACATTTCCCACTATATATTTTGCATTCTGAATTCTGGAGCTCTCAAAGCCATTAGCCTTATCTTTAAAATGACACCAGCAGCATGTTTCTAAGTGCTATAGAACAGAAAATAGAGGCTTCTGAATTGACACTCTTCCTGCAACCGCTAAACTTGACTCATCTCAAGTGAAAATGGGATGAGAAGAGTCACATTTGCCTGACTTAGGGTGAGAATTATTATAGTGAGTGAGATTTCACATAAAAGAGGGAATTCTAGAAAGGACATTTCATCCCCAACCTGAGAGGGCTGATAGTTTAGTAGGGTAAAACCTGGTGGCAGGTTCCCTTTACTTTTGTTTGTATATGTATCTTATGATCTGTAAAGCGCTGCGGAATATGATGGTTCTATAGAAAATATACTAAATAATAATATATAATAATAATATAATATTATGAGCTTATAATCTAACTCCCCTATCTTACAATAGAACCATTTCAATTACTCCACAAAAAATATGGAAGGAAACCCCATACCAGCCCTGAAATGTCTTTGAGAATCCACATGTAGCTCTTAATAATACTAATAATAATTATTTTATTAATATAGCGCACACAGATTACGCAGCGCTGCCAAATCAGTCCCTGTCCCCAATGGGGCTCACAATCTAATCAACCTAACAGTATGTTTTGGAGTGTGGGAGGAAACCGGAGGACCCGGAGGAAACCCACGCAAACACGGAGAAAACATACAAACTTTTTGCAGATGTTGAAGCTCTTGATGTAAACCTACACAATTGTATCTACATGAAATGTCCATTGCTTTGTTAGCCGTAACAATGGGATATCCTGTAGCCATAGGACAGTAAGATTGTATACAGGGTTTTCTATAGGCTGGGTGCAGAGATGGACCTTCCATCATCTACAGTTCAGCGATACAGTGTTGCAAACATCCATCACCCGTGTGACAGATATCTGTCACATCAATTGTGTTTTGTCAAGTGCTCCATTGGCCTCCATATGCTATGGAATAAGTGTGATTGTATCCATTGCTGCGCTCATTGATTACCTTGTGGTGGGACACAGGGGTATTGTGTGCGCCACCAGAGATCACTTAAAATTCAAAGGTTTTATAGATCATTTTATGATGATGACTTACTGACTCACTGGTTGGGTGCGTAAGTTTGTTATATCTTATGCCAATACTTTCGTTATCAAGTCATAGTTTGAGGTTACTGGACTGATGCATCATAATCACAGCTATACATTAATTCCAAGAAGAACTCATCTACTAATCATCATAGGAGGGAAAACATGTACAGAAATGAGAAGTATCTCCCTGTGTGGGACTGGGGTTCCATGGGCCCACCAGAGAAAACTATTCTGGGGGCCCACCATTCATTATCCTCCAGGAAATAGATCCCACCAGCCTAAAATGTGGGTTGTCTTCTGCTGTATCTATGGGGATCTGTATCTATGAGGTTAAAGCCTGGGCCAACAGGAGGATCCTCTGGTACTCTAGTGGGCCAGTCTGACACTACTATGCATCTATGCACTATAAGTACCAATAGAGCTGAATACTACTTTACTACCTGGAAGCCAAGTCTATTGGATCACTAGTCCTTAGTGTTGGATCACTAGTCCTTAGTGTTGGATCACAAGTTCTTAGTGTTGGATCACTAGTCCTTAGTGTTGGATGACAAGTTCGTAGTGTTGGATCACTAGTCCTTACTGTTGAATCACTAGTCCTTACTGTTTAATCTCTAGTCCTTAGTGTTGGATCACTAGAACTTAGTGTTGGATCACTAGTCCTTATTTTTGGATCACTAGTCCTTACTGTTGAATCACTAGTCCTTAGTGTTGGATGACTAGTCCTTACTGTTGATTCACTAGTCCTTAGTGTTGGATCACTAGTCCTTAGTGTTGAATCACTAGTCCTTACTGTTTAATCTCTAGTCCTTAGTGTTGGATCACTAGAACTTAGTGTTGGATCACTAGTCCTTATTTTTGGATCACTAGTCCTTACTGTTGAATCACTAGTCCTTAGTGTTGGATGACTAGTCCTTACTGTTGATTCACTAGTCCTTAGTGTTGGATCACTAGTCCTTAGTGTTGAATCACTAGTCCTTAGTGTTGGATCACTAGTCCTTAGTGTCGGATCACTAGTACTTAGTGTTGGATCACTAGTCCTTAGTGTCGGATCACTAGTACTTAGTGTTGGATCCCTTATCCTTAGTGTTAAATCACTAGTCCTTAGTGTTGAATCACTAGTCCTTAGTGTTGGATCACTAGTCCTTAGTGTTGGATCACTAGTACTTAGTGTTAGATCCCTTGTCCTTAGTGTTGGATCACTAGTCCTTAGTGTTGGATCCCTTGTCCTTAGTGTTGGATCACTAGTCCTTAGTGTTGGAGCACTAGTCCTTAGTGTTGGATCCCTTATCCTTAGTGTCGGATCACTAGTACTTAGTGTTGGATCAGTAGTCCTTAGTGTTGGATCACTAGACCTTATTGTTGGATCACTAGTCCTTAGTGTTGGATCACTAGTACTTAGTGTTAGATCCCTTGTCCTTAGTGTTAGATCACTAGTCCTTAGTGTTGGATCACTAGTCCTTAGTGTTGGATCCCTTGTCCTTAGTGTTGGATCACTAGTCCTTAGTGTTGGAGCACTAGTCCTTAGTGTTGGATCCCTTATCCTTAGTGTTGGATCACTAGTCCTTAGTGTTGGATGACAAGTTCGTAGTGTTGGATCACTAGTCCTTACTGTTGAATCACTAGTCCTTACTGTTTAATCTCTAGTCCTTAGTGTTGGATCACTAGTCCTTAGTTTTGGAGCACTAGTCCTTAGTGTTGGATCCCTTATCCTTAGTGTTGGATCCCTTATCCTTAGTGTTGGATCACTAGTCCTTAGTGTTGGATCCCTTATCTTTAGTGTTGGATCACTAGTCCTTAGTGTTGGAGCACCAGTCCTTAGTGTTGGATCCCTTATCCTTAGTGTTGGATCCCTTTTCCTTAGTGTTGGATCACTAGTCCTTAGTGTTGGATCCCTTATCTTTAGTGTTGGATCACTAGTCCTTAGTGTTGGAGCACCAGTCCTTAGTGTTGGATCCCTTATCCTTAGTGTTGGATCCCTTATCCTTAGTGTTGGATCACTAGTCCTTAGTGTTGGAGCACCAGTCCTTAGTGTTGGATCCCTTATCCTTAGTGTTGGATCCCTTATCCTTAGTGTTGGATCACTAGTCCTTAGTGTTGGAGCACCAGTCCTTAGTGTTGGATCCCTTATCCTTAGTGTTGGATCCCTTATCCTTAGTGTTGGATCACTAGTCCTTAGTGTGGGAGCACCAGTCCTTAGTGTTGAATCCCTTATCCTTAGTGTTGGATTACTAGTCCTTAGTGTTGGAGCACTAGTCCTTAGTGTTGGATCCCTTATCCTTAGTGTTGGATCACTAGTCCTTAGTGTTGGAGCACTAGTCCTTAGTGTTGAATCCCTTATCCTTAGTGTTGGATTACTAGTCCTTAGTGTTGGAGCACTAGTCCTTAGTGTTTGATCCCTTATCCTTAGTGTTGGATCACTAGTCATTAGTGTTGGAGCACTAGTCCTTAGTCTTGGATCCCTTATCCTTAGTGTTGGATCCCTTATCCTTAGTGTTGGATCACTAGTCCTTAGTGTTGGATCCCTTATCCTTAGTGTTGGATAACTAGTCCTTAGTGTTGGAGCACTAGTCCTTAGTGTTGGATCCCTTATCCTTAGTGTTGGATCACTAGTCCTTAGTGTGGGAGCACCAGTCCTTAGTGTTGGATCCCTTATCCTTAGTGTTGGATCCCTTATCCTTAGTGTTGGATCACTAGTCCTTAGTGTTGGATCCCTTATGCTTAGTGTTGGATCACTAGTCCTTAGTGTTGGATCCCTTATCCTTAGTGTTGGAGCACCAGTCCTTAGTGTTGAATCCCTTATCCTTAGTGTTGGATCACTAGTCCTTAGTGTTGGAGCACTAGTCCTTAGTGTTTGATCCCTTATCCTTAGTGTTGGAGCACTAGTCCTTAGTGTTGAATCCCTTATCCTTAGTGTTGGATCACTAGTCCTTAGTGTTGGAGCACTAGTCCTTAGTGTTTGATCCCTTATCCTAAGTGTTGGATCACTAGTCATTAGTGTTGGAGCACTAGTCATTAGTGTTGGAGCACTAGTCCTTAGTCTTGGATCCCTTATCCTTAGTGTTGGAGCACTAGTCCTTAGTGTTGGAGCACCAGTCCTTAGTGTTGGATCCCTTATCCTTAGTGTTGGATCACTAGTCCTTAGTGTTGGAGCACTAGTCCTTAGTGTTGGAGCACCAGTCCTTAGTGTTGGATCCCTTATCCTTAGTGTTGGATCACTAGTCCTTAGTGTTGGAGCACTAGTCCTTAGTGTTTGATCCCTTATCCTTAGTGTTGGATCACTAGTCATTAGTGTTGGAGCACTAGTCATTAGTGTTGGAGCACTAGTCCTTAGTCTTGGATCCCTTATCCTTAGTGTTGGATCACTAGTCCTTAGTGTTGGATCCCTTATCCTTAGTGTTGGATCTCTTATCCTTAGTGTTGGATCACTAGTCCTTAGTGTTGGAGCACCAGTCCTTAGTGTTGGATCCCTTATCCTTAGTGTTGGATCCCTTATCCTTAGTGTTGGATCACTAGTCCTTAGTGTTGGATCCCTTATCCTTAGTGTTGGATAACTAGTCCTTAGTGTTGGAGCACTAGTCCTTAGTGTTGGATCCCTTATCCTTAGTGTTGGATCACTAGTCCTTAGTGTTGGATCCCTTATCCTTAGTGTTGGATAACTAGTCCTTAGTGTTGGAGCACTAGTCCTTAGTGTTGGAGCACTAGTCCTTAGTCTTGGATCCCTTATCCTTAGTGTTGGAGCACTAGTCATTAGTGTTGGAGCACTAGTCCTTAGTCTTGGATCCCTTATCCTTAGTGTTGGAGCACTAGTCCTTAGTGTTGGATCCCTTATCCTTAGTGTTGGATCACTAGTCCTTAGTGTTGGAGCACTAGTCCTTAGTGTTGGAGCACTAGTCCTTAGTGTTTAATCCCTTATCCTTAGTGTTGGATTACTAGTTCTTAGTGTTGGAGCACTAGTCCTTAGTGTTTGATCCCTTATCCTTAGTGTTAGATCACTAGTCATTAGTGTTGAAGCACTAGTCCTTAGTCTTGGATCCCTTATCCTTAGTGTTGGATCACTAGTCCTAAGTGTTGGATCCCTTATCCTTAGTGTTGGATCCCTTATCCTTAGTGTTGGATCACTAGTCCTTAGTTTTGGAGAACCAGTCCTTAGTGTTGGATCCCTTATCCTTAGTGTTGGATCCCTTATCCATAGTGTTGGAGCACTAGTCCTTAGTGTTGGAGCACTAGTCCTTAGTGTTGGAGCACTAGTCCTTAGTGTTGGATCCCTTATCCTTAGTGTTGGATAACTAGTCCTTAGTGTTGGAGCACTAGTCCTTAGTGTTGGATCCCTTATCCTTAGTGTTGGATCACTAGTCCTTAGTGTGGGAGCACCAGTCCTTAGTGTTGGATCCCTTATCCTTAGTGTTGGATCCCTTATCCTTAGTGTTGGATCACTAGTCCTTAGTGTTGGATCCCTTATCCTTAGTGTTGGATCACTAGTCCTTAGTGTTGAATCCCTTATCCTTAGTGTTGGATCACTAGTCCTTAGTGTTGGAGCACTAGTCCTTAGTATTTGATCCCTTATCCTAAGTGTTGGATCACTAGTCATTAGTGTTGGAGCACTAGTCCTTAGTCTTGGATCCCTTATCCTTAGTGTTGGAGCACTAGTCCTTAGTGTTGGAGCACCAGTCCTTAGTGTTGGATCCCTTATCCTTAGTGTTGGATCACTAGTCCTTAGTGTTGGAGCACTAGTCCTTAGTGTTGGAGCACTAGTCCTTAGTGTTGAATCCCTTATCCTTAGTGTTGGATCACTAGTCCTTAGTGTTGGAGCACTAGTCCTTAGTGTTTGATCCCTTATCCTTAGTGTTGGATCACTAGTCATTAGTGTTGGAGCACTAGTCCTTAGTCTTGGATCCCTTATCCTTAGTGTTGGATCACTAGTCCTTAGTGTTGGATCCCTTATCCTTAGTGTTGGTTCCCTTATCCTTAGTGTTGGATAACTAGTCCTTAGTGTTGGAGCACTAGTCCTTAGTGTTGGATCCCTTATCCTTAGTGTTGGATCACTAGTCCTTAGTGTTGGATCCCTTATCCTTAGTGTTGGATAACTAGTCCTTAGTGTTGGAGCACTAGTCCTTAGTGTTGGAGCACTAGTCCTTAGTGTTGGATCCCTTATCCTTAGTGTTGGAGCACTAGTCCTTAGTGTTGGAGCACTAGTCCTTAGTGTTTGATCCCTTATCCTTAGTGTTGGATCACTAGTCATTAGTGTTGGAGCACTAGTCCTTAGTGTTGGATCCCTTATGCTTAGTGTTGGATCACTAGTCCTTAGTGTTGGAGCACCAGTCCTTAGTGTTGGATCCCTTATCCTTAGTGTTGGATCACTAGTCCTTAGTGTTGGAGCACTAGTCCTTAGTGTTGGAGCACTAGTCCTTAGTGTTGAATCCCTTATCCTTAGTGTTGGATCACTAGTCCTTAGTGTTGGAGCACTAGTCCTTAGTGTTGGAGCACTAGTCCTTAGTGTTGGATCCCTTATCCTTAGTGTTGGATCCCTTATCCTTAGTGTTGGAGCACTAGTCCTTAGTGTTGGATCCCTTATCCTTAGTGTTGGAGCACTAGTCCTTAGTGTTGAATCCCTTATCCTTAGTGTTGGATCACTAGTCCTTAGTGTTGGAGCACTAGTCCTTAGTGTTTGATCCCTTATCCTAAGTGTTGGATCACTAGTCATTAGTGTTGGAGCACTAGTCCTTAGTCTTGGATCCCTTATCCTTAGTGTTGGAGCACTAGTCCTTAGTGTTGGATCCCTTATCCTTAGTCTTGGATCCCTTATCCTTAGTGTTGGAGCACTAGTCCTTAGTGTTGGAGCACCAGTCCTTAGTGTTGGATCCCTTATCCTTAGTGTTGGATCACTAGTCCTTAGTGTTGGAGCACTAGTCCTTAGTGTTGGAGCACTAGTCCTTAGTGTTGAATCCCTTATCCTTAGTGTTGGATCACTAGTCCTTAGTGTTGGAGCACTAGTCCTTAGTGTTTGATCCCTTATCCTTAGTGTTGGATCACTAGTCATTAGTGTTGGAGCACTAGTCCTTAGTCTTGGATCCCTTATCCTTAGTGTTGGATCACTAGTCCTTAGTGTTGGATCCCTTATCCTTAGTGTTGGATCCCTTATTCTTAGTGTTGGATAACTAGTCCTTAGTGTTGGAGCACTAGTCCTTAGTGTTGGATCCCTTATCCTTAGTGTTGGATCACTAGTCCTTAGTGTTGGATCCCTTATCCTTAGTGTTGGATAACTAGTCCTTAGTGTTGGAGCACTAGTCCTTAGTGTTGGAGCACTAGTCCTTAGTGTTGGATCCCTTATCCTTAGTGTTGGAGCACTAGTCCTTAGTGTTGGAGCACTAGTCCTTATTGTTTGATCCCTTATCCTTAGTGTTGGATCACTAGTCATTAGTGTTGGAGCACTAGTCCTTAGTGTTGGATCCCTTATCCTTAGTGTTGGATCACTAGTCCTTAGTGTTGGAGCACCAGTCCTTAGTGTTGGATCCCTTATCCTTAGTGTTGGATCACTAGTCCTTAGTGTTGGAGCACTAGTCCTTAGTGTTTGAGCACTAGTCCTTAGTGTTGAATCCCTTATCCTTAGTGTTGGATCACTAGTCCTTAGTGTTGGAGCACTAGTCCTTAGTGTTGGAGCACTAGTCCTTAGTGTTGGATCCCTTATCCTTAGTGTTGGAGCACTAGTCCTTAGTGTTGGAGCACTAGTCCTTAGTGTTTGATCCCTTATCCTTAGTGTTGGATCACTAGTCATTAGTGTTGGAGCACTAGTCCTTAGTGTTGGATCCCTTATCCTTAGTGTTGGATCACTAGTCCTTAGTGTTGGAGCACCAATCCTTAGTGTTGGATCCCTTATCCTTACTGTTGGATCACTAGTCCTTAGTGTTGGAGCACTAGTCCTTAGTGTTGGAGCACTAGTCCTTAGTGTTGAATCCCTTATCCTTAGTGTTGGATCACTAGTCCTTAGTGTTAGAGCACTAGTCCTTAGTGTTTGATCCCTTATCCTTAGTGTTGGATCACTAGTCCTTAGTGTTGGATCACTAGTCATTAGTGTTGGAGCACTAGTCCTTAGTCTTGAATCCCTTATCCTTAGTGTTGGATCACTAGTCCTTAGTGTTGGATCCCTTATCCTTAGTGTTGGATCCCTTATCCTTAGTGTTGGATCACTAGTCCTTAGTGTTGGAGCACCAGTCCTTAGTGTTGGATCCCTTATCCTTAGTGTTGGATCCCTTATCCTTAGTGTTGGATCACTAGTCCTTAGTGTTGGATCCCTTATCCTTAGTGTTGGATAACTAGTCCTTAGTGTTGGAGCACTAGTCCTTAGTGTTGGAGCACTAGTCCTTAGTGTTGGATCACTAGTCCTTAGTGTTGGATCCCTTATCCTTAGTGTTGGATAACTAGTCCTTAGTGTTGGAGCACTAGTCCTTAGTGTTGGATCCCTTATCCTTAGTGTTGGAGCACTAGTCCTTAGTGTTGGAGAACCAGTCCTTAGTGTTGGATCCCTTATCCTTAGTGTTGAATCACTAGTCCTTAGTGTTTGATCCCTTATCCTTAGTGTTGGATCCCTTATCCTTAGTTTTGGATCACTAGTCCTTAGTGATGGAGCACCAGTCCTTAGTGTTGGATCCCTTATCCTTAGTGTTGGATCCCTTATCCTTAGTTTTGGATCACTAGTCCTTAGTGTTGGAGCACCAGTCCTTAGTGTTGGATCCCTTATCCTTAGTGTTGGATCCCTTATCCTTAGTGTTGGATCACTAGTCCTTAGTGTTTCACCACTAGTCCTTAGTGTTGGATCCCTTATCCTTAGTGTTGGACCACTAGTCCTTAGTGTTGGATCCATTGTCCTTAGTTTTGGATCACTAGTCCTTAGTGTTGGATCCCTTATCCTTAGTGTTGGAGCACTAGTCCTTAGTGTTGGATCCCTTGTCCTTAGTGTTGGATCACTAGTCCTTAGTGTTGGAGCACCAGTCCTTAGTGTTGGATCCCTTATCCTTAGTGTTGAATCACTAGTCCTTAGTGCTGGATCCCTTATCCTTAGTGTTGGATCACCAGTCCTTAGTGTTGGATCCCTTATCCTTAGTGTTGGATCCCTTATCCTTAGTGTTGGATCCCTTATCCTTAGTGTTGGATCACTAGTCCTTAGTGTTGGATCCCTTATCCTTAGTGTTGGATCCCTTATCCTTAGTGTTGGATCACTAGTCCTTAGTGTTGGAGCACCAGTCCTTAGTGTTGGATCACTAGTCCTTAGTGTTGGATCCCTTATCCTTAGTGTTGGAGCACTAGTCCTTAGTGTTGGAGCACCAGTCCTTAGTGTTGGAGCACCATTCCTTAGTGTTGGATCCCTTATCCTTAGTGTTGGATCCCTTATCCTTAGTGTTGGATCACTAGTCCTTAGTGTTGGATCCCTTATCCTTAGTGTTGGATCACTAGTCCTTAGTGTTGGATCCCTTATCCTTAGTGTTGGATCATTAGTATCATTAGATCGACAGTCTCAAATACAACAGGAGAACCGAAGAATTTTATTTGCCAAGAGGCACTGAGGTTGGTGATTACAAAGTTCTCAAATGGAGCAGCGAGCAAAGTGATTGTGTAACAGTCCTACCAGAGATTAGATTAGGTTTTTAACACTTTGCTATCATCTGTGAGACCTCAAAAACTCAGTTTCTAGCCATCCACCTAGGAGAAGAGCACCCACAGTGAGCCAGGACACCTAATGCCATCATATAGTGCAGACAGTTAAAATACTAACAATAAGTCATGTTTCACAGTTCCGAACGGCAATTTTCAGGTTCATACCAAACTTTAGGGGTTTGGCTCAACTGGACCTGAGGCTGAACTTCATTGGAAGTTTGGTACCAGGTTCGGCTCAAACAACCATCCTCCTTCCCCCAAACGTTAACACCTGGGATTGCTGCTGGCTCTGATTGGGGACATTAACTCTTTAAATGCCAATGGCACAGTTGCCAGCGGAATTTAAATCCAAGCATTCACGCTCACCAACACGAACCCGAACCAGGTACCCGAACCCAGAACTGAAGAGGATTTTAACCAGTCCACAGGTTACAGGTGCGACAACTAATAACCTTGTGATGCCATGATCATTGCAGTAAGCAGACATCCCCATCCATAATTATGATGTTCAGCCAAAATACTTCTCCATAGGAGTGTAGCAGAGCCCCAACACCCCTGATTGGTGAAGGTGCTGAAGGTGCCAGGTGTTGTACCCTCACTGAGCAACTACTAATGACTTATCCTATTGACCAGTTTTGAGAACATTTACCCCTTTAACAATACACAGGGTACTCCCCAGAAATCGGCTTTGTAGCAACACGCTCAGTTTAAACAGTGGGGTCCAAGTAAAGTTAGGGTCCTTCCTTTCTACGAGGATGGAGGACCCATCATCCAACCTGTTGATTCGTCTTCTCTTGAGCTTACAATTGCTTTATTGCCTCCATGTTTGGCTTATAATCTGGTAGCCGTATCCTACATGTCTATTTCAGCTCCATAGAATTAGAGGTCATATGGAGGCGCTTTACTATGCATGGATGGACTTGTTCCCGTGTCCTTTGTTGATATTTGACTTTTTCATTCCTGGCGTGATCCATCATTTTGCTTAGCACTACATCAAACGCAAAGACAAGGATATTAACCCCCCAGGTCACGGCACCTTAATGGATTACCATATTCTCTTATATGTATAGAGTATAGGATTGTACTTGTAGCCGCGTCCCTATTCTGGTGCCACACGTCCTCTGCTCTATTGATGTGTGGACGCACACGCAGGATCGTGTATCAACATTTACACTGCATCTGCATAATGCGGTGTCATAGGGGGTCGTTACACGCTGATGAATGCGCATCACATGGAGCCGAGAAGCAAATACATAGTATCTCAATGCTACAGAGCGGAACAATAAATCATCCGAAGTCTACGCAATACAGAACCGAGGAATGTAAAGGGCATAGGAGAGACAATAGAAAATCTACATTAGGGAATTGTATTATTAGCAATATTTTCATATGATGTTAGAGCACCACACATAGACTGCCACCAATGATGTCTGTGTTCTGGTGTTCTGCTGATGGTGATCCAATGGTAATTGCATATCCTCACAGGAGGGGTAAATGGGTTTGGTAATAGCCATCATCTATTATAGTTTGGTACACATACAGGGAGTATTCATGTCTCTGGAGAACCAGTAGTCTTTGTACGGCCCATTAAAGTTGAAAGAGACCATGTAATACTCAATATCGCCTGTAGGTGTGCTGCAGGTAAATTGAACACTGGTTGCTGGATGACCGCTGATCGATGGGGATCACAACAGATCAACAACCCGCAATCGGCTAATTTTTGCTGGATAACCAAAAGCAGACAGACTTCCTATGGGGACCATATTGGGGCAGTCTTATCAAAGACCATCCTTGTCCTCGGGTGAATTGTAGTTTTATCAAAGACCAACCTTATTTACTCAAAGACCATCCTTGGGTAAATTGCAGATTTCCTTTGTTCACGCTCCTGATTATACCTGTGGACAGCTACGTTTTCCTGCATTGGCCACTGTAGTGTTAAAAGGCGACAGATAAAAACGTACCGCACGTTTTTTTTCATTCTGTCATATACTGTATATGGCAGGTCGGCTTTGAGGACCCCCGTGATGGCCCTATGATCCAATAGACCACATACACCTGAGTTTTTTTTTATAATACAAACCCCTGCTGAGGCCATGAAGTATGAGGACAAGAACAGCAAATAGTTTCAACTTTTTGTGCAAAAATGTAATTTTGTAGCAAATTTTTGTAGCAGTTTGAGCGGGATGGGGGAGTGTGTTACTATACGCTGTTATTCTATAAGCCCCCACACGGCGCACTTGACGTACCTGTTCCATGTAGACAGTAATTATACAAAAGCCGTACAAGTGTTCTGCATGGGATTTAGACCTATAATGCTTAGTACAACAATGCAGTAGATTAGCCAATGATCCTTTCAAGGCAAAGCAGAGAAGCTCCGCTCCTTCAGCTATCGACTTTCACCAAATCCCAGCTGTTTTCTCTTCTTTATTAAATGCATCCGATGTATCTGTGGTCAGTGTAACTCCTCTCTCCCGTGAAGAGCCCTAATGCTCAAGTACCTTACTTCTGCCTCTGCTTTTAGCTATGGCTTTTAGAGAAAACCTCATTGTATCATCTCTACCAATCCTTGTGCCAGGCAAAAAAATGAAATGTACTTACCAATCGGTTGCTGCTCTATGTACAATGTAGGTGACAGAGCATCTAGTCTCAAGCCAGAGACAAGAAGATATACAGTATCTCACGAAATTATCCTTTGCTACCTTTTCATGGGACAACCAGCAAGATGCGACACTTTGATACAATGTAAAGTAGTCGGGTTATATTCACACAACCGTACTGGGACCTATATGCGGCCGCAAGGTTGCGGCCGTGCATATGTCTCCCCCAGGCTGGCAATGGGTGCACGGAGCGATACTGTGCCCTACACGTGCACGGGAAAAGATAGGATATTTCCTATTTTTTCCCGATTTACGCCACCATGCGCCATGCATCGCTATGGAGAGGAGAGGGGTCACCACTCTCCATTGCGGTGAACGTATGCCCAATTTAGCCTCGGGGTAAGGCTTGTGGGACACATAACACACACAACACACATGTCCAAACCGATGGCGACAAAAGTGCAAACACCCCTAAGGAAATGACCAAATTGTACTTCCAATATTTTATGCAGCCCCCATTATTCTCCACCGCTGCAGTGACTCTCTTGGCCATGGAGTTTACTAAAGATGCACAGGTTACATTCGTTGGAATCCTCTTTCTCCTTCATGAAGACATCACAGAGCTGGTGGATGTGAGAGAACTTGCAATCCTCCACCTTCACATAATGATGTCGCACAGATGCTCAATAGGGTTTAGGTATGAAGACGTGTTTGGTCAGTCCAGCACCTTCACCCTCAGTTTCTTTAGCATACCCTCAATATTTGGGCAGATTTACTTTCCCGTCTGGAGGAGTTCACAGAAAGTGCATTGTCCGTGTATAATGCCCTGTGCCACGAGTCACTAAGATCGTGCGCCCGACATCCTGCATGTGTCGCTTCCCCGCTCAGGTCCGCAGGAGTTCACCTTCTTCTTCCTGGTGCATGTAAGTGCATTGTCTTGCGACAAAATATGTAAGTTAAATCCTGCGTTCAGTCCAAATCAGTCGGATCGTCCAATGGCGCGCCCCCCGATTTCAGTTGCATGAAAACAGCGCAGCTGCGCCACAATCTGATCGCGTGCGACACAATTCCAGCGCAAACCCCTGTTAAATACCTGTCACAGCCTTGCAATCCCCGAAAACGTCCAAAATTCCGATGAATGGGTAAATGAGCCCCATTATATTGGAAACTGCCCTGTGGGAGTTGAAGGGAGGAGTTGAATTTTAGTAATATGTAAATGAACTACAGAGGGATGTACCAGCCTGGCCGGGCACCGGGAGCGAAGGCTAGTACATGCCCCAGTAGCCTCTGCAGCTAATTTACATATTACTAAAATAAAGATTGTAACAAGTAAGGTTCCAGGATTATTAAATGACAGATAAGGGCAGAGGCGGCAGGAGGAATCTACCATCACATCTACTTCTGATAGTAGATTCCTCAAGGCTGGTTTCCTTTAGGAGCTACTGATTTATGGAAACAAGTTGCGTCTCAGCAACAATAGGTAAATTGTTTGCCGGGGCGCACAATGTGCCAGATAATAGGAGGTTCTGGTCTATATTCACCAGACCAGAGCACCCCCAGCTCCCTACCCCTCCAGACCACTTGTCATTGAGGTGGTCTAAGAGGGAAAACACGTGAAAAAGACGTGATCACCCCCCCCCCCCCCAATCATTGATATCCCCACCAGGGAATGGGAGGGGGGCTATGGCAGACACTCTTATTAAAAAAAAAAGTAAAGAAATTGCTGCAGTTTCCAGACTGAATCCCCACCGAGTGACAATGAATATTTTAGGAAAAACTAAACCCTTCTCATCATTTTGGCCCAAATTCGACCATTATTTCCCCAGATTCTGTCATTTAAGATGAATCAAGACAGTATCTTTGAATGAACACATCAGACTTGTCACTTTATTGCTCATTAGGATGTATTTGTTCCGGTGACACAGCAGTATGATGAATGGAGGACGGAGCGGAATCTAGGAAACATGCCATGTTAGAGAGGTAATATCAGAGAACGGCGCGCGTCAGCCATACTAATGGGACAGGCATAGAGAATGGATTGTGATTAATACACTCCGCAGATAAAAAACACCCACCGTGCCTTAGATTTTCCTCTAGAACATTGTGACAATTGAACTCTGTGAATTCTTATAGAATTATCTCGCGCTTCCTACAGCCTGTAGAACAGTCTCTTATGCAGGAAATATGTTTGCTGTATCTTCATCCACAAATGTGTGCATTATATTGTGTAGGTGGCCCTTGTATTATCAGACTTCACAAGGCCTTTGACTATGTCTGGTGGCAAGTTACAATCACATAACACCCCCTTAGGATCAGTTTCCATATTTCTATCCTTCTGCCATCCCCTTCAAGGGCAAATAACACGCACACATGGTATAACGTGAACCTGTCATCAGGAATGTCATTTTTAGCTGGTGACAGGTTCCAATAGACTCTGTGATGCAGATTAAAAAAAAAATGTCTTTGTCAACATTATGAATCATTTCAGTGCTTTATAATAGTTTATTTCACATTACATAGCTCCCTGCCAGCAGCGTGTGGTGAGTCCCTGAGGAGGGGGCAGCTCCATGCTGTGTGTGCATGTGTCTGTCTCCTCTCCCCCACACTTATTCAGCTCCCATCCCTCCCCACTTCACGTCATGTGCATTGAGCGAGTAGGGGACGGAAGGGGATGGTGTGGATGAGAGGAAGAATGCATGAAGAGATCAAGACACAGGCACACACAGGCTGCAGCTGCTCCTCCTCGATGACTCACCACATGCTGCTGGCATGGAGCCAGGTGGTGTGAATTAAACTTATATAAAGTACTGAAATGATTCAGGATGCTGACTAAAGCATTTTTAAAATCAGCATAGCAGAGGCTATGGGAACCTGTCACCAGCTAAAAATGACATTCTGGGTGACAGGTTCACTACAACAAGGGGGATCTGACCTCAGTGGGGGAGGAGCTGTACGAGAGCACAATGGTGGGGGCCAAGAGCTGAGGAGGGAGCAGCACACACAAGTGATGTGTTGTTTTTGGAAATGCATCAAAACTAAAGCCCAACCCCTGGGACTAAACATTGATTGATTTGGACAATGCCACTACATACGGCCTTAAAAAAACATTATCTGGCTGGCTGACAACATACTGCTAGTTTCTTATTAAGTCAATTTCTGCTGACAGGCTCCCTCTATACATTGGGTGTATAAGTGATACATTGGCTCAGAAAATGAACAGAAATGTACAGACTGGATGTTACTGGTGCAGAGGTGTGCAGACTGGTTGCTACTGGTGGAGATCAGTTATTCAAAGGTGATAACTTCTTAATGGATGAGGACTCGACCACTGGGATCCCAACAAACCACAAAAAAGAGGGTCCTGTTTGAAGATCATAGGTCATAGTGATCACTAATGGTCCCAGCAGTCAAGACCTTCATCAAGCCCATGGATAACTTGTAAATGTGGTCCAAACTCATTAAGATTCCCATATACCAGTGGAGCCCTTCCTGTGGGCACCCAGGCCATGCCCCAGAACATCATACAGGACTTCAATTCCAAGCAAATTAAAAGAAGCTGCTTTCAGTGATATTTTAAAGCACTGTTTACTTGGCTGCTTGGGACTGTAGGAAGAGGGAGAATGTGTAGACAAGGCCTAATTATCTTTGGAGGACTTCCTGCTGGAAAGAAGCTACAATGATGCAAATTTTCCCTCCTTTCTACTGTGTTTCTGTCCTCAGGAGGCCAGTATGATTGAACGTTGTTGAACAGGGAGCAATAAGTTACTGCTTAAATTTTTGGTTGGCACCTCACAATAAATGAGGGGAGCTTGGGGTTGCAGTTTGGTCACTCGGACGCTAAAAGGTTCGCCATCACTGGCATATACTGTGATAATATTGCACCACTGTACATTTGTTTCTGTTTCATTTTTTGTCTTTCATTGCGTCTCCTTAGATTTATGACTGGTTACAGGAGCAAATGTTAATTACTGTTACAGTTGGATTAGCTGGAGCCAACACCACAGGGCACTTCTCTGTGACCAGAGAGCAAGTACAGAAATTCACACCTCTGCTGGCTCAGCTCTGGGGACAAAGAGATCATAGGAATTGGGGACCGTTGTGATGCTTTCTCTCCAAAATTCAGACAAGGGAAATTTCATAGATGTCCATAACTGGGGCATAATTCATAATTATGGGTCTCCAGTTACACAGGAGAGTTATAGGATCTAGATACACTCCTGGATCGAGTATCGGAAGTCTAACGGCAAGGGAACCCGGCCAATTGCAGAACACCCCTAATATTAGGCTTAGACACCTCGAGTTTGGTATGGGGTAAATGGTAATAAGGTACCCGGTGGATTGGAAGCAATGGCACGCTTGTGCCATCTTCCAATCAAAAGTTATGGGGTTTTAATAAAACCCCAGACCAAGAGACTACCTCTCTAATGGGAGGGGGGTAGAAAAACCCTTACAGTGATATCACAGCCAGGGGTGAGGGGTCAAAAATCCCCTGGGTTTAAATTATCGAAAAGACCACACAACCAGCGTTCAGTTTGAGGACTCTATACATTAGAAGACTGGATCGCTCTCCATGCCTTGTCCTTGGGCCAAGGAACTTCTACCTATTTCCATAGCAAGAGTTTTTTGTTTCCGTTTTCCCTAACTGTTTGTAAGTATCGTAAGTATATTGTTTTTAACTTTTTTATTTTTATCTAACAATTTTATTTTTTATAATAATAATCTTTATTTATATAGCGCCATCAAATTCCGTAGCGCTTTACAAATTTTTTTTGAGTGTACTGTATTTTTTATGTATATTAAAGTGTTAACTTTAGTAAGCCTCTGCTTGTAGCCTTACCAAAGGGATTACGTTACCAGAGGTCATTTTTAAAGTAGTGAATGTGGTGAGTGCATGTTCTGTGTAAATCATCAGTGTGCATTGTCTGTGTGGTTGAGGTGCCTAAGGCCTTTTTTACGTAACTCGTGGGAGGTGGCAGTTTGGACAAGGTGCCGAGAATGCATGGAGTAAATTTAGTTTTAGGATGCCATTTTGTGGAAGTGGGCGGAGCTTAAGGGCTAGATTCTGGAACTCCATAAAGTAGGTGCACCCCGTGTTTGGACTCTGGTGTGTGGGGTTCGAGACAGATACCATCATAGCTGTTGGCTGAAAGCTATTCATCCAGATGTGTCCTATTGTATCGGCTCGGCGACTTAGGATGTTTCCCCATACATGATATAGTTGACCATAGAATGTGTACACTTCATCAATGTTCCTCTAGTGCAGTGGTGGCGAACCTATGGCACGGGTGCCAGAGGCGGCACTCAGAGCTCTTTCTGTGGGCACCAGACAAGACTCAGAGAATCTTCCTGAAGTTCCAAGCAACTTAAAAGATGTTGCTTTCAGACATATTTTGATACTTACTTCGCCACTGGGGACTATAGGAAGAGGGAGAATGAATAGACAGGGTCGAATTATTTTTGGAGGACCTTCTGCCGGCCCCACGATTCTCTGTGTACAGAGGGACACTAGAAAGCAGCTAAAATGCTGCAAATTTTCCATCTTTCTACTGTGTTGCTGTCCTCAGGAGGCCAATATGATTGAGGTTGTTGAAGAACAGGGAGCAATAAGTTACTGCTTTAATTTTTGGTTGGCACCTCGCTATAAATAATGGGGGTTTTGGGTTGCTTTTTGGGCACTCGGCTGCTAAAAGGTTTGCCATCACTGCTCTAGTGTATGGACACCTCTATTATCCCATTATGATGCTGGTCAAAGTTCCCAGGAGCTGAAAATTCTCATCTTCTTTAACTAGGAGCAACAAAAAAAAGAAGCATGAAATCTAAGAGAAGATCTCAAGAGCATACAAAGTACCAGGCTTAGGAGCATTAACAAAAAAGGGCAATGCAAAACCTAAAAGGTCATAAACAGAAATTCAAAATCGATGAACAACTTAAAAGCCAGCCTGCCGAGAGATCTGGAGTCGTGTGAATGTGATAGACTGATTTAATAATGACTTGTACTCAAGACAGAGCCGGCCGCCGAGGCTTTCTCCACTGAAGTCTCCAAGAACTATGCACTAAATGAGACAAGATTGTGGATAGAGACGATGTGAGAGAAGGTCTAATACAGACCATGGAACTTTTTGTCGGGTTTCCCGAATATTTCCGATTTGCGCTGTTTTTCCCTGAATTGCTCCTGTTTTTTGGCGCATGCGACCAGATTGTGGCGCATTGGCGCCGGCATATTTGCAACGGAAATCGGGGGGGCGTGGCCGTCGGAAAACCTGACGGATTCGGAAAAACCGCCGTATTTTTTTTAAAAAATTGTTGCTTGACACGCGCTTACATGCACCCAGGATAAGAGACGGAAATTGGTTGTATAAAGTCACAAAGGTGGCGAGTTTGGAGACACTTAAGTCAAGCTCTCCCCCCCTTGTAATTGATGCTCCTTCATCCAGGGGATTAAACAGACATTTTTTGCCGGACAGGGTGGATTTTAAGTGGTGGCAATATGGGTTAAAGAATAGTTTTTGGCCAAATGTGCAGTATAAAGGGAAAATGATTGCACGATCAGACTACACAAAAGTACTCTGTAGTCTGTTACCATAGAGACCAACCGGTCTGTATAGGAGTTGTTGAAATAGTGACAACACATATTAAAAAGCAGGACACACACATATTAGCCATTTTAAAATATTTTATAATTGGGAAGAATAAGTGTTTGGTTGCTCACCTCAGGATAACCTTAAAGGGAACCTTTTTTAAACCTTGTTTAAAACTGTCTTTTTCCAAAAAAAGATAAGTTAGATAAAAGTTTACCTTTCTGTATGCAGAGCTGTAACCCTAGTCCCACGGGTGTGGCCAGTGAGTGGTGGGGCAGACATTTATGAGGTCATGAGGGGTGAAGCGACAAGGGGGAGGAGATATGAGGGACATAGGAAGGTTTTTAAAATTTGAAATCATGATGGAGCGGGTTTCTCTACAGTGTGTGGGCGGGGGGCAGTGGACCGCTCCTTACTGACCACTCCCATGGGACTACGGCCACAACTCTGCATACAGAAAAACTTTAAAAACTCTTTGGCAATGTGTAGACTATTCTCCGTAAATTTGCGGTCGCATATACATTTCCCCAGATGGCCGACTGAATGCACCCTAAGATTCAGTGTTTCCAAATCGACCATTCTAATGATAAAGAGATGACCCTGCTAATTTTGTCCCAATCTATACTGCAAAGCTAACAAATAAACCTCAGAAAACTGCAGGAAAGGTCTGCCTATTGTGTTTGCTCTAGTGGCCAGTCTGAAAACCGCAAAGTACCAAGATAATTCTTACCTTATGGATAGTAAAAAAACTCCTATAGAATAGTACAAACAAAATAAAATGAAATAAAAGAATAAAAAGCCTGATTAAAAAAATAATATATTTTTATGGTGGCATATTTCGTCTTAAAACCTGGACCGCCAAATACAGAGCAGCTTTAGGAGCCGGTGACTTCTTGGTTTCGGCCCATTCCGTACCCCGAGAATAACCACATGACATGTGCACAATGACATCTTTATTATTAAAATCAATGCATTCATGACTGTGTTTTGGCACAGAACTTCAAGTGTCGGCACATTACATCCATTGATTACTAAAAAAACAAAAAGAGTGAAATCATTGCTGTTTTTTTATTCACAAAATACCAATACAGGTCAATATGTAGAAGACTTCTACAATGTAAGAAATCTAGATTCCAGACCGGACAAGAAAATATTTACATCATACAGAATATGGCCTTCGTATATGATTGTATTGTACAAGTCGCGTAGAAAACACCGTACCGGATCTATACAGATGAATGGGCGATGCTGGCGGACATTCACAGAGAAGCCAATGGACGCTAGTATTGTGCTGTGCAATGAAAGCACACCTCCCCCTAAAATAGACACGTAACTAAATTGAGGTCCATGATAATCTATCATCTCATTTTTGAAGAATATGTAAAATGTTGCCAAAATCATTCTTCTACCGTTTTGTGTACGCAGCTAACATGCAGAACCATGCCTTCCCATGGGTACTACCTCGGTAGACTAATACTATAGTCACACTCCAATCCAACTCTAAAACTGGTACAAATTTATTGTATGTAATTTTAACCTACCGGTCAACCATCAGATTATATGGGGGCTTCTGACTCTTCCCTCATTTCAAGATAAAGGAGGTCAAGAATACATTTTTGGCCAAACCGAGTGGATATTTGTTGGTGGTGGTTGGAAGAAATAGCTGTTAAATAAATTAGCAGTAATAAAGGAACAATGGCTGCACAATCAGACGACACAAAAGTATAATGTAGTCTGTTACCATGGAGATAAACTGATCTAAATAGGAGCTGTTAAAATAGTACGGTGGAGGAATTTCGATAAAACTGTCGATAAAAGAATTAGAAAGCAAGACATAGGGGCACATTTACTAAGGGTCCGTTGGATGCATTTTTCCGTTTTGGCCCGGGTTTTTGGCGCACGCGATCGGATTGTGGCGCATCGGTGCTGGCTTTCATGCGACACAAATCGGGGGGCGTGGCCGTCGGACAACCCAACTGATTCGGACAAACCACGGAATAAAAAAATAAAATTGTGTTGCAAGATCAGCACCCACATACACCGGAAAGAAGAAGGTGAACTCGGCGGACCTGGGAAGCGACACATGCAGGATGTCGGGTGCACGATCTTAGTGATTCGCGGCGGCTCCGAATCCTCGTTGGATATTCCGGATCGGCGACGTAAATGTGCCCCATAGTGTTACATTTATCCATTTTGAGATATATTTGCTTCTGAGAATGTTGGATGAGGACCATCATAGTCATAAGCACTCAGGTAGCTGTAACGGCAGCCATATTGGTTTTTCCCACTTTTCCCAAAGCTTGATATAAAAATAAATAACAGATTTTCGAATAATTTAAGAAAACTGGACTTCTCAAGGGCTTATGTGGTGTGAACTCTTTTTTTAGGGGGAAATGTACTTTATCTTGATATTTCGCTGTGTGCTTAAAGTGAACCCTGTAAGAAGGTGGTTGGTAAGAAAACAAAAAGTAGTAGAATTCCCTATAAGTGTACAGACGCAGAAATATAACATGAAACAATAACGTTGGACATTGACACCGTAGCATAACCGCCCCAATGCGAATTTGCTCTGATTCATTGGCATAAAGAGGCAAAAATTAAAATAAAAAACATTTTACCCAAAATTCTAAGGCTACATTCACACTAACATATGGAGGACGTATATACGGCCGATATATACGTCCCCCATAGGCAGCAATGGGCGCACGGCACCCTACGGGAGCGGTACGGTGCCGCACACGTGCGGCACCGTACCGTTCCGTACCCGGGAAAAAGATAGGACCTGTCCTATCTTTTCCCGTAATACGGCGCCGTGCGCCATAGGTTGCTATGGAGAGGGGCGGGGGTGAGCTGCGCTCACCTCCTCCTCCTCTCCCCGTGCACTGCCGTTGTCCGCTACGGTACGGTACAGGCAGGCAACGGCAGTGTGAATATAGCCTAAGATTGTATTTTGTTCTGTTTACCCATTGGATAAGGCGGACATCGCTTCCCTCCAGTCACACAAGTCAACAACATTTCCGTACAACATCACAATTGCGCTATAGATAAAAAGAATAATACAAAGAAGTAGAAATGATCGAGTTTTGAAGGATGTGCCGGATGAATATAAAAAAATAACCCAGATGTGTCCTAGCTGGAGGGTCTCTACACGAAGAAGGAGTGGGCGTTATGGTAGATATGGCCTCACACTCGGCCATATTTCCTGGTCTGGTGCAGGGACCTCACTATAATAATCATTTACAATGCTGAGAGTCACTGCTTCCTCATGGGACTAATGTCACGACTGATCACATGACTACATTTTGTGACAGTAGGTAGCTAGCGAATGATAGGTCTACAGATGACCATTAATGACTATGATGTTGGGAAATATGGCCACCACATGGTCAGTCTTGTACTGGCCTAACACATGTGAGATTTATCAGGGCTTGTACATTAGTTTTCGAAAGTGAAAACCCTGAAATATTCGCAATTACCGGTGAACTGCAGGGCCTAGCATAGGATTCACGCCGGTGCAGCTGTCAGATGGGTGTGGACTTCCTCATACATATGATAAATGTCCCACAGTGACTTTTGTTAGAGGGTTTTCCTATCAGTGAATAAAGACTCTATTTAAAGGGGTTGTCCACGATCATAAAAAAACCATGACTTTTTTTCCCAAAAACACGGCCACATTTGTTCACAGCATGTGTGTTAAATCATGGGATTTATTGGCATTGAAAATTTGAGGTAATTTTCACTGTATATTAGGGAATTTATAAGCAATAACATTTTGGTAGCTATAGTTTATTGACTTGTAGAAATATTGGCATTTTCTGTTTTGAAATGGCGGCCATTTTGTGCATCAACAGGAAGTGCGGCCATATTGGTTGTCATTTTCTCTTGAGGGAAGATTGTTAATTCGTTTTTGATTGATCATGCTGACAAAATGACTGGGCTAGTTTGGCTTACTGAAAAGCTTGGATGACAAAGAAAATGGCTGCACTTCCTGTTGTCACACAAAATGGCTACCACCAGAAAGCAGAATAAAATAATAAGGGTTCTCCATCTTGCCCTCTAAGTTTAAGATGAGAATACCCATCTGTAAATTGACTAGAGATGGAAAATAGACTCCTTGTTACCTATAACAACCAATCACGTGGCAGCTTTCATTTGTAAATAGCATCACAGCAAATGAAAGCTGTCTTCTGATTGATTGTTCCTGGTGTATACCATAAAATGTATTTATAACATGGGAGGGGCTGAAACTTGGCACGTATCACATAATTCATGGCAAAATTCACAGTTTTTATAAGTTTTGAATTCCCTGTGGTGTAGACAGTCAATGCGTTGGGGGTCAGTTGTGTATAATGACCAGAGACATCAGTGTAGGGCCCCGAGGTAGCAGCCATGCTGGAGTTCTGGTGTCTGATGGGTCCAAAGCCCCTCGGGTTATATAAGGTCACCAGAATTATATATGGCACATGGATTGTAAGCACCTCAATACAGATTTTACGCACATGAGACTGTTTTATAGTCAGCAAGATGCATGAGGGCGGATTTACAATACTGAAAGTCTTCATTCATATATAAATATATATATATATATATATATATATATATATATAGAGAGAGAGAGAGAGAGAGAGAGAGAGAGAGAGAGAGAGATATGGGGGCAATTAATCAGAAGTATCTGAGAGCAGAACTGTTCCAGTTGCTCATGGCAACCAATCAGAGCCCAGCTTTCACTTTACCACAGCTGTTTATTAAATGAAAGCTGAGCTCTGATTGGTTTCCATGGGCAACTAGAACAGATCTGCTCTCAGACACTTGTAAACACTGATACATCTCTCTATTTTTGCAGTTATTTTACATTCATGCCAGCCCGAGACTCACTTAAAGCTCCTGGGCCGCAATGTGTACATTTCTCATCATATGTGGCACCTTTAGGGGCCTATTACAGCTCTGGTGTATCCGCAACCTCTGAGCCCCTATATAGTAAAATGGCTCCAGACTACCATGTACTATTTTATACTTTCATGGTAGAGGCACCACACTTCTTGGTTGCATCCCTGGATTTATGCTCTTGCCATTGGCTAAGAAGTTCCATGCTGAACTATTTTTCATAAATTCTTGATTATGGTTGTAGCAGCATCCCAATGATGTACCCCAAATTTAAGACAAACCTTATCACAGATGGGAACCCCATAAAGGCATAAGCCCCAATAAGAACTGGATCATCTCCAAAATTGCTGGATGTCCTGTTTTTGGGAACTCATGCATAGAATGTATAAATGGCACCATAAGTAAACCATAGTCATTAAAAACACCAAAAAAATTCCACTTCCACTGCATTTGTCATCTTAGTAAAGCTGCACTGATGAATGCTAACCCGGTCGAAGAGGTGGACGCTGGAGAGGAGGAGGGGTGAACGCTGCTCACCCATCCCTTCTCCTTCAGAAATAGAGTGGCCAGCCGTGCAGACGGGGAAAGATAAAGCATGCACGCACACGTGTGGCACCGCACCGCCGCTGGGTCACCATAATCATCTATAGGGACGTATATCCGGTTGCAATCGCCCCACAACGGCTGTGTGAATGGGGCCTAAGACGACTATTTAAGACTAGACTCCCTCCCCTTATTTATCAGACATCATGTCAAATGCCGGAAGGGAAGAGGTGATGGCCCCCACTGTCTGATCGCGAAAGACGCTGTTACTGCAACCATGGGACTATACAAAACACTAAGTAAAAGTCACAGATTTGGGGTAGAATTGTGCAAATTCAACAATATTATTACACCTCCATCAGACCTTACATGTGATGATGACATTTCAGACATATGTAGTCAGGTAACAGTGATGATGGCGTTGTTTCAGCTGATGGTGGTGTATCATGACGATGGCAGTGTCAGTGATGATGGTGGTGTATTGTCAATCTGTAAGTGATGATGGTGTATTGTGATGATGTCGGTGGATGATGCCATTGTATTGTGATGATGTCAGTGTATCATGTGGATAGCGGTGTATGGCACGATGATGGCAGTATATTAGAGATGATGCCAGTGTGTTGTGTGGATAGTGGTGTATGGGGCGATAATGGCAGTATGTCAGTGATGATGCCTGTGTATCACATGGATAGCGGTGTATGGGGCGATAATGGTAGTATATTAGTGATGATGCCATTGTATTGTGATGATGGCAATATGTCCGTGATGATGCCTTGGCATCATGATGATGGCTACGTGTCAGCTGCGATGACGGTGTATCAGTTATAATGGTGGTATACCAGTGTTGTTGGGGGTGTATCAAGATGAAGGAAGTGTATTGGTAATGATGGTGCATTAATGGCAATCATGGCAGTGTGTCACAGTATCAGTGATGATGGTGTTGTATCATAATAATGGCGGTGTATCAGGAAGGATGCAGTGTTGTATCGGAGATAATGCCGGTGTATCACAAGGATAGCGGTGTACCAGTCATCGTGGTATATCATGATGATATTGGGGTATCAGTAATGATGCTGGTGTATCAGCAGTATATTAAAGATGATGGTGGTGTATCACAGTATCAGTGATGATGGTGTTGTATCATAATAATGGCGGTGTATCACAAGGATAGCGGTGTACCAGTCATCGTGGTATATCATGATGATGTTGGGGTATCAGTAATGATGCTGGTGTATCAGCAGTATATTAAAGATGATGGTGGTGTATCACAGTATCAGTGATGATGATGTTGTATCATAATTAATGTATCAGGAATGATGCGGTGTTGTATCGGAGATGATGATGTTGGTTTATCAGTAATGATGCTGGTGTATCAGCAGTATATTGAAGATGATGCCGGTGTATCCCAATGATGGCAGAGACTGCTATGGAGACTCCTGATTAACAAAAAACATGACAATAAATAACTAGCAGCAGATGCAGGGATGAAAACAGTGTTTTTCCTATAAAATACTTTCAGTGTCATCTTCCAATTAGCGAAAATGAAAAGGTTACTCTGTTGCTAAGATTGAACAAATATTAAAGTGCAGCTCCGCCTTTAATTATCGTTGACTGTTTAATCTGACATGCAAATTATTCAATTTTCCGGTTACTTTTCTACTTGGAAACCATCAGCAAGCTGCCGGTCACTGATCTTTTTATGTGTTCCCAGTGAGTTCTGTAAGGTAATAATTCTGCTTTGCTATAAATGAATAAGTCTGTCTCTACGTTTGTATATAGCAATGGAAGAAAAACAGATTTATGTTTCACAATTGCAGCTTTTTCAAGTGTAATGGGTTGTCCTCACACTGCTGTGCTCTTAATTCTCTGCACTTAACTGCTCTACAGTCCATCTGCTTGCAATCAATGATTACTTCGGCAAATTTTTTGGGTACAGAAGTCACTCAAAGCAGAAAGAGGAGATTTGGAGCAGTTTAACGCAAAGCACTAACAGCACAGCAGTGTGAGGAACGCCTCCAGTGCACTTGGAGGAGGAGCCTAAACATAGGGATTGATTACACATGTATTATATATCATGTGTCTACTATGTATATTGGTTATCTAATTACTATAATGACACCATCGTCATGGTAATATGTGTGAAATACAATTTACCTACATGATGATGGTTTTCATTTTAATTCCTGACACACAGGAATTTACAATTAGAGTTCTTGATATTCCAAATGACTAACCAGGGACACATTTTAAGACCAACCAATCTCCCAGTAAAAGCTAATGGTTCCCATGTAGTGAAAAGAAAAAAAAATACAAAAAAAATAAATAATTACAAAAAATATATTAGTCTGATTTTTTAAATATTTAGCCAATTTTGATCAAAGGCGGAGCTTAACTTTCAACATTACAAAGTATGGATATTACAGGCGTGTCAAACTTAAGGGGCAATGATGCATAATGTGACCCATGCATAGGAGATCCGTATTTTATAATGTCGGCAAATCCCAAAGTTAAGATTTAATGATTATTTTAGTACGTGCGATCTCCATGCATGTCTCACACTTATGCTGACATCTGCTGTGAAGAAACGCCATTTTTGTAGCGGATAACTGCTCCCCTGATGCTGCCCCCCATTTTGCTGCAGGTGATGCTGCCTGAGGCAAGAGGCTCGACTCGCCTCATGGCTGGAACCCCCCTGTAGCAAACCAACAGAGAGACCTGTGCAGCTACTGCTGATGTGTTTAGCTCACAGAGCATTGTTTAGACAGGGAGCAGCATCCACCATCTCTTAAGCGGGAAGGAGTGTAAGACATTCCAAATCTTACGTTTGTTACTCTTTGGAGAGTATTTTCATGTGTTGTTACAGTAGAAGTTTTTGCTGCGTTATTTGCTGAGAACACCATGAATCATGCAAATTACAGCAAAAAGCAACAAAAACGTCCACGTTAAAAAAACTCACATAGATACAAATTTTACATGGAGGAAATTGTCACTTTAGTTGAAGAACCAGCTCATAATGTAGGAGGGTCAGAGGGAACATTAGGAAAACTGGATTGCTCCTCTTATACAGGCAGTCCCCGGGTTACGTCCTAGATAGGGTCTGGAGGTTTGTTCTTAAGTTGAATTTGTATGTAAGTCGAAACTGTATATTTTATAATTGTAGACACAGATAAAAAAAAATTGGCCCCAGTGACAATTGGAGTTTAAACATTTTCTGCAGTAATGGGACCAAGGATTATCAATAAAGCTTCATTACAGACACCTTACAGCTGATCATTGCAATATAGGACTATAGTAAAGCATCCAGAAAGCTTCACCAAAGGTCAGAGGGGTCTGTCTGTAACTATGGGTTGTCTGTAAGTCGAGTGTCCTTAAGTAGGGGACCGCCTATACTTAGATTTTGGTGTAAAGAGAGGGGAAACTTGTCCGGCTATTCAACAGGTACATGGAACATCAAAACATAATATATTTTAAGTCAGGCCTCACAGGTAGGGGGCACATTTTTAAATTTGGAAAATTGAGATAGGCTAGACTAAAGACGGACCCCTGTTACCCCCATAAGTTTGACACGTCTGGCTTCCAGGAATCTACATTCTAGGTCATCATGAAGTACATTTTTGTTAGTTTTCGGTGTCTATTCAATTACATTTTGGGCACTTTGATAACAATTGGCACTTCATGTTTCCTGTTTTGTTCTTAGGCACAATGTGACAATGTGAGCTTGGTCAGTCCTTCTCTGTGCATTTTGTACAGTAGTTTGAACTCTGCAGGGAGCTGGTGCGACTCCTGCCATTTTGTAGTAAATTTGGTTCCTTTTTTGTCATAGTAATGATATGGAAGATCCTTCCCTGTATTCGGATCCCAGCCGAACGGCCAGAACCCGTACAAATGTATCTCATCACAGATGGAAGAGGCCAATGTGTACATGAGAATGCCGGTGCTCAACCTCTTGGGAGACAGGTGCTTGTTCTTCCAATATCTGTAAAAAACAAAATAAAAACATAAAATACAAAATAAATGAAGTTCCACACTGTAAGACTATGAGCTGGACTTGAAGGACCTGCATCATCTTTTTTCAATATTATCTTCTATAATACTATGACTGCTGCGGGAGCAGGAGGGAGGGGGAAACAATGTAATAGTTTTTGAAGGGCGTGCATAGGCATGCGACACATTCCTGTCGGCCTTTGCATGTTAAATCTGGCGCTCGGTCCAACAGAGCATAGGAACACCTCCTAATTTGTGTTGGATGAAGGCAAGTGCACAAAAGGGTCCATGTGACACCAATGTGGCGCGGACACTTCTTAAATACCTGTGCAAGCAGTTTCCACTAGAAAGAACATGCATAGTCCAACAGAAAACTGGTGCACATTCATTAGTTAATGTGCCCCAATTTTTCTTCTCTGGGATTTGGACTGAGATCTAGAGGTACTTTTTTTCACTGACATCAGGAGAGAAAAAAGAACTGGACCGAACATCCACACATCAAACAACAATCTATTGCCGCTTGGCTACATTTACATAAAAGAACTCAAGCAGAGTCGACTCCAGGTTTCAATAGGCCACTGGGCGACACACCCATGGATTTCTTATGTACAGTCTAATGTGGGCCCCTCAGCAGCTCTGGGACTCTACACTTGCCCAGCTATGCCCAGTGATGGCGCCGGCCCTGAACTCATGGTTCTAAGTTACATTTTGATTTAATTGCATAAGCCTTTAACCATTTCACGGTGACCTTGTTCTAGTGGGTCCCTTCGCTATTAGGAGCAGCATCACAACGGCGTCCACCGCCACTGCAACACAGCAACAGCAGGGACCAAGACCTTATTGCCCCCCAGCACCCATACTGGCAGGCATAGCCCCCATGGCTCCGGGCCCTGGGTCCCCAACAGAACTACACCACTTTTCTCTCTCCCAATGATGGTTTTGTTTTATTCGATCCCTTCTCTGCAAGATCTGTTCACACATGGTGAGAATTTAAGTCCTGTTCACATGGTGCGGTATTGCATGGCGTCTGCTGCTTATGTGGTGCAGTGCTAGTGGGGACCCGGGGCCCATAGCCATGGGGGCTGTGCCTGCCAGTATGTGTACTGGGGGGCAACTGGGTTTTGGTCCCTGCTGGTGCTGTGTTGCAGTGGCGGTGGATGCCATGTGATGCTGCACCCTATACACTAGGGACCCACTACAACGAGGTCACAAAGATAGGTAACAAAGATCCTCGAGTTTGTTTTGTAAATGTAGCCGAACCAGAGGCGTAACGAGGAGAGGAAGGGCCCAATAGCAGGATTCTGAATGGGCCCCCTTCCAACTTAAAAAAAATACAAATCTGTATACTTACTCACCCATGGGAGTTACAATCGAACATGTATACACTCATGCGAACGTATAGAGCAAATATACAGACATACTTACAGTACTATATACAAATGCACGGCGTATATACACACAGTATATACAAACACACCAACATACATCTGAAACACTTATAGGATATACACATCACAGATACAGCACTCCTCCATTCTTTCATGTGTCAGGTCGGATGATGGGGCCCCCTGACACTGCGGGCCCCAAAGCAACTGCTATGGCTGCTACCGCTGTAGTCACGCCCCTGAGCTGAACGGCAATAGATCATTGTATAATGTGTGGATGTGCGGTCCAGAGCTTTTCTCTCTCCCAATGTTGACTCTTTTTCTTTGGGTTATAATAGTGTTTACAGAGGTGCTTACAGGTAAACAATTTATTTTTACTTTGGATTGTCTCTACAAGATCTATACATTTTTTGCCATCCAAAAAATTGGTGTCACCGAGAACAGTGAGTGGTAAAAAATTTACAATATACTGCATAATTTGTTTTTTAACTACTATCATTGGCAATTAGACGATAATACTGTATATGAATGCTATACCGCTATTCCCCCTTATGCCATATATTTTCGGAAACAGCTTTTTATTCATGACATAAATGCTACAAGTTTACATGTGGTAGTGAATGAGCCCTGCAGTCTTCGTATGACGGTACTAGCTTCCATAGTGAAAAAGCTGGTGACAGGTTCCCTTTAAATGAAACCTCCATAAGGTCACCATATTATAATAGCGCCTTTGTTTTTCAACTTTATACAATCATCTCCCATCATGACTTTTCGTACAACCCACAGTCGTCGTACCGTATTCCAATAATTGTCATACACGTGATTCTAGGATCTAAAATACTTGTCCATCACAGGTTCATAACAATGTCTAATTGTATCGATATTGTATCCAATTATTAAGAATGATTTAAGATGAATCAAAATCAAAGTCAAATATTAAATCCCCCCCCTTCTTTCTTTCTACCGGGTGTATCACAAGACCCCCTCGCGCGGAGCCATCAGCCGGGTGATATAACATTTCATAACCCGTGTCAGCCATGGTTTACCAATCTCCTTTAGGGGTTCTTCCAACTGTGGCAACAAAGACTCAATAAAGGTCGAGCAATGAAATTAGGCCGGGCTGTGAGAGAGGACTATAAAATCCTAATGGATGGATGCACGTAATAAAAACTGGCAAATCAGATTTGGCCGGGTTACAGATCTTGATGAAATGCCAAATCATATTTAAAGGCTGGAGTTGGAATCTGACAATGGGAAAACTGCAATAATTTGAGATTATTAATGTGTCACATAGAGGTTTGTCAGTCGGAGGGGGATGCGGAGGCATCAGGTGTCATCCTTCTGCGCTGTGATCACCGAAACCTGCCGAAACCAAGATGCAGAGGTGACGTTTCTATGGGAATTTGTCCTAAAAGGGGCTCTGTCACCACCTTTTACCCAAAATAAACAGCCCCCTCAGGTAGGGTATGAAATGTCCTTTCTAGAATTTTCTCTGAACTTTTTTATGTTAAAACACCCCTATTTACCTATGAAAAATTGACCTTCAAAGTCATATGCAAATGAGCCGGGAACAGTTACTTTTTGCCGAGAGTCAAGTTTAGAGGCTGAGGGGGAGCATGATTTCATACACGCCTATTATGGGCTCTGTATTAACTAGAAACATAGTTGTGGTATCATATTAAAGATAATAATCTCATCTTTCAAATCACACCAGCATTGAGGTTCTTTGAGCTACAGAATGGTAGAAATAACATAGGAGAAAAAATTAAAATATCTCTTCTTCACACAGTTCCTGGCATAGACAAAGTGCAGTCATTTTATCCAATGTGAAAGTCAATGACATCGATCTTTGCTTAAATTTGCTTAGATTAATCGAGGGAGGCCGATGGAGTCCCACTTATCTTTCAGGAAATGTCAATAAATTAGACTAGATTTTTTTTTTTCGCTAATACTTAAAAAGTACAATATTCACAATCACTGGTCCAAACTATAACATATACCCTCATCCCCATATATAAGTTCCAGTATTTAGTCTGCTACTCGCTCACATGTTGCTTGATATTTCCACACCAAGCCAATCAATCAGGGTCGGCTCCAGATTTCAGTAGGCCCCTTGGCAGCAGAGCCTCCTTGGGCCCCTTTGCATTGGACTCACATGGTGGCATTAAAAATTCAGAAACTAAAACAGTCTCCTGTTCCCTAAAATATTCCCTAGTAAATCAAACCAAACAACCCCCTCATGGTTATTTTACATGAAGCCCTCCTCACCACCTATGGATTCATTAGATACAACCCCTCCTCACCCCCATGGATTCCTTAAGCACAGCCTTATGTGGGCCCCCTAGCAGCTCTGGGCCTCGGCAGTTGCCCAGGTATGCCCAGTGTAGTGGCCGGCCCTGAAGCCAATCATCATCATTTTTATGGTATTTTTAGTGCTTCACCTATGATCTTACTACATAATATTCCAAGGTCAAGACAATCATCCTCTAGAGGGGTAAAAATGCACACAGTTAAATATATTTAAGTGATTATATTTTAATGGCAACAAACCCCTTTCTGCCTGATAAGATCGTTCATATCTTACAATATTTGGAGACCAAGTTATAGAGACCAAGAAATAATGGCCCCGGTAGTTGCACTCTCACATATTTATAGCAGTGATTATGAGGACTGGCCATTAATGGGATCACTAATTCCCACAGTTAAAGGGGTTCTCCAGTCATAGCAATTTAGGCCCTATCCACTGACCTTGTTCCCCGTTGCACCCAAGATGAGCACAGCAGCTAGTTGCGCATTGGACGGCTTCTCCGTTCATCTCTATGGTGCTGTTGGAAAAATACAAGCGCCGCACTCATCTATCTCCACCAGCTCCATAGTGAGACGTTCTTGGGATCTATGAGGGTTCCATCAATGAGAACCCCACCTAGCAGCAATATTTTAAGGTCAAATCAATCATCCTCTTAATCAGTAGGTCCAAAGAGTAGAATTTTCACCACCAACATCTTCATGGCAACTGCCACCATTAGTAGTGACTTTAAGGACTACCTATCTATAACTTGTTTACATATTGTATTATATTTTAAGACCAAGCCAATTATCTCTGCCTTTTCTAAGCATTTGCATTTCTATATAATTGTGTGTTATAGCTTACTCTTGCATCCTGACAAAATCCTGGTGTAGTCGCAGGGGCTGGGCTTTGGTTTGGATGCATTTCAAAAAACAACATGTGACTTATCTGAGCTGCAGGCTGCCTCCATCTTTGTGCTCCTGTACAGCTTGTCCCTCCCCCACTGATGTCAGGCTGACCAGGCTGTGACCTCTGAGAAGGAGCAGGAGGTGGAGCTGTACAGGAGCACCAAGGTGGGGGCTGAGAACTGAGGAGTGAGTAATATAGACAAGGCACATGTTTTTTAAAATGCATCGAAACCAAAGTCCAGCCTCTATGACTACCCCAGGATTTTGTTAGGATGCAAGGTAAGTTATAACACACAATTATATTGTAATGCAAATGCTTAGAAAAGGCAGAAAGACTTGCACTACAGGTGTAATAAGCTTCTGCAACCTGTCTTTAGGGAAAATGAGGTCCCTGGTGACAGGTTCCCTTTAAGCACTGATTATAAGGAATGGCTATGGATGGGACCACAGATCCCTACAGTTAGAAGTTTGGATTTACTTTCACCTTTTAACATACTACATGATATTTAAAGGCTCATCAGAATCATGGACTGGATGGGTGAAGATCTTAGCAGTAAAACTGTCACCAATTGATGGGATAAATGATTGTTACCCTTAAGAGCTATAATTTAGTTTCCTAACAAGAGCTCTAGCTGGGATTGTATTCCCTGGGAAACAAAAGCTTTAAGTCCACTCCCCTAAAGTTGCGCCCTTCCCCAACAACCAGGACCTAGGGTACATGCCCTGACTATGTTCCCCAGATATTTGATGGCCAAACCATTCATCTTTTAGATTACGGAATATCCCACCAGTTGGAATCTCACCAATCACAATTTCATAGTATCTAGGACTTAACATTGATGGGATCACTGATCCCTACAAGTACCAGCTATAATCTTGACAGTCTCTTACCTGTTGACATGTTGCATGATATTCCCAGGCCAAGCCAACTGGACCTTGAGCTGTTCCCGATGCTCAACAAAAAAGTCGACCAGTGTTCTGGTGACCGTCGCCGAAGTATGAAAGAAAAAAGCGGGGATCCACAATATGGCGCCATCGAGCTTCTTCAAATGTAAGAAAAAATTGTTCCGATCTTGAATGGTCAGGAGGTTGTTGTAGTATTTCTCCAGGATGCTGGGATTGAATGTAGTCAGGTTGGTTTTCCTCCCGACGTCCTTCTGAAAAGCCTCCGTCGGAGCAAAGTTGCAACGAAAGACAAAGTCTGCGCTGTCTATCTCGGCCCCGCACTGGCTCTCCGTGAGGATCCCGCTGTTCCCTATCACAGCGCAAATGTTATAATGTTTGTTGAGAATGGGGGACACGTCTGGAAGAAGCGATCGAAAGTTATTGCTGATGGAGAACACATATTTGTGACTGGAGTAGTCGTAATGCATGAGCTGACCCGTTCGTACACTGGTCTTGGTCAGAGAAAAATTTCTGATGACGTCCACGTTCTGAAGGATTTCTCTTCTAAAATCACATAATGGAAAAAAAAAACTTAACACGATTGTCCCAAAAACTTTTATCTTAACAAATCCCAATTCATATAGTGTTGTCTCAACATAACCTAAGGTTGAACCTGAACTGCAGGTCCAAACCAAACCGCTAGTCGGGAACATTAAAGAAAATGGGCCTGGAGGCCCTTTGTTTCTGAGGGGCCCCGATTCATAGGGTCATCGTTATTGGTTAGTTTGTAAGATATTCCCTCTATAATGTCCTCACCATATAGACCATATACTCGGGTGAGGAATTTTCAATTACAATCTCTTAAAAGCCTGAAAATATTCAAGACTTCCGAAATCAGACATCAACATCAGAAACCTCATCATCAAACCCGTTTCTCAAAATGAACACCCTTAACTGTAGACCCCCCCAGACCCGACCTTATAGTTAACACTGAAGCCCAGATGCAAAATTCATGCTTGAACATTAAAACTCCAGGACCTAAAATTTCACACCAGATTCAGATTCAGATGCAGGTTCCCTAATTTCAGAGAACCTAAATATAGGCAGTCCCCTACTTAAGAACACCTGACTTACATACGACCCCTAGTTACAAACGGACCTCTGGGTGTTGGTAATTTACTGTACTTTAGTCCTAGGCTACAATAAACAGCTATAACAGTTATCAAGTGTATCAACAATTAAGCTTTATTGTTTATCCTGGTTCTGATGACAATCCAACATTCTTAAAATTCTTAAAATTCAAAAATTTTTTGTCTGGGCTTACAATTATAAAATATACAGTTCCGACTTACATACAAATTCAACTTAAGAACAAACCTACTGACCCTATCTTGTATGTAACCCGGAGACTGCCTGTATTCAGATCCAGATATTATAATTAAGACCTCAAAAAAGACCCAAGTATTCACACTCAAGCCCCCAAAATTTTACCCAGACCATATCCCTGAATTGAGACCCCAGGCCAAAATCATAATTCAAATCTAGACCCCCAGCATTTGGATCCAAGACCCTGGAATTCAGAGCCTAATACTCAAATTCTAGATCAAATAATTCAGATGAAAAGCCGTGATTAAGATCCTAGGCTAGACCCGATATTTCAGGCCCCCAAACAATTAGCCACCAGCTATAAGAGCTAAAGGGGTGATGGGAGAAAGAAGACGGTAGTTATTTGGGGCAATATGTATGGATTGCAGCACAGTGACTTAGTGGTTTGCATTGCAGCCTTGCAGCGCTGGGGCCCTGGGTTCAAGTTCCAGGGTAAACATCTGCAGAGAGTTTGTATGTTCTCTCCGTGTTTGCGTGGGTTTTCTCCGGGTCCTCCGGTTTCCTCCCACACTCCAAAACATACTGGTAGGCTGATTAGATTGTGAGCCCCATTGGGGACAGGGACTCATTTGGAAAGCTCAGTGCAGCGCTGCGTAATCTGTGTGTGCACTATATAAATAAAGGAATTATTATTGATTGAATTTTTTAAATAAAGTTTAAATTGTATTTCTGAGACAAAAAAATTGCACTTAAGTGAAATTTGAGACTGTTGGCAACTATATTGTTACCAAGAAGTAAGTGGGAGCAGGTTGACATGGAATATGGCCGGATGTCATAGGTAAAGCTAGTCATAGGGAAAATATAAGATGTGACCAGGGCCCTGTGAGGGTTGTGATGTGTAGCCACTTACCTCTGACGAGCGAACGCCGTCCGGTTGAACACCCACTTGGCTGGTTTTTCTTGTAGTTCTTGTGTCAATGAATTTGTTATTGGAACAAAAGACGGGTCCAAAAACTTCATAGCAAACTGGGACCTGGCAGAAAAGAAGGAGATTATCATCACTTTTTCCTTATAATAAGCAAAATTATAGATCATAGAACTTTGGAATTAAAACTCTGTATTTTCTTATTGTACATTTTTTAAAATTCTGTTTTTATGGTGATGGCAGTGGACGTTAAACTTCATGATTTATAGATCTGCTTTACAGCTGTCACACTGATAGCTGTGGCGTGGAGATGACTGTAGACTGTTGTGAGCATGCTCTTTCACTAGTACAGATGTTGGACAGTGTGCAGAGTGCTCCTTTAAATATAGAGACGTATATAGCGGCATACTCCCGCCCTACGTGATTGGCTGACCACAGGGGGCGACCCACATGAATCACAAGTGTACCGGGACAGGAAACATTTGCGCTGTTCACCCCTCACCCCCCACACCTCCCTTTCCGTCGGGTTTTCCGAATTTTTCCGTTTCGCCCTAAATTGCCCCGGGTTTTTGGTGCACGCGATCGGATTCTGGCGCATTGGCGCCGGCTTGCACGCAACAGAAATGGGGGGTGTGGCCTTCGGACAACCTGACGGATTCGGACAATGCACAAGATTTAACATTTAGAATTGTGTTGCAAGACACACACTTACAAGTACCGGGAAGAAGATGGTGAACTCCGGCGGACCTCGGCGGGGAAGCAACGGATGCAGAAACTTGGCCGCACGATCTTCATGAATGGCGCCGAACTTCATCCTCATCGGACCGTCCGAATCGGGGATCGCGACAGAACCAGGTAAGTAAATTTGCCCCAATATCTTTTGACTTTTGTTTTTTTTTGCATCTAAAAAACTCTTTCCATTGACTTTATCCACTGTTTTTGCGGTGGGTTGCCCAGGAGACCAGGTCACATGGGGACAGATATCTGCATTTTTAAGGTAAATGTGTCGCGGAGAGCTTTATACTGTGCAAGATGAAGATGTTGCAAAATTGGCACAATTTCTGGTGCAAATCAAGACACGCACCAGAGAAGAAAACCCAAATTCACGAACAAGCAAGTAAAAAAAAATTAAATCTCCACTATAAGGGCCACTGCATGTAGACTATAGGGGCTCCACCAAACACTAAGAGGCCACATTTCCTATTTTGTGGGCTGTTTGGAAATGACAAACCTTCAACCATAAAATACCATTAAAATATCATCAGATCACGTAAGATGTATCGTCAACAAGATCTAATAATCTACTGTATAATATTGTAATTGTCCTATATGAAATAGATTGTAATATCAAATGATTACTCTATTCACTTGCAAATGAAAATCTTTGGGGCCCATTATAAAGGGTCAGAACCTGGGGCCCACCGGAGGATTCTCCGAGGCTCCGGTGGGCCAGTCCGACACCGCCCGCCTACAAGTCTAGAATCACTTCCTACATCTGGTACTAGAATCAACTCCTTGGGAATTGGAGGATGTGTCCCTTCTGCTGCTTTCTGCTACTTTCAATCTGCGGTTTCAGGACCATGTACAAGAATTTCATGGATGAAGGTCCTTCTCAGGATAAGATTTGGTGGGTGGTTATGGTGGCCATGGGCCCCCTAGAAGGCTTGGGCCTAGGCTTCCACCCAATCCACTCAGTAGAGTGTCCATAGGAACTCAGGATGACATAGGAACTGAGGTCCCTGGAAAATGAAAGCGAAACCTATCATCCATGGAGGCCAATTATTGGATGAAGTCCATACATAAAAAAGGGCTGAAGAGCAACTTTTATTTTAGATGATTATGAAATCCCACCAACCTTTTAGGTCAACCACTACAATCCCTGGAGGGGTTGTCAGTGTTTTTTTGTCAATGCTCATGGGTTGTAACTTGTAACATATTATGACAACACAAAACTCTAGACCTTGCTGGATGAGGAATGACGTGTAACAATATGGAAAATCCTCTGGAGCAATGGTTTTTATCTGTGCCTCTACAGCTGCAGGGAAACCACAACCCCCATTATGGACCCCACTGCTGTATGGTGGAAGTCTACAATGGCCCTGATTCACTAAATGGTGTAATAACCTCATGCATTGTGCTGCTGGATGATAATGGCGCTTGTAGTGTCACTGGCAGCAATGGAGAAGCTTGTCCCCAGCTGTTCCTAAACAATGACTTGTGTTCCCCAGAAGCTCTCCAGTTGTTTAGCTTAATCTGCTCAAACCCGAGGATTTATATGATACACGTGACTGGAATTGCGCCCGCACCACTGGTTAATGCTCGCTTTTAATCTAAACCGGCACAGCAGCTGCCAAATGCCAGATTACACGTGTTTTATCAGTGTGTTCTCTTATAGGAGGAAGGACGACAATGAGGACGGGGGAGGGGGTGGAGATCAGAGATACAAGGTATCCGCACCACTGTCCAATATACAAAAACTCACTGCTAAAAGTTATATTATGTATGACATCACCAATGTATAACCGCAGACTGTTCCACCACGTATGACCACACCTAGGTATGACCACAGAGTGTAATATCATGTATGACCACACCTAGGTATGACCACAGAGTGTGCCATCATGTATGACCACACCTAGGTATGACCACAGAGTGTAATATCATGTATGACCACACCTAGGTATGACCACAGAGTGTAATATCATGTATGACCACACCTAGGTATGACCACAGAGTGTGCCATCATGTATGACCACACCTAGGTATGACCACAGAGTGTGCCATCATGTATGACCACACCTAGGTATGACCACAGAGTGTGCCATCATGTATGACCACACCTAGGTATGACCACAGATGATATGATGATACCTAGGTATGACCACAGCTTGTACCATCATTTATGACCACACCAAGGTATGACCACAGAGTATGCTATCATGTATGATCACACCTAGGTATTATAGCCCCTACAAGCAGAGTTGGACTGGCAGGTGTTGGGCCTACCAGAGGTTGTGATCTTGAGGGCCCACCCTTCAACCATAAAATACCATTAAAAGATCATCAGATCACGTAAGATGTATCGTCAACAAGATCTAATAATCTACTGTATAATAATCTACAGGTTGACCACATAAATTGAGAACCGCACAGTGTTCCATCATGTATAATCCCATCAAAGTATGACCACAGAGTGTAACATCATGTATGACAGGACCTAAGTATGACCACAGAGTGTACCATCATGTATGACAGGACCTAAGTATGACCACAGAGTGTACCATCATGTATGACAGGACCTAAGTATCACCACAGAGTGTACCATCATGTATGACAGGACCTAAGTATGACCACAGAGTGTACCAACATGTATGACAGGACCTAAGTATGACCACAGAGTGTACCATCATGTATGACAGGACCTAAGTATGACCACAGAGTGTACCATCATGTATGACAGGACCTAAGTATGACCACAGAGTGTACCATCATGTATGACAGGACCTAAGTATGACCACAGAGTGTACCATCATGTATGACAGGACCTAAGTATGACCACAGAGTGTACCATCATGTATGACAGGACCTAAGTATGACCACAGAGTGTACCATCAGGTATGACCACACCTAGGTATGACCACAGGGTGTAATATCATGTATGAGCACACCAAGGTATGACCTCAGAGTGTTTCATCATGTATGATTACACAAATTTATAACCACATTGTTGCAAGATCATGTATCACCACATAAGTGTTTGACCTCAAAGCTTTCTATGGTGTACAAGCACATGAAAGCTCTGACCACAGAGTGTTCCATCATGTGTGCCCAAACAAAAGTATGAGCAGAGAGTGATCCCTCATGTAAGACCACACCAATGTGTCACCACAGAGAGTTCTACCATGTATGACCACACCAATGTGTCACCACAGAGCGTTCCACCATGTATGACCACACCAATGTGTCTCCACAGAGCGTTCCACCATGTAAGACCACACCAATGTGTCACCACAGAGCGTTCCATCATGTATGACCACACCAATGTGTCTCCACAGAGCGTTCCATCATGTATGACCACACCAATGTGTCTCCACAGAGCGTTCCACCATGTAAGACCACACCAATGTGTTACCACAGAGCGCTCCACCATGTAAGACCACACCAATGTGTCTCCACAGAGCGTTCCACCATGTAAGACCACACCAATGTGTCACCACAGAGCGTTTCACCATGTAAGACCACACCAATGTGTCACCACAGAACGTTTCACCATGTAAGACCACACCAATGTGTCACCACAGAGCGTTCTACCATGTATGACCACACCAATGTGTCACCACAGAGCGTTCCACCATGTAAGACCACACCAATGTGTCACCACAGAGCGTTTCACCATGTAAGACCACACCAATGTGTCACCACAGAACGTTTCACCATGTAAGACCACACCAATGTGTCACCACAGAGCGTTCCACCATGTAAGACCACACCAATGTGTCACCACAGAGCGTTTCACTATGTAAGACCACACCAATGTGTCACCACAGAGCGTTCCACCATGTATGACCACACCAATTTGTCACCACAGAGCGTTCCACCATGTATGACCACACCAATGTGTCTCCACAGAGCGTTCCACCATGTATGACCACACCAATGTGTCACCACAGAACGTTTCACCATGTAAGACCACACCAATGTGTCACCACAGAGCGTTCCACCATGTATGACCACACCAATTTGTCACCACAGAGCGTTCCACCATGTATGACCACACCAATGTGTCACCACAGAGCGTTCCACCATGTGAGACCACACCAATGTGTCACCACAGAGCGTTCCACCATGTAAGACCACACCAATGTGTCACCACAGAGCGTTCCACCATGTAAGACCACACCAATGTGTCACCACAGAGCGTTCCACCATGTAAGACCACACCAATGTGTCACCACAGAGCGTTCCACCATGTAAGACCACACCAATGTGTCACCACAGAGCGTTCCACCATGTAAGACCACACCAATGTGTCACCACAGAGCGTTCCACCATGTAAGACCACACCAATGTGTCACCACAGAGCGTTCCACCATGTAAGACCACACCAATGTGTCACCACAGAGCGTTCCACCATGTAAGACCAGGCTTTTCAATCGTCTAAAGATATGTCTACATTACAAGGTATAGCCACATGTTCTTCACTCTTTGGAGGTTAGAAGGTTGTAGCTGTCACATGCAGCAGATTATGAACCCGTGTTGCAGTACCAGTTTGACTTGGGTATACTCCTGAAGTTGTTATTGTAAAGCAACCCATCTATATTCAGCATTTTCCCCTGTTCAGTGATCACCAGGCCACTCAGTAGTGGAGAGGTCCCATTATAGGTAACAACTGGCCCAGTATCGGGCAAGCCAAGGTCAGGGCAAGTAGAGTATAACCCTAGTCAGAAGGAAGGTCAGGGCTTGTAGCACAGATTTGTAGTCAGCAATAGTGGAGGTTGTCAGGATAGTACATCTGCACAGGAACATGATGGATTAAAGGAACAAGTAACGAAACAGTGAACAAGCAGGAATGCAAGAAAGCCCAGTACTGATCCAGTAATCAGCACCAACAGGTGACTTACGAAACAGTAGCTGAAACTGGATATTTGTATGGAATGTGGTCCAATCATGACCTTTGGTATCCTTTCTATAGATTTGTATCATACTGAAGAATGGATTTAATGATACAATGTAGCAAACGATCAGAACAGCTTTGTGCTTCTTCTGGACCTGCAAATCCCACCAACCGGACTGACCAATCATCTCATGTGTCCAGGAGAAGTAGCAGATTGTAGTTAACTTCCCAATCCTTTTCTTCTTAGGAAGCATTCTACTAGGGGAATCAGGCAAGACACCTACTTAAAGGGTATGGCCAATATTGGGGCACATGGTAGCGATGAGACTAGATAAGACAATTAGGCCAATGTTTTCATGCTCTTTGTATAATGGTGAATAGAGATATCTGAGCATATACCGGGCCAACTCTACATCCATCCAGAAAGTGGCGCCCAGTGTCTGCCACATTAGGATGTAGACTGGGGATCCCAACTGTGCAAATAGGACCCAGGTCTTTTGGGAATGCAATACATACCCGAGATAGGGTGATAACGAATCAAGATGCTGCTGAAATCATTGGTATAGGTCCAAGATGGAGAGCCATGTCATCATATGTCATATGCCACGTATACACTGGCTGTGCACTAGTCATTGGTGCTCATAATTTTACTGGAAACAGTCAGTAAGCTTTGCAAAGGATAGCAGACATAAGCTGCTATAATGCAGATAATTTTTCTTATATTATATTATATTACTTTAAAGTTTTGAGTCAGCAAAACACTTCAGAAAATATCTGCAGCCAGCAGAATAGTGATTGCAGCTCTGGAGTATGATAGAGCATGTAACTCAGGATCAGTACAGGATAAGTAATGTCATGTATGTACACAGTGACTGCACCAGCAGCAGAATAGTGAGTGCAGCTCTGGAGTATAATACAGGATGTAACTCAGGATTAGTACAGGATAAGTAATGTCATGTATGTACTGCACCAGCAGCAGAATAGTGAGTGCAGCTCTGGGGTATAATACAGGATGTAACTCAGGATCAGTACAGGATAAGTAATGTCATGTATGTACACAGTGACTGCACCAGCAGCAGAATAGTGAGTGCAGCTCTGGGGTATAATACAGGATGTTACTCAGGATCAGTACAGGATAAGTAATGTCATGTATGTACACAGTGACTGCACCAGCAGCAGAATAGTGAGTGCAGCTCTGGGGTATAATACTGGATGTAACTCAGGATCAGTACAGGATAAGTAATGTCATGTATGTACACAGTGACTGCACCAGCAGAATAGTGAGTGCAGCTCTGGAGTATAATACAGGATGTAACTCAGGATCAGTATAGGATAAGTAATGTCATGTATGTACACAGTGACTGCACCAGCAGCAGAATAGTGAGTGCAGCTCTGGAGTATGATAGAGAATGTAACTCAGGATCAGTACAGGATAAGTAATGTCATGTATGTACTGCACCAGCAGCAGAATAGTGAGTGCAGCTCTGGGGTATAATACAGGATGTAACTCAGGATCAGTACAGGATAAGTAATGTCATGTATGTACACAGTGACTGCACCAGCAGCAGAATAGTGAGTGCAGCTCTGGAGTATAATACAGGATGTAACTCAGGATCAGTACAGGATAAGTAATGTCATGTATGTACACAGTGACTGCACCAGCAGCAGAATAGTGAGTGCAGCTCTGGAGTATAATACAGGATGTAACTCAGGATCAGTACAGGATAAGTAATGTCATGTATGTATACAGTGACTGCACCAGCAGAATAGTGAGTGCAGCTCTGGAGTATAATACAGGATGTAACTCAGGATCAGTATAGGATAAGTAATGTCATGTATGTACACAGTGACTGCACCAGCAGCAGAATAGTGAGTGCAGCTCTGGAGTATGATAGAGAATGTAACTCAGGATCAGTACAGGATAAGTAATGTCATGTATGTACTGCACCAGCAGCAGAATAGTGAGTGCAGCTCTGGGGTATAATACAGGATGTAACTCAGGATCAGTACAGGATAAGTAATGTCATGTATGTACACAGTGACTGCACCAGCAGCAGAATAGTGAGTGCAGCTCTGGAGTATAATACAGGATGTAACTCAGGATCAGTACAGGATAAGTAATGTCATGTATGTACACAGTGACTGCACCAGCAGCAGAATAGTGAGTGCAGCTCTGGAGTATAATACAGGATGTAACTCAGGATCAGTACAGGATAAGTAATGTCATGTATGTACACAGTGACTGCACCAGCAGAATAGTGAGTGCAGCTCTGGAGTATAATACAGGATGTAACTCAGGATCAGTATAGGATAAGTAATGTCATGTATGTACACAGTGACTGCACCAGCAGCAGAATAGTGAGTGCAGCTCTGGAGTATAATACAGGATGTAACTCAGGATCAGTACAGGATAAGTAATGTCATGTATGTACACAGTGACTGCACCAGCAGAATAGTGAGTGCAGCTCTGGAGTATAATACAGGATGTAACTCAGGATCAGTATAGGATAAGTAATGCCATGTATGTACACAGTGACTGCACCAGCAGCAGAATAGTAAGTGCAGCTCTGGAGTATAATACAGGATGTAACTCAGGATCAGTACAGGATAAGTAATGTCATGTATGTACACAGTGACTGCACCAGCAGCAGAATAGTGAGTGCAGCTCTGGAGTATAATACAGGATGTAACTCAGGATCAGTACAGGATAAGTAATGCCATGTATGTACACAGTGACTGCACCAGCAGCAGAATAGTGAGTGCAGTATGTGACACATTTCATTATGATTCAAGTATCAGTAGGTGCTGGAAAATGTAGATATAAATATGATTCATCCATGAATTTGTCAAATGTACTTTAACCTTTTATTTGACAATCCACATGTTTGGGAGTAACTTGCTCATTGGCTGGAATCTGACTGCTAAGACCAATCACAAGAACAATGGTCCCTTGTATCCCAGAAAGAATGGAGGCCATGTCTGGTGCCATTGTCGGAGGCATAACTGAAAGGTGCTGGGCCCCAATGCAAAATCTGTACCAGACTCCCAACTATGATGTACAGGTGTCCTCATATAGGACCTTACGTGTCCCCTAAGGCATTTTTTTCCCAGATATGATGGCACCTCTGTACTCCCCCACTATAGGCTCCTGATGTAGACCCCTGAGTCTCGTAGAGAATAAACAGAGCGAACGAGCATGCACTTACCCCTTTGAGTTGTAACAAGTTTGTTCTGCCATTACAACTTCCATGTCCATATTTATCCAGCTTTCCTAGCGTCCTGCAGGCACCCTCACTGCCCCTCTATCACTATATTGCTTGTCAGGTTCACTTTCCTGAACTTTAGGGATTTCTCTATTAACTGTACATTTTAATGGCCGCACGTCTTATGTTGTGTAATTAATTACAGATTTTGTTTTGTAATTTTCTTAACGAGTTTCTATTCATATTCCCATATGATGGATTCCCAGTGGACTAAAATATATATAATTAGAAAATATAATTAATATTATTAATACAGAAACCCAGTCTTCACCCACTCCATTGTCAGAGGTGAGAAGAGCCCCAAACCCTCCTATGCTGCATGATCCTCTTCTATCCAACCCAGTTACGGAACTACAACTCCCAGCATACCCTGTAGTACTGCAAGAACAACTGGCGATTGTTCACCTGTAGTGTATAGCCTCATTCCTGCCTATATCAGCACCTGGGACAGCAGCACCTCCACTGCCATCCAGTTCTGCATCCCCTCCCCCAGCAAGCAGAGGAAGGGAAGGGTTAATTCTAGCATGATGTCACCTCTGTGGATGAGACAGGGAGGAGCTGGTGATTATAACAGCACTGTGTATTATATGATGACCTGTTATCATGAGAGCATAGCCCACTATACAGCGCCTGCGCCAGGCTGATGCCCAGGGAATGTATATGAGGCAGGCACCATGATGCCCATCTACCCCTGCAATAGCCAGGGCCCCCTCTCTCCCCACTACAGATACATTGTATCCCCTCCCTCCTGATAAAATGTATCAATGTGCCACCTACCTGAATCCTGCATGGAACATGTACATCCTGGGGCCCCCAGGGCTGGCATATTTGGGGGTGGTGAAGATATTGTCCTTCTTCAGGGACACATAGCTGATGAGGGAGAGGATGAGGAGGGCAACGCTCAGCATCACCAGACCCAGCACACTTGCCACCCTCACCATCTTGCAGATTCTCATCCCTGCTCAATGCAGCAACCACATAAGAAGTAGGTCGATGGGGGAGACAAGAAAGAAGAAGGAGATAATCCACAGGGAGAGCCCAGAGCCAGGGAGATTTAGCAGAAAGATGGAGGGCAGAGCTGCACAGGGGAAATGGCAGCTGATGCGTCTGTGCTGCTGCTAGGAGCCCCCCTCATTGTGCCCTGCCAGCTGCCAGCCTGCAAGAATGGAGCAGCTCTGTGCAGGCCACTCATCTAGGGGAGAAAAAAGCAAAGGAAACCCCCCATACAGCCCAGGAATCCCCTCACACAGCCCAGCTCTCCATATGGATGGTAGGAGGAGGCAGGGGGCATGCGTACTGCAGCTCAGCTCCAAGGGTTTCCTCTGCCAAGGATGCCACAGACAGCAAGTCTGCCCTCACACCTCAGGATTTCTCACCATCACACTCACAATTAGGTCTAAAAGCTTCAGTGTGAAAAAAAAAAAAATCAGTAATGGATTTTATTGTGGGATGGTTTGTAAATATTTGTGAAAATGTTACAATTGCAAATGATACATAGTAATAATAACAGATGTTATAGGGAAATAGATGTGAACTGCATAATGCAAAATGATACATCATACACAATGATACAATGTATGAATAACAATGGTACAAAATTATACCTCTTACAGAATGATGATATGTGGAAATATCATAGTTACTAAATGATACAAAGTACAAAATGATATTATGTATATTAATGTTACAAAACTATGCGTGATTTAAAATATTAAAATATTGGGGCTTATTTACTAACGGTCCATGGATGCACTTTCGCCGGATTTTCCGATGTTTTTGGGATTTGCGCTGTGGCAGGTATCTAACAGGGGATTGTGTCGCACGCGATCGGATTGTGGTGCGGCTGTGCTGCTTTCATGTGACAGAAATCGGGGGTCGGGCCGTCCGATGATCCGACTGATTCGGACTGAGTGCGGGATTTAAGATTCAAATTGTGTCGCAAGCCCAAGCACTTACATGCACCAGGAAGAAGATGGTGAACTCTGTCGGACCTGAGCGGGGAAGCGACACATGCAGGATATCGGGCGCACGATCTTAGTAAATTGTGGCACAGGGCATTCCGATCGGACAATGCACTTTCGGGGAACGCGTCAGGATGGGTAAGTAAATGTGCCCCATTTTGTTTTTGTTTTCAATTAGAGATTAGCAAATCATTTAAAATGTCGAATGTCTAATTAGTCTGTACTGATGTCGCTCCAATTTTCCTGGAATTTGGTATGGTGGGTTTGGAAAGTATTCAGACCCCTTTAAAATGTTCACTCTTTGTTTCATTGTAACCAATTGGTAATATCCAAAAAGTTCTTATTTTTTTCTCGGTAATGTACACTCTGCCCCATCGTGACTGAAATGTAGAGATTTTTGCTACTTAATCCATTAAACAGGAAAACTGAAATATGACATGGTCCTAATTATTGAGACCCTGTGCTGTGACCCTCATATTTAACTCACATGCTGTGCATTTCCATCTATGCTCCTTTAGATGGTTCTACTCCTTCATTGGAGTTCAGCTTTGTTTAATTAAACTGATTGGACCTGATTAGGAAAGGCTCACACCTGTATTTTTAAGACTCGCAGCTCACAGTGCATGTCAGAGCATATGAGAATCATGAGGTCTAAGGAACTGCCCAAGGAGCTCAGAGACAGAATTATGTCAAAGCACATATCTAGCCAAGGTTACAAAAGAATTTCTGCAGCACTCAAGGTTCATAGGAGCACAGTGGCCTCCATAATCCTTCAATGGAAGAAGATTGGGAAGACCACAACTCTTCCTTGACCTGGCCTTCCAGCTAATCTAAGCAATTCTGGTAGAAGAGCCTTGGTGAAAGAAATAAAGAAGAACCCCAAGATCACTGTGACTGAACTATAAAACACATGAAGGAATCCCAGACTATGAGAAATATGATTCTCTGGTCTGATGAGACCAAGATTAAACTTTTTGGTGTTAATTCTACGCGGTGGAGAAAACTAGGCGCCGTTCAACACCTGCCAAATACAATCCCAGCAGTGACACATGGGGGGGGGGCAGGACCACTGGGTGTAATGGAAGTAGAGATGAATGCAGCCAAGTACAGAGGTATCCTGGATGAGAACCACTTCCAGATGCTCCGGACCTCAGACTGGGCCGAACCTTTCAACAAGACAATGACCCTAAGCACAAGCTAAAATAACACAGCAGAGGCTTCAGAACATCTCTGTGACCATTCCTGACCGGTCCAGCAAGAACCCCAACCTAAACCCAATGGAGCATCTCTGGAGAGACTGGGAAATGGTCACCACCATGTTCACCATTCAGCCTGAGGGAACTGGAGAGGATCTGCAAGGAAGAGGCAGAGGATCCCCAAATCCAGGGGTGAGGAACTTGTAGCATCTTCCCAAGAAGACTCCTGGCTGCACCAGCTCCAAAGCCTCTACTCATCACTGAGCAAAGGGGCCGAATATTTATCCCCGGGGGCCGAATACTCATTACTACGGGAGATTTTAGATTTTCTCGTTTAATAAATTAGCAAAAGTATATACATTTTTGTTTTTTTTTCTATCAAGATGGGGGCAGAGTGCACGTTAACCCTTACAGGACTCGTCCGCTCATTGCAAAAGCGATAACAAAGATGCATAGGGGCTTGTTATCTGCGGGACAATTGTACTTTTTAGTGGCGCCATTTTATATTCCATGCAATGTACTGGAAAACTGGAAAAAAAAAAAAACTGATTGCGGTGAAATTGCCAGAAATAACATTTGCTGCTTTTTGGTGTGGGCTCTGTTTTTGGTGTGGGCTCTGTTTTTGGTGTGGGCTCTGTTTTTGCGGCTTTCATTCTGTGCTTCTAATGACACTTCCCCATTAATTGATGGGTTGTTACAATCTCAGGGATACCAAATCTATATAGGTTTTGTTAGGTTTTAGAAGGGTTTTAAAAAATTCAATTCTTTTGTACAAATAGACTTTAATTGCCATTTTGCCAAATCCTGAAACCAATAACTTTTTCACACTTTGGTGTACGGACCTGTGTAAGGTGTCATTTTTTGCGATACATTCTGGCGTTTTAATTTATATCAATTTGGGAATTATATGACTGTTTGATCATTTTTTATTCAAATATTTATGGATAGAAAAATGTCGAAAAAGGGACGATTCGGACATGTGGACGCTATTTTCCGTTACAGTGTTCATGGCTGGGAATAATTAGATAGAACGGGCATTTTGGGATGTGGAAATACCTATCATGTTTATGATTTTTACTGTTTATTTTTATATGTGTTCTAGGGAAAGGAGGTGATTTAAACTTTTCCTTTTTTAAAATTTTCTAAATTATTATTAAAAAATTTTTTACTATTATTTTAGACCCTCTTGGGTACTTAACCCTGTGGGGTCTGATTGCTCATACTAAACAATGCAATACTACTGTACTGCCGTGTATTGTAATTTTACTGCTGATCTGATTAGAGATCACTATCCATGGCAGGCCTATTAGTCTATTTGAGACTGTAGGCTTCCATGGCAACGGATCGCTAGCTTCCAATGATGTCACAGGGCGCGGCGATTGGCCATCTAAGATGACGGCGCCAACTAGCAAGTAAGTTACAGTAGGTGCTGCAGTCGGATACAGGCGATAGTCACCCGCTCTGTTTGGAGAGAGCGCAGCCCTTGAGTTTTCTCCATACACCCCTCACAACACCAGGACGTAATAGTACGGTGCGTAAAGGGGTTAATAAGCAAAAAAAAACTTTTTCGATCTTACCAATTTGATCTTAAAAATGGAAATTCAGTGACCCTCCCCAAAAAAAGTTGTCAATGTCAGAAAATGTGCAATATTGTGACCAAAAATGCTTGCTAAAAAAAGGCAGAGAACCAATAATAAATAATAAACAATATGGGGCAGATTTATCAAGTGTCTGAAAGTCAGAATATTTCCAGTTGCCCATGGCAACCAATCACAGCTCAGCTTTTATTTTACCAGTGCTCATGAATATTTTAAAGGGGATCTGTGATTGGTTGCCATGGGCAACTGGAAATATTCTGACTTTCAGACACTTGATAAATCTGCCCCTATATGTTACACAGCTAGATGATAACTATATATAATGATATAATATCAGAATATTGGGGCGCATTTACTTATGCGTCTGCTGGAGTTCCCAAAAAGTGTATTGTCCGACGATCATATACTGGCCGCGATTCACTATGATTGTGTGCCTGATATCCTGCATGCAGGGGTGTGCCAACCATTAGAGAGACGTTACCCTCACCCCCCCCCCCCCCCCGGGCCCCGACCAGATCCTTCATGTTGGTTTGGTGTGAAAATAAAGCAATGCAAAATGCAAATAGCGCACCGCCGTGTAGTATAAAATGCATACAGCGTGCCGCCATGTAGTATAAAATGCATACAGCGTGCTGCCATGTAGTATAAAATGCATACAGCGTGCTGCCATGTAGTATAAAATGCATACAGCATATCGCCATTTAGTATAAGGGGGAATGGGGCAGAGGGGAACGGGAGCAGGGCAGTGGCAGACCGGAGCTGCAGGGGGTGTGTCAGCCTGGGCAGCGGCATGGGCGGTCAGGCGGACGGAAGCATGGGCGGGTGGATGAAAGCAAGGGCCGGTGGACGGAAGCATGGGCAGACGGACAGACAGCAACACGGGCGGGCGTTCCAGTGGCAGCATAGGCGGACTGGTGGGCGGCAGTACGGACGAGCTGGCGCACAACGCCGCCCCCTCGTCCAGCAGGTGGCGCGCCGCCTGAGGCAAGAGTTTCAACTCGCCTCATGGCAGGTGCGCCCGTGCCTGCATGTGTCGCTTCCCTGCTCAGGTCCCCGGAGTTCACCTTCTTCTTCCTGGTGCATGTAAGTGCATTGTCTTGTGACACAATTTGTGTGTTGTCCGAATCAGTCAGATCGTCCGACAGCTGCCCCCTGATGAAAGTGCGATTCGTGACCCTTAGTAAATAAGCCCCAATATGTAAAAAAGTATAAAGTTAGAAAATAAACAGTGTAATAAACAATAACAAAAGTAATTATATCCTGCCACCAGCAGCATCAGGAAATCCCTGGAGAGTACATAATGATCAGGTGTTTTTTTTCCAAAATCTGTACAAATAATTGATTTTTTCTTTTAAGTGGAGGAGTTTTTGTAGATTATTGGGAATGCAATTATCCTTACAGTTCGTAGCAGTTTATACTTTTAGCAGGTATCTGTGCTGGAGACAGATATTAATAATTCTCATTAGGGAAATAAATGGGATCTTAAATCACAAAATAACACATTCTCTGTTCACTGTTATTAACAAAACTTCAGCATATCACAGATATGATTCCAACCTGTCTCTATCAGTCCTGGTATACACAATTTTGGTTGCCCCTGGATCCGACCGTAAATCTTTAATCTTCTATGATCGGGCAGGGCAGCTTCTTCTCATGAGTAGCTTCTCCTGTCTGCACGATGCAGTGTGATTTCTGCCCCTGCCCTTCCATTACAAGACCAGCTCAGACACAGGCACTTCCTGCCCGCAAGCAGCAGTGTGCACAGACTTACTCTACAAGCTACAGATAAGATAAGGTCTTTATTGCAGGGGAAGGAGGCACATAGCAGAGCTGACTGAGTGTGTTATAGCTGAGATAGCAGACTGTCATTGTGTGTTATGTCCATCTCAAGGAACTTATCGTCTCATCTTTGATCTGTCTCATCTCTTTTTCTATGTGTCAGATACTAGTAGAATGTTCAGAAGCTCAATAAAAGTGTATATAAACCTGCACCCTGATAATCTAAGCACATTGTCAGCTCACAGCATCTCATAGCACAGAGGGATCATGAAGTTTCTTACACTGACCATCACTGAGTGATAGGAGTTAAAACAGCAATAAAACTGAGTAATATTGTAAATTAAGGGGTTAAAATCATCTTTATTGTGCACACATTATGAGGGGGTTATAATTTCAGAACTTGGAAAACCCATTTAAAGACATCATCTACACAGAGTACTGTGGTGCAATTGTACATTGGTATCATGACTGGCCAGTTAGATCCCCCACTAACTAGTCACGCCTTTTCTTGGTAAGTGATTAGTCCTTTGCCATCTTAATAAATTGTATGTGTGCCATAGTCCCTGCTCCGGGGCCAATCCCAACTAGTTGCATTGTTATGGTTGTGATTCACACTTTTCTTGTGCATGCTCCATTGTCCCTACTCCCATCCTCCCTGGTGGCGGCAGGATTGCTACAGGAGGAGTCATTGAGCAAGAAGAATTTGAATTACCGTCCTGACAGCAGGGTTAGTTAGGCTTGGAGACTGCCCAACAGAAGGAGGGAAGAAGTGGCAACAGCGCATGCGCAATCTTTAGGAGCCACTGAGCGAGAACAATGGGAGCCACCACCACGACACTGTGATAAGCTTGATGACTGTGAAGCTTCAGAGGCCGAGCCTAAATAGTTACGCTGATGTGGTGCTCATCCACATTCTTCTTGCGCATGCGCCAAGGTTGTAGCTTCCATCCACCCGACAGGATTGCTACAGGAGGAGTCCCTGAGCAAGAAGAATTTGAATTACCACCACAACAGCGAGACTAGTTAAGCTTAGAGACTGCCTATCAGAAGGAAGGGAACAGGGGCAACAGCGCATGCACAATCATTAGGACCATTAAGGTTGAAAAATGGGAATCACTACCATGACATCATGACTAGTTAGGCTTGGTGACTGTTAGGTTTCAGAGGTCAATCTTAACTAGTCACGCTGTTATGGTTGTGATTTATATTCTTCTCACACATGCGCCATTGTCCCGGCTTTCATCCTACCTACTGCTATCGGGCTTAGGGAATACTTGTGCACATGCGCCTACCTTCTGCACTCTCTAGCCAAAATACCCACTGCCTCCATGCAGGCCTAGTAACCACATGAGGTACATGTTTTGGTATTGTTATAAACTTTGGTATTAGACTACTATCAAGATACTCGCATCATCCCAGGACCGCCCACCTGACACAAGGTGGCTAATTAGCATAAGAGAACTAAGAAAAATTCTAACTATGCAGGAAGCTAAAATCGGAGCTAAAAATCTGAATTGTTCCAGGTGTTGAAAAGTAAAATATATAACCCAAAGATAGAACCTGATAACAGCTTGTAGGATCTATAACTAAGTAAAAGTTTGTAAGTTTTCAGAATGTGGATACCAGTCTCCATTGTAATAATGTTTATACATGCAAAAAGTGATGTCTATCCTTCCCCAGTAGTAACATATCTGCATTACTTTTTGGACCCCATGCTCCTTCTCAGGGGCCTGCACTTTGATTTGCACAACATTGCCTCCTTCTGATCCCTGGATATGGCTGTTACCACCACGGGCTCCCCATCCATCACCCAGGGACTAATCTTATAGACACTCAGGGGTTGCCCCAGGGAGATCCAGTATATCAGCCTCTCCCTCCATATTTCTTGCACACACCACCTGCTGGAGACCTGCCAGGCTGTAGGACAGCCCTCCGGTCCCCATACCAAGCACCGTGACTCTAGCGTGCCTAGGCCGCAACCGCCAGCCACTCCGGTATTCTGGGCCCCGGCTGTCTCCAGGCCCCAAGAAAAGGCTAGGCCCCTGGGGGATGTTGCACTTAACTCCTACTATGCTCTGATAGTATTCGTGATTTTTAACAACGGCTTAATATCCACAGGCATCTAAAGAGTCTTTAGGAGCACAGTGTGGATTTAATGTAAATCTTCTCAATCCCCTGTCTATGTATTGACTATTGGGTTCCTCTGCTGATCCCATTTCCCAAACCACAGAACATGTGTATCCTCAATAACATCTAAGAGATTGCTTGTATTTTATTTTACAAAAATCTTTAATTTGTTGATCAATAACTCCCATGCTAATAGCTCTTTGAAACATTACATCTATTTAGATTGTGAGGGCGGGGGCGCTGCGTTATCCTGGTGTTATTCTGCTCGGGGGTCTCCGCTATCCTCTAATGCCCCTGCCAGTTACTAACATTGTTCTACTGCAAAGTACGAGCAGGTAACAATGTAACCCACCTGCACTATGGAGCATCACATGCAGGACAGTCACTGCTGAAAAGCAGAAAACTCCATAGGATTATTATGTTATATTGAGCAGGGCCAGAGTGAGGAGCAGCTAAATATCTAGGCCACCAATCAGACATAGGATACCATTTTTTGACTTAAAAAAAAACAAAAAACAAACTATACACAGTTTAAGGGAATAAACAATTAGAACAACAATAATTGTTCAATTACCTTTATTTGTTACATATTACATCCTTCTACATCACTGTGTGTATTATCCCTGTACTGTGACATCACTGTGTGTATGATCCCTGTACTGTGACATCACTGTGTGTATAATCCCTGTACTGTGACATCACTGTGTGTATTATCGCTGTACTGTGACATCACTGTGTGTATTATCCCTGTACTGTGATATCACTGTGTGTATTATCCCTGTACTGTGACATCACTGTGTGTATTATCCCTGTACTGTGACATCACTGTGTGTATTATCCCTGTACTGTGATATCACTGTGTGTATTATCCCTGTACTGTGACATCACTGTGTGTATTATCCCTGTACTGTGACATCACTGTGTGTACTATCCCTGTACTGTGACATCACTGTGTGTATTATCGCTGTACTGTGACATCACTGTGTGTATTATCCCTGTACTGTGACATCACTGTGTGTATTATCGCTGTACTGTGACATCACTGTGTGTATTATCGCTGTACTGTGACATCACTGTGTGTATTATCCCTGTACTGTGACATCACTGTGTGTATTATCCCTGTACTGTGATATCACTGTGTGTATTATCCCTGTACTGTGACATCACTGTGTGTACTATCCCTGTACTGTGACATCACTGTGTGTACTATCCCTGTACTGTGACATCACTGTGTGTATTATCGCTGTACTGTGACATCACTGTGTGTATTATCCCTGTACTGTGACATCACTGTGTGTATTATCGCTGTACTGTGACATCACTGTGTGTATTATCCCTGTACTGTGACATTACTGAGTGTATTATCCTGTACTGTGACATCACTGTGTGTATTATCTCTGTACTGTGACATCACTGTGTGTATTATCCCTGTATTGTGACATCACTGTGTGTATTATCCCTGTACTGTGACATAACCGTGTGTATTATCTCTGTACTGTGACATCACTGTGTGTATTATCTCTGTACTGTGACATCGCTGTGTGTATTATCTCTGTACTGTGACATCACTGTGTGTATTATCCCTGTACTGTGACATCACTGTGTGTATTATCCCTGTACTGTGACATCACTGTGTGTATTATCGCTGTACTGTGACATCACTGTGTGTATTATCCCTGTACTGTGACATTACTGAGTGTATTATCCTGTACTGTGACATAACTGTGTGTATTATCTCTGTATTGTGACATCACTGTGTGTATTATCCCTGTATTGTGACATCACTGTGTGTATTATCCCTGTACTGTGACATCACTGTGTGTATTATCCTTGTACTCTGACATCACTGTGTGTATTATCCCTGTACTGTGACATCACTGTGTGTATTATCCCTGTACTGTGACATTACTGTGTGTATTATGCCTGTACTGTGACATTACTGAGTGTATTATCCTGTACTGTGACATCACTGTGTGTATTATCCCTGTACTGTGACATTACTGTGTGTATTATGCCTGTACTGTGACATTACTGAGTGTATTATCCTGTACTGTGACATCACTGTGTGTATTATGCCTGTACTGTGACATCACTGTGTGTATTATGCCTGTACTGTGACATTACTGAGTGTATTATCCTGTACTGTGACATCACTGTGTGTATTATCCCTGTACTGTGACATTACTGTGTGTATTATGCCTGTACTGTGACATTACTGAGTGTATTATCCTGTACTGTGACATCACTGTGTGTATTACCCCAGTACTTTGACATAACTGTGTGTATTATCCCTGTACTGTGACATCACTGTGTGTATTATCCCTGTACTGTGACATCACTGTGTGTATTATATCTGTACTATCACATCACTGTGTGTATTATCCCTGTACTGTGACATCACTGTGTGTATTATCCCTGTACTGTGACATCACTGTGTGTATTATCCCTGTACTGTGACATCACTGTGTGTAATATCTCTGTACTGTGACATCACTGTGTGTATTATCCCTGTACTGTGACATCACTGTGTGTATTACCCCTGTACTGTGACATCACTGTGTGTATTATCCCTGTACTGTGACATTACTGTGTGTATTATCCCTGTACTGTGACATCACTGTGTGTGTTATCTCTGTAATGTGATATCACTGTGTGTATTATCTCTGTACTGTGACATCACTGTGTTTATTATCCCTGTAATGTGACATCACTGTGTGTATTATCCCTGTACTGTGACATCACTGTGTGTGTTATCCCTGTACTGTGACATCACTGTGTGTATTATCCCTGGGATGTGACATCACTGTGTGTGTTATCTCTGTACTGTGACATCACTGTGTGTATTATCCCTGTACTGTGACATCACTGTGTGTATTATCTCTGTACTGTGACATCACTGTGTTTATTATCCCTGGATGTGACATCACTGTGTGTGTTATCTCTGTACTGTGACATCACTGTGTGTATTATCCCTGTACTGTGACATCACTGTGTGTATTATCTCTGTACTGTGACATCACTGTGTTTATTATCCCTGTACTGTGACATCACTGTGTGTTATCCCTATGATGTGACATCACTGTGTGTATTATCTCTGTACTGTGACATCACTGTGTGTATTATCCCTGTACAGTGATATCACTGTGTGTATTATCCCTGTGATGTGACATCACTGTGTGTATTATCCCTGTACTGTGACATCACTGTGTGTAGTATCCCTGTACTTTGACATCACTGTGTGTATTATCCCTGTGATGTGACATCACTGTGTGTATTATCTCTGTACTGTGACATCACTGTGTGTAATATCCCTGTACTGTGACATCGCTGTGTGTATTATCCCTGTACTGTGACATCACTGTGTGTAATATCCCTGTACTGTGACATCAGTGTGTGTATTATTCCTGTACTGTGACATCAGTGTGTGTATTATACCTGTACTGTGACATCACTGTGTGTAATATCCCTGTACTGTGACATCACTGTGTGTATTATCCCTGTACTGTGACATCACTGTGTGTATTATCGCTGTACTGTGACATCACTGTGTGTATTATTCATGTAATGTGACATCACTGTGTGTATTATCCCTGTACTGTGACATTACTGTGTGTATTATCCCTGTACTGTGACATCACTGTGTGTATTACCCCAGTACTTTGACATCACTGTGTGTATTATATCTGTACTATCACATCACTGTGTGTATTATCCCTGTACTGTGACATCACTGTGAGTATTATCCCTGTACTGTGACATCACTGTGTGTATTCTCGATGTACTGTGACATCACTGTGTGTATTATCTCTGTATTGTGACATCACTGTGTGTATTATCCATGTACTGTGACATCACTGTGTGTATTATCCCTGTACTGTGACATTACTGTGTGTATTATCCCTGTACTGTGACATCACTGTGTGTATTATCCCTGTACTGTGACATCACTGTGTGTAGTATCCCTGTACTTTGACATCACTGTGTGTATTATCCCTGTGATGTGACATCACTGTGTGTATTATCTCTGTACTGTGACATCACTGTGTGTAATATCCCTGTACTGTGACATCGCTGTGTGTATTATCCCTGTACTGTGACATCACTGTGTGTAATATCCCTGTACTGTGACATCAGTGTGTGTATTATTCCTGTACTGTGACATCAGTGTGTGTATTATACCTGTACTGTGACATCACTGTGTGTAATATCCCTGTACTGTGACATCACTGTGTGTATTATCCCTGTACTGTGACATCACTGTGTGTATTATCGCTGTACTGTGACATCACTGTGTGTATTATTCATGTAATGTGACATCACTGTGTGTATTATCCCTGTACTGTGACATTACTGTGTGTATTATCCCTGTACTGTGACATCACTGTGTGTATTACCCCAGTACTTTGACATCACTGTGTGTATTATATCTGTACTATCACATCACTGTGTGTATTATCCCTGTACTGTGACATCACTGTGAGTATTATCCCTGTACTGTGACATCACTGTGTGTATTCTCGATGTACTGTGACATCACTGTGTGTATTATCTCTGTATTGTGACATCACTGTGTGTATTATCCCTGTACTGTGACATCACTGTGTGTATTATCCCTGTACTGTGACATTACTGTGTGTATTATCCCTGTACTGTGACATCACTGTGTGTATTATCCCTGTACTGTGACATCACTGTGTGTATTATCCCTGTGATGTGACATCACTGTGTGTATTATCTCTGTACTGTGACATCACTGTGTGTAATATCCCTGTACTGTGACATCGCTGTGTGTATTATCCCTGTACTGTGACATCACTGTGTGTAATATCCCTGTACTGTGACATTACTGTGTGTATTATCCCTGTACTGTGACATCACTGTGTGTATTATCCCTCTACTGTGACATCACTGTGTGTGTATTATTCCTGTACTGTGACATCAGTGTGTGTATTATCCCTGTACTGTGACATCACTGTGTGTGTATTATTCCTGTACTGTGACATCAGTGTGTGTATTATACCTGTACTGTGACATCACAGTGTGTAATATCCAGGGGCGGACTGGCCATTGTACCCACCGGGAATTTTCCCGGTGGGCCGGTCGGTCCTGGGCCGGTGTGGGGCCGGTCCGGAGCTGGTGCGGGGCCGGTCCGCACTCCCTACAACTTTTCATCTAATCTATAGTACCTGCATCGTACGATCGTTCGATGCAGGTACTATTGATTAGTACACAGACGCAGCGCAGCACCGCTGCTTCAGCGTCTGTGTATAAAGGGCAGCTACACAGGTCGCGCAATTGACGTCATTGCGCGACCTGTGTAGCCTGGAGGAGGCTGGCACTTACCGTGTCAGCTGTCCGGCCCTCCCTGCAGCTCCGCGGCTTGGTGTTGAGGCGCGGAGCAGTGACGTCACTATCCCGCGCCTCTACACCAAGCCACAGAAGACCGAGGGAAGAAACCTGTGCTTAAAAGGGTGAGTATGATGTTTTGTTTTTTTTTTAATGATAGAATGGGGACAATAATTATTTCTGGGGCGGGAGGGGGGTGCATTAAGGCTGGCAGGAGGCATAAATTATAGGTCTGGGCAGGGGGGGAAGGCATTAATTATATGTCTGGGGCGGGGGGGGGGCATTAGGGCTGGCAGGGTTCATAAATTATATGTCTGGGGCAGGGGGGGGCATTAATTATATGTCTGGGGTGGGGGGGGGGGTGCATTAAGGCTGGCAGGGGGCATAAATTATAGGTCTGGGGCAGGGGGGGGCATTAATTATATGTCTGGGGCGGGGGGGAGGGCATTATTCTATATCTGGGGCTGGTAGGGGGCATAAATTATATGTCTGGGGCGGGGGGGGGGCATTAATTATATGTCTGGGGCAGGGGGCATTATTGTATATCTAGGGCTGGCAGGGGGCATACATTATATGTCTGGGGCGGGGGGAGGGCATTATTCTATATCTGGGGCTGGTAGGGGGCATTAATTATATGTCTGGGACGGGGGGGGGGCATTAATTATATGTCTGGGGCAAGGGGCATTATTGTATATCTAGGGCAGGCAGGGGGCATAAATTATATGTCTGGGGCAGGGGCATAAATTATATGTCTGGGGCGGGGGGGGGCATTATTGTATATCTAGGACTAGCAGGGGGCATTAATTCTACATCTGGGGCTGGCAAGGGGCATCAATTATATGGTGGGGGCATTATTGTATATCTGGAGCTGGCAGGGGGCATTAATTATATGTCGGGGTCATTATTCTATATCTTGGGCTGGCGGGGGCATTAATTATATGTCTGGGGCGGGGGGGCATTATTCTATGTCTGGGGTAGGTTGGGGCCATTATTCTATTTCTGGGGCAGGCTGGGGGTATTAATTCTATGTCTGGGGCAGGCGGGTGCCATTAATTCTATGTCTGGGGCGGGCTGGGGCCATTAGTTCTATTTCTGGGGTAGGCTGGGGCCATTAGTTCTATTTCTGGGGCAGGCTGGGGCCATTAATTCTATGTCTGGGGTAGGCTTGGGCCATTAATTCTATGTCTGGGGTAGGCTGGGGCCATTAATTCTATGTCTGGGGTAGGCTTGGGCCATTAATTCTATGTCTGGGGTAGGCTTGGGCCATTAATTCTATGTCTGGGGTAGGCTGGGGCCATTAATTCTATGTCTGGGGTAGGCTTGGGCCATTAATTCTATGTCTGGGGTAGGCTTGGGCCATTAATTCTATGTCTGGGGTAGGCTTGGGCCATTAATTCTATGTCTGGGGTAGGCTGGGGCCATTAATTCTATGTCTGGGGTAGGCTGGGGCCGTTAATTCTATGTCTGGGGCAGGCTGGGGCCATTAATTTTATGTCTGGGGTAGGCTGGGGCCATTAATTCTATGTCTGGGGCAGGCTGGGGGCATAAATTCTATGTCTGGGGCAGGCTGGGGGCATAAATTCTATGTCTGGGGTAGGCTGGGGGCATAAATTCTATGTCTGGGGTAGGCTGGGGGCATAAATTCTATGTCTGGGGTAGGCTGGGGGCATTAATTTTATGACTGGGGAAGGCTGGGGCCATTCAATTTATGTCTGTGGCAGTCTGTGGCATTGATTCTGTGTCTGGGGCAGGCTGGGGGCATTAATTTTATGACTGGGGTAGGCCGGGGCCATTATTATTACACCTGGGTCATAGTCGGAGCTCTATCAATACTGGGGTGGAAGTGGGGGGTTAAGGAGGTTAAAGGTGAGAAAGAAGAAATACATTATCCTTACATTATGGGGCACTATTTGTGTGGTACTAATATTGTAGGGGGCTCTATTACAGTATTTGGGGCACAGTATTGGTGGTAGCAGAAGAAGGGACAATGGGAAAGTGCAGAACATAAGACGTTTGTGTGGTAAACTCTGCAGGAAAGCTGTGTACCTGGAGGAAGAGACAAGGTGATGGTGGAACTAATGGAGAAGAGGAACGAGCACAATCCGGGGGACACGTCACCTGATGTCACTGGATGCAATAGGTGAGGATCTCATGTGTTTTCTGTAGCTGTATATGATAAATACTGATTTTTTTCATGTTCGCTTCTGTGTATATATGTAGTATTATAGTAGTTATATTCTTGTACATAGGGGGCAGTATTATAGTAGTTATATTCTTGTACATAGGGGGCAGTATTATAGTAGTTATATCCCTGTACATAGGGGGGCAGTATTATAGTAATTATATTCCTGTACATAGGGGGCAGTATTATAGTAGTTATATTCTTGTACATAGGGGCAGTATTATAGTAGTTATATTCTTGTACATAGGGGGCAGTATTATAGTAGTTATATTCTTGTACATAGGGGCAGTATTATAGTAGTTATAGTCTTGTACATAGGGGGCAGTATTATAGTAGTTATAGTCTTGTACATAGGGGGCAGTATTATAGTAGTTATATTCTTGTACATAGGGGGCAGTATTATAGTAGTTATATTCCTGTACATAGGGGCAGTATTATAGTAGTTATATTCTTGTACATAGGAGGCAGTATTATAGTAGTTATATTCTTGTACATAGGAGGCAGTATTATAGTAGTTATATTCTTGTACATAGGGGGCAGTATTATAGTAGTTATATTCTTGTACATAGGGGGCAGTATTATAGTAGTTATATTCTTGTACATAGGGGCAGTATTATAGTAGTTATAGTCTTGTACATAGGGGGCAGTATTATAGTAGTTATAGTCTTGTACATAGGGGGCAGTATTATAGTAGTTATATTCTTGTACATAGGGGGCAGTATTATAGTAGTTATATTCCTGTACATAGGGGCAGTATTATAGTAGTTATATTCTTGTACATAGGAGGCAGTATTATAGTAGTTATATTCTTGTACATCGGGGGCAGTATTATAGTAGTTATATTCTTGTACATAGGGGGCAGTATTATAGTAGTTTTATTCTTGTACATAGGGGGCAGTATTATAGTAGTTATATTCTTGTACATAGGGGCAGTATTATAGTAGTTATATTCCTGTACATAGGGGGCAGTATTATAGTAGTTATATTCCTGTACATAGGGGAAAGGTATATAAGGCTTACCGGGTCGTGTGTTTGCATCATTTACTGATCGACAGGTCACATTCTTTGCACATCAGATTCACTTACTAGTAAAAGATGTTCTTGTTTTGCGTTAAGGCCATCTACCAACAATTTGTCTGTTATAACCCCACCCACATTATCTGACCACACCCACTTGTTTTGACTCCACCCATAAAATGGGGCCACTTTTACAGTTTTTTCCAGGGCCATTTTAATTTCCCAGTCCGCCCCTGGTAATATCCCTGTACTGTGACATCACTGTGTGTATTATCCCTGTACTGTGACATCACTGTGTGTATTATCCCTGTACTGTGACATCACTGTGTGTATTATCCCTGTACTGTGACATTACTGTGTGTATTATCCCTGTACTGTGACATCACTGTGTGTATTATCCCTGTACTGTGACATCACTGTGCGTATTATCCCTGTACTGTGACATCACTGTGTGTATTATCTCTGTACTGTGACATCACTGTGTGTAATATCCCTGTACTGTGACATCACTGTGTGTATTATCTCTGTACTATGACATCACTGTGTGTATTATCTCTGTACTGTGACATTACTGTGTGTATTATCCCTGTACTGTGACATCACTGTGTGTATTATCCCTGTACTGTGACATCACTGTGTGTACTATCTCTGTACTGTGACATCACTGTATGTATTATCCCTGTACTGTGACATCACTGTGTGTATTATCCCTGTACTGTGACATCGCTGTGTGTATTATCCCTGTACTGTGACATCACTGTGTGTATTATCTCTGTACTGTGACATCACTGTGTGTATTATCCCTGTACTGTGACATCACTGTGTGTATTATCCCTGTACTGTGACATCACTGTGTGTATTATCCCCGTACTGTGACATCGCTGTGTGTATTATCTCTGTACTGTGACATCACTGTGTGTATTATCCTGTACTGTGACATCACTGTGTGTATTATCCCTGTACTGTGACATTACTGTGTGCGTTTATTATCTGACTACAGATAATGGTGGATCCTGTGTAATGATATGACTGAATTCTCTGATTACATTGAGCTGTTACTACTATGTGCATTTATTAATCGCCCTCCATGTAATTGTTGATTTCTTGCTGCCTTTATCCCTCTGATGCCTAATTAAGGGGATGTCACATCCTAAAGTAGACGACCTTTCAATTATCTCCGCTAACAAGCCGGAGCTGGGCGCAGGTCGGGGGATGGACTCCACCTCAGTAATTGGCTGATTGCATATTAATTGGTGAAATTTGGAATTTGTCCTCTTTCCCCTGAGGAGTGACCGGGATAGGCCTGGTCTGGGATGATTGGTGTAGGCCTCGGCCTGCGGGTTGTGGGGGCAGCGCTGGATCGGGTGTAGGAGCAATCAGCGCTGAGATGTGGCATTTACAGACCAGTTTGTTGTGTGAAAGTGGCCGATAAATGAGACCACGAACCGTCGGACATTAGACCTGACCCCTCCGGCTCGGGGGATTGTTACCTAGCAACCAATCAACCAGAGATTTCCCGCTGCCCCCCCTGCTCTATGTGTTCATTCTTGTAGCCTGCAGACTCCTTCAATCAATTCCGGCTCCTCAATACCTGATTAGATATCTGGACAATGATTCTCTGAATATTTCATTTCGGCCACATATATATATTGTATATATATATATATTTTCCCCCTCAAATTGAATTTCGGAGTTAATCTTACTTTATAATGTGGCACTCTCTTATATATTATGCTGTTTATTGTCTTTGTATTGCTGGAGGGGTTTTTATGTGTCTTCTTTGGAACAGATGTTTATTTTGGGGGATAATTAGAATTTTTTTGTATTTGTATTATATTTTCGATCAAAAAATTGGGGTGAGTGAAGAATTTATGGTAATAAGCGTAAGTGATCTTATTTGTTTTTTCACTTTGTAAAAATATTTTTTAATATTCAATTATTGTAGTGATAACCCTAGTGAGCTGTAGCGGTTTTGATATTTCCGTTTTGGCAGGGGTTTGCATGCATGCGACACAAATTGGGGGCGTGGCCGGCGGACAACCCGACCTATTCGGACTGTGTGCGGGATTTAAAAACCAAATTGTGTCGCAGAACAATGCACTTACATACACCAGGAAGAAGAAGGTGAACTCCGGGGACCTGAGCGGGGAAGCGACACATGCAGGATATCGGACGCACGATCTTAGTGAATCGCGGCAGCTCCAAACCTCGTCTGACATCCCGGATCGGCGGATGCGACAGGTCGGTTAAGTAAATGTGCCCCTATATGTTACATTACAGTAAGAATGATATTACATCGCTATGTGTTATTGCAATATCATCATACCATTATTAGGACTATTATTAAGTTATTTAACCCCTTCACGCTCCGTGACGGATATATCCGCCACGGAGCTGTGAAGGTTGTATGAAGAAGGCTCACGGGCTGAGCCTTCTTCATACAGTGATGGACTTTGCTGCATATCGCAGCAAAGACCCATCGCTATCACCCGCGGTCGGTGCTTGCAACGATCGCGGGTGTTAACCTCTTCTTTGCCGCCGGCAAAGTCGCCGGCGGCACTTTAAATTTGGCGGCGCGTGGGCGCCGCCATCTTACCTCCGATCGGCGCTCCCCCGAACGTCATCGGGGGGCGGCGATCGGTTGCCATGGTAGCCTCGGGTCTTCGTTTGACCCGAGGATACATGGCTTCTGCACATGCATTACAATGAGCCTGTGGCTCATTGTAATGTATAGTGTGCAGAAATGCCATATACTGCGATACAGTAGTATTGCAGTATATGGCAGGAGCGATCAGACCATCTAGGGTTAATGTACCCTAGAGGGTCTAAGAAACAGTGGAAAAAAAGAGAAAAAAAAAAGTTTAAAAAATGTAAAAAAATAATAAAATATTAAAAGTTCAAATCACCCCCCTTTCCCTAGAACTGATATAAAATATAATAAATAGTAAAAATCACAGACACATTAGGTATCGCCGCGTCCCAAAATGCCCGATCTATCAAAATATAAAAACGGTTACGGGCGGCGGTGACCTCCGGAACGGCAAATGGCGCCCAAATGTCCAAAATGCGACTTTTACACCTTTTTAGATGACATAAAAAATGTAATAAAAAATGATCCAAATGTCGCACAGTCCTCAAAATGGTAGCAATGAGAACGTCGGCTCATTTCGCAAAAAATGACCCCTCACACATCTCCATGCGCCAAAGTATGAAAAAGTTATTAGCGTCAGAAGATGGCAAAAAATTTTTTTTCTTTTTTGTACACATTCGTTTAATTTTTGAAAATGTATTAAAACGCAATAAAACCTATATAAATTTGGTATCACCGCGATCGTACCGAACCAAAGAATAAAGTAGGCGTGTTATTTGGAGCGCAGAGTGAAAGTCGTAAAAACTGAGGCCACAAGAACATGACGCACATGCAGTTTTTTTCAATTTTTCCACATTTGGAATTTTTTTGCGGCTTCCCACTACATGGCATGGAATAATAAATAACATCATGGGAAAGTAAAATTTGTTACGCACAAAATAAGCCCTCACACAGCTCTGTACACGGAAAAATGAAAAAGTTATGGATTTTTGAAGATGGAGAGCGAGAAATCAGCGAAAATACCCTGCGTCCTTAAGGGGTTAAAAATAAAATAAATTCAAACAATTGTTTTTTTTCCATGTCAGCATTAAAGGGGTTTTCCCTCGAAAGAAAATTCTCACATTTCAACCCCCTACTGATGTTAACACAATAAAGATCATTTTAACCCCTTACTTTACAATGTTACTCAGTGTTATTGCTGTTTTAGCTTAGCTCCTATCACTCCCTAGACTGCTCAGTGTAAGATCCCAGGGTGTGGGCGGGGCCTCTTTAAGCAGACACATTATTATCCATCTAGTTCTGTGGGATGACAATGTGGTTAGATTATCAGGGTACAGGTGTATATACACTTTCATCTGGCTTCTGTACTAAGACACTGACACATTGAAAGAGAGATGAGACGGATCAGAGATGATGAGATGATTACACAGAGGCTGATACACCATTAAAGTGTTACAGTCTGGGCTCTGCTACATCTCACAGCTATGTGCTTGCCTCCCTCTTCCCCCCAGTCACTTATCTCCTTGTAACTTGTAATTTGCCTCTCTCTGCTCACCATCTCCTGGCAGGAAGTGATCAGTATCTGTGTCTCTAAGCTCCGTGCAGGGGGCGTGGCTACAGCCACAGAGCAGAGACAGACAGTAATCTCATCTGCTTGATCTCACACAAAAATCCAAGATGGCCGCCACCCGACCCTAAGTCAGAAGTTAAAAGGTCGTGTCTAGGGGAAACTGAAATTGTGTACAGCAGGACTGATAGAGACAGGTTGGAATTATATCTGTGAAATGCTGGATTTTTGTGAATTAGGGAATGTGATATTTTGATATCCTGAATACATATAAGAAACTGGTCATCGTGGGAGGAGTCATTGTTTTCATTTAGGTTTAGGCTTCTGTCTATCTGTCTGTGGTCTGTATCTATAGGTCTGGGGTCAGTATTCATCTAGGGGTCTGGGGTCTGTATTCATCTAAAGGTCTGGGGTCTGTCTCCATTCAGTGGGTGGGCGGCTGTATTCATCTAGGGGTATGTATCCATTTAGGGTCTGAGGTCTATATTCATTTAGGTTTTTGGGGTCAGTATTCATCTAGGGGTCTGGGATTTGTATTAATTTAGAAGTTTGGGTCTGTAGTCATCTAGGGGTCTGAGGTTTGTATTCATTCAGTGTTCTGCATTTATCTAGAGGTCTGGGGTCTTTATCCATTCAGTGTTTGGGAGTCTGTATTCATCTAGGGGTATGTATCCATTTAGGGTCTGAGGTCTATATTAATTTAGGGGTCTGCGGTCTGTATTCATTATGTGGATTGGGTCTGTATTTATATAGTGGTCTGGCATATGTAGTAATCTAGGGGTCTGTAATCATTTAGGGGTCTGCGGTCTGTATTCATCTAGTGGCCTGGGGTCTATATTCATTTAGAAGTTTGGGTCTGTATTTATCTAGGGGTCTGAGGTTTGTATTCATTCAGTAGCCTGGGGTCTGTAATCATTTAGTGGCCTGGAGTCTGTCTTGATCTGGTGGTCTGGGGTCTGTATTTATCTAGGGGTCTCGGGTCTGTATTCATTCAGAGGTCTGATCCAGTGTATGATCTGGGAGTCTGTATTTATTACGGGAGTATAGTCTGTGTATAGTATAAGTCTTGTCCAGCAAAGTATAGTGTAGTATATAAAAGTATGGTAGGTCTGTATTCATTCAGAGGTCTGATCCAGTGTATGATCTGGGAGTCTGTATTTATTACGGGAGTATAGTCTGTGTATAGTATAAGTCTTGTCCAGCAAAGTATAGTGTAGTATATAAAAGTATGGTAGGTCTGTATTTGCAATATGGGGGTCTTTGTTTTTTAGAGGGTGTTTATTTATTTATTGAGAGGATGTAGTCTGAATTTATTTAGAGGGTATCATATTGGACTTTTATTTATATAGAGGGCCTGGATTGGGATCTGTATTCAGGGGATCCAATCCAAGATCGGCATATATTTCGAGGGTCTGGGGACTTGTATTTTTTAGGGGATTTGGGGTCTCTAGGTGTCTGTTATCTGTATTAATTTAGGGGGCCTGGTTAGGGGCTTGTTTTTATCTATATGATCTGGCCTATGGTGGTCTTCTATTGGTCTGGGGGTCTGTATTCCGATTCAGGTCTTGTTTTTTCTTAGAGTGGGACCTACTTGGGCGGGGGCTTGGTCTGGAGTCTATATTCATTTAAGGGGCTTTATCTGTCGTCTTTATATATTTAAGTGGATCTGCTCTGGGGGTCTGTTTTTTATGAAAGGGTCTTGTCTGGATTTATGTATTTATTAAGGGGGTCTGGTCAGGAGTTTGTATATGTTTACAGAATGTTTATTTAAAGGTCCGGTTTATGTTTATTGGGTCTGGGATTGATGTTTGGCAAAGTTTGATTTAACCCCTTAGATGCCACGAAAGCTTGAGCTTCCCAGTGTAATTGGTTTCATGTAGCAGCGAATGAGGGGGCGATTAGGACGTAGCCTTAGGATCTATAAACAATATAAAAAAAAAAATAAGAAGAAAACATAGTTACATGGCAGAGACATTACTCTTCACTATGTCACTTACTGGGTGTTCCCCCAAGCAGGAGACACTTGGAATATTACAAGAAATTCATCATGGGAGCATTTTTATGGCGCGCTGTATCTTTACAGGTATCTGAGCGTCACCACTTTACAACATATAAAAGCGCCAGATTTATGATGTGCATGATGATGATATTGATCTCCTGATTGTGTGTGTTTCAGATTTTCCCCGTATCAGTATAACCTGGGGAGGGTTATATGGTCACAAAGGAGACGCTGGCCCATGGTTAGTCACAGGACAACAGAACAAAAGTTGGAATATTTCTTCATCGACCCCTCCCCTGCCTCCCGTCTCGGTCTGCAGAAAAAAAAGAAAACTAAATATTGAAAAGTTTATCTTTATTTATCATTATGTGTAGCATTGCTAAAATTATACTATAATATACCATAATATCATACAGGCAGTCCCCGGGTTACATACAAGGTTTGTTTTTAAGTTGAATTTGTATGTAAGTCGAAACTGTATATTTTATAATTGTAGATCCAGACAAATAAATATTTTGCCCCAGTGACAATTGGAGTTTCAAAAGTTTTTTCTGTAATGGGACCAAGGATTATCAATAAAGCTTCAGTACAGACACCTTACAGCTGATCATTGCAGTCTGGGACTATAGTAACATCCAGAGAGCTTCACCAGAGGTCACAGTGACAAGAGGGGTCCGTCTGTAACCAGGGGTCGTCTGTAAGTCGGGTGTCCTTAAGAAGGGAACCACCTGTATAAGATTTTAATGCTTTAATATATTAATGAAACAATAAATATACTGTATATAGATTTATAGGTTAGTTGAGTGTCCTTAAATTTTGTATATGTATGTTGTGGGGTCTATATTGATTTGGGGGCCAGGTCCAGGGCCTGAAATTATTTTGTGATCTGGTCTGGGGTTTGTAGTTATTTAAGATGCTTGAGCTAACTATAGAAAGGGTCAGGGGTGTAACTAGTAGAGGCAGGGCCCATAGCAGACTTCTGAATGGGGCCCCCCTACTCCCACAGAAAATATACATATTTCCAGGGCCTTGATTACGGTTGGTGGGGGCCCTTGAGAGCAAAATCTGGTGGGGGCCCCCATTGAATGTAGTTTAGACAGGGAACAGCAATTGCTATATACTGCTCCCCAGCAATCACTTCTTGTTCCCTCGCTCTGCCATAGACTGAATATAGGCGTCTCGGGGCACATAATAATAATAATAATAATAATAATAATAATCTGGATACGGCCCAGGGCCTGGACCCAAAAATAATGTGGGCGATTCAGGCGGTCGAATCGTCCACGTTTGGTGGGGACCCCTTTAAGGGCAAAGTGGTGAGGGCCCCGGGGCACATGCCCCTAGCGCCCCCTATAATCCGGCCCTGCATATTTGTATATTAACACATTTATACACTGATATATACATTTATACACAGATCTGTCCCAGGGACATTACTCATAGATCCAGGCACCGGGACTGTGGTATCTTCTTAGATTTGCTATCCCTGGCCTCCTTCCTTCTAAAATCAACTAATTATGCTAATGAATTTTGTGGGCTGTTACGAGAGTCCCTCAGTGCTGTAGCTTCACAGACTATTTCATTGTGCAGTAGCACTTCCACCCTCCCACTGCTGTTGCATTGAGATTACATCAGGCAGAGGGAGGGGGAAGTGCTAAGGAAGCAGGGGGTAGGGAGAGACAGCCTACGAAGCTACAGCACAGAGGGGCTTTGGTAACAGCCCCCCATGCCCTTCTTACTCATTAGCATAATTGTAAAACTTGATTTTAGAAGGAAGGATGCCATAGATATCAAAAACAAGAAGATTGCCAAAGTAACGGGGCCTGGATCAAAATACATTTTTTGGAGATCAGCTGTGATCATCAGGCATACGCAGGGGAGCATTAAGACTGCTATGGCTCCTGTGCTGTATGATTCCTCTACAAGTCTGGAATCACTTCCTACATCTGGTGCTAGAATCAGCAGCTTCTTGGGGAATGGAGGATCCGTCCCTTCTGCCTGATTACAATCTATGGTTTCAGGACCTTTGGAAGACCTTCAAAGGTCCTGAAATGGTTCTTGTGTACATGTGTATTGAGAGCAGGAACTGATGTACGATTATTTCATGGGTGAACAACATCCTTCTCAGTATAAAATTTGGTGGGTGAATTGGGTGGCCACTAAAACCGATCAATATTATAATCCACTATTGGGCATACGATGGAGAACTGGGCAAATCTTCTGCAGTGGCCACTTCAGGAGATATGAGGGACCATAGCATCAGTACAGGCAGTCCCTGGGTTACGTACAGGGACTGTAGGTTTTGTTCTTAAGTTGAGTTTGTATGTAAGTCGGAACTCTATATTTTATAACTGTAACCCCAGCCAAAATGTTTTTGGTCTCTGTGACAATTGGATTTTTAAAAATGTTGGGTTGTCATAAGAACCAGGATTATCACTAAAGCTTCATTACAGACGCCTGTGATAACTGTTACAGCTGATTATTGTAGCCTAGGACTAAAGTACAGTAATTACCAACATCCAGAGGTCCGTTTGTAACTAGGGGTCGTCTGTAACTAATACAGTCTATCATCCAGGTGGTAGATGCGCCATTAAGTGAATTTTGTTTTGGAGCTATAGTTCATGATCCTGTAGACTGCAGCTTGTGTTATATATTGTCCCTGGAGAGACGTGTAATCAGATCTTTGCATATGTTGTTAGTAGCAGCAGGACTGTGGATTATATGGATTTTTAGTCCAGTATTTTAGCTTCTCCAAGTGCACTTGGGGCATATTCTTAAATAGGGGACCGCCTGTATATTACATGGACTCGCTTATAGGAAGAGGTCCATAAACTGGTTTCCATGACTTCCAACAAGCGTATAGGATATAACCGTATCAGGCTTACGGGTTGGGAATGATCTGATGGGTCAAACCATTCTCCAGCATCCTGCATATTAACACATGTCATGGAGTTATCAGGTACCCTGCTTGCTGATGGTGTCCATGTAACAAGGGATATAAAATGTATATTACGGAGGAGCCAGAGATCATCCAAAGTAGCACGACCATAAATAACACCCGCTCCGAGCTAATAGAAATGTATATGCGGCACCTATAGGATCCTGCATCCATAACACTGAAGCTCCATATAAGTCATTTCTGTTAATGATCACCGCAAGGTTCCTTGGAGGTCACAGATTAGAAAAACCGTCTCCTTTAAGTGAAAGATGACGCTTTATCTTCAAGACGACACAAAAATTTCCCAGGTAATAGACGGCTTCTAAATCCAGTTTACAATCAATGTCTAATGGAGTCCTACAAAAAATGCTAAAAAAGTCAAAAGGTTAATAGAGCTGTGGCCCTCGTCTAATTGAAAAAATGAGTGAAATATCATAAGGAATGGAGATGGAAGGATGGAACGTCTTAACTTCTCATCGAGGAGACAGATAGAGGACATTAAAATTGTCCATAAGATTAGATGAGAATTTTTAGGGGTTTGTAGGACCCTGTGTAAACCTTTTGCTTTGTGCAGATTGAACAGAAATTTGACAAATTTAATTAACAATCCACGCAAAGAAAAAGTGGTTTAAAGGGCATCTACCACCAGGATGAAAGACTGTATGCAAATGAGCTTGACGGGCTCCAGGCTCCATTAACACCTATGTAGCCTGGAGCCCCCTAGGCTCATTTGCATACATTCCTTAATCCTGGGGGTAGATGCCCCTTTAAATGAATGTTTTTAAAGTTTTGCTTCCTTGATCCTGTAGACTGCAGCCGGTGTTAGGTATTGTCCCTGGAGAGATGTGTAATCAGACCTTTACACATGTTGTTAGTAGCAGCAGGACTGTGGATTATATGGATTTTTAGTCCAGTATTTTAGCTTCCCCAAGTGCACTTGGGGCCTATTATCCTGTAGACTGCAGCCGGTGTTAGGTATTGTCCCAGCGGGAGAGATGTGTAATCAGACCTTTGCATATGTTGTTAGTAGCAGCAGGACTGTAGATTATATGGATTTTTAGTCCAGTATTTTAGCTTTTCCAAGTGCACTTGGGGCATATTCTTACATGTGCTCTTTGCTCTCTGCAGTAAGTGTTATGTATTGTCCTTGGAGAGCTATGGAATCATAACATTGTGTATGCATTAGTAGCAGTAGGACTGTGAAATATGGATTAATATTTCACGATAATAGCTTCTCCAAATGCAGTGGGGGTGTGTCGTCACACTGCTGTGCTCTGTGCTTTCTCTTCTCCTGGAGAGATGAGTAATTCTCCCATTGTGTATGTTGTTAGTAGTAGCAGGATTGTGAAATATGGATTTATATTCAGGGATTATAGCTTCTCCAAATGCAGTGGGGGGGGGGGGGTGCCCTCACACTGCTGCGCTCCCTGCAAATAATGTTAGTTATTGTCCCTGGAGAGATGTGTAATCAGACCTTTGTGTATGTTGTTAGTAGCAGTAAAACTGTGATATACAAATTTATTTTCCAGGATTGTAGCTTCTGCTAGTGCACTGGGTGTGCGTCCTCACACTGCTGTGCGCTATACATTGAGCCAGCATTAGGCATTGTCCCCAGAGAGCTGTGTAATTGTACCATTGTGGATACTGTTAGTAGCAGCAGGACTGTGATTGAACTGCTTCATATCCCTTTTCCCAGAGTGGCTTCTGCAGGACTGAACAATAATCCTACCACAGCTTTAACTTGAAAGGGAGGCTATGACATATTAATCCAGAGCGCTAAGAGCACAGCAGTGTGAGGACACGCCCTCAGGGCACTCGGTGTAGCCTCAATCTTAACATATAAATCCATATTTCACTGTCCTAACAACATACACAAAGGTACGATTAACCCAAAATGTAGATAAAAGTGTAAGTGTATAACAAATATATAAAAGGGTTATTTATACACAATATTTATTACACTAATTATCATTTATAAAATCGTGTTACTAATTATATAAATTTTTTATCATTTCCTTAGGTTTTAATATTTATACACAATGTAAATTATTTTAATATTATGACTTTTAAAAAATGTAAATTTACATTTTCTAAAATACATTTTTTTACATTTTATTTTTATATTTATCCTGTACATTTTGGGACTTATGCAACAACATGGTGGCGGAGGTGTGATCAGGGGCAGCCTCCAAATCTATGCTATAGATGCTATAGATTGTGACATCTGAAGGGACCTTTATTCTGTGGGTCAGTTTGATCGGGTGATATCATTTTTGCAATGTCCCATCCTTAAAGGGGTTGTCTAGTGGCACACAAGACACTAAGCCAGGGGTCAGGAACCTTTTTGGCTGAGAGAGCCATGAACGCCACGTATTTTAAAATGTTATTCCGTAAGAGCCGTACCATATGGAAATGGCCCCAGTAGATAGGTAGTCCCAGTGTCAGTGGTGCCCCTGCAATCTTAGTCTCGGATTGCAGGCACACCCATGCCCCTCTCCACTCACCACTTTCCGGATCCTGCCCCACTGGCCAGTGGTGCTGCCCACTTTCCGGGTCCCTATAAAGACCAGCAGCTCCCAGCATTCCTCGCCGATCTTAGTTCTTCATGCCTATGAGAAAGCTTTCCACAGTGTTTCTTTCCAAAGTGTTAACCTCCCATTGTGACCCCAGACATCTTCCTGATTCTACTCCTTCGCTGCCAGCCCTGACCTTTTGCTCCGTCCCCGACCTTGCATCATTGCCGCCTGCCTTGACTGTGTACCTGTTCCTGACCACGAGACTGCCTAGTGATCCTGTACCTCGACCTTGGCTGCCACCATGGACAAGTCGCGCCTGTGGAACGACCTGGTGGTACCACGCTGCAGCAAGACCATCCTGCTTTGTGGTGGGCTCTGGTGAAGACTGAGTACCACTTGGACTCCAGTCCTAGGTGTCTGCTTACATCATTATCCGCGGTGGTCTAGGGGTTCACTACTCAAAATCCTGACACCCACCAGATGCCTCCCAGTATATAGGTAGTCCCAGCACATGCCCCCAAGTAAATAGGTAGCCACAGAACATGCCCCCAAGTAAATAGGTAGCCACAGAACATGCCCCCAAGTAAATAGGTAGCCACAGCACATGCCCCCCAGTAAATTGGTTGCCACAGCACATGACCCCAATGTATAGTTAGGCACAGCACATGCCTCCCAGTAGATAGGTAGCCACTGCACATGCCTCCCAGTAGATAGGTAGCCACTGCACATGCTTCCCAGTAGATAGGTAGCCACTGCACATGCCTCCCAGTAGATAGGTAGCAACAGCACATGCCTCCCAGTAGATAGGTAGCCACAGCACATGCCCCCCAGTACATAGGTTGCCACAGCACATGCCCCCCAGTACATAGGTTGCCACAGCACATGCCCCCCAGTACATAGGTTGCCACAGCACATGCCCCCCAGTACATAGGTTGCCAAAGCACATGCCCCCCCAGTACATAGGTTGCCAAAGCACATGCCCCCCCAGTACATAGGTTGCCACAGCACATGCCCCCCAGTACATAGGTTGCCACAGCAAAAAAAAAAAAAAATTACCAGCATTTCCTGCAGCCAGCTCCTCCTTGCTTCCACACTCTTCAGGCTTAGATGATGGCGTATACAAAGGACGTAGGCAGCGGTAACAGCGCAGCCTGTGTCCAGTGATCAGACTAAGAGACACACAGCAGCCATCACTTATAATAATAATTCTTTTGTATAGCGCTCACAGATTACGCAGCACTGCACAAAGCATGTCAAATTGGTCCCTGTCCCCATGGGGCTCACAATCTAAACAACCTAACAGTATGTTTTGGAGTGTGGGAGGAAACCGGAGTACCCGGAGAAAACCCACGCAAACACACTATTTATTAAAGATCTGTCTGAGAGCCAGATGCAGCCAACAAAAGAGCCATATCTGGCTCCCGAGCCATAGGTTCCCTACCCCTGCACTAAGCAATCTTCATCAAAGCCATAGAGATGGAGAGAACAGGCAGCGCATGCGCGACCGGCTGCTCTCTTCATCTTGCGCTACAAGGGGTGTACAACGGACGCCTGTTCTCGTGATCCTGTGGAAACTTGTATGTCGCTGGAGAACCCCTTTAAGAATATGAAAGAAAGAGTTAATAAAATTCAATCACTAAATTATAAATTCCCCAAATGGAAACCGCCAAAAAGTGCAACCTCGTTTCACAAAATAACAAGCCTTCAAACAGCCACAAAACTGGAATAATAGAATAGGCTACAACAGGACAAAAAGGGAAAATTAGCCATTCCCTCTATTGGTTAAAGGATGGAAATTGTTAGTGAAAAAGGTGAAAGGGTCAATAAAACATTTAATAATAATAATACAAACCATAATAAAACAAAAATATAATTGCATTGTTTGGAAAAACCCATGGGTGTAACTAGGAGAGGCAGGGCCCTACAGCAGAGTACCAAATGTGGCCCCCTTCCTGCTTAAAAATATACATATTACACTTATATATGCACACACATAAATTAAGTACATACATAAACATACAGTTCTTCACTCATACACACACATTGATACACACACATGCAGTATACACATACATACAGTGCCATAGACAGACGTACAGCATATATATACACATATAGAGAATATATACACATCACATATACACAAACACACAGTGTAATTTACAGACGTACAGCATATATACACACATATAGAGAATATATACACATCACATATACACACACATACAGAATATACACATCACATATACACACCAAACAGTGCCATAGAGAGACGTACAGCATATATACACACATATAGAGAATATATACACATCACATATACACACACATACAGTGCCATATACAGACGTACAGCATATATACATACAAACAGTACATACACACCATATACACATCACAAATACACACATATACAGCATATACACATCACATATATGTTACATAGATATTATGCTGTACAATGTATATAATGGTGCACATCCTCCAATCTTTAGTGTCAGGTCAGATGATGGGGCCCCCTGACACTGCGGGCCCCATAGCGGCTGCAATGGCTGCTACCACTGTAGCTACGCCCCTGGAAAAACCTCAAATCATTCTTCATGTGAATTTCTGAAAGATGTAATACGTAAAAAGAGTTGTACCTTTTAAAATGAACAAAAAAATTCTAAATAACTTATGTTAACAAAATAGCAATTTTGATGCACAGAGAAATATAGAAAATGACCTTTCACTACAAAATCAATCAAAACTAAATAATAGTAACAATAATAACAAATAAATTGAAATATGTATTTTGGAATTTAGGAAAAACTTTAAAAAAAATTAGCTTTGTCTGTAAGGGGTTAACACCTGTTCTCAAACATATACATAGGAGATTGCGGAGAGGGACGCGGAGGGTGCGGCTGTATCTTTAAGGATGATTATCCCCCTCTGATGCTGTATCGATCTGGCGGAGATGGGGTAAGGTGGCATCTCGCCGTGGCAGGATATTGCACCATAGAACATCAAGTGAACTTCAAGTGGCCAGTTTAAGGAGGAAAGGGCTCATTTAGGAGATGATTAGGTGTCTTGTAGGATATCTTTGGCCATTCGGATGGTCTGGGGTCGCTGATTGCAGAGAAGAGTAATTGCTTCTTGCAGGAGGCATTTTGGTGAAGAAGGTTTGACTTTCAGTTACATTTCTCTTTGTTTTTGAGGATGAATTTGGAATTACATTTATGGTTTTTAACAAATATTCGGTTGGGCTGCAGGATGGGATTCTCTATGGAAGACAGAACCTTGTGGGGTTCTCCCAATAGAGACTCTTATTCCTTATCCCTAAGGGTTAGACCACTGGGTCCCCCAAACTGGAGCAAATTAAGACTTCCATGGACCCCTGGACAGTATGAATATTGTGGGACCAACATAGTACTAGAAGTTCCTTGAGGATGAGCCCTTATGTTAGCTTTCATCTCTGTGGTTTAAGGACCTCCACATTTCCTGGAAGGGCTCTTGTATACCTGAGGGTCGGGACCCAAGACAAGTGTTTGAGGATTTCAATGCTGGAGGCTCCTCTCTTTATTATAGGGACATATGAAACAATGGGGGTCATTTACTAAGGGCCCGAATCGCGTTTTGCTGACGGGTTATCTGAAAATTTCCTATTTGCTGCGATTTTCCCTGAATTGCCCCGGGATTTTGGCGCACTCGATAGGATTGTGGCGCATCGGCATGGAAACCCGACGGATTCGGAAAAACCACCACATTTAAAAAAAAAAAAGGCTCGCTTGACACGCGCTTACCTGCACCCACGATAGGATGGTGAACTCCAGTGCGTTCCGATGCTTTCAGCGCAGCAGCGACACCTGGTGAACGTCGGAGGAACTGCCTTAGTGAATCCCGGACGGACCCGAATCCTCCGCAGAGAACTCAGGGAAAATCGCAGCAAATCGGAGGAGGACACTTTCATAGAGTGAATGGGAGTATTGGCAGGGGTGAACCTAAACTGTCGCCTGAGGCGTGAGTCGAGCCTCTTCCCTCTCATGTTGTAATATACCAGGTTTTTTTTTTAGCAAGGAGTGTCTCACTCCCATGCTGACATTGAATGATACCATTCTGGCCCTGCTTTGTAGCAGGTGACTACGCCCCGGGTGCTACCCCCGTCTCTGCTGCAGGTGGTGCTGCCTGAGGAAAGAGGCTCAACTAGCCTAATGGATGGTCCACCTCTGAGTATCGGAGATTCCTGAGCTCTGGAATTTCCAACACTTCCATAATATTGAATGGAACTCAACTGATTTATCATACACTGGTGCTGGGAACGCCTCCGGCCGCTGCGCCTCTCCACGCCCTCTCCATGCCCACATGGCGCGGAGGTGACGTAGTCGCTATTGTAATTACAAATTCTTGCACTTCTTACACCAGAGCAGTGATAAATCTCCCCCCATAAGGCCGCATAAGGCTATGGCAGTGCGGGCATACGTCCGCCGCGATGGAGAGGAGGTGGTGAGACCCCTCCCCTCTCCATTGAAATGCATTGCGTATGGGCCGTACTACGGGGAAAGACAGCACATGTCCTATCTTTTCCCCATGTACGGAGCGGTACATTATTGCTCCGTGCCGCCATTGACGTTTATGGGGGACGTATGTAGCCTAAGTGTGACTAGTGGGGGTCTGTTATCTGGATTGGTTGGGGTCCCGACAGTCGGAGCTCACTGATCAAATAACAAACATCGTTTTAATGTCTATAAATATTGGATTAAAGGGGGCGGGGGGTAACTTTTGGCACCTCCATCAATTCACCCTCCCAAGGATGAGCGGTCAGTATCACATCTGATTGTTCCTTTTATGCGTCGACTAAGATTGCGAATTTTCATCCTCATTCTCTCGGCCGTACGAGGCGGAAGAATTTGCACATTATGTGCGGAGTCCACATCAAAACCAGAGAAGAAAAAGCCATCTATTTTTCATTCACACACAAATCAATACTCTATCAGGCTGTTTTGGGTTCCCAGAGGAATCTGTTCATATGGAAAGGTTCATATTATAAAAGGGAGTTTCTAATAGAAGTCAGAAGATTGGCAGCCGGAGATACATAGGCTCTATATCATACATGACACCGCACGTCAGATGGTAGGCGAGCGCTCCGGCATACTAAACGTGGCAGGAGGGGGGAACGGAGAGCGAGCACAACACCATAATTACAATGGCGCAATATAATATTCTCCACCACTTGTCAAATTATTTCTTCAATATTTATCTGTCTGGTCAGTATTGTGATTGCATGCAGCGCGCTATGTCCCCCGCGTCCCCCCTGATGACAGCTACCAGGCAAAGGTGGACCAGAGACCGAGCTTAAGCCATCAAGATAATTGTCCCTAGGAGGAAAAAAAAAGAGTTAAAGAAAAATGAAAGAAAAATGTTAAAATGACAGAGAACCTATAAGAGCTGTCATTGTAATGGTGCAGATGTTTCCCCTCCCCCGCACTATATAAACGCAGAACTGCAATCAGGAGGGCAAAGGAGTCATAGACACGTGATTGTTTTCTGCATTCATGGATGTCCTTGTTACATACCCTTTAAGGCTGGGTAATAAAAGGGGTCCCCTAAATATCAGCCAGCGTTGATGCTTTGGAGGACCCAACGAGTCCATTCATTAGGATGACGTCCTATTGTTTGTATAGTGTAATTTTTTATTTTGCCTGCAGAGGCGCTGCAGCATTTCATAGCGGATGTCCAATTTAGAAATACATTTTAAAGGGAACCTGTCAGCAGGAGACGCATTTTTAGCACTCCCCCAGTCCCCACAGAGCATAGTACATACACTGCCAAAGTGTTTTTGTATTAAAAATTGGTTTTACAGAAAAAAAGATATGTTATATTGTACCTTTCATTACCATCTGCTGTGTGACTAGGCAGTTGCCCACTGGGAGGGGCTGGAAAGGAGCAGTTTCCCCCACCCTTGGGAAACAGCTCCTCCATGTGACCTTTTCAAATATATGAAAACACCCATCACTGGGCTTAGCGACGCCCCCTGCTCCTCTACAGCCAATCCCGAGGGTGGGGAGTTATTCATATATTTGAAAAGGTAACATGTTTCCCAAGGGGGGGGGGACTTCTCCTTTCCAGCCCCTCCCATTTGGCAACTGCCTAGTCACACAGCAGATGCTAATGAAAGGTATAATATAACATAGCTGTTTTTTCTGTAAAACCAATTTTTTATACAAAAACACTTTGGCAGCGTATGTACTATGCTCTGTGGGGACTGAGGGAGTGCTAAAAATGGGTCTCCTGGTGACAGGTTCCCTTTAAAATACAGGGGTACATTTACTAAGGGTCCACGGACCCGTTTTCGTTTTGCGGCGTTTTGCGGCGAATTGCCTAGGGTTTTTGGCGCATGTGATCGGATTGTGGCGTATCCGCGCCGTCTTGCATGCAACAGAAATGGGGGTGTGTGGCCGTCGGACAACCCGATGGATTCGTAAAAACCGAGGAGTTTAAAAAACTAAATGTGTCGCAAGATCAGCAATCACATGCACCAGGAACAAGAAGGTGAACTCTGGCGGACCTCGGAGCAGCAGCGACACATGCAGGGAATTGGATGCCGATCTTAGTGAATCACGCCGGACCCGAATCCTCTTCGGACAGGACTGGGTAAGTAAATGTGCCCCAATGTATTAGATCAGATACTAAAGAGGAGTCAACCCTTATATAACACCCTCTTCTATTGGACAGCGTATAAGGCTGTTGCAAGAAGATATCAGCAAAATTTTAGAATCCCCTGTAGCATGCTGGGAGTTGTAGTTTACAATGTGCCAGTTAAAGGAAATCTATCATCAAAATCCATCCTGATAAACCAGGGACATTACTCATAGATCCAGGCACCGGGACTGTGGCATCTTCTTATATTTGTTATCCATGGCCTCCTTCCTTTTAAAATCAATTATGCTAATGAGCCAGAAGGACTCTGCGGGTGTTATTAGAGCCCCTCTGTGCTGTAGATTCACAGGCTGTTGTACTGTCTCCCCCTCCCCTCTGCTCCATCAGCACATTCCCCTCCCTCTACCTGATGTAATCTCACACAATGTAAGGGGGCTCTGGTAACACCATGCAGAGCCCTTCAGATTCATTAGCATAACTTTAAAAGTGGATTTTATAAGGAGGGAGGCCATGGATAACATATAAGAAGATTACCACAGTCATGGTCTATGAGTAAGTGTCCCTGGTTTATCATGATGGATTTTGATGATTCCCTTTAAAGGGAATCTGTCAGCATAAAACTACCTAATAAACCACTACTGATACCTTGTAAATCATTGGGAGTTTCAAATGTGGCAATTCCAGTTGCAAGTGCTGCTCCATTATTACACATAGAGCTAAATCTTTCAAAAGCAACACCACTAACGAAGTTTTTCCAATCAAAAGCTTCATGAACTGCTCCTCGGCCTTCGTTATTTATTTAATAGAATGCCCATGCGGCCTCCAGTACGTGGGCCGCACAACCCAACAGCTGAAAACAAGAATGAACAGTCATAGGTGTAACACAACGAATGGGTACATTAAACATAGTGTCTCAAGACATGGTTTTACACATCACCAAAAGGATTTTTCAGCCTTTTCAGTCACCCCGATCGAACATATCCCTGATGGGAATGATCGCTTTAATCTTTTGCGCAAAAGAGAAATGTTCTGGATTTTTAAAATGAACTGCCTCACCCCCAGTGGCTTAGATGAGTCATTAGAAAACAATTTTTAATTCTTCATCATTTCCCTACAACCCATACCCTCCACTCCCCCCCCCCCCAGTCAACCCAACCAACCACACAGTCCCCCCCCCCCTTTTAGCGAACCAATACTATTAATATTGATATTATTTTTCACCATCAATATATATATATATAAAAACTTCTTTTACTTCTCTATTTAATTTAATTGTAATCTAAATGTTTCTCCCAGTCATTGTTTTATATTGTATTTTGTTTTGTTTTTTTCCTCCTCAGTGCAGCTTCGCCACAGTGTAGTTTTGCCATACTGCCCTGCATTCACCACATACCTAATAATCATACCATGTCGCCCCACTAGATGGCAGACATCTTTCTGGTTAGATTCTCCTGTGCGCATGCGCCAAATTTAGATTCTCCCGTGCGCATGCGCCAAATCTAGATTGTGGCGCGCGCCGCTCCCACTAGTCGGCGTCTATATCTAACAACAAAGACAACGCTGCCTGACAGCTTCGGGGAATCGGCCCTACACCCGCGCTGCAGGTAAGCTCTCACGATCTCCCTATGTTAATTTTATCTGCCCATCCATTTATTTATTCATTTTATTTATTAGATTTATTTATTCATTTATTTATTTAATTAAATTCGCTTCCCACAAGCCACCGCTAACTCATTTAGGCTATTTACATCAAAATATAGAGGCTTTACAGTTTAATTTATATATAAATAACAGACTGTCCACTTGTGCCATAGCTACATTTACTTATTTATTTATTTATTCAATTAGTTATTTATTTATTTATATATGCATTATATTATTCAAGTTTACTCAGTGATTTACATTAAGAGCATATAGGTTTCATTATATATGAACCTGCCTTATGTACCTATGTATTGAATTATTCATTTATGTATTTAATCATGCACAATTAGTACTCAATCATGTATTCAATCTTGTAATATTATACGTATTCTTAATTTGTTTCATGCATCTATTACCATTCATATGACTGTTTTTATGTCTTTGTGTTTGCATAGAGTTCTTTTAAAACACAAATAATTCACTTTTACCTACTTTATTTATTACTATATATGTACCTTTCCCCTCCCTAAAAACCCTTTTTTATGTTCCCCCAGTATCTATCCACTTGATAAAGGAGTCATTGTAGACTCCGAAACGCGTTGTGTTCCAGAGATACGAAATAAAATACCCCCGTTTTTGGATTCATCTTGTGTATGTCACCTATCTGTGTGCGCCGAACTGAGACAAGTACCCTCCCTGCTCTACCTTGTAAAGCAGAATAACACTTTCCATGTTTCTTTCTTGACCCAGTGTGGTGGCCACATCCTAAAAATAAATTTTGAAGTAAGTTGTGATGTGGTTTTATAAAGAGAGTTTACAACTGAAGTCAAGCTCTCCTTGCATCAAAACATCTCCTTAGCTGTGATGGACGGTCCTGCATTCAGGGACATCACTAACCTGAACTCTGGTGAATGATGTCAGTTCAGGCGGGAGAGCTTGACTTCAGTGCTGAACTCTCGACCTTGCGACTTTATAAAACCAATTCACATCTCACTTCAAAGTTGATTATCTGGACGATGCTACCAGACTGGGCCATGAAAGAAACATTGGGGCTCATTTACTTACCCGGTCTAGTCGCGATCAAACGACGCGTTCTCTGACGAGGATTCGGGTCTTCCGGCGATTCACTAAGGTCGTGCGGCCGATGTCCACCAGGTGTCGCTGCTGCGCCGAGGTCCGCCGGAGTTCACCATCTTCTCCCCGGTGCAGGTAAGTGCTTGATTTTGCAACACACTTTGTTTTTTACATTCCGCGTTTCCGAGGGCCAAGCCACCCCAATTCCTGACGCGTGAAAGCCAACGCGATTGCGCCGAAATCCGATCGCGTGCGCCAAAATCCCCTCGTAATTTGGGGCAAAAAAACGGAAAAAGTCGGGGAACCCTTAGTAAATGAGCCCCATAATCTAGAAACTGCTCAGCTGCTTCACAATATACTGGTAGTGGTTTACTAGGTCAATATCTGCTGACAGGTTCCCTTTAAGGAATACTGCAAACATCACATTGCTCTATCACCCAGTTAGAGACAATGATGAAAACGGGTTATTTCTCCGGAAAGTTGCGAGCCGGCGCTTGTAAAGATAAATAAGGGCAGTTATGAGATCGGAACTTATCTGGAGTGAGACATTAGAGGACTGCGACGGCTGCACAGCGGGAGGACGCTGACTCTTTTTTTGTTGTAAGGAACAACCACTTGCCCCTGGATAGGAAAGGATAAAAATTCCCATGAGGCGGCCGGGCCGTGCTGAGAGGACGATGGCTCATTGCTCATTTTAAGTGCCGGCTGCCCAGGAACACTTTCCTTCATTTTTATAGTTCTACCTTTTACACTGCCGGTAGAGACATAAAAAAAAAAAAAGAAAATAAAAAGATAAAAACTGCGGGAGAAATAATCACTGGCAATGTCCGCCAGAACGCGCGGAGTCAGAGAAGTGGGGTTTATGTAAGTGACTCGAAAGTAAAAGGTTCTACAGTGTTCTTATATTTTTTAGGTGAGATCTCTGTTTGCTTTCAGTGAATGGCAATTAACACTGACTTTGTTACAGTCGTGTCTGTGGACTCCAGGGTGATACATATGCACATCCCCACTGGGGGCGACCTTTATCGGAGGAAGCTGAATACCGGAGTGGCTGGCTAGTGTGGCTTTGAGCACGGCAATGATCACGGGGCTTGGTATCAGAAGCGGAGGCCTCGTCCACAGCCTGGTAGTCCTCCAGCAGGTGGTTTGTGCAAGAAAAAGGAGGGAGAGTCTGACAGAGTAGGTTACTTCCTGGGGCAACCCCGGTGTGTAGATAGGGATCCCTGGGGATGAAGGATGGGGCGCCCGTGATAGAGTAGAGTCGGATCCAGGGATCACTCAGAGGCACGTTGGTGAAGTATAACTTACTAACAGCAGCAAAACCTCAGCTGGAGGGAGGTAGCTATTTGTAGCTCAGGTCTTCAGGAAGGTGCGCTCACAGCCTGGGAAATAGCTTCAGGATGGGCTGGTAGGGATGGAACAGAGTCCTGATGTGGACCTCTGTTCTGGGCCTAGTCTCCGGACTGGCCAAGGTATCAGGCAGCAGGCCTGAGACACTTCTGCTTCCCGGTCAGACTTCTTAGTCTGACTTCTCCAGAGTGACGACTGATCATGTTCTCCCACCCACAAGGGGTTTTATAACCTCCCCTTTGTGAGGTAGTAAGCACTTGTCCAACCCGCTGATGCCTTCCTTACAGCAAGTACAGAGCATACAATTGGATAAGGCATTTAACCCATGTCTTTCCAGGCAGAATCTTACAACTGCAATTACCAAGTTTCTCATGCTAGAGAACTCTAAGTGAGTAGCGCAGGCTCACCAGATAGCTCCTGACATGGGGAGGAACATTTTTGCAACACCTACCTACCTGCATCGGCAGGGGTGTTGCACATTGTACCTGTGCTAATACATTGCAACAAATTACTGGATGAGTAAAAAGTTCTAGGACCTCCTGTTATTTCAGAAATGAAAGGTAAAATGGAATGAATATCTGATCCTCCAGCGAGTAAGGGGAAAGTGGTGTATTCTTTAATCCACCATAATTGGGTCAAGGATCCATTTTTCCAAAGGGAAGGTGGTCATGTAACATATCAGAGAAGACCAGAACTGTCTCAGACATTGATTGCCGCAATCCCTTGTGGTTCAAAAGTTATCAACACAGAAATTGTTTCACCTTATGTAATGTAATGGGGTCTTGTTAACCTGTTCTGTCCTGTAACTGTTTGTTTGCAACTAAGGAACTAGTTTGCAACATGTAAGAACTCGTCTCTTGTAGTGTATGTATGGAACTGTAACGTTAAGCCTGGCTCTGTGTGTAACAACTGCCGGAACATTATGTACAAAACAATTTCCCCCCAGGGGATCAATAAAGTACTATCGTATTGTCACAGAATTCTACTCAGATGTCTATTTTATATTCCTACATTGGAAAGCTGAGTGACAATAAAAAAACAGGTTTCCACCAACCTGTCAGTCCCCCAACCTGCTCCATACCAGCGCAACCACTGCATATCCACCAACCTGTAAGTCCCCCAACCTGCTCCATGCCAGCGCGACCACTGCGTATCCACCAACCTGTAAGTCCCCCAACCTGCTCCATGCCAGTGCGACCACTGCGTATCCACCAACCTGTAAGTCCCCCAACCTGCTCCATACCAGCGCGAACACTGCATATCCACCAAACTAAGTCCCCCAACCTGCTCCATACCAATGCAACCACTGCGTATCCACCAACCTGTAAGTCCCCCAACCTGCTCCATACCAGCGCGACCACTGCGTATCAACCAACCTGTAAGTCCCCAAACCTGCTCCATACCAGCGCGACCACTACGTATCAACCAACCTGTAAGTCCCCCAACCTGCTCCATACCAGCGCGACCACTGCGTATCAACCAACCTGTAAGTCCCCAAACCTGCTCCATACCAGCGCGACCACTACGTATCAACCAACCTGTAAGTCCCCCAACCTGCTCCATACCGACGCGACCACTGCGTATCCACCAACCTGTAAGTCCCCCAACCTGCTCCATACCAGCGCGACCACCAACCTGTAAGTCCTCCAACCTGCTCCATACCAGTGCGACCACTGCGTATCAACCAACCTGTAAGTCCTCCAACCTGCTTCTTACCAGCGCGACCACTGCGTATCCACCAACCTGTAGCTGATCCATACAGAAAAAAATCTTGGTTTCAGCACCCCCACCTTTGGATATTGTATGATCCTTTAAAGAAAACCCCCGCCAGGGTCTAATGTAAGGAAACATTTTTGGGCTTGTTCTATACGGGTTGAGTGAAACAGATGACAAGGGGTTAATGTAATGCACGGAACTGGCCGCCATGTACCTGCTCATTAGTCAATTACATTCATTGATCTTCATTGGATTTTGATGAAAGTTATGGATCAGTTTGGATGATCTGATTGCTGATTCACTGACACAATCTCTCCCTCGACTAAAATCTATTGTAACCTGTTTAGGTGATAACCAATATGGCCGCCATGAAAACCCCAAACAAAGGGAACGTTCTTATTCGGAACGGTAATAACGAGGATCATGGCGTCCACCCAGCTTTCCAAGAAGCAGATACAGAAAATAGTGGGGGTCATTTATCTTATCCCCCCCCCCCCCTCTCTGAGCTTTTTTTGCGCCTGTTGTGAATCTATTTTTTGCACCTCATTTGTCTTTGTCGTTTTGGCTCTTTATCAAATGCAGGTTTTTTTGTGCCTTATTAGGCGCAAATTTTTTAAAAAGGCGCAATTTGTTGTGCAAATCATACAATTCCCTTTCCTAAGCCTGGTCAGGACTGGCGTGTTATTGCACAATTATTTGCTCCCATATCGGCGCAATAGTATAATAAATCGGGCGGAAACATCTGTAAAGAGGCGCAATGTAATGACAAATGGGGTGCAACAACAAAACACGACGAATTGAGGCGTAACATTCCAAAAAAAGCGTAAAATACGTGCAAAACAGTCATTACACAGAAAAAAGGAGCAAAAACACCAACGAAAGGAAAAGATAAATGACCCCCATTGTATGTCGGGTTCTATCGATGTAATAACTGATGATTTATTCTTTCCATGTTTCGTCCTCTCCACAACACTTTCCTTTACATCCTATTCTCCCCGGATAAAATCCATTTATCCGTGCGATGCCCGGGGCTACCGAGGAATGGCAAGTGAGCGGCCGCAGGCTTTAAATGAGCTTAACACGCCATATAAACACTGCAAACAAAGCTGGAAAATACAATATTCATAAACTCAGCCCACGAGAGGTTAACGTGCTTATCTGACCCCCGGGGGCTTCACGCTCTGAGCGCTGCTTTATATATGTATATGATGTATATAGATTCTACTATATAGGAGTATATATATATATATCTGCTGCATTACATGTCACATCCATTCTACACTGAAGCAGCGGATACAATTATTGCATTAACCAGATACATAATTTGCAGCATCAGGACCCCAATACCAGGGCCCCCCCCCCCCCCCAATACCTGCCATCTGACACCGGGGTCTTTCTAGCCCTTGTGATTACTTGGGGTACCGGAGATGGGGGGAACCAGGGAGAAGTAAGACCCCTATTGTCCCCCCATGCCATAAGCTGTATCACCTATGGTAGATGAGGGGGCAATAGACTCCCTGCACAGATATTTCTTTGCTTGGGGTCCCAGAATTGTTGAGTTCTGCCCTGTAACTGCTACCTTTGGCTATGCCCCTTTAAAGGGGTTTCCTGCCCCATACTATATTATATCATGTACATCAGATATCTTATCAGATTTATACCAGATATATTATATTATATCAGTGGGACTCTGACAGCTCAGACCCCAAGTGCTCATGAGATTGGGTGTCCAGAGTCCCCTGTGTCTTAGAAGCTGCCGCACGATTCAATAATATTGTATTGCTGATGCTGCCTGTATGACTAGCTCACAGAACTGTAAGATGTGATCTGAAAGATGTGATTCTTATCTTTAATATGGCACCAGCAGCATGTTTCTAGGTGCTATAGAACCAATGATATTGGCTTCTGAAATTTCACTCCCCCTGAAACCATTAAACTTGACTCATCTCATGTACAAAAAAGATTTTTTTTTATAGGTAAACATGTTTGATATTCACTTAAAAATGAATTTAGAAAGCCTATTTCATTCCCTATCTAAAGTAGTAGTTTAGTGTAAAACCTGGTCACAGTCCCCAAAACAGGACAATAATAGAACAGTAGCAAATGATTTCAGTAGATCTCCTGCTCCTGCGCTGCTTGCTGGATGTAGCTGGACATACAGACTCTTAACTTACTGGAACCAAACTCACTGACTAGGGAAGGAGCGGTCAGTACATGGACTATTGAATAATTATGGATTCTTATGGGGTAGCCACAAGATAATAATAATAATCAGGTTATTTATACAGCGCACACAGATTACGCAGCGCTGCACAGAGCTTGTCACATCAGTCCCTGTCCCCATGGGGCTCACAATCTAATCACCTACCAGTATGTTTTGGAGTGTGGGAGGAAACCGGAAGACCCAGAGGAAACCCACACAAACACGGAGAGAACATACAAACTCTTTGCAAATGTTGCAAGGCTGTAGTGCTAACCACTGAGCCACCGTGTTAAGGCATTACAGGCTGATGGGTAAGGGTACAACTACTGGGACTCCCACTAATCATGGTGATCATGGGTCACATATAGAGAAAGAATGGGGTGACTTGGTTGTTTTATTCACACATGCTCCACTTTTCTAGTAAAATTAGGACAAACAACCTCCACGGGCAGTGTCACTTCTGCCAAAGCAATAGCAGCACACCACTGTTACCCCCATCACTGTTAGCGGTGCGGTGCCACCCCTTCTGTAGTACCCCCTATACGTGTCTGTCTAGCTCATGTCTATTGTTATTATCACTATTGTATTTCATATTGTAATTGTTTCACCTTATGTAATGTAATGGGGTCTTGTTAACCTGTTCTGTCCTGTAACTATTTATTACTAGCAACATGTGAGAACGCTCCTCTTGTAGTGTATGTATGTAACTTTAACGTTAAGCCTGGCGCAGTGTGTAACAACTGCCGGAACATTATGTACCCCCAGGGGATCAATAAAGTACTATCATATTGTATCGTATGTTGGGGGGGGGGGGGGGGATTTATCATGAGGTGTACACCTGAATAACGGCATACAAAGGGCCACATTTATCACTTTTGTGCGCCTAAGTGTAGTAGTTGCGCCTAAATTCTGGCGCACTGTTTTGCCAGAATTATCACAAGCTACAACCATCTGTGATAAGTATATTTTCTGCCTCTTATTAATCACTTTACTTTAACACAGTTTAGGCGCAATTTTGGCGCAGTTTAGGTGCAATGTTAAATTCGGGCACTTACATGTCATCCTGCTACAAGCTCCTCTCTGCTTCTCCCACATCCCAGCATGAGAATGACCCCCACAACAGCACCCAGGTGTGTGACACCCTGCACCCAGTGACCTCCTCAGCAGTGGCTTCTCCTGGAGGGGATCCCCCAGTGCTGGTCTCCTGCTGCACCCCTGTAATTCTGCACAGTATCCCACTCAAATGAGCTCTTCTGCAAAGGGGCTCAGTGCTTTCTTCTCAGATAACGCCACCTTCGGGCTGGAGTGTTTTTGCGCCCGTTTTTGCGCCTAAATGCAAACGTTGCAAGTGATGAATATCATTAGGCGCAGCAAAACATCTGGATTGGTAAGATAGATGAGGGAAAGCTGGTTATTTGTGCTGCGCGGCTAGATTGGCGTTTAATCGCAAAAATTGCGCAAAAACGGTGCGCCTGAATGAAAAGGCGCAAAAACAACAGAAAAAACGAGTGATAAATGTGGCCCATTGTGTGAAATAGTCACAATTCCTGGAGCAGAGATTGATATTGTGACTATTTCACCATTACATGGGTGAAGATGGGGCAGTACTGGGCCATGGAGTGGTCTGGTGTCGGGCGGTAGATATATTCTGTGCGGCCAACATCAAGGGGGACATTAATCATAGGGGGTCTCAGGTTTTGCCTATTTTTGCGCCTGGTTTGTTCTTTTCTTTGTGGCTTGTGATTTATGATGGATCCAGTTCTGCCTTAGGAAATGCGTTTTTGAATTGTCGCATGTTCCTTTAATTTGCGCCAAACTTGTCTCAAAATTTTACCCTACAAAGTTGATCTCATTTGTGACCAATAATGAAAGGAGACTATGAAAATGTGACAGGACGTCCATTCGCGATCCAGCGGCGCGTTCTCTGTGGTGAATTCGGGTCTTCCGGCGATTCACTAAGTTCCTCCGACGTCCACCGGGTGTCGCTGCTGCGCTGAAATCCGCCGAGGCCTGCCGGAGTTCACGATCCTATACTTGGTGAAGGTAAGGGCGTGTCCCGCGACACTTTTTTTTTTTTAAATGCGGCGGTTTTTCCGAATCCGTCGGGTTTTTGTTTGGCCACGCCCCCCGATTTCCGTTGCGTGCATGCCGGCGCCGATGCACCACAATCCGATCGCGTGTGCCAAAATCCCGGGGCAATTCAGGAAAAATCGGCGCAAATTGGAAATATTCGGGTAACACGTCGGGAAAACGCAAATTGTGCCCTTAGTAAATGACCCCCAATGTCTCAGCTTGTACAATGTCTGGACCACATTGTGATGTAACTGCAGGGGCTAAACTCTGAAAAATAAAATAATTCTTGCTGAAATGAGTCTTTTCCTTTGTTATTATAATGTACAGTAAATGGAGTCTGATAATATTCTCAGATCTGTACAATAAGACAATAATCACTCCCAGAGATGATCCCATAGACAATGATGAAGTCGTTACTGGAGAAATTTTACATTTTAAAGCTGCTCCGAAGTATTTTCCATGTTGCATAGAGGGAATTCTTCATTTGGGAAGCGAAAACCTTTGTTTTTAGTAATGAAAAGTGAAGTTTTTTTTTAAGTTTTGCTACTTTTTTTGAAACTTTTTTGGCGCAAAAAAGTGATGGATGCCGAGCAAACATCTGTATAGCAGCCGCTCACTATGTCAGATAAGGCGCAGGGACTCAGAACCACTAAGTGCTGGACTTTTGCTTGTACCCGAAAAAATTGCTAATTAGAGACAAATTAATTAACTGCGCCCAAAAATTGTGCAAAAAAAACTGCAAAAACCGTCTAAAAACCTATGATCAATGTCCCCCCAAATGCTACTAAAGCGCTTGATAAGTCTGCCCCATTATCTCAAACTCTTTAAACCTCAGGCCACCCCTTTAAGACAGCACAGCTGATCATATATTTAACCCCTAATGGTCAGAGATGAAGAGGTAAGTATCACCCGGAACAATGGACTTCTGGCTTCCATCTGTTGTTCTGTAGAATAGAATTAATGTTATTTTGGGAAAGTTTTTGTAAACAATTCCATCTTTTTGACACATAAGAATGGGGTTAAATCTTTCCATTAACAGAAGGTATAATACTAAAGAAAGGGATTAGTGACGCTCCGGTGCTCCGGAACAAACAGCACAGTAATCCGGAGGTGTGATCCCATTTACACTGGAGCCAAGGAGAAGTGTTAAAAAGGTGGAAAAACAGGAAAAAAAAAGTTACTTAAATATGGAAAGTGACAACATTTACGACCTCTAAAAGCCGCTTTATAAGGTGATTAGAAGCCAGGGATCCCTTGTATCGCTGTAAATACGTGAGAATGAAGAAGGCGACGCATTACCACGGCCACAGGGACTGGACTTTCATGTAAATGGTGATAAAATTGGGCAATCTGTCATTTTGTAATTTACAGGATTCCACACGATGACCCAAAAACTTTGTTTCAAAGCCATCAAATAGTAACAAGTCTCATCATGGAAACACATGAAGGAGGACAATGATGTCCCTCCATGATCTGGGGTCTCCCTAGGAAAGTGCAGAGAGACCCCAAGAGCATTGGGAAACCCATAAGCCACTATGAGCCTGCAGGATCACTACGGCATCCTCCAGGCTGCTACATGGTGGCCCTATACTTTATCCCAGAACCAGATACAACCCAATACAGCTGTGCCGAGTATTTCTAGACATAAATGTCCCACAGCTTCTCAAACCAGAATAATAATATCTAAAAACCCATTAATAAGGTAAATCATTCACCAGAAACTGAGGTTATGCTATTATATCAGAGATCAGCAAGTGAAGAACATCATTGATATTAGAAGTCAAGAGCAACAGGAAATTCAGATAGATGGATAGATGATGATAGATAGATAGATAGGAGATAGATAGATAGAGAGATAGATAGATATGAGATAGATAGATAGATAGATAGATAGATAAATAGATATGAGATAGATGAATAGATATGAGATAAATAGATATGAGATAAATAGATATGAGATAGATAGATATGAGATAGATAGATATGAGATAGATAGATGGATAGATATGAGATAGATAGATATGAGATAGATAGATATATAGATAGATATATAGATAGATAGATATGAGATAGATAGATATGAGATAGATAGATATGAGATAGATAGATGGATAGATATGAGATAGATAGATATATAGATAGATATGAGATAGATAGATAGATAGATAGATAGATATGAGATAGATATGAGATAGATAGATAGATATGAGATAGATAGATAGATAGATAGATATGAGATAGATATGAGATAGATATGAGATAGATATGAGATAGATATGAGATAGATATGAGATAGATAGATAGATATGAGATAGATAGATATGAGATAGATAGATAGATATGAGATAGATAGATAGATAGATAGATAGATATGAGATAGATAGATAGATAGATAGATAGATATGAGATAGATAGATAGATAGATAGATATGAGATAGATAGATAGATATGAGATAGATAGATAGATATGAGATAGATAGATATGAGATAGATAGATGGATAGATATGAGATAGATAGATATATAGATAGATATGAGATAGATAGATAGATAGATAGATAGATAGATATGAGATAGATATGAGATAGATATGAGATAGATAGATAGATATGAGATAGATAGATAGATATGAGATAGGAGTCTCCTGATAGATTCGGCGGATGCCAGCGGCAGGGACAGCCTCATACAATGGCGCATTTAGGGCCAGTGAATGATAAATATGCCCCAATATGGAAATGGGATGGATTTATAGATATGAGATGAAAGATAAGTAGATATAAGATAGATAGAAGTATCATTTCTCTTTAGTCTGGACATTTGCGCCGGTCTTTTTGTGTGTTTTTGGTTTTGAGCTGTTTGCTTTATCTTAGATCGAGATATGTAAATTTTTTGTGTCGTTTATTAATACTTGACCCCCGCTGAGGGGGTGAGAAAGGAGAATTTTGCGCAGATCTGCAATTGTGCCCCCAAAAAGTAGCAAATATAAGAGAGAAAAAATGACCCCCATGGTTTTCCGTACAATAAAATAATAAGCGGTGCAGTCATAGATCGGTAGATATTCGGGGGTCCCCCCTATAGATCTCCATAATGGACCATATGCAGTGATTTGTGATAATCTCCGGCGCACAATATGAATGTGACCTAAATCGGGTCCTGCGGGGAGCGCTGATAAGTGCATTATGGAAATCATGTCCCGGAGTTACAATCCTATCGCCCAATCTCACAGATGAGGAACATATGGAAATGAATGGTGGGGGGGTGTCATGGGGGGAGGGGATGTCACCGGCTGGGGGTCACCCGGGGGCAGGGCAGTGGATGACATAGTAATCCTGTCTCACAGAATGAAGTGACTATCTATAGAAGGACAGATAGCAAAGGTTACACAGAATAAACCAACTATTTAACGCCTCGTCAGGACAATTGATGGATTACGCCCGCTCCGGCCCATCCGTCACAATGGCGGCACGTGCCGGCACAACGCGGCGCAGATGTAGCAGAGCTCAGAGGATCATTGCGATCTATGGGGCCGCGGTGTTCTGCTCAGAACCTTCTGCTGGATCTGAGATAATTGTAACAATTAGAAGAATTTCCTAATTTATAACAATTACATCAATTGTTCCCTTCAGGCACATACAGGACTAGATAAACACAGCTGATTCCTCCCCCAAAAACAGCGCCACGCTTGTCTATGGTCATGTGTGGTATTACAGACGCAGCAAACAGACCGGCGCCATGCTCATGGAAACACGACCCAATCTTACTGACAGAATACCACAGACCATGATGATGTGTTCTACCCCTCGATGGACAGTCTATGACAGTGATGGTGAACCTTTTGGAGACCGAGTGCCCAAACTACAACAAAAATCCACGTACAGTGAAGTGCCAGTGAATGGAGTGCCCACAGTAAGGGCACTGAGTGCCACCTCTGGCACCCATGCCATAGGTTCACCACCACTGGTCTATGACATTACCCTGATATGTTATTGGGGTCACGCTCTACATGGATTAACAATGAGATTACCCTGGACAATGTTGACTTTAAAGGGTTACCCTGATATCTTATTGGGGTTCACTCTCTGGATGGTAATATCTATGAGAGCAACCTGATAATTTTATGGGGTCAATCTCTGGATGGATTGTCTATTAGCGTACCCTGATATGTTATTGGGGATAACTCTCGGAATGACACTAACCATGCGGGTCCCTGATGTGTTTATGGGGTCACTCTTGAGTTGGTATCATCAATGAGGTTACCAGTGGCGTAACTAGAAGCTGATGGGCCCCAGTGCAAAGTCTGTGCCAGGCCCCCATATATAATGTATGGTTTATAGTAATAGTCTTCTCATATGGGAAAGTGACACCATAAGGGCCCCCTAAACCTCTTGGGCCCTGGTGCGATCGCAACCTCTGCACCCCCTCAAGATACGCCCCTGGAGGTCACCCTGATAAGTTTATGGGGTCAGACTATGGATGAATTGTCTATAAGGTGACATGTTATTGGGGTCACTATCTGGATGGATTGTCTGTGAGGTTTCACTGATATATTATTGGGGTCACTCTCTGGATGGATTGTTTATTAGTGTACCCTCATAGGTTATTTGGGTAAGTCTCAGAATGGCACTAACTATGAGTGCCCCATGTTTATGGGGTCACTCTCTGGATGGATTGTCTATGATATAACCCTAATATGTTTCTGGGGTCACCCTCTGGATGGATTGTCTATGATATAACCCTAATATGTTTCTGGGGTCACCCTCTGGTTGGTGCGGACTATGAGGTTACCCTGATATGTTATTGGGGTCACTCTCTGGATGGCATCGGTTATGATTATTTATCTATCCACTACTATTATTGGGGTCACTTTGACATGGGTCACCATTCATGGAGTACACGGACGCTGGCACTGCCCAAACTCTATATGGGGCACATATAGAAAAATGCTATTTTTTAGAAAAACCTTTGCAACAAACCAGCACAGAGATCATTGCTACTTTGGATTTCAAGAGCAGAAACCAAAACTTATTTCTGTGTATGTAACATTCTAATCTCTCCAATAATTGGGGTCCCCCCTTGTGACTGGCCGCCCCTAGTTTTTACCAGGGCACTGGAAAAGTTTAAAGATTTCGTTTTTTTAAGGCATTAATAAAAAAGTTAGTTTTTTTTTTCAGTTTTTTGAAAATTCTTAATTCTTCTTTTATTCTAATATTGTTTTTTTTTTTTATTTAACCCCTTCTCGCTGACATAAAATATTATGGAGATCAGAAACCCAGAAAGAAAAAAAATTCCAAGCGTGAAAGTGCTTCCAATTGATTCTCAATATTTGCCGTCAGCCTTAATAGAAAATTGTGTTTATTGATATTTGTATTGCATTGATTTTACTGGTTACTGGTTTTTGGTTGCGGTCAGAGAGCTCCGCCCCTTTTTTCTTTGGGTGCTTATTCTAGTTTTGTGATTAGGTCAGTACTGAGGGACCCGGTGCCAGAAGGGATCCACATAGGATCCACATATTATCCATGGGGATAATACTGGGGTCATTTTATGGCTGGTTCCATACTGGAACCTCCGAATGCCCTTCAGCTACACCCCCGGGTCCCACAGCCCCCAAATCACATGCAGTAAATCAGCCTGAAGGACAAGATGGTGGCCCCTCCACTCCAGTGGACCCCTTATTCCCCGAATAGAAATCATCAGAATCTATGTAGCACACAGCCGGTCCTCACACTGCTGTGCTCTATACTCTCTGCATGGTCCTCACACTGCTGTGCTCTATACTCTCTGCATGGTCCTCACACTGCTGTGCTCTATACTCTCTGCATGGTCCTCACACTGCTGTGCTCTATACTCTCTGCATGGTCCTCACACTGCTGTGCTCTATACTCCCTGCATGGTCCTCACGCTGCTGTGCTCTATACTCTCTGCATGGTCCTCACACCGCTGTGCTCTATACTCTCTGCATGGTCCTCACACTGCTGTGCTCTATACTCTCTGCATGGTCCTCACACTGCTGTGCTCTATACTCTCTGCATGGTCCTCACACTGCTGTGCTCTATACTCTCTGCATGGTCCTCACACTGCTGTGCTCTATACTCCCTGCCTGGTCCTCACACTGCTGTGCTCTATACTCTCTGCATGGTCTTCACACTGCTGTGCTCTATACTCTCTGCATGGTCCTCACACCGCTGTGCTCTATACTCTCTGCATGGTCCTCACACCGCTGTGCTCTATACTCTCTGCATGGTCCTCACACCGCTGTGCTCTATACTCTCTGCATGGTCCTCACACCGCTGTGCTCTATACTCTCTGCATGGTCCTCACACTGCTGTGCTCTATACTCTCTGCATGGTCCTCACACTGCTGTGCTCTATACTCTCTGCATGGTCCTCACACTGCTGTGCTCTATACTCTCTGCATGGTCCTCACACCACTGTGCTCTATACTCTCTGCATGGTCCTCACACTGCTGTGCTCTATACTCTCTGCATTGAACTGCCCCCAATCTTTTGGTATTCTGCAGCAGGCTTTCATTTGAATAATAAAACCCTCAGGGGCTTTGAAGCAGTTTAGTGTAGAAAGCTAAGAGCACAGAATTTAAATCTATATTTCACAGTCCTGCTGCTACTAACAACATACAGAGGTATGATTACACATCTTTACAGAGACAATACCTATCACTGGCTGCACCTGAAGAAGCTACAATCCTGGAATACGAATCCCTATTTATAGTCCTGCTGCTACTAACATTATACACAAAAGTCTGATTACACAGATCTTCAGGGTCCAGACCTTACAATGTTTGCAGAGAGCACAGAGCACAGCAGTGTGAGGATACACCTCCAGTGCACTTGGATAAGCTACAATCCTGGAATAGAAATCCATATATAAAAAATTCGAAACACATATTTCACAGTCCTGCTGCTAAAGACAACAAACACAAAGTAATGATTACAAATTTCTCCATGGATAATACTTCACATTGGCTACACAGAGCACAGCAGTGTGAGGATACACATTCAGTGGATTTGGGGTAGCTAAAATCCTGGAATATAAATCCATATTTTATAGCCCTGCTGCTACTAACAACACACATAAAGATAAAGGAAATGATAGAACATCTCTCGAAGGGACAATATCGAACACCAGCTGCACAGAGCACAGCAGTGTGAGGACATGCCTCCAGTGCACTTGGAGAAGCTACAATCCTGGAATATAAATCCATATATCACAGTCCTGCTGCTACTAACAACATTCACAAAAGTAAGGTCGCACATCTCTCCAGGGACAATACCTAACAGTGGCTACAGAGAGCTAAGAGCACAGCAGTGCGAGTGCATGTTCCCAGAGTACTTGGAGAAGCTACAATTCTGGAATGTAAATTCATATTTCACAGTCCTGCTGCTACTTACAAAATACACAGGTGTATGATTGAACAGAACATGAATGTGAATGAACATCCCATTGACAATGAGAATGAACACGCCCAGTTGTCAGTTTATTCAAACATTTCCAGGGGGAGTGACAGAGGATTGGTACAGTGATCCCATGTCTGGAATACAGGAATGTAGCAGGTTTCCCTCTAGCCCTATAAACTATATGACATTGCTAAAGCTACTCAGCTCTGCTGCATCAGTAGCTGTACACATCCCTTTATATTGTATGCTATAGACGTCTACCCCTTTAATTTGGAGTAGCACCCCCATCATGCTGTAACCCCCATCATGCTAGTTTTATTTAGAACTGCAGGTAAATCTCCTAAATCCGTACACAAACATTGCAAGCGCATAGGACTACACAACACATCCAGCACTGCTACATCTATATCATGCAATCAATATTATTGAAGCCGCTTTAATATTCTCTCATCAATCTCAACTACGCCGGGATCGAAGCTCACTACAAGCCGACGTCTCAGGGTGCGCACCATGGAGTATGTTACTGCTATATACCAGATGTGGCGGCACTATTTACTGCTACCTGATGGCGGTAATATTACAGCACCATATAGAGAAGTTATTAGAGCAGTGTGATGGTGGAATGACAAAGTATTTCAGTATTTAGCACCATATGGCACTATTATATAGGCATTATATGGCAGTAATCTGAGGATAGTACTGGTACGGTATGTGGTCGTGGATGGCGGCATTATTTAGGTGCAATATAGAACATGATAATATAATCATTTATATAGCGCCATCATATACCATAATCATAGGGGACATACACATATAATATTACATTACAGAGTACTGATCACAAGAGCTTACAGTCTATGAGGATGAGGGGGAGACACAAGAGCTTACAGTCTATGAGGATGAGGGGGTGACACAAGAGCTTACAGTCTATGAGGATGAGGGGGTCACACAAGAGCTTACAGTCTATGAGGATGAGGGGGTGACACAAGAGCTTACAGTCTATGAGGATGAGGGGGTGACACAAGAGTTTACAGTCTATGAGGATGAGGGGGTGACACAAGAGCTTACAGTCTATGAGGATGAGGGGGTGACACAAGAGCTTACAGTCTATGAGGATGAGGGGGTGACACAAGAGCTTACAGTCTATGAGGATGAGGGGTGACACAAGAGCTTACAGTCTATGAGGATGAGGGGGTGACACAAGAGCTTACAGTCTATGAGGATGAGAGGGTGACACAAGAGCTTACAGCCTATGAGGATGAGGGGATGACACAAGAGCTTACAGTCTATGAGGATGAGGGGGTGACACAAGAGCTTACAGTCTATGAGGATGAGGGGGTGACACAAGAGCTTACAGTCTATGAGGATGAGGGGGTGACACAAGAGCTTACAGTTTATGAGGATGAAGGGGTGACACAAGAGCTTACAGTCTATGAGGATGAGGGCGTGACACAGGAGCTTACAGTCTATGAGGATGAGGGTGTGACACAAGAGCTTACAGTCTATAAGGATGAGGGGTGACACAAGTGCTTACAGTCTATGCGGATGAGGGGGTGACACAAGAGCTTACAGTCTATGAGGATGAGGGGGGGCACAAGAGCGTACAGTCTATGAGGATGAAGGGGTGACACAAGATCTTACAGTCTATGAGGATGTGGGGGTGACACAAGAGCTTGCAGTCTATGAGGATAAGGGGGTGACACAAGAGCTTACAGTCTATAAGGATGAGGGGGTGACACAAGAGCTTACGTTCTATGAGGACGAGAGGGTGACACAAGAGCTTACAGCCTATGAGGATGAGGGGTGACACAAGAGCTTACAGTCTATGAGGATGAAGGGGTGACACAAGAGCTTACAGTCTATGAGGATGAGGGGGTGACACAAGAGCTTACGGTCTATGAGGATGCGGGGGTGACACAAGAGCTTACAGTCTATGAGGATGAGGGGGTGACACAAGAGCTTACAGCCTATGAGGATGAGGGGGTGATATAAGAGCTTACAGTCTATAAGGATGAGGGGGTGACACAAGAGCTTACAGTCTATGAGGATGAGGGGGCGACACAAGAGCTTACAATCTATGAGGATGAGGGGGGACACAAGAGCTGACAGTCTATGAGGATGAGGGGGGACACAAGAGCTTATAGTCTATGAGGATGAGAGGGCGACACAAGAGCTTATAGTCTATGAGGGTGAGGGGGTTACACAAGAGCTTTCAGTCTATGAGGATGAGGGGGTGACACAAGAGCTTACAGTCTATGAGGATGAAGGGGATGACACAAGAGCTTACAGTATATGAGGATGAGGGGGTGACACAAGAGCTTACAGTCTATGAGGATGAGGGGGGACACAAGAGCTGACAGTCTATGAGGATGAGGGGGGACACAAGAGCTGACAGTCTATGAGGATGAGGGGATGACACAAGAGCTTACAGTCTATGAGGATGAGGGGGTGACACAAGAGCTTACAGTCTATGAGGATGAGGGGGTGACACAGGAGCTTACAGTCTATGACGATGAGGGGGTGACACAAGAGCTTACAGTCTATGAGGATGAGGGGGTGACACAAGAGCTTACAGTCTATGAGGATGAGGGGTGACACAGGAGCTTACAGACTATGAGGATGAGGGGGTGACACAAGAGCTTACAGTCTATGAGGATGAGGGGGTGACACAAGAGCTTACAGTCTATGAGGATGAGGAGGTGACACAAGAGCTTACAGTCTATGACAATGAGGGGGTGACACAAGAGCTTACAGTCTATGAGGATGAGGGGGTGACACAGGAGCTTACAGTCTATGAGGATGAGGGGTGACACAGGAGCTTACAGTCTATGAGGATGAGAGGGTGACACAGGAGCTTACAGTCTATGAGGATGAGGGGGTGACACAAGAGCTTACAGTCTATGAGGAAGAGGAGGTGACACAAGACCTTACAGTCTATGAGGATGAGGGGTTGACACAAAAGCTTACAGTCTATGAGGATGAGGGGATGACACAAGAGCTTACAGTCTATGAGGATGAGGGGGTGACACAAGAGCTTACAGTCTATGAGGATGAGGAGGTGACACAAGAGCTTACAGTCTATGACGATGAGGGGGTGACACAAGAGCTTACAGTCTATGAGGATGAGGGGGTGACACAGGAGCTTACAGTCTATGAGGAAGAGGGGTTGACACAAGAGCTTACAGTCTATGAGGATGAGGGGGGACACAAGAGCTTACAGTCTATGAGGATGAGGGGGTGACACAAGAGCTTACAGTCTATGAGGATGAGGGGGGACACAAGAGCTTACAGTCTATGAGGATGAGGGGGTGACACAAGAGCTTACAGTCTATGAGGATGAGGAGGTGACACAAGAGCTTACAGTCTATGACGATGAGGGGGTGACACAAGAGCTTACAGTCTATGAGGATGAGGGGGTGACACAGGAGCTTACAGTCTATGAGGAAGAGGGGTTGACACAAGAGCTTACAGTCTATGAGGATGAGGGGGCGACACAAGAGCTTACAGTCTATGAGGATGAGGGGGTGACACAAGAACTTACAATCTATGAGGATGAGGGGGGACACAAGAGCTGACAGTCTATGAGGATGAGGGGGGACACAAGAGCTTATAGTCTATGAGGATGAGAGGGCGACACAAGAGCTTATAGTCTATGAGGATGAGGGGGGACACAAGAGCTTATAGTCTATGAGGATGAGAGGGCGACACAAGAGCTTATAGTCTATGAGGGTGAGGGGGTTACACAAGAGCTTTCAGTCTATGAGGATGAGGGGGTGACACAAGAGCTTACAGTCTATGAGGATGAAGGGGATGACACAAGAGCTTACAGTATATGAGGATGAGGGGGTGACACAAGAGCTTACAGTCTATGAGGATGAGGGGGGACACAAGAGCTGACAGTCTATGAGGATGAGGGGGGACACAAGAGCTGACAGTCTATGAGGATGAGGGGATGACACAAGAGCTTACAGTCTATGAGGATGAGGGGGTGACACAAGAGCTTACAGTCTATGAAGATGAGGGGGTGACACAGGAGCTTACAGTCTATGACGATGAGGGGGTGACACAAGAGCTTACAGTCTATGAGGATGAGGGGGTGACACAAGAGCTTACAGTCTATGAGGATGAGGGGTGACACAGGAGCTTACAGACTATGAGGATGAGGGGGTGACACAAGAGCTTACAGTCTATGAGGATGAGGGGGTGACACAAGAGCTTACAGTCTATGAGGATGAGGAGGTGACACAAGAGCTTACAGTCTATGACAATGAGGGGGTGACACAAGAGCTTACAGTCTATGAGGATGAGGGGGTGACACAGGAGCTTACAGTCAATGAGGATGAGGGGTGACACAGGAGCTTACAGTCTATGAGGATGAGAGGGTGACACAGGAGCTTACAGTCTATGAGGATGAGGGGGTGACACAAGAGCTTACAGTCTATGAGGAAGAGGAGGTGACACAAGACCTTACAGTCTATGAGGATGAGGGGTTGACACAAAAGCTTACAGTCTATGAGGATGAGGGGTTGACACAAAAGCTTACAGTCTATGAGGATGAGGGGGTGACACAAGAGCTTGCAGTCTATGAGGATGAGGGGGTGACACAAGAGCTTACAGTCTATGAGGATGAGGGGGTGACACAAGAGCTTACAGTCTATGAGGATGAGGGGGTGACACAAGAACTTACAATCTATGAGGATGAGGGGGGACACAAGAGCTTACAGTCTATGAGGATGAGGGGAGGACACAAGAGATTACAGCCTATGAGGATGAGAGGGGTGACACAAGAGATTACAGCCTATGAGGATGAGGGGAGGACACGAGAGCTTACAGTCTATGAGGATGAGAGGGGTGACACAAGAGCTTACAGTCTATGAGGATCAGGGGTCACACAAGAGCTTACAGTCTATGAGGATGAGGGGGGGGCACAAGAGCTTACAGTCTATGAGGATGTGGGGGTGACACAAGAGCTTACAGTTTATGAGGATGAGGGGGTGACACAAGAGATTACAGCCTATGATGATGAGGGGTGACACAAGAACTTACAGTCTATGAGGATGAGGGGGTGATACAAGAGCTTACAGTCTATGAGGATGAGGGGATGACACAAGAGCCTACAGTCTATGAGGATGAGGGGAGAACACAAGAACTTACAGTCTATGAGGATGAGGGGAGGACACAAGAGCTTACAGTCTATGAGGATGAGAGGGGTGACACAAGAGCTTACAGTCTATGAGGATGAGAGGGGTGACACAAGAGTTTACAGTCTATGAGGATGAGGGGAGGACACGAGAGCTTACAGTCTATGAGGATGAGAGGGTGACACAAGAGCTTACAGTCTATGAGGATGAGAGGGTGACACAAGAGTTTACAGTCTATGAAGATGAGGGGTGACACAAGAGCTTACAGTCTATGAGGATGAGGGGGTGACACAAGAGCTTACAGTCTATGAGGATGAGGGGGTGACACAAGAGCTTACAGTCTATGAGGATGAGGGGGTGACACAAGAGCTTGCAGTCTATGAGGATGAGGGGGTGACACAAGAGCTTACAGCCTATGAGGATGAGGGGGTGACACAAGAGCTTACAGTCTATGAGGATGAGGGGGTGAAACAAGAGCTTACAGTCCATGAGGATGAGGAGGTGACACAAGAGCTTACAGTCTATGAGGATGAGGAGGTGACACAAGAGCTTACAGTCTATGAGGATGAGGGGGTGACACAAGAGCTTACAGTCTATGAGGATGAGGGGGTGACACAAGAGCTTGCAGTCTATGAGGATGAGGGGGTGACACAAGAGCTTACAGCCTATGAGGATGAGGGGGTGACACAAGAGCTTACAGTCTATGAGGATGAGGGGGTGAAACAAGAGCTTACAGTCTATGAGGATGAGGAGGTGACACAAGAGCTTACAGTCTATGAGGATGAGGAGGTGACACAAGAGCTTACAGTCTATGAGGATGAGGGGGTGACACAAGAGCTTACAGTCTATGACGATGAGGGGGTGACATGTCCGCCCGGCCATGATGAAACGCATGAGATAATGGAGCTGAATCCGATGACTTCTCTGTGTGAATAATCCATCTGCTTCAGTACATTTTACGGCATCTAAAATGACTCCATAAAATATGGGCAAAATTTATTAAAAATGTTCCCCTCAACACATGGTCATGGAGTGACCTTTCCGAAGAATCTCATCGGGTCATTTACAACTCGCGGCCGCTAAGAAAAAAAAATTGTAATTGTTACCTTTAATACATCTCCTGAACATCTTCATAATTAATAAATGAAAAATGTTATTGCAGCCAATCAATAAAGTTGTTAGGGAGGATTGATCTGATGCTCAAGTCTTTTGTGGGGAGATTTCTTCACCTTCAAGGAACAAATGATTCCCTGGAGCCCTGTCTGACTGATAGACACTTAGGAGCCTGACCACACTGAGCTGCAAAAAAAAAAAAGCCATTAATTAAAATTTCCCGAAGTGACATTCATAACCATTCATATGAGAAGCAGGACTATTAATGTTGTGCAGCGTCTCTTAAAGGGGAGGTACAGAGATTAGCGGCATATCTCTATCCTTAGCACCTATAGAATCTGGTATGAGGTTCCCAGAACACAAGGTCCTGATGTCATCTACCCAATAGACTCCCTCAGGCAGAATTCCCTCTTTAATGTGAATTCTCATCTATTTGCCTATGAAAAATTCCCTGCAAAGTCATGTGACAAAGAGCAGAGAAGAGCCATATTTTACCTGAGATGAGTCAAGTTTAGAGGCTGCAGAGGGAGATTCACTTCAGACGCCTCTGTCTTTGGTTTTATACCAAGCTTTTGAAGAATATTAACCTTCAGATCACATCGGGTTTGAGGTTCTGTGAGCAGCAACAACAAAGGTATGGGCAGATAAAGACATAGGATGTGAGCTGCAGATAACAATTTGATTCCTGCTTTATATTTATTTGTGTGCATCTCTGGTACAGTAGCTTAAATAATCACCTGGTGTTGTCAAAAAGATGGCATCCTTAACTTTAATATGCCACCAGCAGCATGTTTCTAGGTGCTATAGAACTAAGGTTAAGGGGAGTCTGAAGTGGCATCGCCCTGCAGCCTCTAACCTTGTCTCATCTCAGGTAAAATATGACTCTTCTGTGCTCATTGTCACATGACTTTGTAGCAAATTTTAGAAAGAAGGAATTCAAGAAAGGATATTTTATTCACTTATCTGAGGGGGAATTGTTCCTATAGTTCTAATTTCAATTTAAATGGCCCGGTCTTTAACTTATTTCAGCAAATAATTGATGTGATTTGTGTAAGGAAAAGTAAAACAATTTTCAAATATACTTTCTGTATCTATTCCTTACTGTTTCTAGATCTCTGCTTGCTGTCCTGCTATAGAAAGCTTCTCTGTTTACTTCCAGAGGATACAAATCTGTCCATGGTCATGTGATGTCACACAGGTGCACAGGGCGTTAGTATCACACAGCTCTGATAACTCTCTATGATAATAATGGCTCGTGCACCTGTGTGACATCACATCACCACGGACAGATTTTTATTCACTGGAAGTAAACATTCCTATAGACCAGTGGTTCTCAACATGTGGGTCGCGACCCCGGTGGGGGTCGAACGACCAAAACACAGGGGTCTCCTAAAGCCATCGGAGCCACGATTTTATTGCATTTTTTGGCACAAATACAATATTCTTGTACATGGTTTGGGGTCACCACAACATGAGGAACTGTATTGCGGGGTCACAGCTTTAGAAAGGTTGAGAACCACTGCTATAGAATGACAGCAAGCAGAGATGTAGAAAACTGTGAGGAATTGATACAGAAAGTATATTGGAAGATTGTTTAACTTTTCCTTACACAAATTATATCAATTATTTGCTGAAAGTGGACAAGCCCTTTAACTTAGAGATCCAGGGATTGACTATTATTCCTCTTGCTTTCGTGACTGTATGAAGTCAAGGAGGCGGGACAGCTCTCCGCTACAGTCAAGCTCCCTCCGCCTCCTCTCTGACATGTATATCTCTAAAACCGCCCGTCCGCCGGAGACCGCATACACTTACATTACAGCGGGCAGGGTGGAGGGGTGGCGCAGAGGGGCGGTTTTAGTGAGCTAGAGGTCAAAGAGGAGGCGGGACTGGAGCGGAGATCTGTCCCGCCTCCTTGACTTTATACAGTCATGAAAGCAAGAGGAATAAAAGTCGTTTTTAGAGAACATCGGAAACGTACAGAAACCAGTTTTGGAATGTCTCTACACCGCTCTCTTAGTATTGATGCTTGAGGTGACAGGTTCCCTTTCATTTTGCAGTCTAAATTAATTTAAGGGTCTGGGGGCTCGATAATTTCGGGTTCCGTTCTGAGGTCCGATTTTTTTTTTCTAATCTGAGGGGTGATTATTTTACTGGTCTTATCTGTGTATTGCTTCAGGGCTCTGTTCTTAGGTCTGTAATAATAATAATTTAATAGTATCATAGTTTATATGGCTGAAAAAAGACACCTGTCCATCAAGTTCAACCAAGGAAGGGCAGGGATTGCATGAGGAAGGGATTTAGGGGAAACAATTCTATAGAACATAACCATCAATGTTATTCAGGTGTAAAAAGGCATCTAGACCCTTCTTGAAGCTCCCTGCTGTCCCTGCTGTGACCAGCGCCTGAGCTCGGCTATTCCACAGATTGACAGTTCTCAGAGTTGCTGCACTGCTCATAGTCTGATGCAAGGAAAACGAGTTTATTCATAAAAACAGTGGACGACGCGTTTCGGGAATAAACCGTTCTCTTCTTCAGGTTGAATAAATTGGTCTGTGGAATGACAGTTGTTTATTGGTTTGATGTTGAATTAATTTAGAGGTCAGATATTTTCAATAATTTATGGGTTTGGTCTGGGGTCAATTTTCTGATCTTTTCTTGTTTGTCATTAAAATTAGGGATCTAAGGGTTGAATTACTTTAGTGTTTCCAGTTTGGAGAATAAAAGAATGTAAGGGTCCAGTATTGTACCTCATTTTTGGTCTGATTGTTTTACAGGCCTCCTCTTGGGCCTGAACTCGTTACGATGTCTGGTCTGGAGGCTAAGGCCGCGTTCACACGTTGCGCTTTGGTTGCGTTTTCATTGCGTTTTGAAACACATTACAACAGCTGAGGAGAGATTATTCGCCTAATTACATTACTGTTAACGTTGGCGTTTACAAAATGCACCGTAAACACAATGTTAACAGAGTTATTAACATTGAGTTAACAAATGTAAACACTAATGTAATTAGGCAAATCCCCTCTCCCCAGCAGTTGTAATGCGTCTCAAAACGCAATGAAAACGCAACCAAAACGCAATGTAAATGCACCCAGAGCAGAACGTGTATACGTGCCCTAAATGATTTTGATCTTCGGTCTGAAGTAATGTAAGCTGTTTGGTCTGGGGTATGTGTATATTATTGTTGCTCACCTTATTTCATTTGGCATTTTTGGGGGGTTACATTTATAAACTTTTCACCAAACTTATTCATAGAGACAAGATAAATATGGCGCATTACTCTTCTATATACAGTGTTGCACCAGCCATGAGGGGAGTTGAACCTCTTGCCTCAGGCGGCACCACCCGCAGCAAGATGGGGGGCGGCATAATGGCCAAAAAAGCAGAATGTTACAATTACAAATAGTGTTTCTTTACAGCAGATGTCAGAATGGGTGTGAGACACTGCATGGAGAATCCACATACTGAAAAATAAACTGCTATATCACTACTGGGGCGGAGGGGGGCGCCGTTCTATAGCTCGCTATTTCAGGTTCACCCCTGCCCATAAACTTTAATTCCGTATTACCATATGAAACAAGTAAATTCCCCCCACAGTCTTCACAATGCCTGATTACAGGTCTCCTATAGCGGCAGACAGTATGTGGCGGTACATTTTATATTACTGCCTGAGATGTCGCCTCCTTTGTAAATCGTAAGAGAATTACAGCTCCTTATCGAGTCCCGCGGCCGCATAACAGCGATAGAGGATTAAGCCGTTCAGCTTTATCATAACTTTTATATATTTATAGATGATTTTCCCTTAAAAAGTGGGAACAGTAAAAACCTAATAAAAACACAGACATAATATAAAATATAAATACTGCCGTAGAGCAAAGACAATAAGTCCTTTTATCTCCTATCGAGCTCGAGGCGCCACAGTAAAACCTCGTATAGAAGCCCTATGGCCCTTTACGGGTCAAAAAAAATGATAAAAAAATACCGTATTATTATCATTGTAGTCAATAACATGGATTTTTCCATATTTCATGACATTTGCTTTTAATATTTGGTAGGTAGTAAAATAAATAAATAATAAAAAAAACCTCCACATATTGATGGCGGAAATAAAGGGCGGAAGATGAGTAAACATTAGGAACGTAGAATATTTCCCCCTCCCCTCCCCCCGAATTGATCAGAATAATTTTTTTTTTATTAAGATGTCTAACATTTACTATGCCATATGTTCTGCTCTCCTGTAGATTTAGCTATAGATAAAAAAAAAAATAATAAAAAATTTTAAAAAATTTTAATTTGAAGCTCCGACACATCCAGACTGTTCTCTTTAGTCGAAACCCCATTATATCATATAATTGATTCACAATATTTTCATGGAATAAATTGCTAAAAACAGAACATTTTGGAGTCGTAAAAGGATTAATTTCCCAGCTGTATTCGGTATGAGATTGCTCGTCTACGATTGGCCGGTGCAATTATACTTTTCTATTGTGTTGGAGCTTTCAGGTATTTATATCATTTTTTTCTTTTCTTAATTTTTTTTTTTATAGCAGAAGAAACCTCCTTTTTTATTTCATTTTCTTCTGCTTCGAGGCCCTTTTAAGACAAAAATTAGATTACACGCGGCTATTCCAATGGAGAAGATTGCGGCGGTAATATAATCAGGTTATGTCTCTTTGACATCCAGACTGGAATTACTTTGGAATACAAATGACTTGGAAGCAATTGTTACAACTTGGATGTTCTCTATATTATTGTTATCATTTTATGCAGTTTTTTTAATGTGATTTTTTTGTGTGTGCTTTTACTGCCCTTAAAGGGGTTGTCCGAGAGTTATGAAAATAAACTAAAGGTGGGCGGAGGGGGCTGCTTAAAAAAAATAAAGATCTACTTACCTTCCAGTGCCCTCAGGTGTCCTGCGCTGCTGTCGCTCCGATCCGGGCCCCATGTAAACATGGCCGGACCCGACAATCCTCCGGCCCGCATTTACAATGCTGTGAATAGGGACGGGTAGGTGTGGCCGGCCACGGCCGGTCAGAAGCTGAGTCCAGCGCTGCTCCCGCAGCCATGTTTGTTTACATGGCGCCCGGACCGGAGCAAAAGCACCATGGGACACCGGAGCGCACCGGAAGGTAAGTAGATCTTTATTTTTTTAAGCAGCCCCCTCCGGCCACCTCTCGGACAACCCCTTTAAAGGAAACCTACCACCACGGATCTACCTATTAAGGTAGATCTGGTGGTAGGATCCTCTAATGTAGAGTAGTATTGCCCTTTTTAGGGCTTATTCGTTCGTGGCCCAGAACTTTTATACATTTTAATTCCCCTAATATGCAAATTTTCTAAAGAGGCTACTGGGGTGTGGAGAAGCCGCGTCATGTAGCCTCAGCTCCGGCTAATCCCCGCCCCAGTAGCCTCTTTAGAAAATTTGCATATTTGGGGAATTAAAATGGATAAAAGTTCTGGGCCACAAACGAATAAGCCCTAAAAAGGGCAATACTACTGTACATTAGAGGAACTTGCCACCGGATCTACCTTAATAGGTAGGTCCGTAGTGGTAGGTTTCCGTTAAAGTGAGACACATTTGCAACTAAACTGATGCGATTCGCTGCACAGTAGATGGTATGTCCAAGAGATTTGGACTTTGTGGGGTATCAAGCAAAGGTCTTCGGCCCCCTAATTTTCAATTACAACCACAGGATGTAATCCCTTTACTTGCTGGTTGGGTGGTCTTAGTTTTCAGAAAAACCGTGGAATTTAAAAAAGAATTTGTGTCGCAAAATCAGCACTTACATGCACCAGGAAGAAGAAGGTGAACTCCGGGGGACCTTGGTGCAGCAGCAACACCTGCTGGATATCAGGCGCACGAGCTTAGTGAATCCCGGCAGAGCCAAATCCTCGTCGGAGAATGCACCGCTGGATCGCAACTGGATTGGGTAAGTAAATATTAGAAGTGACACAACCTGATGGACGCTGGTCAGAGTGCAATCTGGGAAAAGGTGAGACATAGGCAACAAGGGGCCCGTGGTGTAGTGTCCAGTCCTCAGGGTGACCAGAAGCTGCAGGTAGTGCACATAGTAGCTGACCAGTAAGCATATCTGCCTCTCCATGTGAAAGTCCCAGTAAGGGATTCAACCCCACAAAAGACAAAGTAGAAGGACCTAAAAAAATCTGAATCATCAATATATCCGAATAAGTGTCTACACACATTACATCTGGAGCCCGATAAGTTCATTTAATGGACCTGTGCATTAGGTACTTATGGTGCCTCCCTCTAAGCATTAGGATGAAACCACATCAAGTAGACAAAATGATCCTTCTATAAACCCTTTAGGTTTTCTTCTTCTCCACCTTCAGGATCTTCTTCTGGTGTATAGAGCATAGATGGTCTGGTATCTCCAACGATGTCCAACCCTGATCAGACATGGAGGTGCCATAGTGGTCTATGGGTGTCCTGTTAAAGAACCAAATCGTGCGTGAGGACCTTCTCACAAATTTTGGATTGAAAGAGCAAAGGTGACAAGTGACTTCTCTGGATATAGGTCTTGCGCCAGGTCTTATCATCCAGCGTTAGATATGTCTGCGAAATGTATATGTCAAATACATTAAAAGTGTTAAGAGCCCACGTGTGAGGACATCTCATGAGGTCACTCCTCCATGTAGACACTCATTAGGAGGAAGTCTCATCATTGTGGCACTTTTATGTCCTTACATTAAGATTCTGCGCTCATCATCTTCCCCCTTAATGTACGGTGAGTTCATAGATGTGTCCAAAGCGAAGCAGAAGGATTGATCGGGTCATATCTTCTCTTTCTGTTATCCTGTTATCCATCGATCCAGGTGTATGGAGAACCAATATCTTGGGATGGAGAAGAGGTTACAGACAGAGATCTTCACATAGACCATTATAAGATGATGCACTTATATGGAGAATGCATTATCCTTACAGGGTTAAAGGTGAGCACTGAGCAAACCTGTCATATACAACTCCATGAGGTCACTGGACTGTAGGCTACATCCCTTTATCTTGGCTATCGACCAAGAAGAACCTCAAGAAGGGTCCTCATGGTGACCTTATATGAGGAGAGGGGTTGAATGACCACACATGGTGTTGAATTTTACTGAGAAGCAATGCAAGTGGTAAAAGGAGAATGACGAGGCTACCAGTAGACGCAATGCAAGTGGTAAAAGGAGAACCACGGGGCTACCTGTAGATGCAATGCAAGTGGTAAAAGGAGAACCACGGGGCTACCAGTAGACGCAATAGGTGGTAAAAGGAGAACCACGGGGCTACCAATAGACGCAATAGGTGGTAAAAGGAGAACCACGGGGCTACCAGTAGATGCAATGCAAGTAGTAAAAGGAGAACAACGGGGCTACCAGTAGATGCAATGCAAGTGGTAAAAGGAGAACCACGGGGCTACCAGTAGAAGCAATGCAAGTGGTAAAAGGAGAACCACGGGGCTACCAGTAGATGCAATGCAAGTGGTAAAAGGAGAACCACGGGGCTACCAGTAGATGCAATGCAAGTGGTAAAAGGAGAACCACGGGGCTACCAGTAGATGCAATGCAAGTGGTAAAAGGAGAACCACCGGGCTACCAATAGACGCAATGCAAGTGGTAAAAGGAGAACAACGGGGCTACCAGTAGATGCAATGCAAGTGGTAAAAGGAGAACAACGGGGCTGCCAGTAGATGCAATGCAAGTGGTAAAAGGAGAACAACGGGGCTACCAGTAGATGCAATGCAAGTGGTAAAAGGAGAACCACAGGGCTACTAGTAGATGCAATGCAAGTGGTAAAAGGAGAACAACGGGGCTACCAGTAGATGCAATGCAAGTGGTAAAAGGAGAACCACAGGGCTACTAGTAGATGCAATGCAAGTGGTAAAAGGAGAACAACGGGGCTACCAGTAGATGCAATGCAAGTGGTAAAAGGAGAACAACGGGGCTGCCAGTAGATGCAATGCAAGTGGTAAAAGGAGAACCACGGGGCTACCAGTAGATGCAATGCAAGTGGTAAAAGGAGAACCACGGGGCTGCCAGTAGACGCGCTACCAGTTGGTTGAATATAAGAGACACGATGAATCGGTGTAGGTTGGTAAAAGGATATTTATTGAAGGGTTGAGGCTACGCGCTTCACAGCCGAGATGGAGTCTTTATCAGAAGACCCTTAAACTTCAAGACGTTCTTTAACTTGAACCCTGAGGGAACCAGGTCACCGGCACTGGAATGGAGGGATGGTAAAAGTTAAATTATGGTATTTCCTTCTTTAATCGTCTTTTCTACTCACTGAGAAATTTTAGAAACTGAAATTCCAGCAAGCCCTATGACCAAATGAATATTATCATAAGGTCCTGGCAGGGCGATTGCTTACGGACAGTTAAAGATCACATGACCCTCCATCTGCGGCCATTTTATGTACAGGAATGTCCGGCTGATGAGGTAAAAGACAGGAGGCTCCACTTTACATATCAGGAAAGCGGCGCAGAACTATTACTAGATGTATATTGGTAAATTATCTAATATCCTGCCCCCCCACACATTACAAAATCCATGAGGTAAAGTGGACAACCCCTTTAATTAATCCAACTAATTCCCTTTAAAGGGAGACTTTAGAAATTTGTAACATTTAAGGTTCAGAAGCAATGACCTCTGTCTTGGAGATTGAACATTAATGAAGTGATAGGATGAGTAAAGTCGGACTCCTTCCCATCCTGTCTCCATGAGATTACGCAGGAGTGGAGTCTCGCCGGGGCCTGGTAATCTCTGCGCCAAGTGTTTGCTCAGCCTTATATAAACATGTTATCACCTGAGCGGACAATGGGGTAACACAGTGCACTGATACGTCTGGTCCTAGCGCTGATAGCGGCTGAAGGAAGTCATTGTTGGGTCATTATTCGGATACAAGAGCCGAGACCTGGAGATGAATCACTTCATCATCTGATTTCATCACTAACATGGAATTGTGCAGGAAATCACAGATTATTACCGCCGTGTTCCTAAATAATTCAGCTCCCTGTTCACATTAAGCTCTTGGCGTATTCATTTTCCAACATTCCGTCTTACCTTGATACATGATAGAATACGGAACATTAAGCCCCGCCCCTGAAACAACTGTTAGACTTCAGTGTTAGTATGCAGTGTATATAATGAGGGGGGGCCATTATCTTAATTCAAGAAGGGGGAGGAGTGTATTTAATAAAGGGGCCATTATCTAAAGGGACCCATTATAGAAATTAATGAAGGGGGGAAGTATATAAAACTAATTAGGGGGCACATTATAATTTCATAGAACAGGATTTCTTGATTGATGGGGATCGGATCTCCAATTATGAGATTGGGGTCAATTATCAATGGATCATTGATGTGCTGCGCTCCAACCATTCTCTATGGCACTGCTAAACTCAACCATCTCAAGCAGTCCTATGTAAGAGGGGCAGCCCCCCATTCTTGTGATGGATCATAGTTGAAATGGTTGTAAATGGGGACAGGAGTGACAGATTGGAGCAGATTTATCAGGACTTGTGTGCCAATTTTCCAGTGTACAAGCTCCGAAATATTCACAATTCCAGGCGTACGGATGGGGATTTCCCATCTTGCCACTTTTAGTTCTGCAGTTTGAGGACCTTTGGAGGACCTTTAAAAGTCCTAGAAGGACCCTTGTATACATATGTATTGAGAGCTTGAGTATTTTGTGACTCTTTATTATCTCTACAGGGTATTATCAAACGTAGCCATTGGTTCAGGTGGTCATAGGCCCCCTAGAAGCCTTGGGCCCCGGGCGGCTGCCCAATCCCCCTATCTTATAATCCACTACTGTTTAGCCCCATCCAATGCATAGGAAATAACTGTAGCGCCCCTTTAATTATCTGCCTAGTTGCAGCTCCCTGTACTTACCTTTCTCTAATACCCTGCAGAAAGTACAAAACAATTTATGAACCTTTTGTATAAATCTTCTATAACTAGTAAACTGTTCAAATTTCGAAAAATTTACATATTAATTTTTTCCTTTCCCTGGATTCTAGGCCCTGAAAATCCTAACCAAATATGAGGAATCACTAAAAATCTTGTGAAAGGAAGATTTAGGTGGAGTAGAGGGACCTCCTCTCATGGATTAGTCTGTTTCCGGGATTCGCTGTATCTATATTATGGAATTCCCAGATTTGATTTGTGGTCTAGGGCGGTATACTTGGACATATTTGCTATTCAGTAGCTTAGGAAAGCTGGGTTACATGCACTTTCAATAGAATATGGAATTCCAAGGCCTCAGATTCAATGATCCGAGGTTCAGGATGGAATGGATGGACATATTTGTAATTCAGGAGCCTGGGAAAGCTGGGTGGGAGGAGCAATGGCGGCCATGTTGGTTTTTAACCAGCTTTTAACAAACGTGATTGACATTTAATGATTTTCCATCCATCTTTCTCCCCTTTGTGAGTGCGATGGCTTAGTCCTGGTGCCCACGGTGACAGTCAGCGCTAACAGCAAGCCCCTCTCTACTAAAAGCTACCCCTGCCGCTCGCTGCTGACAATTGATCGCGTGCCGCGCTTTTTCCTTGCCTTAAATGGCGTCCGGGTTCTTAGTCATTTTCTCCTCTTTGTCTTTTTGTCATCTCTTAGGGATAATTGCATCGACGCAGCATATGGCCCCACGTTGGCACCGCGCTCCCTGCACCTCATCCCCCCGTTACTGTACCTTTCCTCGCATCGCTCCCAAATGTCGGGGGTGCAGTGTATTTGCAGCGTTTAACCACTTTGGTTTCTCCTATACTGATCGAGACGTTGTGCCGTTACCAAATACCCTGTTACTTCCTTCTTCTAGAATCTGATACAAAGCAGAGCCCCCCCATTACTTCCCCTATTATTCATTAACCCTTCAAGACAGGACAAAAGGTCACTTTTTGTAATTTTTTTAAAAAAAACTAAATGGTAACATCCCCCTGGACATATCTGTATCCCCCAGCAGGAGGCCGGTGAGGGGGGAATCTTTTAGGTTATGTTCGGGGAAATAGCCACCATCTTGAAACCTGCCATACTGGATCATGGGCACAGTGGAAGGTGGTCATGTAACAAATCCGCATTGCCCCAGAAGTTGATGTACGATATCTCTTGTAGTTCAGATATTCTTCATAGATTCTTATGGGGGGTCATAATAATTGGATCTAGCGCCTTCAACTCTGTGTTCAGCACCACGGACAACGGGGCACATTTACTTATAGGGGCACATTTACTTACCCGGTCCATTCGCGTTCCAGCGGCGGCTTCTCTGACGAGCGTTCGGGTCTTCCGGCGATTCATGAAGGTCCTGCGCCCGATGTCCACCAGGTGTCGCTGCTGTGCCGAGGTCCGCCGAGTTGCGTCGGAGTTCACTGATCTCTTCCTGGTGCATGTAAGTATGGCGCGTGCAACCAATTTTTTGTCTTAAATGCGGCGGTTTTTCTGAATCCGTCGGGTTTTCGTTTGGCCAAGCCCCCCAATTCCCGTCGCGTGCATGCCAGCGCCGATGCGCCACAATCCGATCGCGTACGCCAAGAACCCGGAGCAATTCATGGAAAATCTGCACAAATGGGAAATATTTGGGTAACACGTCAGGAAAACGCAAATCGGGCCCTTAGTAAATGACCCCCAAAGGGTCCGCGGAGTTCACAGAAAGTATGTATTTGTAGTCACAGAAGAATAAAACATTTACAAGATTTCTTTTTAAGTGAACATGTCACCAGGATTGCCATTTTTAGCTGGTGACCAGTTCCAGTAGCCTATGCCATGCCATTTAAAGAATGTCTTTGTCAGCATTCTCAATTATTTCAGTACATTATAAAACTTTATTACACATTATCTGGCTCCCTTCTGGTAGAGTGTGAAGTGGTTTCTGCAGCCTATGTGTACCTGTGTCAAACTAGTCTCCTCCACACTCATCCAGCTTCCTCCCCCTCTTTCTGTCATGTGCATTGTGCAGGCAGGGTACGGAGGGGGATGGTGTGGAGGGGAAGAAGAATGCATGAGGAGACCAAGACACAGGCTGCAGCTGATCCTGCCCCAGGACTCACCACAGGCTGCTGGCAGAGAGCCAGGCAATATGAAATAGACTTATATAAAGTAGTAAAATGATTCAGAATGCTGACAAAGGCATTTTTAAAATCAGAATAGCATCGACTATTGGAACCAGCTAAAAATCACATTACTGATGACAGGTTTCCTTTAAGATGTATTGAAACAATCAGGTCCGATTCTAGCCTTTTTGCTGCCTGAGGTGAAACTTAAAAATACTGGGGCAAATTTACTTACCCGGTCCATTCGCGTTCCAGCGGCGGCTTCTCCGCTCTGGATTCGGGTCCGGCCGGGATTTAATAAGGTAGTTCTTCCGCCGTCCACCAGGTGGCGCTGCTGCGCTGAAAGTAAACTCATCGCGCCGGAATGCACCGAGCTGGACCAGGTGAAGGTAAGCGGTCCTTATGCGACACATTTTCGGTTTTTAAATGCGGCGGTTTTTCCGAATACGTCGGGTTTTCGTGCGGCCACGCCCCCCGATTTCCGTCGCGCGCATGCCAGCGCCGATGCGCCACAATCCGATCGCGTGCGCCAAAATCCCGGGGCAATTTAAGTACAAGCGGCGCAAAACGGAAATATTCGGGTAACACGTCGGGAAAACGCGAATCGGGCCCTTAATAAATGACCCCCACTGTCTTGTTAGCCATTGGCCAGTCCATACTACCGGCCGCGTTCCGCCGCCCCTAAAAGGGTCTGCAATCTGCCGCCTGAGGCGGGGATATGGCAGATGCGGCCCTGGGAATAATAAAACATTTGAATATTCTACGTAAACTTTCAGGAAGAATCAATTCCTTTCCTCTGTTGCCATCACATTAACACCTAATATTATGGCTGACCCCGATATAATGTTATCACCTGGAACACATGGCGCACATAATACAATGCTGGGAGATTGATGGAAGGAAGGGGTTAAGAGAAGACGCTGGTCAGAAGTTGCAGTCCTGGTCTTATCTCCCCTAGATAAATCCCATAATGATTGAAATGTGTTATCACTAAATAAAGCAGAATATTCCAGAGATTTCCTTAATGTGTTTATTAGGTTTATCTGGTGCGGGCTGCGCCCCCGGGGGGTAAACACATCGCTGTACATTACCTCTTAACCTCCTCTCAACCTTTGTCTATGGGAACCTAGCGACTTTCACAAGCGAGACCCACAGGAGCGGCACAAGAGAAGGATCTATCGATTACATCCAGAGGAAAGGAGAGAAGCGTTCAAACCATTAACTGAGAGCAAACACTCGGTGTCAGGTATAGAGAGCGCCAAAAAACGTACGCAGGGCGAACGCTACTAGGGGGCCTGCAGCGTCAGCCTGATACCACTTCACTTTACAATAACCTACCTGACAGACAGAAATGTTCTGTACTATAAACATCACTCCCATCATGCCACAGGGTTTATGGAATAGATTTGTCATTGTACAGGGAGGGGGAGGGGATAAGCTGTGACATCATCTATTGTCAGTAGTGATGTAATGATGGGTCAGTGTTATCTGTATAAAGGTCATTGTACAGGGAGGGGGAGGGGATAAGCTGTGACATCATCTATTGTCAGTAGTGATGTAATGATGGGTCAGTGTTATCTATATAGAGGTCATTGTACAGGGAAGGGGAGGAGATAAGCTGTGACATCATCTATTGTCAGTAGTGATGTAATGATGGGTCAGTGTTATCTATATAGAGGTCATTGTACAGGGAGGGGGAGGAGATAAGCTGTGACATCATCTATTGTCAGTAGTGATGTAATGATCGGTCAGTGTTATCTATATAGAGATCATTGTACAGGGAGGGGGAGGAGATAAGCTGTGACATCATCTATTGTCAGTAGTGATGTAATGATGGGTCAGTGTTATCTATATAGAGGTCATTGTACAGGGAGGAGGAGATAAGCTGTGACATCATCTATTGTCAGTAGTGATGTAATGATGGGTCAGTGTTATCTATATAGAGGTCATTGTACAGGGAGGGGGAGGAGATAAGCTGTGACATCATCTATTGTCAGTAGTGATGTAATGATGGGTCAGTGTTATCTATATAGAGGTCATTGTACAGGGAGGGGAGGAGATAAGCTGTGACATCATCTATTGTCAGTAGTGATGTAATGATAGGTCAGTGTTATCTATATATAGGTCATTGTACAGGGAGGGGGAGGAGATAAGCTGTGACATCATCTATTGTCAGTAGTGATGTAATGATGGGTCAGTGTTATCTATATAGAGGTCATTGTACAGGGAGGGGGAGGAGATAAGCTGTGACATCCTCTATGGTCAGTAGTGATGTAAAGATGGGTCAGTGTTATCTATATAGAGGTCATTGTACAGGGAGGGGGAGGAGATAAGCTGTGACATCATCTATTGTCAGTAGTGATGTAATGATGGGTCAGTGTTATCTGTATAAAGGTCATTGTACAGGGAGGGGGAGGGGATAAGCTGTGACATCATCTATTGTCAGTAGTGATGTAATGATGGGTCAGTGTTATCTATATAGAGGTCATTGTACAGGGAAGGGGAGGAGATAAGCTGTGACATCATCTATTGTCAGTAGTGATGTAATGATGGGTCAGTGTTATCTATATAGAGGTCATTGTACAGGGAGGGGGAGGAGATAAGCTGTGACATCATCTATTGTCAGTAGTGATGTAATGATCGGTCAGTGTTATCTATATAGAGATCATTGTACAGGGAGGGGGAGGAGATAAGCTGTGACATCATCTATTGTCAGTAGTGATGTAATGATGGGTCAGTGTTATCTATATAGAGGTCATTGTACAGGGAGGAGGAGATAAGCTGTGACATCATCTATTGTCAGTAGTGATGTAATGATGGGTCAGTGTTATCTATATAGAGGTCATTGTACAGGGAGGGGGAGGAGATAAGCTGTGACATCATCTATTGTCAGTAGTGATGTAATGATGGGTCAGTGTTATCTATATAGAGGTCATTGTACAGGGAGGGGAGGAGATAAGCTGTGACATCATCTATTGTCAGTAGTGATGTAATGATAGGTCAGTGTTATCTATATATAGGTCATTGTACAGGGAGGGGGAGGAGATAAGCTGTGACATCATCTATTGTCAGTAGTGATGTAATGATGGGTCAGTGTTATCTATATAGAGGTCATTGTACAGGGAGGGGGAGGAGATAAGCTGTGACATCCTCTATGGTCAGTAGTGATGTAAAGATGGGTCAGTGTTATCTATATAGAGGTCATTGTACAGGGAGGGGGAGGAGATAAGCTGTGACATCATCTATTGTCAGTAGTGATGTAATGATGGGTCAGTGTTATCTATATAGAGGTCATTGTACAGGGAGGGGGAGGAGATAAGCTGTGACATCATCTATTGTCAGTAGTGATGTAATGATGGGTCAGTGTTATCTATATAGAGGTCATTGTACAGGGAGGGGGAGGAGATAAGCTGTGACATCATCTATGGTCAGTAGTGATGTAATGATGGGTCAGTGTTATCTATATAGAGGTCATTGTACAGGGAGGGGGAGGAGATAAGCTGTGACATCATCTATGGTCAGTAGTGATGTAAAGATGGGTCAGTGTTATCTATATAGAGGTCATTGTACAGGGAGGGGGAGGAGATAAGCTGTGACATCATCTATTGTCAGTAGTGATGTAATGATGGGTCAGTGTTATCTATATAGAGGTCATTGTACAGGGAGGGGGAGGAGATAAGCTGTGACATCATCTATTGTCAGTAGTGATGTAATGATGGGTCAGTGTTATCTATATAGATGTCATTGTACAGGGAGGGGGAGGAGATAAGCTGTGACATCTATTGTCAGTAGTGATGTAATGATGGGTCAGTGTTATCTATATAGAGGTCATTGTATAGGGAGGGGGAGGAGATAAGCTGTGACATCATCTATTGTCAGTAGTGATGTAATGATGGATTCGTGTTATCTATATAGAGGTCATTGTACAGGGAGGGGGAGGAGATAAGCTGTGACATCATCTATTGTCAGTAGTGATGTAATGATGGGTCAGTGTTATCTATATAGAGGTCATTGTACAGGGAGGGGAAGGAGATAAGCTGTGACATCATCTATTGTCAGTAGTGATGTAATGATGGGTCAGTGTTATCTATATAGAGGTCATTGTACAGGGAGGGGGAGGGGATAAGCTGTGACATCATCTATTGTCAGTAGTGATGTAATGATGGGTCAGTGTTATCTATATAGAGGTCATTGTACAGGGAGGAGGAGGAGATAAGCTGTGACATCATCTATTGTCAGTAGTGATGTAATGATGGGTCAGTGTTATCTATATAGAGGACATTGTACAGGGGGGAGGAGATAAGCTGTGACATCATATATTGTCAGTAGTGATGTAATGATGGGTCAGTGTTATCTATATAGAGGTCATTGTACAGGGAGGGGGAGGAGATAAGCTGTGACATCATCTATTGTCAGTAGTGATGTAATGATGGGTCAGTGTTATCTATATAGATGTCATTGTACAGGGAGGGGGAGGAGATAAGCTGTGACATCTATTGTCAGTAGTGATGTAATGATGGGTCAGTGTTATCTATATAGAGGTCATTGTATAGGGAGGGGGAGGAGATAAGCTGTGACATCATCTATTGTCAGTAGTGATGTAATGATGGATTCGTGTTATCTATATAGAGGTCATTGTACAGGGAGGGGGAGGAGATAAGCTGTGACATCATCTATTGTCAGTAGTGATGTAATGATGGGTCAGTGTTATCTATATAGAGGACATTGTACAGGGAGGGGAGGAGATAAGCTGTGACATCATCTATTGTCAGTAATGATGTAATGATGGGTCAGTGTTATCTATATAGAGGTCATTGTACAGGGAGGGGGGAGGGGATAAGCTGTGACATCATCTATTGTCAGAAGTGATGTAATGATGGGTCAGTATTATCTATATAGATGTCATTGTACAGGGAGGGGGAGGAGATAAGCTGTGACATCTATTGTCAGTAGTGATGTAATGATGGGTCAGTGTTATCTATATAGAGGTCATTGTATAGGGAGGGGGAGGAGATAAGCTGTGACATCATCTATTGTCAGTAGTGATGTAATGATGGGTCAGTGTTATCTATATAGAGGTCATTGTACAGGGAGGGGGAGGAGATAAGCTGTGACATCATCTATTGTCAGTAGTGATGTAATGATGGGTCAGTGTTATCTATATAGAGGTCATTGTACAGGGAGGGGGAGGAGATAAGCTGTGACATCATCTATTGTCAGTAGTGAGGTAATGATGGGTCAGTGTTATCTATATAGAGGTCATTGTACAGGGAGGGGGAGGAGATAAGCTGTGACATCATCTATTGTCAGTAGTGATGTAATGATGGGTCAGTGTTATCTATATAGAGGTCATTGTACAGGGAGGGGGAGGAGATAAGCTGTGACATCATCTATTGTCAGTAGTGATGTAATGATGGGTCAGTGTTATCTATATAGAGGACATTGTACAGGGAGGGGGAGGGGATAAGCTGTGACATCATCTATTGTCAGTAGTGATGTAATGATGGGTCAGGAGTGGTTGTACTGAGGATTCCGTTTTTCTGGACTTTTCACATGATCTGAATTACAAAAAAAACCATTAAAAATAAAATTGTCTTTATTTACGCACCCTGTGTTGCTTAGCAACTGCCTCTGTTTAAGACAGAGAGGAAAGCTGAGTGCACTCCGGTATTGTCATACACACATGCGCAGAGCCTGCAGCTCGTTCTCTGGGTCACTGGAGGCTGTGACAAAGCCTCACCCGCCGCTCTACACAAATCCCAGCAGAGGAAACATTGTACCAGGTCCGCAGAAGTAAAAATCATTTATCAGCAACAGAGGAGACAATACACAAGTTACATGACAGATTCTGTACGGGTCAGAACCTCCGAATATAGTTCTGAATATGGTGGATTTGGCACCCACAACCCTCGAATCCAAACAGACGATGATATTCGTGCTTTGGGTGCATGTTTGGGAAAAAAAAATGCCAACCACCCACAGGTCCCTTTTTAGGCATGTTTGTGATTGGCCAGGCAGGACACATGACTCTGCAGGGTCACATGACCAGTTGTCATACACAGGTGACAGAGCTAGAGAGTTTGCTGCTCAGCATAGCGTCAGTTAGGTAGAGACTCCTCAAAAACCAATGATTGCCCTTTTCTTGGCACTTAGGTGGGGAGAGGAGGCTGCTTTGATTAGGGATAGGTGGAAATCTGAGATAATTGCCCTTTTTAGGGCACTGTGAAGAACTGCATTAAGCTACCGATAGCACTATTAGAATTTACTGCATCATCCAGCAATATCTTGATGGCACAATCTTAGTATAGTTTTCAGTCCCAGCATCAGTTAGCAAAATCTGAAAGGGGCAGTCTTAGTATAGTTTGCAATTTCAGCTAAATCTTTAAGAGGCAGTTTCAGTATTCTTTGCAGTTCCAGCATCATCCAGCAAAATGTTAAAGGTGCAGTTTGCAGTTCCAGCATCATCCAACGTTAACTTACACTACAAGTAGTTGGATCAGTGTTCGCTCACACCATCGCTCTTAGACCAATTTGCGCCATTCAGTAATGCTATGTAGCATAACATCACCCCTGCCTTACAGCGGTACTCCAGTGTCTCTAACATCGTGTCCTCTCTCTTCTTGAAACTTAAACTTTCCAAAACTGAACTTTTTTTGTTTCACCATCTACTAACCGACCCAACACTGACCTCTCCATTTCCATCTGTGATGTCACCATAACCATGAGGCAACATCCCCGCTCTCTTGGGGTTGTGCTGGACTCCGACCTCTCCTTTGCACCTTATATACAATCAATTGCATGTTCAATATTTCTAGAATCCGCCCATTTCTTACAAAGAAAACCTCTAAACACTAATTATTAATCCGTCTCCCACTCTCCCGCTCTCCTTTTCAATCTATTCCTAACACAGCAGCGAGCCTTTTTCAGTCCAAACGTTACACAGGTGCCTGCAGTCTGTGCCAGTCACTGCACTGGTTGCCAGTCTCCTTCCATGTACAGTTTGAATGAATCACCCTCATCCACAAAGCTCTGCACAGTGCCGCACCACACTACCTATCCTCTCTTGTCTCAGTCTACCGCACAACCCATGCTCTTCAATCTGCCAGTGATATCAGAATATTCTCTTCCCTTATTTGAACCTATAAATCTTGTCTCCAGGACTTCTCCAGAGCTGCACCAACTCTTTGGAATGCTGTAACCCAACCTCCAAAACCTCAAACATGCTCTTAAAACCCATTTCTTTAGGCAAGTTTATCATATTCCATAACTGCATGTACCTTTCAACTCTTTTTTACTAATCCATCCTGTGTCACCTCCTCATCCTCATAGACTGTAAGCTCTTGTGTCACCTCCTCATCCTCATAGACTGTAAGCTCCTGTGTCACCTCCTCATCCTCATAGACTGTAAGCTTTTGTGTCACCCCCTTCATCCTCATAGACTGTAAGCTCCTGTGTCACCTCCTCATCCTCATAGACTGTAAGCTCTTGTGTCACCCCTCATCCTCATAGACTGTAAGCTCTTGTGTCACCCCTCACCCTCATAGACTGTAAGCTCTTGTGTCACCCCCTCATCCTCATAGACTGTAAGCTCTTGTGTCACCCCCTCATCCTCATAGACTGTAAGCTCCTGTGTCACCTCCTCATCCTCATAGACTGTAAGCTCTAATGTCCTCCCTCATCCTCATAGACTGTAAGCTCTTGTGTCACCCCCTCATCCTCATAGACTGTAAGCTTTTGTGTCACCCCCTTCATCCTCATAGACTGTAAGCTCCTGTGTCACCTCCTCATCCTCATAGACTGTAAGCTTTTGTGTCACCCCCTCATCCTAATAGACTGTAAGCTCTTGTGTCACCCCATCATCCTCATAGACTGTAAGCTCTTGTGTCACCCCCTCATCCTCATAGACTGTAAGCTCTTGTGTCACCCCCTCATCCTCATAGACTGTAAGCTCTTGTGTCACCCCCTCATCCTCATAGACTGTAAGCTCTTGTGTCACCCCCTCATCCTCATAGACTGTAAGCTCTTGTGTCACCCCTCATCCTCATAGACTGTAAGCTCTTGTGTCACCCCCTGACATCACATGACCAGGCATATAATGAGCTGTGCACCTGAGTGACATCACATGTCCAGGGATATATATATAACAATCCCTGCACTTGTGGGACATCACATGACCAGAGATATAATGAGTCATGCACCTGTGTGACATTACATGACTAGGGATATAACAAGCCGTGCACCTGTGTGACATCACATGACCAGGGATATAATGAGCCGTGCACCTGTGTGTCATCACATGACCAGGGTTATAATGAGCCGTGCACCTGTGTGACATCACATGACCAGGGATCAGTGTTTTTCCACAGAAAGTAAACAATGATGATTCCTATAGAATAACAGCAAGCAGAGATCTGATCTAGAAAACTGTGAGGCATTGATACAGAAAGTATCTTGGAAACTTGTCTAACTTTTCATTATGCAAACAAAATCAATTATTTGCCCCCTTTAAAGAACTGGTGGCGGGGGCTGTCCCACCGTATGAAGTTTCCAGCTGTAGGTGGTCCCTTCCCTGCGCCCACAGGCTGTGGACAATATCAGATGTGCCCTGCGCAATGTGTAGTGCCCTGTAACAGAACACCATTGAATTGCAGAATTGTATTATTGGACATTTGAATATTCCACCTATACAAAGTCATTTTCAACAGGCTTACCAGACAAGCAGGCAGCTTCACATTTAGAATGACAGGTGCTGTCTGGAAAGTTGTTTACCCCTTAGCACCTTTCTGCCATAGAATATTGTGGGGACTCAATGTAAGTCTATGGGAAAACGCTTTATCATTGTTTTTATGAAAAAATGTAACCCCTCCTCCCCTGGTAGAAAGTATATAAGGAGAATAGTCCCAGGGTCTGCAGTTAGGGAACAGAGCTTGGAGGAGAAGACTAGCAAGCTACCTGAGCAACCAGAAGAAGAAGCTGAGACGGGGACACTCTGCCATAGACATTGGGCTCCAGCCTGTGACCAGGGTACCAGCCTTCTAAAAAGAGAGGGACATAGCGCCCAGGTCTTTCATCAGCATTAACCCTTCATCTGCCAGGGAGGAGATTGGAGAAGTCATCCCATAATTTGCTTCTATTGTTTTGCACCAGAATTTCTTCAATAAAGAAGGAAACTGATCACCGCAGACTCAACTCCCTGGACTTATTTCGCATCAGGGTGCACCGCGCCTTCCGGAGAGCAGCAACATGTGGTGACACCTGAACAGTGCCCTGCGGACCCAGCGTTGTGGCCACCCCTGACACTGCATATAGTATTAGTCCTTAGGTGCACCTCCCAACTGACATGTGGACCAGAAAGCTTCTCATGATGGAGGTCTCATTACAGTAAGAGAATCACCAAAAATGAGCCACCAAGAAATAGCGCACACAATGTACGTGTCAGGAGCCGGAGAATGATTTCCCATAGGATTGTGATGTCAGAGGTCAGAGGTCAGGGCAGAGCGTCTCCTCATCTCCCTCAGATCTTCTCTTACTACATCTCTATCTTCATACCATAAGGTTCCTGCACTTGGAGACTCGGCGTCTCTGACCTCCGGCTTGTTTGCTGGATTTCGGGTCTTTGTTGCTCAGGCAAAATTCTTCTCACTTCTTGTTCCATAACAAAACAACCAGAAAGAGACAGAAGTCATAAGTAACCGAAGACCTTCTAAGAAGCATTTCATGGAGCCTCAAACCTCATGACCATGTCCAGGAGATAAAGTGCTGAAGTACAGAGATAATACACACAGTGATGTCACAGTACAGGATAATACACACAGTGATGTCACAGTACAGGGATAATACACACAGTGATGTCACAGTACAGGGATAATACACACAGTGATGTCACAGTACAGAGATAATACACACAGTGATGTCACAGTACAGGGATAATACACACAGTGATGTCACAGTACAGAGATAAAACACACAGCGATGTCACAGTACAGGGATAATCCACACAGTTATGTCCCAGTAGAGGGGATAATACACACAGTGATGTCACAGTACAGGAATAATACACACAGCGATGTCACAGTACAGGGATAATATACACAGTGATGTCACAGTACAGGGATAATACACACAGCGATGTCACAGTACAGAGATAATACACACAGTGATGTCAGAGTACAGGGATAATACACACAGTGATGTCACAGTACAGAGATAATACACACAGTGATGTCACAGTATAGGGATAATACACACAGTGATGTCACAGTACAGGGATAATACACACAGTGATGTCACAGTACAGGGATAATACACACAGCGATGTCACAGTACAGGGATAATACACACAGCGATGTCACAGTACAGGGATAATACACACAGCGATGTCACAGTACAGGGATAATACACACAGTGATGTCACAGTACAGAGATAATACACACAGTGATGTCACAGTACAGGGATAATAAACACAGTGATGTCACAGTACAGGGATAATACACACAGTGATGTCACAGTACAGGGATAATACACACAGTGATGTCACAGTACAGGGATAATACACACAGTGATGTCACAGTACAGATATAATACACACAGTGATGTCACAGTACAGGGATAATACACACAGCGATGTCACAGTACAGGGATAATACACACAGCGATGTCACAGTACAGGGATAATACACACAGTGATGTCACAGTACAAGGATAATACACACAGTTATGTCACAGTACAGGGATAATACACAGTGATGTCACAGTACAAGGATAATACACACAGTTATGTCACAGTACAGGGATAATACACAGTGATGTCACAGTACAGGGATAATGCACACAGTGATGTCAAAGTACAGGGATAATACACAGTGATGTCACAGTACAGGGATAATACACACAGTGATGTCAAAGTACAGGGATAATACACAGTGATGTCACAGTACAGAGATAATACACACAGTGATGTCACAGTACAGGGATAATACACACAGCGATGTCACAGTACAGGGATAATCCACACAGTGATGTCTCAGTACAGAGATAATACACACAGTGATGTCACAGTATACCCTTATTAAAGTATCACACCATTCCTCCACTTTTTGGAGAATTTACATTCACTGACTGCTCCTATCATCCTCCACTTCCTTACAAGAACCACGTCTGGTTTTACTGAACAGTTTAATAAACGTGGCCCATTATTATTTGTTAGAATGTCTGACAATTCCGGTTCAGTGATATAAGTCGTCATCCATGAACCAGTCCCAGGGACACAAATTGCATCCTTCTGCCTCCCAGCACAATGGCTCCACTCCGCCGGGCTCCAGGCCTATTTGTTCAATCAGGCGGAGTTAATCTGCATCTTTTGTCAATATGTAAATAAGGTGCACTCCCATAATTCATTCCTTCACGTCTCGTCATCAGGAACACAAGCCACAATAGTGAACGCTCCTCGTTAAGATGGAAATTACCGCCTTAAAAGAGAAGAACTGATACAAAGTTGCGACATTCCGTGACATTGTAACAATATCCATGGCGCAGATTTCTATGGAGATTCAGCCGTATGCATTGAGCGGGATGGGGGGGGGGGGTCTGTATCCTTTATGTCAGGGTCAGCAGAATTGTCATGCCTTTAAGATTTAAAGGGAATCCTTCCTTCTCACTATTGAATAGATGAAAGATAAGACATTTAACACGGAGCTCGGCCGGCTAAGTGATTAAAGCAATTGCAACGATTATACTCTCTATCCATTCTTTATACAGTCAATACAATTACAAGACGCCTATTTGTATTTCAATTACCGCCTGATATATTGTTATCCAAAGTTTTCAATTACATTGTATCGGCTGGTAATTTTGTGACAGAACAAAAGTGAATTTCACCGTTGGGCGTCCAGGACGCTGTCTGTTCCAGGAAAACGGCACAAAACGGCTTATTAAAAAAGATGAGATATCGAGTGATTGGATCTTCTGAGGAGGGTTTAAAGAAGGATGAAAAAGCAGATGAATTGTATGAGATAGATAGATAGATAGATAGATAGATATGAGATAGATAGATAGATATAAGATAGATAGATAGATAGATAGATAGATAGGAGATAGATAGATAGATAGATAGATAGATAGATAGATAGATAGATAGATACCCTGTTTCCCCGAAAATAAGACAGTGTCTTATATTAATTTTTGCTCCTTAAGAGGCACTAGGTCTTATTTTCAGGGGATGTCTTATTTTTCCATGTACAAGAATTTACATTTATTGGTGAACAAAAAAAATAAACTTCTAAAACATCCTTATTACTCTCCAAACTCTGAAATATTGGAATTTTTGGCCCCAATCTCTCATGTTTAGCAATAGAACTTTCCTTAAATTAGCACTTCATGTCCATGTAGCTGCTTGTAGCGTATTTGTCCTGCAACAGTCAGTGATTTTATTCTGTAATTCTTCCCGCATGTCACAACCTATTGCAGTATCTAAAAAATCTACTAATACTAATGTATGACATGGGGGTCCGCTGCAATGGCGGCCACTAGGTCTTATTTTCACGGGAGGCCTTATATTTCTCAGATTGAACAAAATTGTACTAGGTCTTATTTTCAGGGGATGTCCTATTTTAGGGGAAACAGGGTAGATAGATAGATAGATAGATATGAGATAGATAGATAGATAGGAGATAGATAGATAGATATGAGATAGATAGGAGATAGATAGATAGATATGAGATAGATAGGAGATAGATAGATAGATATGAGATAGATAGATAGATAATAAATAATGAAAAGGCAGCACAAAAAATTGTAGTGAAGAAAGGTTAACCAGCACTCTATACTTACCTGATACACGCATAACTAACTGGTTGCCCTTAGCCAAAATGGCACATTGTACTAGGTTTTAACATATGCGCATGTCTGCACTGGGTGGTTTGTTTCCCACACCCACGATGGAGGTTCATGTTCCTCGATATGGCAATACGCTTGCGCGATTGAATTACACCCTTGGCCGGATAGTACGAGCATGCGCAATACATTTGTTTACAAACCGTGTTTGACGGATCCTTGCTTGGAAGTATGCCTACCCATGTCCCGGTAATGTTTTTTAATCACCTGCACTTTACACATACTAATTACCTTGTTAAGTGGTTCTTATATTGTTGTACACTTATATTATGCCATATAATGTATTTATATGCCTTTATAATATGCTGCATCTTTATACTATTGAATTGCACTGACATGAAGCACTGCACTTTTTTAATTATGCACTTTATACTGAAGTTTACACTAATTGTTTTGCTGTATCAAGAGAGTATATATATGTTCACTCATTCTTGTAACCTCACTTGAGAAAGGCTCACGTGTATACGAGCCGAAACGTCGTCTTCTATGGATTAAAACCACAGCTTTTCTTTACTACAATTTTTTGTGCTGCCTTTTCATTATTTATTACTTGGAGGGTCCTCATTTGCCCGGACCCAATACGGCTTTGCACATAACTTTAATTTTTGTGCTTTTTTTCTGAAAATACTGCCGTGCTGCTTGGACTTTTCTACATTTTAGATAGATAGATAGATAGATAGGAGATAGATAGATAGATAGATAGATACGTATAGAAGGTCCAAGCAGCACATTCAGCAGGTCTGTGGGTGAGTGCAAGCTGCATAAGACTGGGCCTAAAATCCTCCAGCGATATAGAGAAAGGAAATTGCGCAGCACACCAGGTAAAGTGAAAAAATTGTTCTTGTGGTTTATTCCATATTCAATAACAACAGCGACGTTTCGGCTACATGTAGCCTTCCTCAAGCCATTTAACAAGTGTGCAAGATGGACATATATACAATAGTGAGAGGTCACATGACCTCATAAGTGCCGCCCATCCAATTAACATATTTGTGTTAAAATACATATAGCGATATAAAAACCAATTCATAGTGCATAATACATCAAACATATACATATAATAGATGAAAATTACAATAAGATTGCAGGAGGGAGATGGGAGTCACCGATCACTGCAGGGTCCACCAGTCGGGGGTTTATGGCAGAGACTGGAAGCCTCTCCTCAGTGCAAGACACATGAAAGCCCCATACAGCGTGCAAAACACATGGAGGATCCCAGACTATGAGGAATAAGATTCTCTGGCCTGATGAGACCAAGATTGAAGTTTTTGGTGTTAATTCTAAGCAGAGGAGAAAACCAGGCGCCGCTCATCATCTGCCAAATACTTATCACCGGGGGCTGAATACTTATCACCAGGGGCTGAATACTTATCACCAGGGGCTGAATACTTATCACCGGGGGCTGAATACTTATCACCGGGAGCTGAGTACTTACCACCGGGGGCTGAATACTTATCACCGGGGGCTGAATACTTATCACCGGGGGCTGAATACTTATCACCAGGGGCTGAATACTTATCACCGGGGGCTGAATACTTATCACCGGGGGCTGAATACTTATCACCGGGGGCTGAATACTTATCACCGGGGGCTGAATACTTATCACCGGGGGCTGAATACTTATCACCGGGGGCTGAATACTTATCACCAGGGGCCGAATACTTATCACCGGGGGCCGAATACTCATCACCGGGGGCCGAATACTTATCTCCAGGGGCTGAATACTTATCACCGGGAGCTGAGTACTTATCACCGGGAGCTGAGTACTTATCACCGGGGGCTGAATACTTATCACCGGGGGCTGAATACTTATCACCGGGGGCTGAATACTTATCACCGGGGGCTGAATACTTATCACCGGGAGCTGAGTACTTACCACCGGGGGCTGAGTACTTATCACCGGGGGGTGAATACTTATCACTGGGGGGTGAATACTTATCACCGGGGGCTGAATACTTATCACCGGGGGCTGAATACTTATCACCGGGGGTTGAATACTCATCACCGGGGACTGAATACTTATCACCGGGGGCTGAATACTACTTATCACCGGGGGCTGAGTACTTATCACCGGGGGCTGAATACTTATCACCAGGGACTGAATACTTATCACCGGGGGCTGAATACTACTTATCACCGGGGGCTGAATACTTATCACCGGGGGCTGAATACTACTTATCACCGGGGGCTGAATACTACTTATCACCGGGGGCTGAATACTACTTATCACTGGGGGCTGAGTACTTATCACCAGGGGCTGAATACTTATCACCGGGGGCTGAATATTTATCACCGGGGGCTGAATACTTATCACCAGGGGCTGAGTACTTATCACCGGGGGCTGAATACTTACCACCGGGGGCTGAATACTTATCACCGGGGGCTGAATACTTATCACCGGGGGCTGAATACTTATCACCAGGAGCCGAATACTTATCACCAGGGGCTGAATACTTATCACCGGAGGCTGAATACTTATCACCGGGGGCTGAATACTTATCACCAGGAGCCAAATACTCATCACCGGGGGCTAAATACTTATCACCGGGGGCTGGATACTTATCACCGGGGCTGAATACTTATCACCGGGGGCTGAATACTTATCACCGGGGGCTGAATACTTATCACCATGGACTGAATACTACTTATCACCGGGGCTGAATACTTATCACCGGGGGCTGAATACTTATCACCATGGACTGAATACTACTTATCACCGGGGGCTGAATACTTATCACCGGGGCTGAATACTACTTATCACCGGGGGCTGAATACTTATCACCGGGGGCTGAATACTTATCACCATGGACTGAATATTTATCACCGGGGGCTGAATACTACTTATCACCGGGGGCTGAATACTTATCACCAGGGGCTGAATACTTATCACCGGGGCTGAATACTACTTATCACCGGGGGCTGAATACTTATCACCGGGGGCTGAATACTTATCACCGGGGGCTGAATACTTATCACCATGGACTGAATACTACTTATCACCGGGGCTGAATACTACTTATCACCGGGGGCTGAATACTTATCACCATGGACTGAATACTACTTATCACCGGGGGCTGAATACTTATCACCATGGACTGAATACTTATCACCGGGGGCTGAATGCTTATCACCGGGGGCTGAATACTACTTATCACCGGGGGCTGAATACTTATCACCGGGGCTGAATACTACTTATCACCGGGGGCTGAATACTTATCACCGGGGGCTGAATACTTATCACCATGGACTGAATACTTATCACCGGGGGCTGAATACTACTTATCACCGGGGGCTGAATACTTATCACCAGGGGCTGAATACTTATCACCGGGGCTGAATACTACTTATCACCGGGGGCTGAATACTTATCACCGGGGGCTGAATACTTATCACCGGGGGCTGAATACTTATCACCATGGACTGAATACTACTTATCACCGGGGCTGAATACTACTTATCACCGGGGGCTGAATACTCATCACCGGGGGCTGAATACTTATCACCATGGACTGAATACTACTTATCACCGGGGGCTGAATACTTATCACCATGGACTGAATACTACTTATCACCGGGGCTGAATACTAATCACCATGGACTGAAACTACTTATCACCGGGGGCTGAATACTTATCACCGGGGGATGAATACTTATCACCGGGGGCTGAATACTTATCACCAGGGGCTGAATACTTATCACCGGGAGCTGAGTACTTACCACCGGGGGCTGAGTACTTATCACCAGGGGGTGAATACTTATCACCGGGGGCTGAATACTTATCACCGGGGGCTGAATACTCATCACCGGGAGCTGAGTACTTACCACCAGGGGCTGAATACTTATCACCGGGGGCTGAATACTTATCACCAGGGGGTGAATACTTATCACCAGGGGGTGAATACTTATCACCGGGGGCTGAATACTCATCACCGGGGGCTGAATACTCATCACCGGGGGCTGAATACTTATCACCAGGGGCTGGACACTACTTATCACCGGGGGCTGAATACTACTTATCACCAGGGACTGAATACTTATCACCGGGGGCTGAATACTACTTATCACCGGGGGCTGAATACTTATCACCAGGGGCTGAATACTACTTATCACCGGGGGCTGAATACTACTTATCACCGGGGGCTGAATACTACTTATCACTGGGGGCTGAGTACTTATCACCGGGGGCTGAATACTTATCACCGGGGGCTGAATACTTATCACCGGGGGCTGAATACTTATCACCGGAGGCTGAATACTTACCACCGGGGGCTGAATACTTATCACCGGGGGCTGAATACTTATCACCGGGGGCTGAATACTTATCACCGGGGGCTGAATACTTATCACCGGGGGCTGAATACTTATCACCGGGGGCTGAATACTTATCACCGGGGGCTGAATACTTATCACCGGGGGCTGAATACTTATCACCGAGAGCTGAGGACTTATCACCGGGGGCTGAATACTTATCACCGGGGACTGAATACTTATCACCGGGGACTGAATACTTTCATAGATATGAGATAGATATTTCAGTGATTTCCGTGTGATATGCTAGTTGTGATGTGTAGGAGGAGGTTGTCAGTTCAATCCTATAATTTATGATGTTTTCCTCTCTGTCGCACATGGCGGGGGCAGTTACTATGGCGGCCTCCGTGTCGCGGTCTCCGGAAGGCGCTGCGTGTCTCTGTGAGTTGGACATGATCAGGGAACAGTTGATAATTGGAGGATTGGGCGCTGTCCAGATGGAGAACGTTCACAATCTGTTCTGTTACTTTCTGGCTCCTGTTATGTTCCCCTGAGTTGTCCTGTAACACGAGACACTGGATGGAACTTATCATTTTTTAATATCTCCCTCTTAGTAAGATCTCTGCTTGCTGTCAGTGATTAGTGATTTATTCTTGTTACCGTGAAAAAAGTGACAAAGTATTTCTCTTAGCAGATGGTTTGTGACAATTGTATCCAGCCTAGACAATCCTCTGTAATGTGAATAGTTTTCTCTGCTCTGATACATTGTAGCAAACTATCTAGAAATAAAGATATGTGTCCTGCTGATGAATTTGTAGCAACTTCAAAGCTCTATCCTAGATCAAGATGAGTTTTTGGCTTGCGCTGTGGGTGAAAAGGAGAATGGCTGACAGTTCTTAATTAACTTTTTCGCAACTGAAGGCTTGTTACAATGTGCCATTCAATGAAATACTCTCAGAACTAAACCTAGTAATGGCTCACATTATTCTATGAGACTCCAGACAGTTATTATAGTCTCTGGGGCACATTTACTTACCCGGTCCTGTCGCGATCCCCCGGTGCATTGTCAGACGAGGATTCGGGTTCTGCCAGGATTCACTAAGCTTGTGCGCCCGAGTTTCTGCATCTGTCGCTTCTGCGCCGAGGTCGGCCGGAGTTCACCCGCTTCTTCCTGGTGCACAAATTCTTTTTTAAATTCCTGTGGTTTGTCCGAATCCGTCGGGTACGCCCCCGATTTCTGTCGCATGCAAGCCGGCGCGTACGCCAACATCCTGGGGGATTCGGTGCAAAATGGAATTCGTCGGGAAACCCGACCCTTAGTAAATGAGCCCCTCTGTGTCTATTTATACAATCTTAGAAATAAATCTGCTAAACCAAAAAATCTGGATACCTGTAGTCACCTCTAGGGGGAGCATCTGAGCGTAATGTAGACAAACACAATTCTTACGTCCATCAATGCAGTCACTTACTGACAATACATAATAATAGCTACAATCTGATTGGTTCCAACCCCTATGTGTAAAATTCTGGATTCAGTTCTGGAGAAAATCCTCCGAAAATGATTCTGTATGTTCTCTGTGTCACCGGAAGCTTCTATCTTGAATAGATTTACACTTTTCATTCACTTTAATAGGACGTGATCAATATTGTCAGCTTTCCGACGGGATTTCCAAGTAAATCCATCAATTCTATTCAGGGGGATTTTAATTGACTCGCTTCATCTCTTTGTTTTGATTACAATACACGAGAAACGAGAATGACAACGATCCGGCCCGGAACAGGAACCACAAGGCGACGGCGCCTCCACTTCTCTCATCTACTGTCACTTTAATAGTGTCTATAGATGAGATCTCTGATGTAATGTCAAACACATGGGGTCATATGGACCATCAAAGATGGGAGTCAAATTCTGGTCTCCTGCAAAACTGGGTCTTATTTTATGGACATAGCGCGTCCATCAGTAGGATGTAAACCTACAAAGACTACCATGATGTGCACTAATCAGAGGATATAGCTACACCTCAGTCACACACTGTGTGGGGCTTATTTACTAAGGGTCCGGACGACGAACTTTCGACGGGTTTCCCGAATATTTCCATTTTGTGCCGAATTGCTCCGGGTTAATGGTACATGCGTTTGGATTGTGGCACATCGGCGGCGGCTTTCACGTGGCAGAAATACGGGGGGTGTGGCCGTTGGATAACCCAACGGATTTGGACAGACCGCAGAATTTAGAAAAAGAATTGTGTCGCAAGATCAGCACTTACATGCACCAGGAAGAAGAAGGTGAACTCCGGTGGACCTCGGCGCAGCAGCGACACCTGCAGGAACTCGATCTTAGTGAATCGCGTCAGACCCGAATCCTCGTCGGACAACCCACTGCGGGATCGCGACAGGACCGGGTAAGTAAATCTGGCCCAATGTGCTAATTTACCAAAAAGGCTACTGGGGCGTGGAGTAGGTGGGTCTGAGGCTACACGGCGCGGCTACTCCATGCCCCAGGAAGCCTCCGTGATCCTCCTATCCAGATATCTTCAGCACGCAGCTACGAGGAGCCCTTGTGTGCAAGGCCAGCGTTCTGCACATGTGTAGTAGCTCCGGGCCCAAAACCGCGCAGAACGCCGGCTTCGCGGACGAGTGCATGCAGCTCCTTGTAGCTGGGCACTGAAGATATCTGGTAGGAGGTTTAAAGAGGCTACTGGGGCGTGGAATAGCCACGCGTGTAGCCTCAGCTCCAGCTACTCCACGCCCCAGTAGCCTCTCTGGTAAATGAGCATATTACCACAATTAAAGATTAAAAAAGATAAAGGGGACTAAAGCATTAGCCCTTAAAAGGTCTATCCTTACATACATTAGAGGCACCTACCACCGGATCTACCTTAATAGGTAGATCCGTGGTGGTAGGTTTCCTTTAATCCTTGATACATTTACTACCTGAATAGTTCTCTCTTGGGGACAACCCTTGGCTCGCTTGGAACCACATTCCAGGACTCTGGTATCATCCGAGGACCATTCCTGGTCAGCTCGTGGCTCCATTTCTGGTTGTCCTGGTTACAGATGCTCTCTGTTCCTGGTGTCCTGTTCCAAGCTCCATGTTTGGTCAAATTTATTGTCCTGTCACCGTCTGCCTTTTGGTCACTATTCTTGGACTACACCAGATCCATCTGTATCTAAGTCCATATCTCCTTAAAGGGATATTTACATCTTACCTATGTATCACATATCCAAAGGACAAATTCAAGTCAAGAATGTTGGTCTCATGTCTTCCATCTCTCGGCCAGTCCATAGAACGAGGTGGCCATGTTTGTGCCTCTCTGCTATTATGATAAATATGAGTGTTACATTATTCATACATTTCCAGGGGGAATAGCAGAGATGCACCACAATATGGGCAGGTGAAGGTTAGGGCATTGCCCACTTATCAGTTATGAATTATAATATAAGCGGTTTGGGCAGTTGCCTGGGGCCCAAGCCTTCTAGGGGGCCCATGTCCACCCAAACCACAAACCAAATTTTATACTGAGAAGGACCTGCACCCTTGAAATCCTCCTACATCTGTTCCTGGTCTCAATACAGTGTTGGACTGGCCCACCAGAGTACCAGAGGATTCTCCGGTGGGCCCTGGCTCAACACAACCCCAGAGCTCCATCAGAAAACAGCAAAATTTGGAGGCTGCTAAAAGTATATTTCCTGCGGGATAATGATGAGTGGGCCCCCAAATTGATTTTCTCTGGTGGGCCTAAGGAAACCCAGTCCAACAGTGTCTCAATACACATGTACACAAGAGCCATTTCAGGACCTTTGCAGGTCCTCCAAAGGTCCTGAAAGCAAAGATTCAACTCAGATGAGATGCATCCTCCATTCCCCAAGAAGCTGATTCTAGTACCAAATGTAGGAGATGATTCTAGACTTGTAGGGGCTATAATATGGGGCAGCATGGTGGCTCAGTGGTTAGCATTACAGCCTTGCAGCGCTGGGATCCTGGGTTTATGTCCCAGGTCAACATCTGCAAAGAGTTTGTATGTTCTCTCTGTGTTTGCGTGGGTTTCCTCCGCGTCCTCCGGTTTCCTCCCACACTCCAAAACATACTGGTAGGATGATTAGATTGTGAGCCCCATTGGGGACAGGGACTGATGTGACAAGTTGTGTGCAGCGCTGTGTAATCTGTGTGCGCTATATAAATAAAGGAATTATTATTATTTACAGCCCAGGACGCTTGGCAGTCCTAATCTTCTCCTGGCACTTATATATCTTAATCTGTTGACATAGATCACCCATTCACCGTGTGCGGACGCCTGGTAGCTGGCACCCCCCCTCCTGGCACGAGCCGCTGATGTGCTGAAATTTAACGCAATCAGCAAATAATCAGCTACAAAGAAAAAAAGAAATCGAAACGAAAAGGAATTTAGAGCCGAGGAAACACAAGATTAAATATGATTTAGTGGCAGTAAAATGGAGAATATGCAAACATCGGGCGGTAATGGGCACCGCTCCGGGAACCATGCCAGCTCCATCCTGTAGATTAATCAGGAGAAAGATTCAGATGATTCTTATTGTTTGGCGTCTTATCCAACGAGGCGACTGCTGACAGATCTTCTTATAATGGATCGTGCATGAAATTAATGTATATTAGTGGGGACAGTGCTGGAGGGGGGGCTTAGTCATCAGTGCCATGGGGGGGGGGGGGGGAGACCGGCACCATATGCTGCGGGAATTATAGTATTGCCTCACAACTACAACACCCAACTGCAAGATAGGAAGGGAGTTGTAGTAACACTTCCGGGCATCCTCTGGTCCATGGACTGCACTTGGGTATCATCAGGGAGTAACTATAGGTGTTACTATAGGTGTCCTTGCACTTGGCATAGAAGCTTTAGGTGATCTATACAATGTCCCTGTCGAATGGGTCCCATATGTGGAGACAAATACTACACACAATACATTATGGTTAAGGGCTCAGTATAGTGGATTTTAATTTGGGTTGTAATGTTGTAGATCCTGAGCGAGTTCTGTATCTGTAACTTATTTCTGATCTCCAATGACTTCCCTTTGTCTTGACTAGGAAACTGTCCCATCCTGACCTATGGCCTGACCCTTGTCTATGTTATTTCTTTGCCTGACCTCGGCTTGTTCATGACTACTCTCTGGCTGACCCCTGGTGCTCTGCATGTCTCAGCTCACCTAATCCAGCTGTTACCTACCTCAGGATTCTTCTAGTGGTGAACGCCCTTGGGAGTAGCCCAAAGCACAGCGGGTCCTCTACCCAAGGCTTATTACTGGAGCCCAGCAGGTCCAAATTATGCCTTTGGGTATGATAAGCTACCTACAGCTTGAACTAGAAGTTCTCAGGTGTAAAATCTGGGTCACACCTACCATGTGACATTTATAATACAGGTGGCTAGTAATACACCTCCTGGGCAACATCTCCACCTCTTGTACTTACACTGACTCTAAAAAAACATGTTAAAAAAACTTAAAAATCCACAGAATTTTTGGAAAAATGTCATACAATGAAGTCCGTGGCTAATATACTACTGGCAGGGGTGTACTAAAGGTCATATTTAGTGTTGATGATACCCTAGGCCCCTTATTGGACCCATCAAGTAACCCCCAGCACGTTACTAGCAGAAAGCAGCGCTGGACCCAGGAGGAGTCTGTCCAATGATTCACTGCTAGTATTAGGATCAAAAACAGTGTTCACACAATGCGTTTGCAGTGGGTAAAATCCTGTGTGCATGTGGGGTGGGAGCCGGCACTTTGGGTGGATGTCACACCTGGAGTAGTTTTTGGAGCAGACGAAGGGCGGAAGGGATCGGTTTTCACGGTGCCTAATGGCAAATACGGCCCTGGGTGTAGTCAGGTTATATAATCCAACAGCTCTCCTCAAAGTAACCCAAATACGTTAGTGGCTGGTGGGCTGTTCCCTTCACGGCCCCCTGTTGGCGTGGAGTGTAGACCTCTGGCAATGGGAGTCCATCACCCATTACGGACCTATGAGGACTGACCCCTTCTCCTTACTGGAAGCTGCAGGACTTGCCCACGTCTGAGCACCACTGTCCTTCATCTGGTCCCAATGGAGGTCCTAGTCCTATGACTATTAAGTGGCTAGGGGTGCAGTATTACAGCTGTGCACTACTTGCCGGTTGTACGTCACAGTTTTAATTTTTTTGTTCCCTAGACCTCAAAAATGTCTAAAGTTCACAAATCTCCCCAGCGCAACAACAGGGTGTAAATAATGGATGCGCCGTAGAGGAGGAAGAAAAGATAGAAGATAAGGGATGGCACGCGGCGGCTCTGCCCTCCGCAGGGATTTGGCAGAACGGTCGCCATCTCAGAATACTTCAGCAGTAGTTACTGAACACTTCATGAAACCTTAGAAGACGGCAGGAAGTTATTGCATTAAAAATTTACACTCAAATCCTAATCCAGGAACATCTGACTTTGGCAATGTCACGGCTGAAAATATGGTCCAGATGGAAGGAGGGCGCCGGCAGCTCTGGCAGCCATTGTCTCCTAATGTAATAGACGTGATGGAAAGCTGCATTAATGCGAGGAGGCAGGAGACTATGGGTCCTGCAGATACACTTTGTGAGGTCCTTCTTAGTCTTATGTTATGTGGATGCGTTGTGCAATACTCTGCGACTCGCTGCTGCTTCACATTGAGAGACTATTAAAAGTTGAAGTTTAGGATCAGTGTTTTGTCTTCAATTAAATGTAAGGGTAACTGTAGCGGGTAACGTGTCCTGGTGGGCTGGAGGGGCATCAGCAAAAGTTTTCTAATCAAACTTTTTGCTAGACCAGGGAAGTACACTATTTTTGCCCCATGTGATATTGGCGCAATATCATACTATACTATAAAAGCACCAAATATAACACAAAGAACCCTGCTATATACACTAAGCTGTGGGATATGGCAAAGGTCTCCTACCTAAGGACCTATGACGGTACGTTCTTAGATAGGGTATAAGGAAGCACTTTTGCATTCAAGGGGTGGGTTAAGGTGGAGCAATAGACCGCCCTCCTTAAAGGGATGACCCAAGCAAACTCTTGGATCTACTGCTCTAGGCTGCATCTTGCAACCAAAAATGGTGCCACCCACTGTATAGAGGCTGAGATGGGTAACTACATCTGAATTTTAGTAGTAAGTGAGCTGTAGGACAACTACATCAGGGGATTGTCATCAAGTCTAGAAATGCCCCTTTAATGACTGAACCAATTGGATGCATCCAGTATGCACTCTGCCGCTGAGGATGCTGGGAGTGATAGTATTGTAGCAGCTGTAGAGCCACAGGTTAGAGAAGACTTCTATATGATATCAATAATGATATATAAAACTGCATAAATAGCGATGTTATCATCTTCCTCATAAATGCCACCACCAGAAGACACATAATCGGATATTGATAAAATAACAGAACATGGGGATCAATGCATCAAAGGATCATCATCCCACAATCTGATTACAGGAAGCGAAAAATAATAATCCCCACCCCCTCCCAAATTACAATAAATTCATTACAATCTATGAATCCAAGACACAAAAGAAATGGAATGGAAATATTTAATCACTATGACTCTCCGGTGACTGAGACCTCTGACCTCCGAGTCACAACCTTTGACCCCTTGTGCAGCAGCCCCCCAGTCCGGGGCTATATATAGCTACATTGTTACATATACAATGGCTTCATAAATCCCTTTTGTTAATGTTCTGTTGGTTAACTGCATTATAGTCGGGCAGCTGCGCTTCCTTAAGTATGTTGTAAAATGCGCTGGAAGATAATGCGGCCTGTAAGGAATTATTAAGGACAACGCCGGAGAGCGGAATAACAATCCATGGCCAAGAGATACATCAATAAGTGGAGGGACTGATCCAAAATATGGGAACAAATCTGAAGAAATGTAAACAAATCCGTAGGAAATTTGTGTGATCGCCATAGTTGTCTATATTCCGAACCCTAGGTCTGAAATATTGACCTGTACCGATATGTATAAAGCACTTGGGGTCAGATAGAAACTTAATATTATCTGCAGCAGATTAGGTCTATTTCTGTGACTCTCCTCAATCACTCAGAAGCATGAACATGATCATAAAGGACATCATAGAGAAGTAATATGCTGGACTGCTGTGAATAAAGCTCTTGAGGTCACATAGAAACTTAATATTATCTGCAGCAGATTCTGTCCCTGTCGGTGCCTCCCCTCTCTCTAACTCAGAAGCATCAGCTGGATCAAATAGGACATTATAGAGGAGGACTGACGAGTACTGATCTAAATGAAGCACTTGGAGTGAGATAGAAACCTGTTATTATCTCCAGCAACCGCAGTCTGTGCCTGCGCCTCTTCACACTCCCTCAGAAGCATTGGCAAGATCATATAGGCCATTATAGAGAAGCACTTAGGGTGAAATAAAAACTCAATATTATCTGCAGCAGCCTCTCTCTGTGCCTGTGTCTCTCCTCTCTCACTCTGAAGCCTCAGCAGGATTGTTAAGGACATTTTATAGAAGTACTGGCCTGAACTGATCTGAATAAAGCACTTTGGGCGAGATAGAAACTTTCTTCAGCAGCCTCTGTTTATGCCTATGCCTCATCCCACTCACTCAGAAGTATCGTCAAAATAATTCAGGAAATAATAGAGAAATACTTACCAGTACTGATCTGAATAACGTACCTAGGGTGAGATAGAAGACTTACTTTCATTTCTAGGAGTCATTGGGACATTATAGGAAAGTACTTACATGTACTTATGTGAATAAAAAACTTGGGGTAAGATAGAAACTTACTATTATCTCCAGCAGACTCTGTCTCTTACTCAGAAGCATCACTAGGATCTAATAGGACATTATAGTGACCTGTACTGATCGGAATAAAACACTTGGGGTAAGATAGAAACTTACTTTTAACTCCAGCAGATTTTCTCTGCGCCTGTGTCTCCTCTCTCTCATTCAGGACGTATGACCAATCCCTACCTAGTATAAGGAGATGTATAAGTAAAGCAGGTGCTGGGAGGACAAGGCCTGTGAGTAATGTCTAAGTAACCTCCAATCCCGCAGTGCGACAAGGAGGACGTCCTCTCCGGGGCAGAAGAGGAAACCAGCTGTGGGAGACCCCCGCCTGGAGGCACCAGGGACCCCCGCACTACAGATTGTAGGATGGAAAACCAACAAGATGAAGATGAATCCCCTGTGCAGCAAATATGCAACATATCAGATACAAACAGAGAGATAGATATGAGATGGATAGATAAATATGAGATAGATAGATAGATAGATAGATAGATAGATATGAGATAGATAGATAGATATGAGATGGATAGATATGAGATAGATAGATAGATATGAGATAGATAGATAGATAGATAGATAGATAGATAGATAGATAGATAGATAGATAGATATGAGATAGATAGATAGATAGATATGAGATAGATAGATAGATATGAGATGGATAGATATGAGATAGATAGATAGATAGATAGATAGATAGATAGATAGATAGATAGATAGATAGATAGATATGAGATAGATAGACAAAGAGAGAGAAAAATAGATAATTTGAGAACAATGATAATTGATAATATGTAGATATATAGAAATGAGACAATTGATGGAGAATAGATGATGATAGATGATAGATGATGAGATGATGAGATGATGAGATGAGTAGTCATTTTGGTCACATGATTCCTGTAGTAAATGACTTGGTAAGATCTCATCATATTCTTGATGGATTCTTCGCTCTCTGATTGCTCGTTCTCTCCTGGGGTCATATTTGCAGCTTTCCCCAAAATTCTTCTATTTTCCAAACCAATGCACTTGATAACCATCTATAGCCCCGTCCTCTCCTATACGTCCCCCCATAATTATCCTCTATAATCTCTGGTGACCCCGCACATCTCTGTATATGTCATAGTATAGAATCTGGACATTGAGGAATAGATATAAAGTATGGGTAGAGGTGATGAGCCCGGACCCCTGTGGGGGGTCTCATGAATGATCCGAGGCTCCGGCCGGAGATCTCCCAGGACATTGTGATGCGTCGGTGACCAAAGCAATTTACAAAATGAAAACAAAGTTTATGAGGTTTCCCCTTCACTGACTCACACGGTATAGATCATCCTAGAAATCGGGAGAACATCAATATGCTGAATGTTCAGAAAATTCCTGAAATCTTCCAGCGATATGTAATACCGGAGTACAAACCATAATAACAGGATAATCCGGGGATACAATGTAACATTCTACAATCTACAAGGGACATTTGCAACATCCCCCACCGGGGCCTAGCCTTTTCTCGGGGCCTGGAGTCAGCCGGGGCCCGCAGTACCTGAGTGGCTGGCGGTTGCGGCCTAGGCACGCTAGTGTCACGGTGCTTGGTATGGGGAACCGGAGGGCTGTCCTACAGCCTGGCAGGTCTCCAGTAGGGTGGTGTTGGCAAGAAATGATGAGGGAGAGGCTGCTATAGCGGATCTCCCTGGGCAACCCTTTGGTGTCTAGAGTATGAGTCTCTGTGTGGTGGACAGGGTGCCTGTGATGATGGCAGCCGTAGTAGCAGGGACCAGACGGAGGCAGAGGTTGAACAAAAAACAACTTACAGTTCTTTATTGGAACCGACAGGAACCGCAGCAACGTGCCTTTAACAGAGTAGTGGAGTGCTGAGATGCAGTTGGAGGGAGCCACAGGATGTAGGGCGCCAGCCTGGATGCAGAGGGCAGGCTGGGAGGTAGCTGTGTCCTAGTAGGATGCTTCAGCTTGTCCTGGATTGCTTCCGGTATCACCCTTGAAGGTAGGATGATATCCCTTTCCTCACTACTAGCTATTAGCTCCACTATTCAGGCAGGGAGCCGGGCTCACCTGCTCTTGGTCTGGTATGCTAGCTGCACTCTAGAAGTGTTCTCTAGAACTTTCCTGTCCAGGGGTTTTGTTACTCCCACTGGTCAGGTGGTGGCTACTCCTCCAATTACCTCTCAGCTCACAGACACTAGGATAACACATGTGATTGGATGACACATCTTACATCACATCAAAGAATTAACTCCTGCCTTACCAGGCAGGATCTACCACTGCAATGCCCATCTATGTGAGGTATTTGTTATGTAGTGACCTGCTGTGGGGTTGATCAGATCCTTCACAGGCTGCAAGCTACATGGTGGGACGTATTCGCAACCACTCCTCTGCCTTGCATCGGCGAGGGTGTTGCATACCCCCGGGGCAATTGAAAGAGCCGCCCTCGGCTCGACTATGGACTGGTTGGGGCGCAGAGGACCAACCGCTGGGCAGCAGCGGGGAACCTCTGGGGGGTCCGTGCAAGTGATGGCTACATGTAGATTACAAAAGAGGGCACTTCCGTGAAGTGCAGGCTACATGATCTGTAGGGACAAACCGCCCATGGTCCTGGAGACAGGCACCTGGGTTGGTGTCGGACTAAGACAAGGACATGTGTGACAGTTGGTTGCTGACGCCATTAGACCAAACTGTACAGTAGGAAAGGTGTGGTGTCATGTTCTGTAATCCACTCCTTGCACCAAGGCCTGTATATTTGTTATATAAACACTTCTTCCTTGGAGACAATTATATAGTGTGTATATGCATTACATTGGCATATGTGACACAATGAGACATTATACAAATGTATAAGTACCTGCCGACTGACATTCTTACCCATATATGAGTGGCATCCAGGTGCTAACACAGTAACACCCCCGGTCCCCTAAGGACCCGCAGTTTACGGACTACCCCCACTTACGAAGCTTCGGTTTGAGGCATAAGATAGCGGTCAGGGTTTACATATTGGACGGTCCGACACAGCCACACTACAATCTGAAAAGCCTATAAAAGGTTAGTGCAAACTACTGGCATATATTGACAGTGTGCAAACATATTGGTAAACTCTCATTGGCTTAGGAGCCCAATGGGTACACATCTTAAACGTTACAAACGTTACGGAGGTAGGCTACTCAGGGTAGCAGCATAAAATGTCTCTTTACCTGAAAAGGAAAAGGCACAGTAGTGCATGCAGAATGTCCATACCTAAAAGGAAGGCATTAAGTGCAGTATAATAAATCAATGAGGTAGCAACTTTTCCTTGGAGTATCTGGCAAGTCTCACAGAAGGTCTTTAATAACAAAGTCCATCTTCTGGGTACAGCCCTTGATGTGGGGAAAAGTGCAATAAAAGAGGCAAAGGGTCTCCTCTAAGGGTGAGAGTCCCAGGAAAGTCTCTGGCTCTATAGGGTTAGGGGCACTCAGCCCAAATGGGATAGCAGAAATAAATATACATATGTACAATAAGCACAGTACCTGGTAAGGCTTTCAGCCCATCAGGGATTACTCAGTATCTTCGCTGGTTTCTGCAGGGACAGGATCCAAAATCAGCAGGGGATCCTGTGTATCCTCAGCGGAAGTAGGAGCCGGCTGGAGACACCCGGTGGCAGTTGCAGGTACTGCAGGCTCGGCAGCATCCTCCTGACATTCAGGGGAAGGGGCGCTGTCGCCCAGGGTGTCGGCTGTTCCAGCCAGGGGCTCAACAGAGCCAGGGACCAGGGAGGGGTCCAGAAATAAATAAATGGGAACCTGCGGCAGCGCCGCGGCTCCTTCCAGCTCCAATTCTTCTGGGGCCGGGTCGTCACCCCACTGGTAAACGGCAGGTGGAGATGGCAGTCTAGATGGAGCCTCCGGATAAGGCTCACCAGCCGGGATATCTTCCACCATGGAGGAACCGCGGGATCCGTCAGCGCTCCCTGCAGGGGAGACGGTGGGGGTGGCTCCCTGAATCATGCCCGGCCCGTGGATGGCAATGGGGCCTGTACTCACGATGACCGTGGATGGGGCATTTACTTGGGTCACCGCCCGGGGACTCACCGTCGAGGATGTAGCAGAGCTGACAAAGTTCTTTGCAGGGTTTACCCTCTTGATTGCTGGAGCGGTACTCGACAGCACGTGGCAGCAGTAATACAGTTCAATGCAGAAACACACAATCACTTGGGCCTAAACCCGGATGGCAGCAGGGTTAGGCAGCACAGTCTTTTCAATAAATGACAGTCTATAGTGCCAGTATAAGGCACAGAAGTATAAATCCTGTTCGTGAAGCCACTTGCAACATCCCCCACCGGGGCCTAGCCTTTTCTCGGGGCCTGGAGTCAGCCGGGGCCCGCAGTACCTGAGTGGCTGGCGGTTGCGGCCTAGGCACGCTAGTGTCACGGTGCTTGGTATGGGGAACCGGAGGGCTGTCCTACAGCCTGGCAGGTCTCCAGCAGGGTGGTGTTGGCAAGAAATGATGAGGGAGAGGCTGCTATAGCGGTTCTCCCTGGGGCAACCCTTTGGTGTCAAGAGTATGGGTCTCTGTGTGGTGGACAGGGTGCCCGTGATGGTGACAGCCGTAGTAGCAGGGACCAGACGGGGGCAGACGTTGAACAAAAACAACTTACAGTTCTTTATTGGTACTGACAGGAACCGCAGCAACGTGCCTTAACAGAATGGTAGATTGCTGAGATGCAGTTGGAGGGAGCCACAGGATGTAGATCATCAGCCTGGATGCAATGGCAGGCTGGGCGGTAGCTGTGTCCTAGTAAGATGCTTCAGCTTTATCCTGGATTGCTTCAGGTATCACCCTTAAAGGTAGGATGATACCCCTTTCCTCACTACTAGCTATTAGCTCCACTCTTCAGGCAGGGAGCTGGGCTCACCTGCTCTTGGTCTGGTGTGCTAGCTGCACTCTAGAAGTGTTCTCTAGAACTTTCCTGTCCAGGGGTTTTGTTACTCCCACTGGTCAGGTGGTGGCTACTCCTCCAATTACCTCTCAGCTCACAGACACAGAGTGTAACACATGTGATTGGATGACACATCTTACATCATATCAAAGAATTAACTCCTGCCTTACCAGGCAGGATCTACCACTGCAATGCCCATCTATGTGAGGTATTTGTTATGTAGTGACCTGCTGTGGGGTTGATCAGACCCTTCACAGGCTGCAAGCTACATGGTGGGACGTATTCGCAACCACTCCTCTGCCTTGCATCGGCGAGGGTGTTGCACATTGATGAGCCGACATGTGGTAACAGGTTGTCTGCCCCCCTCAGGATATCAGATTGGTGCAGTCTGTCCCCTTGCCCCTCACCAGGACCTTAGGGCCCCTCTGCACCAACCTATGTGGGCCCCTTCTCCCAGGAACTGCGTGTTCACATACTGAAACCAATCATTTTCTCTGCAAAAGTAGTCATAATCTTAGCAGGTGGTCTGGGGTAGTAGAAGGGGCCATTTATAACACCCCTTGTGGTCTAGGGTAGTATATAGGTTATTTATAATATCCCTAGTAGTGAATGGGATAATCGTATATGTGGCCTATATGGTCCATAGAAGTAAATGAGTTATTGGTGACATCCCTCATGGTCTGGGGTAATGAAGGGGTTACTGGTAAAACCCCATGTGATTTAGGGTAGTGTAGGGGGTTACTAGAAATAACCCACAATGGTCTATGGCAGTGAAGGGGTTATTGCTAAAATCCTTTTGATAAAGGGAAGTGAAGGGGTTTTAATCCAAAGTCCCCAAATCCCAGGTCTATGGCAGAAATAAGACTAATTATTACGTTTCCTGACTTGTTATCTATAAGAGATCAATAGGGACCATGGGAGGGACATACTACTCCTTAATCCACTTTTGGACAAAATGAGCCCCCCCCCTCCTCATCAGGCTTCAGCAGCTTCATACCCTGCATCAGACCTGCACAGGATCCAGACGTCAGGCCCCTATAGATACCATACAGATCATCTATACAGAACATCAGACCGGTACCTCTACAGCCCTTCATGTAGATCGCATCATCCAGAACCGTGAGGAAAAGAATTTTAGGATTTCTAGCCAGAACTTCCTGGTCACATTTATGGCCACGTTGTCCTAGCATTGCCCTGGAGGCCTGTGCAGTCAGTAGGAGACAAGTGTGAACACAGTCTTATTCTTGTTTATTATAGCTTAGTCCTACGGTTTGTCCCAAATCTGGGAATGGGTCTATGTGCCGCACACGGCACCTGATGTTGGACCTAGTCCCATCCCAGAACATCTCCTGGTCATACCCTCAGGAGATTGCTATTTTTACAATTCATAGAGTATACTGGTAGCCAATGGGAGCCTGCACATGTATTTACAGTAAAGCACCATGGGAAAAATATATATATATGTATAATAGATCGTGTCAGCCAATCCAAAGACAAGAAAGAGAATAATCTGCAGAAAGTTGTGTCGGGGTTTTACCCCTTGACTTTACAGAACTGGACTGGACAAGTTCATGGAAGGTAAAGTGACCCAGGGGGAATAAGGAGAGAATGTACAGGCAATGCATGATGGGAAAAGTATGAATCAAGAGCATATCCCTGCTCTGTACTGATGAGAGGCAAAGACCCAGAAACAGCTGTGTGCAGGTTGGAGTCTCTTCCCTTTGGTAGTCCCTAATATTTAGGGGTAAAGAAAAATTTGTGTTAAAGGGGGGAACCATGATTCCAAATCGAAACCAACCACCATCTTAACCCATGATATTCCTTCTATAGGTGACAACTTTCATTCAAGCAGAAAAAAAGATGACCCTGACCCTATCACTGGTTCCTCTTACCCCTAATCAGTTCTATGGTGGTAGGTGGCCACTGGATTGTCCATTCTACCATCTTCAACAACATCGGCTGTGACTTCACAACTCACAACGGCAATGTCAAACGGAAACCGTAAACGCAACCTCCACAGCCCTCATCAGCTTATACTTAGTGCCCAATCCTAAGGATATATCATGAAAGGTGCAGATCCCGCTTCTGGAACCCAAAAACAAGGGTCCACTGTCCCCCTTTCCTGTTTCATCCCGGACGCTTGTTTCCAGGTGCAAGTCCTATAAGTGATATCGGCACCAATATCATGCATTCTGCGCCAAAACAGCGCCTCATCTGTCCACAGGCTGTGACCGGTATTGCAGGTCAGACGCATTCACTTCACTGGAGCTTAGCTACAATACCAGATATGTCCTGTGGACAGGTGTGGCGCTAGTTTCCAAATCCTGGATAAACCATAATAAATAATAACATGGTCTCTATGGCGCGGACGCCCCCGTAGCCGCACCGCGTCGTCCTATCGGCAGTGACAGGCCTCCTATCCATCACTGTTTCGGTTTTGAAGATCATTTTATTACGTTGACAAGAAATCCATCCCGTCACCCGGCCGCCGCATTTAATTTTGGTGTTTAACTTTCTCCTGGTCGGGCTGTGAGCGGGAGGGGGCTGGGGGGGCTGCGGCTTCTTTTTCCAATACTAATCAATAAAAATCAATGGCTGACGTTGGTCTGGCTGTTAAATGGCCGGGACTTCCTAGCGAGTGACCGGATGATGAATGGCGCTGCACAGAGGTCAGGGGTCTCTAGCACCTTGAGGAGCAGCTGTCCTTCTCCCAGCTGCTGGCGCTGATACATTGTATCCGTCCTCTACTGTTACATTATCTGCGGATAATAGATGTTATTATATTCTCTGTAATTACATCACATTTGCATCTTCTGATGATCAGCGCGAGGCGTCGATCAATCGGAGAGACGTCGATCATCATCTCTTTTGTTATGTTTGTATGGAGAGAACACGACGTTACTCATAACACGGGGAATCGCGCGTCAGCGGGAACAATAGGGGGCGGGCTCTGCTGTGTACGATGGGAGGATCTGACAAGTCCTCACCGACTTTTGTCTTCTAATCACCATTTGCTGTGGAAATTCTATAGGGTGTTGATAAAGGAGTTGTCATCTTCACTTCCTAACAGGGCGCCCCCTATTGTCTTAAATGAGGCACCAGAATCATAGACACAGGGAATTCTGGAACGCATCAAAAGTTTTGGAATCTTGTGTTTCTTATTTGCCCTCGAATCCCCATATTGCTTCCCGACCAGTATGACTAGAAGATTACTAGCAAAATTACTTCATACCCCAAGAAACAGAGGGGAAGATAAGTATTTCATCACAGACCGATTTATCTCATCCTACTCTGCACTCATTACATGTAGCTCCTCCTACTCTGCACTCATTACATGTAGCTCTTCCTACTCTGCACTCAGTACATGTAGCTCCTCCTACTCTGCACTCATTACATGTAGCTCCTCCTACTATGCACTCAGTACATGTAGCTCCTCCTACTCTGCACTCATTACATGTAGCTCCTCCTACTCTGCACTCATTACATGTAGCTCTTCCTACTCTGCACTCATTACATGTAGCTCCTCCTACTCTGCACTCATTACATGTAGCTCCTCCTACTCTGCACTCATTACATGTAGCTCTTCCTACTCTGCACTCAGTACATGTAGCTCCTCCTACTCTGCACTCAGTACATGTAGTTCTTCCTACTCTGCACTCAGTACATGTAGCTCCTTCTACACTGCACTCAATACCTGTAGCTCCTCCTACTCTGCACCATCAACTTTAGCCACTTCTACTCTGCACTCATTACATGTAGCTCCTCCTACACTGCACTCATTACCTCCATCTCCTCCTACTCCGCACTCAATACATGTAGCTCCTCCTACACTGCACTCATTACCTGTCGTTCCCCCCACTCAGCACTCATTACCTCTAGCTCCCTCTACACTGCACTCAATACCTATAGCTCCTCCCACTCTGCACCATCAACTTTAGCCACTTCTACTCTGCACTCATTACATGTCGCGCCTGCTACATTGCACTCATTACCTGTCGCTCCCCCTACTCTGCGCTCATTACCTCTAGCTCCTCCTACACTGCAATTATCACCTGTACCCCCTCCTACTCTGCACTCATTACATGTAGCTCCTCCTACTCTGCGCTCATTACCTCTTGCTCCTCTTGCTCTGCACTAATTACCTATCGCTCCCCTTACTCTGCATTTGTTACAGGTAGCTCCTTCTGCTCTACATTAATAACCTGTCCGCCATGGCCAAGACTAAAGAGCTGATTAAGGACACCAGGGACAACATTGAGGACCTGCACAAGGCTTGGACGGGCTACTACTTGGTGAGATGCAACACTGAGAATGGAAGAAACACTAGATGACTGTCAATCTTCCTTGGTCTGGGGCTCCATGTAAGGTCTCTCCTCCAGGGGAAAGATGATTCTGAGAAAGGTCAGGAATCAGCGGAGAACTACACCGGAAGGACCTGGTCAATGACCTGAAGCCACCTGGGAACGCAGTCTAAGATTCTCACTAATAACACACTGCACCATCATGGGTTAAAATCCTGCAGGACACAGAAGGTCCTCCTGCTCCGGCCAACACATGTCCAGGACTAAGTGAAGTTCACCAATGACCACGTGGATGATCCCGAGGAGGCACGGGAGAAGGTCCTGTGGTCAGATAAGACTTAAAGAGAACTACTGGTCCCAACCCTGCAGTCCAGGGGTAGAAATGGCAGATATTGGGGTGTATTTCTACAACAATACACGGTATACAAGGTTGGATGGATGGGAGCGGGACTTGGGAGTAAGAGCATTGACGATGGGTCGTGGCTCTGTCTTGCAGTATGACAATGACTAGAAACACACAGCCGGGCGACTAAGGAGCGGCTCCGTATGAAGGGTTTAAAGGTCCTGGAGTGGTCCAGCCAGTCTCCAGGCCTGAACCCAATGTGATATCTTTTGAGGGAGCTGAAACTTAGGTTGTTCAGCAACAGCCCCAAAACCTGAAAGATCTGGAGAAGATCTTTATGGAGGACTGGGCCAAAATCCCTGCCGCAGTGCAACCTACAGGAACTACAGGAGACGTCCAACCTCAGGAATTATCACTTTCTACCACTGTATATAGATAAATATGAGAGAGAGATAGATAGGAGATAGATAGATAGATAGATAGATATGAGATAGATATGAGATAGATATGAGATAGATATGAGATAGATATGAGATAGATATGAGATAGATAGATATGAGATAGATAGATAGATATGAGAGAGAGATAGATAGGAGAGAGATATATAGATAGATATGAGATAGATAGATATGAGAGAGATATGATATAGATAGATGATAGATAGATAGATAGATAGATATGAGATAGATAGATAGATAGATATGAGATAGATAGATAGATATGAGATAGATAGATAGATAGATATGAGATAGATAGATATGAGATAGATAGATAGATATGAGATAGATAGATAGATATGAGATAGATAGATAGATATGAGATAGATAGATAGATAGATAGATAGATAGATAGATAGATATGAGATAGATAGATAGATATGAGATAGATAGATATGAGATAGATAGATATGAGATAGATAGATAGATATGAGATAGATAGATAGATGGATATGAGATAGATAGATAGATAGATAGATAGATAGATATGAGATAGATAGATGGATATGAGATAGATAGATAGATAGATAGATAGATATGAGATAGATAGATGGATATGAGATAGATAGATAGATAGATAGATATGAGATAGATAGATAGATAGATAGATATGAGATAGATAGATAGATAGATAGATAGATAGATAGGAGATAGATATGAGAGAGATAGATAGATAGATATGAGATAGATATGAGATAGATATGAGATAGATATGAGATAGATATGAGATAGATATGAGATAGATATGAGATAGATAGATATGAGAGAGAGATAGATAGGAGAGAGATATATAGATAGATATGAGATAGATGGATAGATAGATATGAGATAGATAGATATGAGAGAGATATGAGATAGATAGATGATAGATAGATAGATATGAGATAGATAGATAGATAGATATGAGATAGATAGATAGATAGATAGATATGAGATAGATAGATAGATATGAGATAGATAGATAGATAGATAGATAGATATGAGATAGATAGATAGATATGAGATAGATAGATAGATATGAGATAGATAGATAGATAGATAGATAGATATGAGATAGATAGATAGATATGAGATAGATAGATATGAGATAGATAGATATGAGATAGATAGATAGATATGAGATAGATAGATAGATGGATATGAGATAGATAGATAGATAGATAGATATGAGATAGATAGATGGATATGAGATAGATAGATAGATAGATAGATATGAGATAGATAGATAGATAGATAGATATGAGATAGATAGATAGATAGATAGATAGATAGATAGATAGATAGATAGATATGAGATAGATAGATAGATATGAGATAGATAGATATGAGATAGATAGATATGAGATAGATAGATAGATATGAGATAGATAGATAGATAGATAGATATGAGATAGATAGATAGATAGATAGATAGATAGATAGATAGATAGATAGATATGAGATAGATAGATAGATATGAGATAGATAGATATGAGATAGATAGATATGAGATAGATAGATAGATATGAGATAGATAGATAGATGGATATGAGATAGATAGATAGATAGATAGATAGATAGATAGATAGATATGAGATAGATAGATGGATATGAGATAGATAGATAGATAGATAGATAGATAGATATGAGATAGATAGATGGATATGAGATAGATAGATAGATAGATAGATATGAGATAGATAGATAGATAGATAGGAGATAGATATGAGAGAGATAGATAGATAGATAGATATGAGATAGATAGATAGATAGATAGATATGAGATAGATAGATAGATAGATAGATAGATAGATAGATAGATAGATAGATAGATAGATAGATAGGAGATAGATATGAGAGAGATAGATAGATAGATAGATATGAGATAGATAGATAGATAGATATAACTTGCATTCATGATTGTAACTTCTTCTCTTTGATGCTTTAACCCTTCATTATCTCTGTACTTATCCCCATCAGTGACAGATGTAGCAGAGCTGAGTTGGTTGTGTCCGGCTGTTGATAGGGCGGCAGGTAAACCAATCCAGAGACTGATGACGGGAGAACAAAGGAAACAGTTATAGGTGACATTTGCCTCGGCTACATCTGGATCTCTCAGGGTTTGATTGATTTTGTTAAGCTGCAATCTTTCTAATTTCTCCCCAGATTGTGTGAGCGCGGCTTCCCTGAGCGAGCAGCGAGCGGCCTACTCCCCGATTCACACGCACGGCTGCCCAAAGTCAAAAGAAGAGGGTGACAGTGATAATGTTCACAATTCACCCCAGCCACTAAATGACGTTCTCATTACTGGCCATTTACAGAAGTTCAATGACCGATGACCATTACAAACCCAGCAAGCGTGCCGCCCCCCCCTCCCCCCCCCCCACCGTCCTCTAGTGACTCCACAAGCTGCAAGCAGTCACAAGCCAAAGATGTTACATTCATTTTACTAGATTTAAAAAATCCACAAAAAAACACAAAAATCTAAAAAAAAAGTAGGAAGAGACAATCTAAAAACCTAAAACACTGATGGATTTTTACATTTTTTTGTAGACCAAAATACAGTAAAAAATTATAAACACTTAAGAATTGGGACATTTTTTTTTGGCAATCCTTGTTTTCTGGGAGGAGGAATTACTCTTCACGCAGCTGCTCTGGGTCACGGTTTCATTTATATTAACTTTTTAATTTTTTAGATGATTTTTCCTCAATTTTTATATTTCTTTTTATATTCATTTTACATTTTCTTTTCTCCTTTTACGTTAGAAATTATTACGATTATCTGGATATAACTTGCTGTTCTGGGACTAATATTTTATCCATTTTTTATTATCTTGAAGTGTATTTTTATACTTTTTTAATAGCCCACAAAAAAAAAAAAACTCTGATAAAAGATGGAAATATTTCTATGTTGCAAAGTTACGTTATTGTAAAACATAGAATAGAACAACATAGAATAAAGTAAGTAACATCTTTGATGGGATTCCGGAACCTTAGGATTTCTAGTGGTCGCATGACGTAGCGATGGCCGGACGGGAGGCGGGAGGAGGACCGGCTGCTGTCAGGTGTCCTATGAGACAAGATTTTTATGAATTTACTGTATTTGTACACTAATAAAAATGGATGTTTTTAGATAAAACTATTTTTTTCCAGATATTTTTGACATGTTGTTGTTACTTGGAGATTTACAATTGAATACTGAGGATCATAGGGGATTGTTCTCTCCATGTTTGCGTGGGTTTCCTCCGGGTCCTCCGGTTTCCTCCCACACTCCAAAACATACTGGTAGGATGATTAGATTGTGATCCCTATTGGGGACAGGGACTGATTTGGCAAGTTCTGTGCAGCGCTGCGTAATCTGTGTGCGCTATATGAATACAGGAATTATTATTATTATTATTATTCTTTTTGGTTTCAATGCTAAGAAACAAAGACAAATGGGCACATTTACTTACCCGGTCACTGGAGTTCCCCGAAAGTGCATTGTCCGTGTATAATGCCCTCTGCCGCGATTCACTAAGATCGTGCGCCTGATATCCTGCATGTGTCGCTTCCCCGTTCAGGTCCCTGGAGTTCACCTTCTTCTTCCTAGTGAATGTAAGTGCATTGTCCATGTATAATGTGCTGTGCTGGGAGTCACTAAGATCATGAGCCCGATATCCTGCATGTGTCGCTTCCCCGCTCAGGTCCCTGGAGTTCACCTTCTTCTTCCTGGTGCATGTAAGTGCATTGTCTTGCGACACAAAGTGAATGTTAAATCCCACGCTCAGTCCAAATCAGTCAGGTCGTCCGACGGTTTTGTTTAAAAAACAATAATATCATTCAGGACCTTGGGAAAGCTGGATTGCCTTCTGTCTGCACATTACACAGAGTTTTCTTAATAATCCGAACAGGACTTATCAACCTGAGTTGGATGACTCATATACAGCAGCTCTGGGATGGTGCAGCGATTGATTATTTCTGCCTGTCAGGGACAGCACAGTGATTACAGCGTTCTCTGGAGCAGTGCATAACTAATGTGAGAGGAGAAGCGACAGAGCCTCATTATCATAATTGTATAATTGTTTTTTCAGCAAAACCACTCAGCTCAGGGATTAAACAAGATATGTTTCTGCATCAGTGTAGCTACAGCATTCTCAAGGTATGTTTGCTTCATAATGGTATCAAATCAAATGGTAGGATTCCTTTAACTGCCATTGGCAGTTAAATGGTTAATACCAGCGAATCCAGGCCGTTTCTCCATTGGTCTCAGCTCCTCCTCCCTGACGTCGCGGCACGTGGTGGCTCCGGTTCTGACCCGCCACCTCCCTTGTGGATGAGGGCTGTTAGGACATAATTGGAAATCCATATGAGATAGATAATGTGATTGTGTGGGCAGGGGGTGATGTGTATGAGGAGCGGGCACCTCCACCAGCACCTAGAGGCCCTGCTGGGCTCCGGCCATTGAACCTCCACTTTAGCAACGGCCTCTATAATTTGGAATAATGTCACAGATTTGCTCATCAGCCGCTGAGGGGGGATGCAGCGAGGGAGAGGCCGGGGGGACCCACAGGGATTTGTGGCTACAATTTTTTTGTACAGGTTTCAAGCTGGCGGCTCCCAGGTGGTCAGAGGACAATGTCTCCAGTCCGGCCCGGAGCCTATCAATGGCTCGGTGTGAGGCGGCTATTAGGCAGGTTCTGCCTTTCTCTCATGTCACAGATAATTGTTCTGCTCCTCCATTTCTTTATAAATATTTGAGTGAAGATAAAGTCAGGCAGCTGCGCGGAAAGCTCCTCCAGACTGGGTTTTTTTTGTGTTTTCGTGTCCTTTTTGTTTTTTCCCTCTAACTACAGGGAACCCGAGCGAAGGTCACATTGGTGTTATATGGCGTTCATTACACAGACGCCAAACGGAGGAGAAGCAAAAGTCACTGAAACATAAGGATGAGGATTATTTTTCAGATTTAGTTAAACATGACCAATCCTGTGCTGATCCGGAGTTACATCCTGTAGATCTTTTATTTTATATAAAAAAAAATGAAAAACATTATAAGAATAAACATAAATGAAGCCATAACTTTTGGCAAAAGAAAAAGAACAAATATAAACTAAAAGAAACTTACAAAAACTTCTCCTGGCCCAGCCACACACACACCACACACTTCAGCATGAAAACAACCAAAACCTTCACCCAGTCCCACCATCTATTTTTTTTTTTTTTTTTTTAATTGAACAATACACAGCAAAATACACATAAACAGAAATAACAATGAATGTAACTGAAATAACATTAAATATAACTAAATCCCACGCCCATCACCCTCCCACCCAGACACTGGTCTAACGTCCAAAGTTTGCGTTATATAGTCCAGACCATCCCCCCCAATCCCCACACCCCAAAACCAACCAACCTATACAAAAGAACTATAACTACATATAACTACATACACACTGTACACAAGATACAAACACATTAAACATATCAACATATATCAAAACCACATAAAGCCCAGGTTCGGCGCCTGCAAGCCGCTACATCACTACATGCTCATAGCACAAAACAAAAATCTACAGTGCAGCATCAGCCCAACACCAGGAGAGGAGATGATAGACTAAGGGACACTAAAGGAGAACCCCCTCCAAAGGAGAGAGGCCCTCCCCATGCCCAGCCTCTCATACTCCAGAGAGCGCACCTTCACCGAATAACGTGCAGCGGTCCCGGCCACCCAGGCCTCTGAATGCTCCATAGGCCCACTCCGCATAGGAGAGAGCGGCCAACCCGGGCCAATGGATGGAAGCGCCCACCCGGTTGTACACCTCTGTGTTAAAGGGGCACTGAAGCAGGAAGTGGTCCATGCTCTCCAGCAGACCACCGCACTCCTCCCGGGGACAACCCCTTTCCTCAGAGCTCCTACACTTCAGATTGTACCTCACACACAGCTTTCCATGGAAGCAGCGCCAAGTCAAGTCCCAAAACTTCAAGGGGATCCTGATGGAATTCAAAAGACTTAAACCCACCCTCAGATACCGACTTGGAAATGGGCAAACAGAACCATTTTGTCAAGGAGTTTCCTCGACATGGTCCTGATCTCCCACATTCCCAGACCCCACCGACGAATCACCTTCAGAACCACAGTACAGAGATCCTTCCCTTGACCTCCTGTCTCCCACTCATGGGAGAAAGGCTGAAACCATCCCCTGCAGGAGTATACCCACGGAGGAGCCCTCACTTTCCAGAGGTTTGCGACATTGATCTTAATGAAGGTATTCCCTAGGAACACCACAGGGTTGACCATACACAACCCTCCTTGTCTCCTTGTGCGGTAAGTAACCACCCTCTTGATTAGGTTCAATATATTCCTCCATAACAGCTGAAAGACCCGAGTCCAGAGAGGTTCTGGTAGGATGCATACACTGCCAAAATATATCAGCAGTGGGCGCAGGTAAGTTTTAATCAGGTTCACCCTTTCCCTGATGGTCAAAGACCAACCCACTGGTACACCTTCTGAGCAGCGATCTTAAGCCTGCTGTCCCAGTTTTGCATGGGGTAATCCCCCTGGCAAAATTTGATGCCGAGTCTTGGGGCCCTGGAAGAGTGTCCGGGAGATCAAAGCCTGGACCTCCCTCTCCCAGCCACAGAATCTCACACTTATCCCGGTTGATCTTGGACTCAGAAGCCTCTGACATCACCCATTGTTCCTCCCCTCCCGAGGAAACGAAAACGGTGACATCATTAACCTATGGTACTACCCTTAGAGAGGTTTCCTGTGCCACCTGGTTCATCCCAACTCCCACCAATGGGCCATGATCAACCCTTCTAAGGAATCGGTCAATTGAGAACACGTACAGGAGTACGAACCCCACCTCAAAAGAGCGGTCAATCCAACTGTTCACTAGCAAGAAACTCTCTGCCTTTGCATGGAAAACCTTCAGTCAATTGACAAACTCCCCCGGCAGGCCATACCTCAGAAGGACAGACAAGAGGTACTCGTGGTGAACCCGATCGCTTTTGCCTGATCCAAGGACAGCAAGTACCCCTTCCAGTTACCAGCCATGCCCTGCTCCACTGCCTCCCGGACACAAAGCACAGCACTAAATGTACTGAGGCCTGGAACAAAGCAGTGCTGGGTCCCCGAAAGGAGCCAGGGTGCAAACTGCACCAGCCGATTAAACAGCACCTTTGCCAAAACCTTTCTGTCCGCATTGAGAAGCGCTATGGGACGCCAGTTTTCAATAGGAGATCGGTCCTTAACCTTTGACAAGATGATCAGGGCAGACCTCCTCATTGACTTCTACCCTAGGAATGACACTCATTGAATATCTAGTCAAGAGGGGAACCAAGGCGTCCTTAAGGGTCTTATAAAACTCGGATGTTAAGCCATCCGGACCTGGCAATTTCTTGAGGGCGAGCCCTTCAATCGCCCGGCTGACTTCCTCTTCCTTGATCATCTCTGTCAAAACATCAAGAGAGGGTTATACCAGGAAAGTCAACATCACATCCTGATCTAGATCCTTCCCTCCCAAGAGGTGTGAGAAGGATCAGACGACCTCCAGAATCCCGATCCATGTCACAGATCACGGGTGCACCCATGCCCCCTGCGCTGGTCCCACTGCCGCAGCCTTAACTATCATGGGCGCCCCTGTGATCCATGTCACAGATCGCGAGGGCACCCATGCTCCCCGTGCTAGCCCTGCTGCCCCGGCTCTGGACTTACATCTCCACGTTCCTGCTCCCATATGGACTAGGCCCCACGCATGTTCCCGCTTCCAAGGGAGCGCGCGCGGCGGTGCTCAGAGATTTAAAGGGCCAGTGCACAGCTGAATGGCGCTGGCCACTTCCGGGTCTGTATTTAATCCAGCGGCTCCCATTATTCCCTGCCGGATATTCAAGACATTCCTGTGAAGAGAAAGCCTCCTGTGTCTCCAAGCGTTCCTTGCTACCTTGGCTGCCACCGGGGCTAGTCGCACCTGTTAAACGACCTGGTGGTACCCCGCCATGGCAAGACCATCTCGCTTTGCGGCGGTCTCTGGTGAAGACCAGGTGCCACTTCAGTCACAGGTGTCGGCCAGTACCATCTCCCGCGGTGGTCCAGAGGGTCCACAGACTTAGAACCTTGACAACCACTCACGGACATCTTGCAGTTTCGGTATGAGCCGGGCGAGCAGTATTTCCCTTAATCCCTCTCAAAAACCAAAGATGCGTGTCTATCGTACTGACACCTCTTCAGCAAGGATTTCACACTGGATGTGTCCTCGCTATTAACTCCAGTCAAGACGAGATGCTCAGGCCCTGATACAGGCGGTACCTATCCAGGCTCCTTAAGGCTCGAGAGCTGGCGGAAGAATCTCGCCACCCTTTTCTTGAACATCTCCCACCACTCTGACTTACTGCTACAAAGGCCTAGCAATGGTACCTGGCTCTGAAGAAAGTCCTCAAAGGATTGTCTTACCTCTGCTTCTTCTTTTTGTCTGGGTGTGCCAGATGTGGACATCCACAAGGCGAGCCTCACTAGCTATGCTATTAAGAGCGACGCTATCATTAATCACCTTGTCTCTGGTACCTCCCCTATCTTGGGGCCTCGTGACAGCATTGAAGTCCCCTCCAAAGACCACCTGCCGACTAGTAAAAAGGTAGGGCTTGATCCTCAAAGAGACACTTTCTGTGCCACTTGGACTGGGGACCATAGATGTTAATTGTCCCTTCATGAGGACATCCAGGATCAGGCACCTCCCCATTTCTAACTCACTAACTCGTCTGCATTCTTCCACTATACGGCTCGGCTGCAAGAGACCAACAGGAAGGCCCGTGTCTCCATTCCCACTTAGCTTTAAACACGGCCGCCAAATCTGGCAGCCTGGTCTCCTGCAAGAATAAAATGTCGGCCGAGAAATTCAAAGGCCGCAAATCTAGCCGCATCAGACTTCAGGCCACATCAGCCACATGGCAACATTAATGGACGCCAGCGTCAACGGAGTGGGTGCACCATCATGAGTGATTGAGTTAGATGGCTTTATTTTACCCATCTTACCACCACCCTCTGGAAATGAACACCCCCTTTTTAAACATATGATAGTGTCCATCTCCCGCACCTCTGATGAGGATGAGGACCTGTCTCCTCATCTCCAGACTCTGGGCCAGTCTCATCTCCTGATCTGACCTTCAGCCCCTCCATTGGTAGGAGAGGCTCCATCCAGGGCCAGGATTTGAAATTTAGATCAACGAGGGATTGGTTTCATCTTCTTTGGGTACCTTAGTCAGTGTGGGAGAAGATCTTATACCTCCATTCTTTTTATCCTTTCTCTTTTTGGCACCGTGCTTACTATTAGCTTATTATCTATACTCTCATAATGGGAGGAGTCTGAGGACGTGGCACCTTCCTCTCTCTCAATACTCCTGACCTCCTCCAGTACATCATACCCTGGGGCCTCAGCAACCGGTGTGGTCTCCAGGACAGCGCCAGACGACAGCCCAAGGACAGCCCAAGACCCCCCCCCCCCCCACACTTTCTCTCTTGTTGAGCTGTGCAGGCATCTTTTCCTGTCTTTCTTCCCTGGCCCACAAAACTTTTTGTTTGGGAGGTCCGGAGCCCTCAACCTCAGCAACCTGCTCACACTGGCGCTGCTCCTCAAATGAGTGATAAGCGGCAACAGTATGAAGAGGCACAGAGGCAATGGAAGCTGCCACCAGATCCGGGCTATCTCCCCCTACACCACAGCACTGGATTTTGATGGTAATGTCACAGCCAAGAGGCCCTTACTGTCCGTCCGATACCTTTCCCGATCCACCACTGTTACCATATACAGAGACAGAGCCCATAGCCACATCAGGTTTCTGTAATCTCATTGCACCTTTGTAGTGGGTCCACAGTAGAACTTGGGGGGGGGGGGGATTGGTTGGGTAACAGGGCTTCAAGTGAACCGACCCTGCGGTTTTCATGGGGGCCTTTAGATGTGGGGGGTAAAGATGAACGTAGCTCTTCTTGCTGCTTTGGCCTGGTCCTCTTGGTCTTTCCCCAACTGCGCAGCCTTTCAAATCTTTTGGGAGTTCATCTCCAAAGGAAAGTTCTCCATGCACACTGAGGACTGAAGCAGATAGATCAGAGGTATGAGCGCCCCTCCCTAGCTATCGGTGTCATTGTCCTCCCCCAAGTGAGGTGTTACTGTTGGCTTTCCTGCAGGGGGCCCACTGCACGTTACCAGCTGATCTTCCTGCAACATGCAAGGTGTCTCCTGCGTCTGGACATCATCATCATCACACGTCCAGCGCCAGAAGGACTGCTCTTAACTGCACCGATTTGGACATCCTGCTCCTGGTTTTGTCGCTCACCAAGAGACCCAGGCGGTGTAGGAGCCGCGTTGCTACTACTCCTGGTGGAAAGTCTCACCCCTGAGTCCCCCATAGCGCTGGTCGATAGCTGGTTACTCCTGCCGGCCTTGACCGGGAAGCAGGAGCCTGTGATTTGACTTCCTCACTCATCCCCAGAACCTAAATCCCTCCCTGGGAGAGGAGAGAGTAGGCCCTGGGTGAGTAGCTCAGGAGCACAAATGCCGAGCAGCTCCACACACAGCCACACCCTCCAGTCACTGTGCAGTCACTGTATTGTGTTTACAGTTTAAAGGACATGCACACCCAAAGACTTCACTAAGCTTAGTTTATTGGCTTTACCCAAGGGTCACAATATTAAGTTTTTTAACTTGTGCATGAGCTCCTAGCCTAGTCCTAAATTTTGTTCTGCTGATTCCACATAGTTGACTTGTTTACTGACTCTGATCTGGTATCCTTTGCATAAAACTTGTGACCATTTCTTGACCCTGCAAATATTCTCTGTATCTTGACCTTGAACAGGTCCTGACTATTCCCATACTTAAACCTTTGGTACCTCTCAACAGTGTCCGTCGACCCAGTGGGTGAGCTGCTATTCAAACCTCCAGAGGTGGTGACCTTGACCAAATCCTTGTATACTGGTGAAAGCACAACACTTAGAGGTGGCACAAAGTTAAACTGGTTGGAAAGCAGAGTGTGCGTCCACATCCACTGTGTCCACTAAAGGATCCTCTTCTACTCTGGTGGACCTGTCCCACACTGGTCTGGTGCAGATGGTAATTCTGGTGGAAGAGGGCTTATTTTTGAAATGTTCTGTTGGGACTTAATGGGGCAGATTTACTTACCCGGTCTATTTGCGATCCAGCGGCGTGTTCTCTGCGGTGGATTCGGGTCCGGACGGGATTCACTAAGGTAGTTCCTCCGCCGTCCACCAGGTGTCGCTGCTGCGCTGAAGTCCGCTGAAATGCACTCAAGTACACCGGCCTATTCCTGGTGAAGGTAAGTGCAAGCTCCGCGACACTTTTTGTTTTTTAAATGCGGCAGTTTTTCCGAATCCGTCGGGTTTTCGTTCGGCCACGCCCCCCCGATTTCCGTCACGTGCATGCCAGCGCCGATGCGCCACAATCCGATCATGTGCGCCAAAATCCTAGGGGCAATTCAGGGGAAATCGGCACAAATCGGAAATATTCGGGTAACAGGTCGGGAAAACGCGAATCGGGCCCTTAGTAAATGACCCCCAATGTCTTCCAGTAGTTACATAATTCATCTTAATCTAAAGAAAATCTGTAAATTAAAAAGCAAACGAAAAACCTGACAAGGAAAAAAAGACCATCCATGGGAATTTCCTGCGTTTTCTGTAAACATCCTAATTTTTCGAAATTCTTGCTTCTTCCTTTGTTGACCTTTGGTATTTGTTTGCATTGACGTGTTCCCGAGTCGCTGAGCAAAAACACCTTGAAGTGTCAAAGCTTTAAAAATGAGCCGCGTCCTGCGTGGCGCGGTGTGGACCGGCGTGGCCTTGTCAGGATACATCCTCTAGTTAGAAGCTGCGAGTATTTCCCTCCTGGCTCCCAAGATATTGATTTGGTAACACTCAGCTTTGTCTGTCAACTGAAGGGGGTGAGAGGTGAAAGTTCACCCAACGTAGGCCGCTTTGTAAGTATAAATGAGGCCCGGACGTATTTTGTTTTTATCAGTTTGCGTAACTTCTAACGATAATGACTAATTGTGAGGAGGACAAAGTTGCTTTGTCTCATCGGTTTATTAATAACTCAATTATTTATTTTTTAGTTAAATATAAATTTGTGGGGAGTCCGGAGCTCGGCACCGGTTATTTTTCCTCTCTCTTCCACAGGTTCTGACTATTGATCGATGGAAGCATAAGTTTACCATAAATTATGGATAAATATGTAATCATATGCACATCCGAAAGTAGATGTAAATTTCATTGTCTTCTTCTCCCACTGAACTTACATTCTAAATTTCGAATCTCGGATGTGGCCATTGAAAGCCGAAGAAAATTTCTTAAACATCAGTTAAGAATGTAAAAAGCATTAATTAAACATTTCCATTTGATTGACAATTTTTGAGATAATTTCTCCTTTTCAGAAAATTTCATTAAAAAATAAAGAAAAAATTTCATTTGAAATTTTTTTTTAAAATAAGAGAAAATAAAATTAGCCATTTGTTGCCATTTTATCTTGATCTCAAATTCGTAGATTTGCTTTAAGGTAAGAAACCAGTTTGCTAAAAATATTAAACTGGAATTGGATGTATGGCTTTTAAAAGATAGAAAACCAGCTCAGTAATAAAAGTTTTATTTGTGAATTTTGTAAAATAATCACCACAAATAAATAATTTTTATTACCGTATATACTCGAGTATAAGCCGGTAACCCCTCTGTGCTCACCTTTCGGACGCCCCCTGCAGGTCCTCTTCTATCTTCAGCTCTGCCTCCGTCTTCAGGTCCCTGCGGCTGTGTCGTGTACACCATGACGTCAGCTGCTGGCCCACATCATAGTGTGTGCGCGCCCATCTGCACACACAATGATGTCATGGTACATGGGACGGCCCCGCGGGGACCCGAAGAAGGAGCCGGAGCTGAAGATAGAAGAGGACCTACAGGGGGCGTCGGAAAGGTAAGCACAGAGTTTTGTTTTTTGTTTTGGCTGGGCAGGGGGCTGCTGGCTATATATAAGATGGCAGGCACTGGCTAAATACTTGGGGGTAAGCACTGGCTATATACAGGCGCTGCAGGCACTGGCTATATATTGGTGGGCAGGCACTGGCTATAAACTGGGGGCAGGCCCTGGCTATATACTGGGGGGCAGGCACCGGGCTATATACTGAGGGGCTACTGACTATATACTAGGGGCACTAGCTGGCTATATACTTGGTGCAGGGGGCTGCAGGCTATATACAAGGGGGCTGCTGGTTATATACTAGGGGGCTGGCTTTATGCTAGGGGGCTGCTGGCTATATACTGGGGGCAGGCGGCTACTGGCTTTATACCAGCTGCTGGCTATATACTGGGGGGCTGCTGGCTATATACTGGGGGGCTGCTGGCTATATACTGGGGGGCATGTGACCAGTGGATTTTCCACCCTCTGCTTATACTCAAGTCAATAGGTATTTCCCATTTTTTGGTGTTAAAATTAGGTTCCTTCACTTTTCCCGAGTATACAGTATACGGTACATCTAAATTAAATTACAAATGTAATTTTTAAAAAAAATCTGCCTGCAAAATTATTTTAGCTAGAAGTTTTTCATTTTTATGCTATCTTTATAAATTGTTTTAAATAGATATTTTTAAATTCAGGATATGCTTTCAAAAACAGCTGATTTCCTTTACTGGGTTTTGGCCCAGGCTCTACCATACCTCACCCTTATTTAATTTCGTTCTATCTTACCTGTTGACTCTGTTTTTTTTAAACTTCTTTGATTTATTAGGAGTTTGGTTGACCCTAAAATTTAATTTTGAATTTGTAAATTTTTTTTGATTTTTAGTGGAATAATTAGTAATAATGCGTACAAAAATAAGTTGAATGACATCTATCCTGCATGAGGAACCCATCAGTCACTCCAGATGTAAGATACATGGACAGACCAGGATCATTCATGATCAAATTTATATTAAAAAAATAATTTGTACTTAAAATCCCCCTGCAGTCATCTCTCTACTGAAATCTTAAAATCCACATTTGACTGCATTTAGCCTAAATTTCTTATCTGTGCCCCCTGAGGACTTAAATCGCTCAGTCTCCGCACCAGAGAACTTTGATAGTGTTCAGTGCCTGAAGGATGGTCATAGATTAAAAACCAAAAAAATTAAACTTCTCATCTCATCTCGTAGCTTGGCGGAGCAGCTTATAGGTGGGTAATAAAAAGAAACTAACTGCTAATTACCTCCCTGCACATTGGATGAAGAATAGAGGTCTACTTGGGAAGAATTCTGCATACGACCGACCAGATCTTATCTTCTAAGACCCATCGAGGAACAGCCTGGGGGAAGATGAGCTAAAACAGAATATTACATTTTTCAGTGGAGCTTTTATCCTTCTTACACAACGCTCCTCTTTCATCTACACTCACCGGCCACTTTATTAGGTACACCTGTCCAACTGCTCGTTAACACTTAATTTCTAATCAGCCAATCACATGGCGGCAACTCAGTGCATTTAGGCATGTAGACATGGTCAAGACAATCTCCTGCAGTTCTCCCGAGCATCAGTATGGGGAAGAAAGGTGATTTGAGGCCTTTGAACGTGGCATGGTTGTTGGTGCCAGAAGGGCTGGTCTGAGTATTTCAGAAACTGCTGATCTACTGGGATTTTCACGCACAACCATCTCTAGGGTTTACAGAGAATGGTCCGAAAAAGAAAAAACATCCAGTGAGCGGCAGTTCTGTGGGCGGAAATGCCTTGTTGATGTCCAGAGGTCAGAGGAGAATGGGCAGACTGGTTCGAGCTGATAGAAAGGCAACAGTGACTCAAATCGCCACCCGTTACAACCAAGGTAGGCAGAAGAGCATCTCTGAACGCACAGTACGTCCAACTTTGAGGCAGATGGGCTACAGCAGCAGAAGACCACACCGGGTGCCACTCCTTTCAGCTAAGAACAGGAAACTGAGGCTACAATTTGCACAAGCTCATCGAAATTGGACAGTAGAAGATTGGAAAAACGTTGCCTGGTCTGATTAGTCTCGATTTCTGCTGCGACATTCGGATGGTAGGGTCAGAATTTGGCGTCAACAACATGAAAGCATGGATCCATCCTGCCTTGTATCAACGGTTCAGGCAGGTGGTGGTGGTGTCATGGTGTGGGGAATATTTTCTTGGCACTCTTTGGGCCCCTTGGTACCAATTGAGCATCGTTGCAATGCCACAGCCTACCTGAGTATTGTTGCTGCCCATGTCCATCCCTTTATGAGCACAATGTACCCTGTAACATCTGATGGCTACTTTCAGCAGGATAATGCGCCATGTCATAAAGCTGGAATCATCTCAGACTGGTTTCTTGAACATGACAATGAGGTCACTGGACTCAAATGGCCTCCACAGTCACCAAATCTCAATCCAATAGAGCATCTTTGGGATGTGGTGGAACGGGAGATTCGCATCATGGATGTGCAGCCGACAAATCTGCGGCAACTGTGTGATGCCATCATGTCAATATGGACCAAATTCTCTGAGGAGCTTCCAGCACCTTGTTGTATCTATGCCACGAAGAATTGAGGCAGTTCTGAAGGCAAAAGGGGGTCCAACCCGTTACTAGCATGGTGGACCTAATAAAGTGGCCGGTGAGTGTATATCATCAAGAGTCCAACTTCCACATCCAGAAGAGTGAAATAGGACAACATCTCCACAACCTCAGACTTTTTGGTCTTCCAATAATGTGGCTTCAACCAATGCGACCGCTCCTATAACCACAGTATCACGATGGTATTTTGGAACAGGATGATTGTCATCAATATTGTCGTCTTGACCATGAGGCTCCAAAAACATGACTACATATTGCTACACTAGCCCCACATAAGTGATTACTTCGCTCAGCCTCAATGTGGTTCAGTGCAAGAGGACAGGTCTAGGAAAGGTTTAGTGGTTAGGCAAAGAGGGAAGAAGGTCAAGATAGAACTGCTGCAAAAAGCCAGAAATCAGGGTTAGGGACTGGATGGAAAGTTCTCACCTTGTACCCAACCAGCTCATGGAACTTGTACCATTAGATGCCCTTTGAAATAGGTCAGGTGAAGTACCTGGTGGTCATGAGAGTTGTGATGATTCTGCTGATCTTTTTGGAGGAAGTGACCTGGGACCATATGACCCATGGGTCAAAAATTTAGTATCCGCCTATCACTGAAGATAGCTGTTGGCCAACTCAACTATCTTCTAGACATACATGAATGGCTCGGTTGAAAGTAGGAAGTCATTGACAGACCCTGCTGGCTTATCTATTACTAACATAAACTCCAGTTAACCCAGTCCACATCTACCCTAATATCTGGTGATGAAGAAGAGTCAGGAGAAAGTCAATAGAGTCGAAACACATGAGATGGTCAACGGAACCCACCAAAAGTGGTCGGATAGGACGTCCATTATCTTATTATCTTAAGGGCTTGGGAATGAACATGAGATCCACTGACCAACAGAGATACTTAACCCACCTGGGACCAGCTGTTGGATAACTCAACTATCTTCTAGACATACATGAATGGCTCGGTTTAAAGTAGGAGGTCATTGACAGACCCTGCTGGCTTATCACTTACTAACATAAAGTCCAGTTAACCCAGTCCACATCTACCCTAATATCTGGTGATGAAGAAGAGTCAGGAGAAAGTCAATAGAATCCAAACACGTCAGATGGTCAACGGAACCCACCAAAAGTGGTCGGATAGGACGTCCATCATCTTCTTCTTATCTTAAGGGCTTGGGAATGAAAGTGAGATCCACCGACCAACCAAGATGCTTAACCCACCGAGAACCAGCTGAGCTTATTAAAGAGAAGTTTTGACCGATATTACACTTAATGGTCAACCATGGCCAAGATCTCCAATTGGGGAAAGGACATAAAGGAAAGGATGGGAGTTTTTGCAAATACTATAAAGATGATAATGTCCACCACCGATTCTAGATCCAGTTTTATTACACACAGATATGTACACAAGCATTTTACAGATGTCTATCATATATGCCATATCCGGCAATATCATCATTTACAATACACAGTGACACAAATTAGAATGTCTGACTTCCGGATGAGGCAGATTACAGAAAATTCTCCATGACAAGCCACACACGTATCTATATTTACACATCCAAACACGACGCAAAAAATTCTACACAACAAAATTGTACCGTGATAACCAAAGCAGCAAAGAGAAGGGGGAGCAAAAATAAAAAATATAGAGAGGTTTTCTTGGATTAGAAAAACAGGGCTGCCCTTTTTCCAAAAACAGCAACAGGGGTTGTATCTGGAATGGGTAACGAGACAGATCTATTACTGCACTCTAAACATGTGGATGGATATGGTGAGGTTTTCGGAGCCACACAACATTTAACCATTGGGAATAAGCTTTCAAATTCCATAGTTTGATATTTTTGTTTTAGATGTAAAGAAAAAGGTTCCTAATGGAGAAGATCATGACGAAAGGACCTGTGTTTTTGAGAATCATACACTGGATACTTCTGAATAGTGATAAAATTATGTGTGTACACGAACACTTCATAGACTTGGTGGCCTCCACCGATACTTTAGTCCTCACTGCAAAATCTATTATGTGTTGAAGGGTGAATAGTTTGGTAAGATTACATTTTTCATTTAATTGTTTCTTCGAAAGATTTGGGGTGATGGAAGTTTTTTTCCTCCTTGGAGCCAAGTTGCACGTTTGGCTGAGGAGCGGTGGACATCTTTGGTTCAATTGTAAGAGAATATTGTATTACATAGTGTATAGTCTGGGTCCACACCTCATTTTTGCCATACGTTGTAAGGAAACGTTGGGCAGATTCCCAAAGTGTCCTTACAACATATGGCACAGATTTATGGTTATGTAGTGGGATGTATCGTCCAGTGACTCCTCCTTCCCTCCGAATGTGGTGGTGGTGGGGGAGTGGACAATGGCAGCAACCGGAGATTGGTTGCTGCTAATGTATGGGGTGTTTCCACCAGTGATATCACTGGCACCCTCCCTCCTGCTGAGCAATGTATGTGCTCAGCTAGCCTAGAGGAGGGAAGTGATGTGCTGCATCCACTCCCTATCGGCTTCTATTGCTTCACCTAAGCATATACGTTGCTCAGCAGGAGCGAGCAGTACGGAAAGACGTAGCTTGCTTTTTCCCCCCAGTATACGTCGTAGACTGGTCAAATAGAGGCAAAACTATGCCTCTGTCTGCTAGTATATGTCAATGGGTACATACACATCGGGAGCTTTCCCGATGTATACACTGAGATGTGAACGCGGCCTATGTACTGCAAATCTACAAATCCAGCCATGCCCTATAGATAGATGTCATCCAAGCAATCCTCAAAACAACAACCATTCCTCGCGACCACCCATGTATGCTCCGGACAGGGAGAGGAATTCCCTGAGGCAAGGGATTATTTCCTCTATGAACAAAAGCACTGGATATCTTAACGTCCACCAGCACAATTCCTCTTCCCCTTGACATCAACCATTGGGTCAACGTTGAGACAAACCTATCATTACACGTTGTTGGGTCACCAAAATTGGCAGCTTTGGCCTTTCTTTACCTCATGAGTAGGGCTGGCCTAAGGTTTCATCGTAACGTCAACTTCTAGGGTGTTGGGTTAATAGGACATGTAGAACAGCTGATCAATAAGCTTAACCAACACAAAAAAATCTGTAGCTTTGTCATTCAAGTCATTCGGATCAAGTTCCGATAGGGCACAATTCAATAAAAACAAACATTTCTGTGGACTATTTTTTTACCACGTTTTGGCCGTATTGTAAATTTCATCATAAATTTTAGTCTTGATTGTAGGCATTTTGTTGCAATTATTTTGGAGATACACAGTGGATTCTGTAAGCTCTCTCCGTTACGACATGACCATCTGCTACCCGGTGCTCCTCTCCTCTAATAACTAGTAGGACGGCGGCTCTCCGGAGATTTTATAGCACTTGACACCTTAACGTAAACATGTGGCAGCCTTCATGTATGTCCCCGGCTCTAAAAAATAGGAGTAAATTAAACGCAATAACCCATTGTCTTCTAAAAGGCCACGTCATAGAGAGTAAGCCTGACCGATGGTCTCGTAACCAAATATAATGATGCCTAGGACGGAGGGGATATCGCCCACGGCAAGCAGAGATTGGCTTTTATCTTCTGGGATGGCCTAAGAAGCTGACAGAAGATATGACTTAAGCAGGTTACAGAAGCAATCCTTATAAATGTCACATGGCTGAAAGGGGAAGTTTCACGACTTCTTCTCATCACCGCTAATTGGTGATCAGCCATGTCCTTGATCAACCACTAAGCCTCCAGTCTTTTCAATAGCAGATATTGGTTTTGAAACCTCAATGGAAAGTTAATTTTAGAAAGGTCCCTCAAAGATATTCCAGGGGATTATTCCTCGGTGGGAGCAACCTTGGACACCACATCATGATCGATACAGGGGAGGAGAACATCAAACATTCTCCGTTATTACTACTAGACAAGGGGACAGTGAATAGATATTACGACCGTGATGGGAAGACATCAAGTAGTGATCATTGCTACTGAACCGGAGAACATGGGTCATAGTTCTTGGTTATGATTACATAGAACAGTAGGTTCATGATGACTCTAAGCTTGGAGTAGACTTCAGGGTGATTCCCGAAGAAGACATGGAGCAGAAATCTTTGTGTTGATCAAGCCAGGAAAGTGGACTGAGAAAACATCAAATATACATGACCATGGCTCCAAGATAGTTGGACAACTCGGATACAATACGTTTACTGCTTCAAAGAAGAACATGGAGTAGTATAGGATCACAACGTACGCAAGACCAGACAGATTACTGCAAGATGGGAGGATAAGTACAGGGTTCCTCCTGCACAGTGGGACATCAAATAGGGTTTATGACTACTCGTGGCAGGAGAATTAGGGGTAGAGTTGGTTTTGATCACAAAGGGTGGAAGAGAACTAAGTAGATATTGCCCATGATTACTCCGGGACAACATATAGGATTGAAGGTTACACCAGGCAGTTTATGGACTTCATGGCTTGACCAGGCAGCAGCGCTCTATGTAGAGTTCATGGTTACTGGAGCTCAGTAGGAGTTCATGGGCAGCAGGACGTCTTGTAGGAGTTTTTGGTTACCCCAGGACAGGATATTATGGTGTAGAATTCTTGGTAATGGACTTTCTGGCTTCTGCGCAGCTTCTGCTCATGATTGGGCCTCCATCAGTGTCGACAAATTAACATGATTTTCGGCTCTCTGATTTATGAAGCAGAGCAGAAGATGGATCTGTAATAAGACGCTGCAGATGGTGGTCCGGGCACCAATAGTTATACCCCAGGAGTAAGATGTCCTTCCAAGGTAGTAATTAACATACGGAATAAAATTTGATTTTTGTAACAAGCGAAACACTGAGCTATGATCCTAATCTAGTAACCCTATTAGTGTCCAATTATTAGTTTAAGGGGTACAGCAAATATGAGTAAACCGCTCAATGGAAAATCGGAGCAGAGGTGGGGTTAGCTCTTCTGTGGCCCCAAGTAAAGTAATAGGCCCCATAATGCACCACTCTAGCCATGGCTTAGATTGTATTGGTGTCCAATGGTCAATGTGGTGGCTCCTGTGATCTCCAGGTACCCAAGCATATGGGTAAATCGGCCCCTGCAGCTGACCACTCATTGGCCCTACATAGACGGACCCTCCTAAGATATCATTGTGTGACACCAGATCATGTTGTCTTGAAAGGCTGCTCATCACGGGATGCAAATGAGGGGAAGATAAGGGGGATCCTAGACGCTGAGCGGTCACCTGGTTTCGCTTAGATATAAGCCATAAAGGAACTTTTAGGATAAAACTAATTATGCGAGTTATACTTTGGAGAGGGGTGGAGCATGACACAAGAACATCCAAGTACAGGCAGTCCCCTGGTTACATACAAGATAGGGAATGGAGGTTTGTTCTTAAGTTGAATTTGTATGCAAGTCGAAACTGTATATTTTATAATTGAAGTTCTAGACAATTTATTTTCTTTTACCCCAGTGACAATTGGAGTTTCAAAATTTTTGGTGTAATTGGACCAAGAATTATCAATAAATCTTCATTACAGACACCTTACAGCTGATCAGTGCAGCCTGGGACTATAGTAACATCCAGAGAGGTCACCAGAGGTCACAGGGGGCAGAGGGGTCCGTCTGTAACTATGGTTTGTCTGTAAGTCGGGTGTTCTTAAGTAAGGGACCGCCTGTATATGCCTCCTATGTCTCTCTCTGTCCCCTCGGGCTCTGCTTAACATACATTGTCCATATTTACATGAGTGTTTCTCTAAAGGGCCGTCCCAAGTTTAAAGCCTGAACCCCATTTACATGACTGGGGATAATATACCAATATACATTCTGATTGCTGGGACCCCCACTTACTAATAGAACGGGTGTTCCCTCGGAGCAGAAGTTGGGAGGTCTGGAGATCTCTCATAGGGAATGAACAGAGTCCTAACAAGCTCAACCTTCTGCTGGATTGATTAGGGTTCAGGGGCCCCTCTTGTAGTCAGACCCCCAATGATCAGCATGTAAGCCCCCTATCCTGTGCCATGGTCATCTTAAAGGGACAGAGATCGCTCGATGCAACCAATCAGATAATAAAATGGAAAAGATGAAGATTTTCCAATAAATTTCAATGATACATCTACTAAACAGAACCAAAGCCAAACACTTTGGACCCAATTAATATGTCAAGCCCAAAGACAATGACAGGGAGGGGGCACCGTGCAGCTTCTATATGGAGGCGTCTCCGATACTTATAGTATAATGTTCAGTATATACAATGTATATATGTAACAGAACCAGCTCATGCATCTACAAAGGGTTTGGGTCAGACAACTATGAGCTCATTGACCCTACAAAAGCAACCGTAAGGTCACGGCACTTCACCCCTTCACCCCCAGAAAGCACAGAGTGTACATGTTCATGTCTTTACATGATGGGGGCGAGGAAAGATATGTTTGACTTTTACAGATCAAGTACAAGTTTATGAGCTCAGAAGCCTTTACTGGAAAGTTACTTTTGATTGGTTGAAAACATTTTAACTCAAGCTCCGCCTACGTGAGGAAAGACTTCAGCAGGAATGGGAAGTCCAATGACTTTAAAGGAAATCTACCACCAGGATGAAGGATTGTAAACCAAGCTCACAGACATACTGTTGTCTGCCCCCTCTGGTAGGATCTGCTCTTCTTTTAGCTTCTTATGCCCTGTTTTTTTTAAAGGCTTTTAAAATTATGCAAATGAGCCTGAGTGGCTCCATTAACACTTATGGAGCCCTTAAGGCACATTTGCATAATTTTTAAGCTTTTTTTTCTCTTAAAAACAAGGGCGTAGGAAGCTTAAATTAGAGCTGATCCTGCCATAGTGGGTGCAGACCAGTATGTCAGTGTGCTTGGTTTACAATCCTTCATCCTGGTGGTAGATGTCCTTTAATTGTATCATCCATCGAACTAAGTGGATTGGGGATAGGTCAGTTTGGTGGGAGAACTCCTTTAAGATTTGGGATGTGCAATGCATACTGGGTAGATGTAACACACATAGCAGGTACAGACATAATCAGACTTTAATTTGGGGTTGCACCCCCTTAAATTATTTGGTAACGCTAAGTACAAAGCGCACGTGTCACACAACAAATAACGTACATACAGAGGATAGAGGCGAGCGACGTACCACACGAGAACGAGGAAAAGAAAAGGAGACAATGTCGCTAAATGTAAACAATGTGGTCGCGCAAAACCCCACGCGGAGTCATGTGACCGCCAGACACACGGGTTATACATGTAACAGGGGGGCGCGGAGTGTAGCATCAGACACTGTATTACCGTATACAGCCCATAGATTATCTACATATAATGTCCAGTGACCTTACAGATACGTATAGTGCAGGTATTCTACTCCAGCTACTCACGGGGCAGCATTCAAAATCATCGCTACGCTACTTTAAAGGGAACCTGTCAGCAGGCGAGACTATGTAAACTGCAGTCAGTGTTATTGTCCCTGGTGAGATGTGTAATTATACCCTCTGTGTATGCTGTTAGTAGCAGCAGGACTGTTAAATAGGATTTATATTCCTGGATTGCAGCTTCTGCACTTGGGAGTGTGTCCTCACACTGCTGCGCTCTGTACTCTACAGACAGTGTTAGGTATGGTCCCTAGAGGGATGTGTGATAATATCTTTGTGTAGGTTGTTAGTAGCAGCAGGACTGTAAAATTTGATTTATATTCCTGGACTGCAGCTTCTCCGGATGCACTGGGGGACGTGTCCTCTCACTGCTCTACTCTGTGCTCTCTACACCCAGCATTAGGTATTGTCCCTAGATGTCTAATCAAAAACATTATCTAAGTAGCAGCAGGACTGTGATATATGGATTTATATTCCAGGATTGTAGCTTCTCCAGGAGCACTTTGGTGTGTTCTCACACTGCTGTGCTCTTTGCAGCAAGTGTTATTAATGACCCTAGAGAGATGTGAACATATACCTCTGTGTATTTTCTTAGTAGCAGCAGGACTGTGCTGGGTACTATCCTTGGACAGTTGTGTAATCATACCATTATGTATTTTCTTAGTAGCAGCAGGACTGTGCTGGGTACTATCCCTGGACAGTTGTGTAATCATACCATTATGTATGTTGTTAGTAGCAGCAGGACTGTGAAATATGATCTATATTCCAGGATTGTAGCTTCTCCGAGTGCCGTTAATCATACTGCTGTGCTCGTACCTCTATGTTTCGAGTTGCTCCTCCCGTTTGCATTACATCTAAAGTAAAAATCTGGTAGGAGATAAGCGCAGAAAGGCTACGCAGAGCTGTGGGGACATGCCCCCAGTGCACTCGGAGAAGTTATTGGAATATAAATCCATATTTCACAGTCCTGCTGCTACTAACATACACAAAATCCTGATTACACATCTCTCCCGGGACAATACATAACACTGGTTGCCGTTTACATGGTCCCTTTCTTTGCTGTAAGAGTTGTTTGCCCTGACTCTTCCATAAGATGCCGAGTGTGCATGTATTCCTATGAGGGAGGATGGAATAAGTGACTGCTAGACATCACTTATCTCCACCATAATCCGTCTTACCCCCAAATTCTTCCAATTAAGGAGACTCGGGACGCCCTCAGTCATCGGGTCCTGTCAGATCTTCCTCCTATGAGAATGTTTAGTTCTGAGACAACATCTGCCCCTGCTGCTTCAGTGTCTCCCATTACCATGTTCAGGGTTATGCAACCTGATGTAAAGGATGTCTCCCATAATGCATTGCAGCATAGCACGGGGCTGTCGGCCGGTTCACCTGGCTACCGGCAGAATTCTGAGCGCAGCTCTGGAGGTGTCTGGAGCGGGAGACGTGGGGTCACTGAAAGTTACACATTTCCTCCCCACTATATCCAGCTTATTTCTAGAAGAATCGGGAGAAAGCCCCTTCCATCCCGGATCACGGCCCACGTCACCTACATGTATGGTCCCATTCCGCAAGGAGGGGGGAGGGAGGGACATGCAGCACCAACACAGCAAAGTCTACCCCATGTATGATATGACAACGACGATATCTGCAGTGATCATGCTAGAGACATTTTGGAGAAGAGGAGGCGGAGGTGGGGGGCAGTGGGTGGGCACAAGCCGGTCGGCGCCTTAGACCATGAACCGATGCTCTTTGCCGTCGTGGGCCATGAGGATGACGTTGCGGTTGGAGGTCCAGATGAGTCTGGCCAGTCTCAGGGCGTTGAGTGAGCCGGGGGAGGCTGGTTGGACGGGGGGCACCTGGTAGGTTTTAATACAACGCAGCTGAGGGGCGGAGTTTAGCATCCCGATACTTCCCAGCAATGACGTGTTCATCTACGAGACAAAAATCACAAAAAAAACATTATAAAAATAACAGCACAGAACAGAGTATAAGAGCATTACTCATATATACCCAACACCGTGTATTAGGCAGAGCGTGCATGTGTTCTGAATGGGGAGAAGGGTGTAAGTCCCAGAATTAACACTCCAGGACGTATCATACTGCCCCCCACACCCAGACACGGGGGCTCCAAGTGCAGGAAATGATAGTTTAGGGGGCAGGTAACAAAATGATTGCTCCTGTTTCTGGTTCCTGCGGCACTGCACTTCCCGGGAGGGTGCTGAGCCAATCACAGGCTGAGGTGGGTCAATGCACCGGTCACTCATTGGCTCACCAGCCTCCTAGGAAGTGCAGCGCAGAAGAAACGAGACGTTCACCGAAACCCCTTTAATTCATGAAGTAAGACACCCTTAAAGGAAATCTACCACCAGGGTGGAGGATTGTAAACCAAGTACACTTACATGCTGGTGGGCGCCCCCTCTGGCTGGATCCGCTCTTCATTTAGCTTTTTATGCCTGAGTGGCTCCGGGCCCCATAGCTGTTAACGGAGCCTGCCTTACATAATATTTACAGCCTATTTTTGTAAAAATGGAGGACATAAGGAGCTGTAAAAAGAGCAGATTCTGCCAGAGGGGGTGCCCACCAGTATGTCAGTGTGCTTGGTTTACAATCCTTCATCCTGGTGGTAGATTTCCTTTAAATCTGATCAATCTAACAAACTTAATGACATATTTCTAAAACTAAACTTAAAAATCCTGGATAACAATCAGTAGTGACTGTACAGGGCCACACCCACTTGGTAATTTATTCATTTATTTAAAGGAGTAATGGCACAAATGAAAATGTATTAAATTTCAGGGATGTCAGGAGATGGGAGAGGCGCTGATACAGGGATGTAGCAGAGCTGCATATGTCATACTTTAGGAAAACATTGATACAGTGTTTCTGTGCAGTATACACTTAAAGGGGTTGGCCGGTGTAGTAAAGTTGTTCTTTACCCACTAATCGGTGTTGGGCCCCAGTGAGATCGGGGAACCTGTTACACCGGGTGAGGAAAAGGCAATCTCATCATGTGCACGGGGGCTCCATCTCACAGAGTGGAGTACAACATAGAGCACTGCTGAGCAGTCACATAAACCAAGAACAGAGCAGTCAGCAAGAATGTGATGTTGTAATCATTGGACATCCACCAATCAGTGAGCTACCCTCTTAGCCTGTGGATAGAGGAAACTACACACCTTGACCCAACTTCTTTAAAGGGAATGTCCCAAGTTTCATAGTTATCCTCTATCTACAATATCGGGGGTAACAAGTCTGACCGCTAGGATCACCGACCGCTTGTGGACTTGGGCCACCCCCTTTAAGACAATGCAGAAGGTGAGATTATAGGGTGACCTCTGTGTATTACATGTAGCACATGTGATGGATGTGTGTAGATGCCGCAGAGATGGATTGGATCCTGATTGGGCAGTGGAGGAGCACAAGACACTTCGGGTTGTTCGTTCTGCGCAGCGCGTTGGTGTCAGGGGGTGTAGATCCAGGCGTTTCGGGCACCACTGACATTTTCACAATGTAAATCATGTTGAGTAATAGACCTTTTAAGATGACAAATGTTCCTGATTTTCCTACATTAGTCATTAACAAGTCCCGCGCCACAAGGGTCCGAGGGGTCTGTGGCCTCTGTCGTTACTATATGGTTACATAACACAAAGCAACTGCAGCAACATTAAAGGGATCCTCAGTCTCTATCACTGATGAGAACATTTTGGCTGTAGGTGCTTGATGTCCTGCAGCGCCTCTACAGGGGAAATTGTGTATTACACAGTGTCCATTCACATCAGTGAGGTCATAGTCACCACAAAGAGTATAAACCCTCCTACATACACAGTGCTACATCTTGTATTATACTCCAGAGCTGCACTCACTGTACATACATGACATTACTTATCCTGTACTGATCCTGAGTTACATCCTGTATTATACCCCAGAGCTGCACTCACTATTCTGCTGCTGGTGCAGTCACTATGTACATACATGACATTACTTATCCTGTACTGATCCTGAGTTACATCCTGTATTATACTCCAGAGCTGCACTCACTATTCTGCTGCTGGTGCAGTCACTGTGTACACACATGACATTACTTATCCTGTACTGATCCTGAGTTACATCCTGTATTATACCCCAGAGCTGCACTCACTATTCTACTGCTGGTGCAGTCACTGTGTACATACATGACATTACTTATCCTGTACTGATCCTGAGTTACATCCTGTATTATACTCCAGAGCTGCACTCACTATTCTGCTGCTGGAGCAGTCACTGTGTACACACATGACATTACTTATCCTGTACTGATCCTGAGTTACATCTTGTATTATACTCCAGAGCTGCACTCACTATTCTGCTGCTGGTGCAGTCACTGTGTACATACATGACATTACTTATCCTGTACTGATCCTGAGTTACATCCTGTATTATACTCCAGAGCTGCACTCACTATTCTGCTGCTAGTGCAGTCACTGTGTACATACATGACATTACTTATCCTGTACTGATCCTGAGTTACATCCTGTATTATACTCCAGAGCTGCACTCACTATTCTGCTGCTGGGGCAGTCACTGTGTACATACATGACATTACTTATCCTGTACTGATCCTGAGTTACATCCTGTATTATACTCCAGAGCTGCACTCACTATTCTGCTGCTAGTGCAGTCACTGTGTACATACAATCCAGAATATAAGGTCAGAAAAAAGCCTTTCTTGTCCCTGTGCTGGTAATGACGGTGTTTTCTCTTCTGCATCTTCCATGTCTGATCAGGCATGTTACCTTTGTCTCTATGGGTAATCTAGATGGTCCTAAACAATGGTAGCGGCGGTTGGGGGGGAGGAGGTTGGGGGTCTCTGTCCCATAAGTCTGTGCTCTGTCTTTTTATCTCGGTCACAGCTGTAGTATACGGCGTTACACTTTAATCCCAGTCAAACCTGTTAGAAATCTGGGCTCAGCTGGTGATCTCCTCCGTGATAATCCTATATCCATCACAGGCTGAGAGCATTACCTGATCACCTCAGTGAGCACCAGGGGGGCACAATATACAGCACCTTCTACTGTCACTATGAGGGTTGTCTCTAGCTGCCATGTATGTACACAGTGACTGCACCAGCAGAATAGTGAGTGCAGCTCTGGGGTATAATACAGGATATAACTCAGGATCAGTACAGGATAAGTAATGTCATGTATGTACAGTGACTGCACCAGCAGCAGAATAGTGAGTGCAGCTCTGGAGTATAATACAGGATGTAACTCAGGATCAGTACAGGATAAGTAATGTCATGTATGTGCACTGTGACTGCACCAGCAGCAGAATAGTGAGTGCAGCTCTGGAGTATAATACAGGATGTAACTCAGGATCAGTACAGGATAAGTAATGTCATGTATGTGCACAGTGACTGCACCAGCAGCAGAATAGTGAGTGCAGCTCTGGGGTATAATACAGGATGTAACTCAGGATCAGTACAGGATAAGTAATGTCATGTATGTACACAGTGACTGCACCAGCAGCAGAATAGTGAGTGCAGCTCTGGAGTATAATACAGGATGTAACTCAGGATCAGTACAGGATAAGTAATGTCATGTATGTACACAGTGACTGCACCAGCAGCAGAATAGTGAGTGCAGCTCTGGGGTATAATACAGGATGTAACTCAGGATCAGTACAGGATGAGTAATGTCATGTATGTACACAGTGACTGCACCAGCAGAATAGTGAGTGCAGCTCTGGGGTATAATACAGGATATAACTCAGGATCAGTACAGGATAAGTAATGTCATGTATGTACAGTGACTGCACCAGCAGCAGAATAGTGAGTGCAGCTCTGGAGTATAATACAGGATGTAACTCAGGATCAGTACAGGATAAGTAATGTCATGTATGTGCACTGTGACTGCACCAGCAGCAGAATAGTGAGTGCAGCTCTGGGGTATAATACAGGATGTAACTCAGGATCAGTACAGGATAAGTAATGTCATGTATGTACACAGTGACTGCACCAGCAGCAGAATAGTGAGTGCAGCTCTGGAGTATAATACAGGATGTAACTCAGGATCAGTACAGGATAAGTAATGTCATGTATGTACACAGTGACTGCACCAGCAGCAGAATAGTGAGTGCAGCTCTGGGGTATAATACAGGATGTAACTCAGGATCAGTACAGGATGAGTAATGTCATGTATGTACACAGTGACTGCACCAGCAGCAGAATAGTGAGTGCAGCTCTGGGGTATAATACAGGATGTAACTCAGGATCAGTACAGGATAAGTAATGTCATATATGTACACAGTGACTGAACCAGCAGCAGAATAGTGAGTGCAGCTCTGGAGTATAATACAGGATGTAACTCAGAATCAGTACAGGATAAGTAATGTCATGTATGTACACAGTGACTGCACAAGCAGCAGAATAGTGAGTGCAGCTCTGGAATATAATACAGGATGTAACTCCGGATCAGTACAGGATAAGTAATGTCATGTATGTACACAGTGACTGCACCAGTAGCAGAATAGTGAGTGCAGCTCTGAAGTATAATACAGGATGTAACTCAGGATCAGTACAGGATAAGTAATGTCATGTATGTACAGTGACTGCACCAGCAGCAGAATAGTGAGTGCAGCTCTGGAGTATAATACAGGATGTAACTCAGGATCAGTACAGGATAAGTAATGTCATGTATGTACAGTGACTGCACCAGCAGCAGAATAGTGAGTGCAGCTCTGGAGTATAATACAGGATGTAACTCAGGATCAGTACAGGATAAGTAATGTCATGTATGTACACAGTGACTGCACCAGTAGCAGAATAGTGAGTGCAGCTCTGAAGTATAATACAGGATGTAACTCAGGATCAGTACAGGATAAGTAATGTCATGTATGTACAGTGACTGCACCAGCAGCAGAATAGTGAGTGCAGCTCTGGAGTATAATACAGGATGTAACTCAGGATCAGTACAGGATAAGTAATGTCATGTATGTACAGTGACTGCACCAGCAGCAGAATAGTGAGTGCAGCTCTGGAGTATAATACAGGATGTAACTCAGGATCAGTACAGGATAAGTAATGTCATGTATGTACACAGTGACTGCACCAGTAGCAGAATAGTGAGTGCAGCTCTGAAGTATAATACAGGATGTAACTCAGGATCAGTACAGGATAAGTAATGTCATGTATGTACAGTGACTGCACCAGCAGCAGAATAGTGAGTGCAGCTCTGGGAGTATAATACAGGATGTAACTCAGGATCAGTACAGGATAAGTAATGTCATGTATGTACACAGTGACTGCACCAGTAGCAGAATAGTGAGTGCAGCTCTGAAGTATAATACAGGATGTAACTCAGGATCAGTACAGGATAAGTAATGTCATGTATGTACAGTGACTGCACCAGCAGCAGAATAGTGAGTGCAGCTCTGGAGTATAATACAGGATGTAACTCAGGGTCAGTACAGGATAAGTAATGTCATGTATGTACACAGTGACTGCACCAGCAGCAGAATAGTGAGTGCAGCTCTGGGGTATAATACAGGATATAACTCAGGATCAGTACAGGATAAGTAATGTCATGTATGTACACAGTGACTGCACCAGCAGCAGAATAGTGAGTGCAGCTCTGGAGTATAATACAGGATGTAACTCAGGATCAGTACAGGATAAGTAATGTCATGTATGTACACAGTGACTGCACCAGCAGCAGAATAGTGAGTGCAGCTCTGGGGTATAATACAGGATATAACTCAGGATCAGTACAGGATAAGTAATGTCATGTATATACACAGTGACTGCACCAGCAGCAGAATAGTGAGTGCAGCTCTGGAGTATTATATATAATTCATTCTTCACTTCATTCTTTTACAAATTTCTGGAAACCTCTATGTGAGCCTAGAGCAGTCAGTCCCTCTGTGGTCTCTTGTGGTGACGGTGATTACGATCAATCAGATACGGGGCTGATCATCCTGTGTATGAGGTGTAGGAGGTAAACACTGCACTAATCCTTAATTACTCGGCTGTAAAATAGGAGCGTATTAAATCATTACACTACACGGAGCGCTGCTCTGAGGAAACCGGAGATGAGCGGGAGCCCTGGGATCGATCACCATACAATCCCTGCTCATATTAATTAGCTTCATATGTTTATCATTGGTGTAAGGGGCGCAGGTAACCGCAGCGCTGAGATCAGGGGGGAGGCTATAACCATATTCTAGCTCATAGCTCAGCACTGGAGCTGTGTACACCGGACCCGTCTGTGCAGACTCTATTGGGTCCTGACAATCATAGGTCAGAGCAGAGAAAAATGGCCCAAGTTTTTAGGTTTCCCCTAATCACTGTATAGGGGTTTTCTGGACTTCTTGAAAACTCCTCTAACTAAAAGGCAAAAATTCCTACCGTTTTGTGTTCACAGCCCCTACCTAGAACCTGCTGTAGTCTGACCCTACAGTCACGTATTCCCTATATTTCCCTTAGCCGCCTCTTTCCATGAAATAATGACAACAGTAAAATCCGGAAGATACAATGGGGAATACAAGGGGAGGATCAGACTACACAGGGTTTGTTTGTAGTCTGTAACCTTGGAGACACATATGGTCTGCAGAGGAGCTGTATTAACACAATGATAGTGGACAGTTATTATCAAGACTATTTGCTACATGTACAGATGTATTTTTGCTTATACCTAAAGTCAAAAGTCACTAAAGTAAATCCCATAAGGGTCCCTGCACATAGTTCTCAAGGAAATTTCAGTGTTTAATTCCTGTGGACAGGAATCAGTTTTTGGTCATGTGATGTCACACAGGTGCACGGCTTGTTATATCCCTGGTCATGTGATGTCATACAGGTGCACGGCTCGTTATATCCCTGGTCATGTGATGTCATACAGGTGCACGGCTCGTTATATCCCTGTACATGTGATGTCACACAGGTGCACGGCTCGTTGTATCCCTGGTTATGTGATGTCACACAGGTGCAGGCTTGTTACATCCCTGGTCATGTGATGTCACACAGGTGCATGGCTCATTATATCCCTGGTCATGTGATGTCACACAGGTGCGCTGCTCGTTATATCCCTGGTCATGTGATGTCATACAGGTGCACGGCTCGTTGTATCCCTGGTCATGTGATGTCACACAGGTGCACGGCTCGTTATATCCCTGGTCATGTGATGTCATACAGGTGCACGGCTCGTTATATATCCCTGGTCATGTGATGTCATACAGGTGCACGGCTCGTTGTATCCCTGGTTATGTGATGTCACACAGGTGCACGGCTTGTTACATCCCTGGTCATGTGATGTCACACAGGTGCATGGCTCATTATATCCCTGGTCATGTGATGTCACACAGGTGCACGGCTCGTTATATCCCTGGTCATGTGATGTCATACAGGTGCACGGCTCGTTGTATCCCTGGTTATGTGATGTCACACAGGTGCACGGCTTGTTACATCCCTGGTCATGTGATGTCACACAGGTGCATGGCTCATTATATCCCTGGTCATGTGATGTCACACAGGTGCACGGCTCGTTATATCCCTGGTCATGTGATGTCATACAGGTGCACGGCTCGTTGTATCCCTGGTTATGTGATGTCACACAGGTGCACGGCTTGTTACATCCCTGGTCATGTGATGTCACACAGGTGCGCTGCTCGTTGTATCCCTGGTCGTGTGATGTCACACAGGTGCACGGCTCGTTATATCCCTGGTCGTGTGATGTCACACAGGTGCACGGCTCGTTATATCCCTGGTCATGTGATGTCACACAGGTGCACGGCTCGTTGTATCCCTGGTTATGTGATGTCACACAGGTGCACCGATCGCTTTATTAATGGTCATGTAATGTCACACAGGTGCACGGCTCATTATATCCCTTATCATGTAATGTCACACAAGTGCACAGCTCATTATATTCTTGTGTGACCAGGGATCTTTTTTTTTATCTGCAGGAAGGAAAGTGTATTGGGAAATTGTATAACTTTTCATAATAAAGACATTAGTAATTACTTGCTGAAAGAGGACAAGCCCTTTAAAGGAAATATACTAATTGTTTTTATGCATTATAAACTAAACATAACATGAGAATGCTGTAGCGACACGGATGCAGATACATATCTTGCTTAATCCCTGAGCTGAGTGGGTTTGCTCAAAAAATAAATTATAAAATTTAGGACCTTGGGAAAGCTGGGTGCAGACTGTCTTCCGTGCATAAACACATTACTTCCAGATACATGAAGCTGCCTGAACTGTCCAGGCATTACTAATCAACCTGAGCTGGATGACTCATACACAGCAGCAGGGGGATGGTGCAACGATTGATTACTTCTGCCTTTCAGAGACAACAGAGTGATTACAGCATTCTCTGGAGCAGTGCATAATTAGGGTAAGAGGAGAAGCGCTGGGGCAGCCACAGGAGCGACAGAGCCTCATTATCATAATTTTATAATTGTTTTTCCAGCAAAATCACTCAGCTCAGGGATTAAACAAGATATGTTTCTGCATCATTGTAGCTTCAGCATTCTCAAGGTATGTGTGGTTCATAATGCATCAAATCACATGGTAGATTTCCTATAAATAATCTTGCACGAACATACACACAGGGGGAGATTCATCAGCAATGTCTGAGAGCAGAGCTGTTCTAGTTGCCCAATGTCAACCAATCAGAGCTTCATTTTAATAAAATGAAAGCTGAGCTCTGATTGGTTGCCAGGAGCAGCTAGGACACTTTGTATAACTCTCCCCCATAGACACTATACAGCAGCGGGTTTACAACCTGTGGTTCTACATATAATGCACGACTACAACTCCCAGCATGCCCGGACAATGTGTGACAGCAACCCGGAAAGCCACCTGTTGGAGGTGACGGCTACCTACCAACCCCAAGGACCCCAGCATTACCTGCCAAAAGGAGATGTGGCTGTCTTTGTTGGAGTAAGTAGCGAGATATCGTCCATCGGGGGCGAAGGAGACGGCTGTGATTGGTCCTTTGTGGCCGTGAATATTCTGCAAAACAAATAACAGAGATACAAATACATGAAACAATGAAGAAAAGTTACAAAGACAAATAAAAAACCGTAAAGTGATAGAATTTCCCTGCCCGCGGCTTCTCGTGACTCTCGCTACTGCACGACATATGAAATAACGGAGGCGTTGGCGGTTTGCGGCACGGGCTGTCGGGGCGCGGGTTCTGCGGTGTGAACGCTCCACAAGTTTACGGCTTTGATTTGGAGTGTAAACAAGTCCAGCTGCACCCCCCCTCCGATCCCACCATTGTCCAAAGGTTTCTTAATCCGAGAGGCTCTTGATGTGTGATGAGGAGCGCGGCCTCGGCGCCCGGCGTCTTACACGGCTTCCTGAGCCGCTCTGCTACACCAAACGGCATAACTTATGGCCGCCGCTTTGATACAACTTTGCGACACGACATTCCATCTGTTTGAAGGGGAAGAAGCGGTTCCACTGGATAATCGTCTCATCAAATCCTCGACTGTGCGAACAAAGACCTCCCGCTACCACGAAGCTTTCATATCAGTGTGCCGGGAGATGTAGCAGAGCTCAGCGTGTTGCTAGCTACATTATATCACAATGACTGTGCTAGATGACACACTCCCCTCTACTACATCTTCCATATCAGTGCACTTAGATGTAGCAGAGCTCAGTGTGTATGAGCAGTATATCACAATTACTAAGTTAGATGACACATTCCCCTCTGCTACATCTTTCATATCAGAGCACTTAGATGTAGCAGAGCTCAGAGCACTTAGATGTAGCAGAGCTCAGAGCACTTAGATGTAGCAGGGCTGACTGTGTATGAGTGGTATATCACAATTACTGTGTTAAATGACAAATTCCCCTCTACTACATCGTTCACACCAGAGCATCAAGATGTAGCAGAGCTCAGTATGCTTGAGTAGTATATCAAAATTACTGTGCTAGATGACAAACTCCCCTCTGCTACATCTTCCATATCAGTGAACTTTCGGTCATGCATAGACGTAGCAGTGCTCAGTGTGTACAAGCAGTACAGGCAGTCCCCGGGTTACAAACAAGATAGGGTCTGTAGGTTTGTTCTTAAGTTGAATTTGTATGCAAGTCGGAACCGTATACTTTATCATTGTAACCCCAGACAGAACTTTTTTGGTCTCTGTGACAATTGGATTTTAAAAATGTTGGGTTGTCACAAGAACCAGGATTAACAATAAATCTTCATTACAGACGCCTGTGATATCTGTTATAGATGATTATTATAGTCTAGGACTAAAGTACAGTAAGTTACCAACATCCAGAGGTCCGTTTGTAACTAGGGGTCGTATGTAAGTCGAGTGTTCTTAAGTAGGGGACCGCCTGTATATCACAATTGCTAAGCTAGATGACACACTCCCCTCTACTACATCTTTCATATTAGAGCAGTCACATGTAGCAGAGCTAAGTGTGTATGCAGTTTATCACAATTACTGTGCTAGATGACAAACTCCCCCACTGCTACATCTTCCATATCACTGTATTTTTGGTCATGCATAGATGTAGCAGAGCTAAGTGTGTACAAGTGGTATATCACAATTACTAAGCTAGATGACACACTCCACCCTGCTACATCCTGCATAACAGAGCACTTAGATGTAGCAGAGATCCGTGTGTATGAGCAGTATATCACAATTGTTAAGCTAGATGACAAACTCCCCTCTGCTACATCTTCCTTATCAGTGCACTTTGGGCCACGCACAGATGTAGCATGCTCACTTAGCTCTTTCGCTTTACCTATATTCCTATGTAAAACTCCAAGTGATAATCTCAGCGGTGCTATATCTACATAGCGCCCCCTGAAGCCAGCAAGAATTTATAGCGGCGTAAGGACCATTTGCAGGTGTAGCAGAGGGGAGTTTTTCGCTTCACCTTTTACAGTCAGTATAGGATGGATCTATTGTACTAGGTTGAAGAATGCGTAACTGCTCATCCTGAGCCTTCTGATTCATGGATAAAATGCAATAACTACTGAGAACAAGGAAAGGGACTCTTAAAGGGGCCCTCCACTAATACATATTGCGCTGCTTTGAAGTCGTGCCGGCTTCTATTGATTTCTATGTAAACAGATTTGTCCCTACAGTTGGTTACATGAATGTGGTTAAAGGCAAAGCAGCACAGCGCCCCCCACAGTTATAACAGAGGAAATGATAATGCAAAGATGTTCCTTAGTTATCGTTACACGGCAGCAGAACTTACGATCCACATTAAAGGCGACAGAACGGGAAGTATAGTGGCCATAGCAGGGAATTACAGCTTCCAATCAAGTGACTAGAGCAGAGCTGCACTTCTCTGGCACCACCACTGTACAGGGATGGCGCTCTCTGCTTCCCGATGCAACCACTGTACAAGTAACAGATGATCAGAGTGCGGTTCTTGTCTTGGATCTCATATTGATGGTCTTAGTAGACCAGACATCCCCTTTAAGAGACTGAAAACTCTATTAAACCTGTTGTTGACCAATGGACAATCACTCCAGGGACAATACTTAACACCGACTGCAGGGAGGTAAGAGCACAGCAGTGTGAGGACCCACCCCTGATGCACTTGGAGAAACTACAACCCTAGAATATGAGTCCATATATCACAGTCCTGCTGCTACTCGCACACACACGTTGGAATGAATACACAGATATCCCGGGACAATACCAAACACTGGCTGCAGAGAGCACAGCAGTGTGAGGATCCACCCCGAAGCACTTGGAGAAACTACAATCCTGGAATATAAATCACAGTCCTGCTGCTACTAACAACACAAACATAGGTCTGATTACACATCTCTCTGAGGACAATACCGGACACTAACTACAGAGAGCACAGCAGTGTGAGGACACGGCCACCGGTGCACTTAGAGAAACTCCAATCCTGGAATATAAATCCATATATCACAGTCCTGCTGCTACTAACACACACACACAGGTATGAATACATAGATATCCAGGGACAATAACAAACACTGGCTGAAGAGAGCACAGCAGTTTGAGGACCAATTGGCCAATCAAACAATTTTACAGTGTTGCAATTTTCTTGTTGCAAACATTTGATGATAACCCTATGAGGACCCGCTGTGGAGATCATACCGTCTGGGACCCAGCTTTCCCAGAAACAGATAAAGGTAATAAAACACTTATGTAAGCCTAGAGCATCAGTGAGGATCTCTGCGCCGTATCTGTGGATTGTGCTTCCCTCCAGCCATGCAGGGCTCATGTCATTATTCAGCCTGGGCTCCCAATGACGTCTCAAAGTGACCTTGAGGCGCGGGGCTACAGCACATCTACCAGTGACACTCCGGGCACCGCCTGTCACTCAATATCTGTCTCTCATTTGTTACAAGCCCCCCCCCCATCACCTCATTACAAGCTCCAACTTCCAGGGCAAATAGCAAACAGCAGGGAAAACCTACACAGGATCTGGGGGCAGCTCCGGAGTATAATACAGGATAAGTAATGTCATGTATGTACACAGTGACTGCACCAGCAGCAGAATAGTGAGTGCAGCTCTGGAGTATAATACAGGATAAGTAATGTAATGTATGTACACAGTGACTGCACCAGCAGCAGATAGTGAGTGCAGCTCTGGAGTATAATACAGGATGTAACTCAGGATCAGTACAGGACAAGTAATGTCATGTATGTACACAGTGACTGCACCAGAAGCAGAATACTGAGTGCAGCTCTGGGGTATAATACAGGATGTAACTCAGGATCAGTACAGGATAAGTAATGTCATGTATGTACAGTGACTGCACCAGCAGCAGAATAGTGAGTGCAGCTCTGGAGTATAATACAGGATGTAACTCAGGATCAGTACAGGATAAGTAATGTCATGTATGTACACAGTCACTGCACCAGCACCAGAATAGTGAGTGCAGCTCTGGGGTATAATACAGGATGTAACTCAGGATCAGTACAGCATAAGTAATGTCATGTATGTACACAGTGACTGCACCAGCAGCAGAATAGTAAGTGCAGCTCTGGAGTATAACACAGGATGTAACTCAGGATCAGTACAGGATAAGTAATGTCATGTATGTACAGTGACTGCACCAGCAGCAGAATAGTGAGTGCAGCTCTGGGGTATAATACAGGATGTAGCTCAGGATCAGTACAGGATAAGTAATGTCATGTATGTACACAGTGACTGCACCAGCAGCAGAATAGTGAGTGCAGCTCTGGGGTATAATACAGGATGTAGCTCAGGATCAGTACAGGATAAGTAATGTCATGTATGTACACAGTGACTGCACCAGCAGCAGAATAGTGAGTACAGCTCTGGGGTATAATACAGGATGTAACTCAGGATCAGTACAGGATAAGTAATGTCATGTATGTACACAGTGACTGCACCAGCAGCAGAATAGTGAGTGCAGCTCTGGGGTATAATACAGGATGTAACTCAGGATCAGTACAGGATAAGTAATGTCATGTATATACACAGTGACTGCACCAGCACCAGAATAGTGAGTGCAGCTCTGGGGTATAATACAGGATGTAACTCAGGATCAGTACAGCATAAGTAATGTCATGTATGTACACAGTGACTGCACCAGCAGCAGAATAGTAAGTGCAGCTCTGGAGTATAACACAGGATGTAACTCAGGATCAGTACAGGATAAGTAATGTCATGTATGTACAGTGACTGCACCAGCAGCAGAATAGTAAGTGCAGCTCTGGGGTATAATACAGGATGTAACTCAGGATCAGTACAGGATAAGTAATGTCATGTATGTACACAGTGACTACACCAGCAGCAGAATAGTGAGTGCAGCTCTGGAGTATAATACAGGATGTAACTCAGGATCAGTACAGGATAAGTAATGTCATGTATGTACACAGTGACTGCACCAGCAGCAGAATAGTGAGTGCAGCTCTGGGGTATAATACAGGATGTAACTCAGGATCAGTACAGGATAAGTAATGTCATGTATGTACACAGTGACTGCACCAGCAGCAGAATAGTGAGTGCAGCTCTGGAGTATAATACAGGATGTAACTCAGGATCAGTAAAAGATTATTACTAGTAGTTTCTATTACATACATACATTATATTCTAAGCTGTACATCTTGAGAACTGTCCGGCACATTGTAACACTCCTGATAGGAAGCACGGATGATACCTCCTGTGAGTGAGGCGCTCGTCTCTGCTACCTCTGTGCTGGGAGCCTCACTATTGCTGGCAGCGATGGCTACAAGTCACAGTGACAGAGCGGCCCCAGGAGTCCTCACCAAGGAGCTAAATATCCCTGTTAGCGGGGTCCCAGCCCTGGGGGTCTCAGCTCTGGCCGAGGAGACAATGAAAATCATCAGAGTGGGATTATTTATTAATGACGCTGCAGCGGGCGCCAGATTAATCACAGTAACAATCCTCCGCTCCTCCAGCCTCTGCTGTTTGGCCCCAGGTTTCTTTTTGGGAAAAAGAGACAATGATGAATGGCCACCGATGCCACGGACATCGGGCATCACATGATCTCGGCTAAAAACAGAAGAGATGTAGCAGAGCTGAACTGGTCACTGATCTGTTTGGGACTGTAACTTTAATGAACTGTAAATTAAAGGGATTTTCCAGTCTAAGGCTACATTCACACTGCCGTATGGGGGGCGTATATATACGGCAGTGTGAATGTAGCCTTAATATGATAGTGAAGACCTATAATCGGGAGCAAATGTGTGGGGTCCGGGCACCTCTGGTACTAAAGCTCCGACCACAGTTTAGTGGCCATGTCAGGGCGCTGCAGTTCAAATGTGACAAATTCCTAATTACAGGGTAAAAACATACATAGGGAACCTGTCAGCAGTGAGGACCATGCAGAATGCAGATAGTGTTATGTATTGTCCATGGAGAGATGTGTAATCATTTGTGTGTGTGTGTTGTTTGTAGCAGCAGGACTGTGAAATATACATTATATATATACACTCACCGGCCACTTTATTAGGTACACCATGCTAGTAACGGGTTGGACCCCCTTTTGCCTTCAGAACTGCCTCAATTCTTCGTGGCATAGATACAACAAGGTGCTGGAAGCTCCTCAGAGATTTTGGTCCATATTGACATGATGGCATCACACAGTTGCCGCTGATTTGTCGGCTGCACATCCATGATGCGAATCTCCCGTTCCACCACATCCCAAAGATGCTCTATTGGATTGAGATCTGGTGACTGTGGAGGCCATTTGAGTACAGTGACCTCATTGTCATGTTCAAGAAACCAGTCTGAGATGATTCCAGCTTTATGACATGGCGCATTGTCCTGCTGAAAGTAGCCATCAGATGTTACAGGGTACATTGTGGTCATAAAGGGATGGACATGGTCAGCAACAATACTCAGGTAGGCTGTGGCGTTGTACCAAGGGGCCCAAAGACACCATGACACCACCACCACCAGCCTGAGCCGCTGATACAAGGCAGGATGGATCCATGACACCAGCACCACCAGCCTGACCCGCTGATACAAGGCAGGATGGATCCATGCTTTCATGTTGTTGACGCCAAATTCTGACCCTACCATCCGAATGTCGCAGCAGAAATCGAGACTCATCAGACCAGGCAACGTTTTTCCAATCTTCTACTGTCCAATTTCGATGAGCTTGTGCAAATTGTAGCCTCAGTTTCCTGTTCTTAGCTGAAAGGAGTGGCACCCGGTGTGGTCTTCTGCTGCTCTAGCCCATCTGCCTCAAAGTTGGACGTACTGTGCGTTCAGAGATGCTCTTCTGCCTACCTTGGTTGTAACGGGTGGCGATTTGAGTCACTGTTGCCTTTCTATCAGCTCGAACCAGTCTGCCCATTCTCCTCTGACCTCTGGCATCAACAAGGCATTTCCGCCCACAGAACTGCCGCTCACTGGATGTTTTTTCTTTTTCGGACCATTCTCTGTAAACCCTAGAGATGGTTGTGCGTGAAAATCCCAGTAGATCAGCAGTTTCTGAAATACTCAGACCAGCCCTTCTGGCACCAACAACCATGCCACGTTCAAAGGCCTCAAATCACCTTTCTTCCCCATACTGATGCACGGTTTGAACTGCAGGAGATTGTCTTGACCATGTCTACATGCCTAAATGCACTGAGTTGCCGCCATGTGATTGGCTGAATAGAAATTAAGTGTTAACGAGCAGTTGGACAGGTGTACCTAATAAAGTGGTCGGTGAGTGTATATATATATATTCCAGGATTGTAGCTCCACCGAGTGCATTGGAGCTGGATCCTCACACTGCTGTGCTTTGTACTCTCTGAAGACATTGTTAGGTATTGTCCCTTGAGAGATGGTTATACCATTTTGTGTGCTGTATGTGCACAGTGCACTCTCTGCACTGAACTATTCCAAATCCCCTCCCCTTATGTCTAAGTAACTGTTATAGTATTCAACCAGGAGACAGCTTAAGCAAAGTGGAGGAGCTGTGGATCAGTTCAAAGCAGAAACTGACAAGCACAGCAGTGTGAGGAAACCCCCTCCCGGTGCACATGGATCCAATTATGTATATGTGTGCAGATGTATCTCTGTGTATAATTATGTATATGTGTGCAGATGTATCTCTGTGTATAATCATGTATATGTGTGTAGATGTATCTCTGTGTATAATTATGTATATGTGTGCAGATGTATCTCTGTGTATAATCATGTATATGTGTGTAGATGTATCTCTGTGTATGATTATGTATATGTGTGTAGATGTATCTCTGTGTATAATTATGTATATATGTGTAGATGTATCTCTGTGTATGATTATGTATATGTGTGTAGATGTATCTCTTGTATACTTGTGTGTATATGTGTGTAGATGTATCTCTGTGTATAATCGTGTATATGTGTGCAGATGTATCTCTGTGTATAATCGTGTATATGTGTGCAGAAGTATCTCTGTGTATAATTATGTATATGTGTGTAGATGTATCTCTGTGTATAATTATGTATATGTGTGCAGATGTATCTCTGTGTATAATCGTGTATATGTGTGTAGATGTATCTCTGTGTATAATTATGTATATGTGTGCAGATGTATCTCTGTGTATAATCGTGTATATGTGTGTAGATGTATCTCTGTGTATATAATCATGTATATGTGTGTAGATGTATCTCTGTGTATAATCATGTATATGTGTGTAAATGTATCTCTGTGTATAATCATGTATATGTGTGTAGATGTATCTCTGTGTATAATTATGTATATGTGTGTAGATGTATCTCTGTGTATAATCCTGTATATGTGTGTAGATGTATCTCTGTGTATAATCATGTATATGTGTGTAGATGTATCTCTGTGTATATAATCGTGTATATGTGTGCAGATGTATCTCTGTGTATGATTATGTATATGTGTGTAGATGTATCTCTGTGTATAATCATGTATATGTGTGTAGATGTATCTCTGTGTATAATTATGTATATGTGTGTAGATGTATCTCTGTGTATAATCAGGTATATGTGTGTAGATGTATCTCTGTGTATGATTATGTATATGTGTGTAGATGTATCTCAGTGTATAATCATGTATATGTGTGTAGATGTATCTCTGTGTATAATTATGTATATGTGTGTAGATGTATCTCTGTGTATAATCATGTATATGTGTGTAGATGTATCTCTGTGTATAATCATGTATATGTGTGTAGATGTATCTCTGTGTATAATTATGTATATGTGTGTAGATGTATCTCTGTGTATAATCAGGTATATGTGTGTAGATGTATCTCTGTGTATAATCATGTATATGTGTGTAGATGTATCTCTGTGTATAATTATGTATATGTGTGTAGATGTATCTCTGTGTATAATCATGTATATGTGTGTAGATGTATCTCTGTGTATAATCATGTATATGTGTGTAGATGTATCTCAGTGTATAATCATGTATATGTGTGTAGATGTATCTCAGTGTATAATTATGTATATGTGTGTAGAAGTATCTCTGTGTATGATTATGTATATGTGTGTAGAAGTATCTCTGTGTATGATTATGTATATGTGTGTAGAAGTATCTCTGTGTATAATTATGTATATGTGTGTAGATGTATCTCTGTGTATGATTATGTATATGTGTGTAGATGTATCTCTGTGTATGATTATGTATATGTGTGTAGAAGTATCTCTGTGTATGATTATGTATATGTGTGTAGAAGTATCTCTGTGTATAATCATGTATATGTGTGTAGATGTATCTCTGTGTATAATCATGTATATGTGTGTAGATGTATCTCTGTGTATAATTATGTATATGTGTGTAGATGTATCTCTGTGTATAATCATGTATATGTGTGTAGATGTATCTCTGTGTATAATCATGTATATGTGTGTAGATGTATCTCAGTGTATAATCATGTATATGTGTGTAGATGTATCTCAGTGTATAATCATGTATATGTGTGTAGATGTATCTCAGTGTATAATTATGTATATGTGTGTAGAAGTATCTCTGTGTATGATTATGTATATGTGTGTAGAAGTATCTCTGTGTATGATTATGTATATGTGTGTAGAAGTATCTCTGTGTATAATTATGTATATGTGTGTAGATGTATCTCTGTGTATGATTATGTATATGTGTGTAGATGTATCTCTGTGTATGATTATGTATATGTGTGTAGAAGTATCTCTGTGTATGATTATGTATATGTGTGTAGAAGTATCTCTGTGTATGATTATGTATATGTGTGCAGATGTATCTCTGTGTATAATTATGTATATGTGTGTAGATGTATCTCTGTGTATGATTATGTATATGTGTGTAGATGTATCTCTGTGTATGATTATGTATATGTGTGTAGAAGTATCTCTGTGTATGATTATGTATATGTGTGTAGAAGTATCTCTGTGTATGATTATGTATATGTGTGTAGAAGTATCTCTGTGTATGATTATGTATATGTGTGTAGATGTATCTCTGTGTATAATTATGTATATGTGTGTAGATGTATCTCTGTGTATGATTATGTATATGTGTGTAGATGTATCTCTGTGTATGATTATGTATATGTGTGTAGATGTATCTCTGTGTATAATCATGTATATGTGTGTAGATGTATCTCTGTGTATAATCATGTATATGTGTGTAAATGTATCTCTGTGTATAATCATGTATATGTGTGTAAATGTATCTCTGTGTATAATCATGTATATGTGTGTAGATGTATCTCTGTGTATACTTGTGTGTATATGTGTGTAGATGTATCTCTGTGTATAATCATGTATATGTGTGTAAATGTATCTCAGTGTATAATCATGTATATGTGTGTAGATGTATCTCTGTGTATATAATAATGTATATGTGTGTAGATGTATCTCTGTGTATAATCATGTATATGTGTGTAGATGTATCTCTGTGTATATAATCATGTATATGTGTGTAGATGTATCTCAGTGTATACTTGTGTGTATATGTGTGTAGATGTATCTCTGTGTATACTTGTGTGTATATCTGTGTGTCCTCCCAGGCCTCTCCTCTCACCCCCTGCAGTCAGACATTGATCCTCTCTCCTGAGTCTCACGTCCATCCTGTTACAGTGGACGCTGCCTATAGAAGATCCATTTACATCTCCCCCATCAGGCCACGAGCCGGGGCCACGTTATTAATACGTTGTTAATACATGTCAGTGTCCTCTCCCATTCGCCATCATGAGATTTTTAATTTCTCCCGTCTTCGTGCCCTGCGGCCGCCTCCGGTGAGATGAGGACGTTTATTCGATAGCGTTCTGATCAATAGGAAGAGATATGAGTCAATATATCCGCACGTATAGATGAGCGGTGATGATGGCAGCTCCCACCACCCCCCCTGATATTAATAACCCCCTCATCATTTATGTATCAGAGGATCACCTCTGGAGAACAAAGATCAGAGGAGTCGATGGGAAGTGAATAGTCGCTGTCCGGGGTCCTGAAATGTCCAGAACATGAGGATCCGGCAAGAAAACCAAGTCCTGTACAAGGACCAGAGACCCTACAAAATAGGGAAGTCCTATAATTATAGGATGTGATCCTTTAACCCTTTAATGACCACTTTTATTCTTAGTATTACATCATACTTAGTATTACATTATATCAGGGGATCTCGGGGTGTGTGGAGCAGAAGGTTATTGGAGAAGCTGTGCCCGGGTCATCCAAGGTGACCTATAGTGGAGACCCTGATGTACATCTATCCGAGACATTGATGTCATATACACAGGTACCATGTATGTTGCGGCAGAGAATGAAGAGCAGGTTGGACATATGGGCCTCTCTAACTGCTATAGAGGGGGAACAGCTAATTTTAGAGGTAAGGCAGGAGTGGGAGGAATACCCCTTTAACATTTTGACCGTCACAGTCCCTTCTAATAAGGACACCTCAGGCCGTGTTCACACACTGCATTTGAAGTTCGATCGGGAACAAGGAGATAGAGGGGCAAACTATATGTTGGTGGGTCCCATCTTTACACCTAAGTGTTTTTATGAACTTGTATTGCCACAAGTACATGAAATGTTCTAATATAGAGTATTTGAGGTTTCAATTCCGCACCATTTTTAATATCTCTGTTTGCTGTCAGTGAATGAGAACCCTCCTACCTACGTTCAAAGGCAGTGACCCTGTACACAGCTAGTTCTGATCTCAGCTGAGAAGTGGAGACAATTGTATCCAGTATAGAAAATGCTTTGTGAGCATCCTGGACTCCAGACTGATGCATTGTAACAAACCAGCAGAGATCTGTGTAGCTTCTGCTGTTGTGTTTAGCTCACAGAGCATTATCTAAAAGGGATCCGACTGTCTCCACTTCTCAGCTAAGAGCAGGACTAGCTGTGTACAGGGTCACTGCCTCTGGATGGAGACACTTGTATCAAGTCTGGACAATGCTCTGTGAGCCAAACAGCCTGGACTCTAGTCAGATCCATTGCAACAAACCAGCAGAGATGTGTACAGCTGCTGATGTGTTTAGCTCACAGAGCATTGTGTAGACTGGATACAATTGTCTCCACTTCTCAGCTGAGAGCAGGACTAGCTATTGTGAGAAAGTGAGAGGTGTTGTGTGGGAAAACCGCTATCTGTCTTACAGGCAGATGAAATGCTGGTGGTAAAAGCCCTGGGTTTGTCTGCAGTAACCCAAGGGTTAATGCAGACATGATAAGCAGGAATAGTCTGTCTGGTCTATGCTGGCCTAGCTAACACAGACACATTGGTAATGTCCGTACTGGGCCTGCTTATTATGGAGTAGGGGTAGGCTGGTAGTGGGACTCCTACTCCACCCGGGCTTCGGTCCTGGGCTTTTGTATAGCCCATAGGTGCAGGTCACAGGCCTCGTTAGGGCCTGATTTAGTCTGCGGGCCAGAAGCAGTAGGAGAGGCCCTACCTGGAGAGCTGAAAGCGAGATTGCATTCTCACAGCAAAAGGTAACTGAGGGTCTCCTGTCTTGCTGCTGGCCAAGAGCGTGTGCCAGGCAGCCTGGTACCCGGATAGCTAGGGTCCTCAAAATGTATTAGACAGCGCCTAGCCGGGCAGGAATTACTTTTATAATGTTTTTGCATGTGCCTAAGCCAAGGCTGAATTTGTGTTCTGTTTTGCAAGTGTGAATAAACACTTAAGTTGGACTTTTAAACCTGCATGTGTCACTGCTTCCTGCACTGCTACCTGTCAACTACCAGAGCAATTCCCCACATATGGTGGAGGATGCGGGCATAGTGCAGTGAAGTATACACTAGTGCATGTCCTGGAAGTTGACAGCACTGAAGCTGCAAGCCACAGCCATGGAGGAGTTAATCAAGCAGCTTGTCCAGTCCAACGTGCAGCAGCAAGAGACAAACAGATTGCTGCTCCAGCAGATAACAGCCCTGACCGCTGCTCAGCAAAGGACTGTCCCAGCAATGACGGTGAAGGACGCCAGGAAAGAGGTCCGCAAAGCTATGACCAAGATGACCACCGAGGATGATGTGGAGGCCTATCTGACAGGCTTTGAGAGGGTGGCCACCCGAGAGAGGTTGCCACAGCAACACTGGGCAGAGGTGTTGGCCCCCTTCCTCGTCGCTGATCCCCAGCAGGCATACTACGACCTGAGCGAGGAGTATGCCCGGGACTACTCCAAGGTAAAGGCAGAGATCTTGGCCCGACTAGGAGTGGATCAGCATCTACGCGCTCAAAGAGTGAATAGCTGGAGATACCAGGAGGCGCTACCACCGAGGGGGCAGATGCACCAACTTGTTCACTTGGTCCGCAAGTGGCTTCAGCCGGAGACATCAACCCCAGCCCAGATGGTCGAGAAGGTTGTTTTGGACCGTTTCCTGAGGGCTTTGCCGGGTGAGATCCAACAATGGGTGGGACACGGGCACCCGTCTGATGCCGATGCGCTGGTGGGGTTGGTGGAGAGGTTTTGTGCCACTCAGGCCCTAACAAAGAAAGCCCCTTATACCAAGGCAGGCCTTAAGGCACGGAAGGTCTTGTCACCCACAAATTCCCGGGGCAAGACAACGCCCAATGTCCGGGAAGTACCCCAGGGGAGGAGGAGGGGGAGGCTCCCACCTGTTGGACCTGCCATGAGCCAGGTCATATTGCAGCCCATTGCCCCAATTCCTCAGAGCCCATGGACTGCAGTTCCGCCAGAAGGGTTTCTCTCTATGCTGCCCCTGTCTACACAGCTACTAGCCCCGACTCTGCTGATGAGTGCCACCTGTGCCGGGTGACTGTGGCAGGGCATCCAGCGTTGGCCCTGCTGGACTCAGGCAGTCGGGTGACCTTGATTAATGGGTCCCTCACAGACCCCAAGGCAGTCACAGGGCGCACAATTGGAGTCCTGTGCATCCATGGGGACGTAAAGGACTACCCCACCACAGTTATTAACTTCCAGACCTCTTGTGGAGAGACACTACATGAGGCAGCGGTTGTCAAGAACTTGCCCCATGACCTTATCTTGGGACGGGACTTCCCCATGTTCTGGACTCTATGGCGGGGAAACCAAGAGTTGGGGGGTTGTTCTCCTGTGTTGTCTGGTCAGATCTCTGAAGCCGAGCCTGATGACCCAGACTCTGGAGTTCCTGCCGTAGGGGTGACCGCCACAGAAGATGGAAGTGTAATGTTTCCCCTAGATGTTATGGCAGGCGAAACTGAGGAGGTAGTGACAGGGCCGCAGTTGTCTGATTTGGAGGTATCCCGTGACAACTTTGGTACTGCCCAACTCCAGGACCCCACTCTGGTCCGCACCAGAGAAAATGTGGTAGAAATTAATGGCGTACCTCAGCACCCAGGTGGGGATAAGTTGTTCCCTCGTGTGGTGGTAAATCAGGAGTTGTTGTACCGCATTGATAAGGTCCACGGTGAAACCCGGGAGCAGTTAATAGGACCCCAGCCATATCGTCAGATGGAGTTAGACCTTGCACATAAGCATGTGATGGGAGGGCACCTAGGTACCACAAAAACTCTGGAACGCATCTTGCAGCGTTTTTACTGGCCAGGAGTGTATGATAGGGTAAAAAGGTATTGTGAAACTTGCCCTGATTGTCAATTGCATGCTCCCATGGTACACTTTCGAAGTCCGTTGGTACCTCTGCCCATTATTGAGGTACCCTTTGAAAGGGTCGCCATGGATTTGGTCGGTCCTTTGGTTAAATCCGCTCGGGGGCATCAGCACATCCTGGTAGTCATGGACTATGCTACCCGATATCCTGAGGCCATCCCACTGCGGCACACCTCTGCGAAATTAATTGCTAAAGAGTTGTTTGCCATGTTCTGTCGGGTGGGACTTCCCAAGGAGATTCTCACAGATCAGGGGACTCCTTTTATGTCAAAAGTCACCAAGGAGCTATGTCGGCTCTTTAATATTAAACAGTTACGCACCTCTGTGTACCATCCTCAGACGGATGGATTGGTAGAACGGTTCAACAAAACTTTAAAGAGTATGCTAAAAAAGGTGGTAAACAAGGATGGGAAGGACTGGGATGTACTATTGCCATATTTAATGTTCGCCATCCGAGAGGTTCCACAAGCCTCTACTGGGTTCTCGCCGTTTGAGTTAGTGTATGGCAGACATCCCAGGGGTCTCCTGGACATAGCCAAGGAGACATGGGAACAAGAGCCCACCCCCCACAAAAGTGTAATAGACCATATCGCAGATATGCGGGACAGGGTGGCGGCCGTCATGCCCATTGTCAAGGAGCATATGGAGGAGGCACAAAGAACTCAAAGCCGGGTTTATAACAGGTCAGCAAAAGTAAGGAGCTTTAGTCCCGGTGATCGTGTGTTGGTACTAGTCCCCACTGTAGAAAGTAAGTTTCTCGCTAAATGGCAAGGACTGTATGAGGTTATAGAGAAAATAGGAGAGGTGAACTACAGGATACGTCAGCCCGGACGGAGAAAACCCGAGCAGACTTATCATGTAAATCTGTTGAAGGCTTGGAAAGACAGAGAGAGTCTGCATACAGAGATGGTCCTGGCTAGTCCACCTCCTGCGATACCCTCACAGGCGGCAGATAAGCCTGTGCCGGAGGCAGAAGTGCGAATAGCCGATACCCTTACCAAAGAGCAACAGCGAGAGGCTAGAGAGTTTGTAGCAAGAAATACAGATGTGTTCTCAGAGTTGCCTGGTTACACATCTGTAATTAAACATGATATTGTCACTGAGCCAGGGGTAAAGGTAAGATTAAGGCTGTACCGAGTCCCTGAAGCTCGTAGACAAGCCACATCAGAGGAGGTTCAGAAGATGCTGAAGCTAGGGGTTATTGAGGAGTCCAAAAGTGAGTGGGCCAGTCCAATTGTTCTAATTCCCAAACTGGATGGGACGTTGCGATTTTGCAACGATTTTAGAAAATTGAATAAGGTGTCTAAGTTTGATGCCTATCCCATGCCCCGGGTGGACGAGCTTATTGAGAGACTAGGGGGTGCTCGGTACTTCACCACCCTGGATCTAACTAAAGGATATTGGCAGGTACCCCTGACAGATAGGGCTAAAGAAAAGACAGCCTTTATCACCCCTGAGGGCCTTTTTCACTATGTTGTATTACCGTTTGGGCTTCATGGGGCCCCCGCTACCTTTCAACGGTTAATGGACATAGTATTAAAGCCACATAGGAGATACGCCTCCGCCTATCTAGATGACATTATCATCTACAGCCAAGACTGGGCGAGTCACTTGGCCAAGGTACAGGCCATAGTGAACTCGCTAAGGGCAGCGGGCCTGACCGCAAACCCCAAGAAGTGTGCGCTAGGAATGGAGGAGACACACTATTTGGGGTATGTGATCGGTCAAGGTATAATTAAACCTCAGATCAACAAGATTGACGCTCTACAGGGTTGGCCTCAACCAGTGAGCACAAAACAAGTCAGGGCATTCCTGGGCATTGTAGGGTACTACAGACGGTTTATACCAAACTTTGCCACCGTGTCCGCTCCCCTGACAGACCTGCTGAAGGGTAAAAGGCCTGTCATGGTGCGGTGGAATGAACAAGCAGAAGGTGCTTTTCAGGCCTTGAAGTCTGCGTTGTGTGGATCTCCCGTCCTCATTGCGCCAAACTTCAAGAGAGAGTTTATTGTGCAGACTGATGCGTCATATGTAGGACTGGGAGCTGTCCTGTCTCAGGAGGTGAATGGAGAAGAACACCCCATTACTTACCTGAGCAGGAAGCTCACGCCAGCTGAAAAAAATTACAGTATCGTAGAGAAGGAATGTCTGGCGATAAAGTGGGCATTAGAGTCCCTACGGTACTACTTGCTGGGACGACAGTTCCGTCTCATAACTGACCACTCTCCTCTCACGTGGATGAGTAGAACTAAGGAGAAGAATGCCAGGGTCACTAGGTGGTTCTTGTCCCTCCAAAATTTCAGTTTCATGGTGGAGCACAGAGCCGGGAAGCTACAGGGCAATGCGGATGCCTTGTCCCGAACGCATTGCTTAATGTCAGGAGTTCGCCCCGGTGGGTCTGAACTGAGGGGGAGGGTATGTGAGAAAGTGAGAGGTGTTGTGTGGGAAAACCGCTATCTGTCCTACAGGCAGATGAAATGCTGGTGGTAAAAGCCCTGGGTTTGTCTGCAGTAACCCAAGGGTTAATGCAGACATGATAAGCAGGAATAGTCTGTTTTGTCTGTGTTGGCCTAGCTAACACAGACACATTTGTAATGTCCGTACTGGGCCTGCTTATTATGGAGTAGGGGTAGGCTGGTAGTGGGACTCCTACTCCACCCGGGCTTCGGTCCTGGGCTTTTGTATAGCCCACAGGTGCAGGTCACAGGCCTCGTTAGGGTCTGATTTAGTCTGCAGGCCAGAAGCAGTAGGGGAGGCCCTACCTGGAGAGCTGAAAGTGAGGTTGCATTCTCACAGCAAAGGTAACTGAGGGTCTCCTGTCTTGCTGCTGGCCAAGAGCGTGTGCCAGGCAGCCTGGTACCCGGATAGCTAGGGTCCTCAAAATGTATTAGACAGCGCCTAGCCGGGCCGGAATTACTTTTATAATGTTTTTGCATGTGCCTAAGCCAAGGCTGAATTTGTGTTCTGTTTTGCAAGTGTGAATAAACACTTAAGTTGGACTTTTAAACCTGCGTGTGTCACTGCTTCCTGCACTGCTACCTGTCAACTACCAGAGCAATTCCCCACACTATGTAAAGGGTTACTGCTTCGGAATGGAGACAACTGTATCCAGTCTAGACAATGCTCTGCGAGCTAAACAACCTGGACGCCAGTCTGATACATTGTAGCAAGCACAGCAGCAGCTCCCCATATCTCTCTGCTGGTTTGTTACAATGTGTCAGTGTGGAGTCCATGCTGTTTGGCTTATAGAGCATTGTCCAGACTGGATACAATAGTCTCCACTTCTCAGCTGAGAGCAGGAACAGCTACGTACAGGGTCACTGCCTCCGAACGTCGACACTTGTATCCAGTCTAGACAATGCTCTGTGAGCTGGACTCACGAATAATTGTGAAAATTTTGCCTTTGGACTATAAAAGGGATACAGCCAATCATAGAATATGTGAAGCAGTTAAAGGCTCTCTTCCTGCGGCCGCCCCTTTATCTGGGCTGTACGTGCTCATCATTGAGATTATGATTGTTCTTTCTTTAGCTCCAGAAAGGAAGAAAATGTGGTTTCTGGGAAATGGGTTTCATAATTGCCGATCGGACAAGAGAACCTGCCCTTCCCCCGTCCAGGGACAACCGAGGGGTAGATAAAGGAAGACGAGGATTGACAGCTCTGACAAAAGCTTGAGAAGCGAACATCAAGACACAAGACTCCACCAAGAGAGCGGCGCGTCCCGGAAGCCGCTACACAAATTACGCACATTCTCCCATTCTTCTCATGCAAATTCAATTTTCCCTCCCTGACCTCATCGCAGCATTTTCTTGTATTTTGCTTGTGTCCCGGCTATTTACTTCACCCCCCACCTCCTCCCGTGACCGATCCCATTCACATCATGGCCTAATAACATTGTCAAATCCCAGAGGTCTCTTGTATGGGTTCACCTCGGCCATTGTCAGCAACTTCCTCTAAGTGCAAGGGATGGGACCATATAGAGAAAAAAACCACAAAAACAACCACTGACAAAAAAACAAAGTTGCACAAAGGCGCTTGGTATGAAGATACAAGGGTGAGGGGTCTTGTATTATACTGATGTAATACAGAGGGTTCTCCATAACCAAGAAGTAACCTGTGTATTACACAAAAGAGATAGAAGAGGAAGAAGTGACACACAAGGCAATAGATACAGAACAGTCCGGACCCCATAAAAACACAAGAAATACAGGAAACGAGAAAGGAAATAAAGATGTTTTATAGGAGGCGCGTCCCAGAATAATTCAATAACTCAGAACGCCCGGTGATACTGGAATCTGTAATGTGTGTTATAGGGATCACCACGGGGTGCAGGTTATACACAGAGATATCTATATCTATAGAATATACTATATATATACCCACACACATCATCCATCTATGTGGAAAAATCGATAGATACACAGATAGATAGATATGAGATAGATAGATATATATGAGATAGATAGAGGGATGGATAGATGGATAGATAGATATGAGATAGATGAGATAGATAGATAGATAGATAGATATGATATAGATAGATAGATATGAGATAGACAGATATGAGATAGATAGATATTAGATAGATAGATAGATATGAGATAGATAGATAGATAGATATGAGATAGATAGATAGATAGATATGAGATAGATAGATATTAGATAGATGGATAGATATGAGATAGATAGATATGACATAGATAGAGGGATGGATAGATGGATAGATATGAGATAGATAGATATGAGATGGATAAATGGTTAGATATGAGATAGATAGATAGATATGAGAGAGAGAGATAGATAGATATGAGAGAGATAGATAGATAGATAGATAGATAGATAGATAGATATGAGATAGATAGGAGATAGATAGATAGATAGATAGATAGATAAATAGATAGATAGATATGAGATAGATAGATAGATAGATAGATAGATAGATAGATAGATATGAGATAGATAGATAGATATGAGATAGATAGATAGTAGATAGATAGATATGAGATAGATAGATAGATAGATAGATAGATAGATAGATATGAGATAGATAGATAGGAGATAGATAGATAGGAGATAGATAGATGGATAGATAGATAGATATGAGATAGATAGATAGATATGAGATAGATAGATAGATAGATATGAGAGAGATAGATAGATTTGAGATTTAGTCTAAAATTTACATTTTTTTTTTAAATAACAAAAACTGGACAGTAGTGAATGTTCCTGACACTTCCGGTGCTGGAGACCCCCCTCCCCTGTAGGCGGGGGTCCGGTCATGGTGCGGCCGCTCCTGGCTTCTGCTCGCTGAGCACTAAATCATGAGGGGATCAATAATTGTTATGCAAACCCCCTAACAGCACCGGGGCCTGGGTGTGGGTGACATCCAGCGGCAGAGCTGTGTTCTTCACAATTATTAGGTAAATTTGGAGGAGATTGTGAAGACAAACATTGCTGCAGAGAGCACATAAACCCTACTAATGCAGTGCCCCCAGCAAGCGCTTACTAATGCAGTGCCCCCAGCAAGCGCTTACTAATGCAGTGCCCCCAGCAAGCGCTTACTAATGCAGTGCCCCCAGCAAGCGCTTACTAATGCAGTGCCCCCAGCAAGCGCTTACTAATGCAGTGCCCCCAGCAAGCGCTTACTAATGCAGTGCCCCCAGTAACCGCTTACTAATGCAGTGCCCCCAGCAACCGCTTACTAATGCAGTGCCCCCGGCAACCGCTTACTAATGCAGTGCCCCCGGCAACCGCTTACTAATGCAGTGCCCCCCAGCAACCGCTTACTAATGCAGTGCCCCCAGCAAGCGCTTACTAATGCAGTGCCCCCCAGCAACCGCTTACTAATGCAGTGCCCCCAGCAACCGCTTACTAATGCAGTGCCCCCAGCAACCGCTTACTAATGCAGTGCGCCCAGAAACCGCTTACTAATGCAGTGCCCCCAGCAAGCGCTTACTAATGCAGTGACCCCAGCAACCGCTTACTAATGCAGTGCCCCCAGCAACCCCTTACTAATGCAGTGCCCCCAGCAACCCCTTACTAATGCAGTGCCCCCAGCAACCCCTTACTAATGCAGTGCCCCCAGCAACCGCTTACTAATGCAGTGCCCCCAGCAACCGCTTACTAATGCAGTGCCCCCAGCAACCGCTTACTAATGCAGTGCCCCCAGCAACCGCTTACTAATGCAGTGCCCCCAGCAACCGCTTACTAATGCAGTGCCCCCAGCAACCGCTTACTAATGCAGTGCCCCCAGCAACCGCTTACTAATGCAGTGCCCCCAGCAACCGCTTACTAATGCAGTGCCCCCAGCAACCGCTTACTAATGCAGTGCCCCCAGCAACCGCTTACTAATGCAGTGCCCCCAGTAACCGCTTACTAATGCAGTGCCCCCAGCAACCGCTTACTAATGCAGTGCCCCCGGCAACCGCTTACTAATGCAGTGCCCCCGGCAACCGCTTACTAATGCAGTGCCCCCCAGCAACCGCTTACTAATGCAGTGCCCCCAGCAAGCGCTTACTAATGCAGTGCCCCCCAGCAACCGCTTACTAATGCAGTGCCCCCAGCAACCGCTTACTAATGCAGTGCCCCCAGCAACCGCTTACTAATGCAGTGCGCCCAGAAACCGCTTACTAATGCAGTGCCCCCAGCAAGCGCTTACTAATGCAGTGACCCCAGCAACCGCTTACTAATGCAGTGCCCCCAGCAACCCCTTACTAATGCAGTGCCCCCAGCAACCGCTTACTAATGCAGTGCCCCCAGCAACCGCTTACTAATGCAGTGCCCCCAGCAACCGCTTACTAATGCAGTGCCCCCAGCAACCGCTTACTAATGCAGTGCCCCCAGCAACCGCTTACTAATGCAGTGCCCCCAGCAACCGCTTACTAATGCAGTGCCCCCAGCAACCGCTTACTAATGCAGTGCCCCCAGCAACCGCTTACTAATGCAGTGCCCCCAGCAACCGCTTACTAATGCAGTGCCCCCAGCAACCGCTTACTAATGCAGTGCCCCCAGCAACCGCTTACTAATGCAGTGCCCCCAGCAACCGCTTACTAATGCAGTGCCCCCAGCAACCGCTTACTAATGCAGTGCCCCCAGCAACCGCTTACTAATGCAGTGCCCCCAGCAACCGCTTACTAATGCAGTGCCCCCAGCAAGCGCTTACTAATGCAGTGCCCCCAGCAACCGCTTACTAATGCAGTGCCCCCAGCAAGCTCTTACTTTTGCAGTGCCCCCAGCAACCGCTTACTAATGCAGTGCCCCCAGCAACCGCTTACTAATGCACTGCCCCCGGCAACCGCTTACTAATGCAGTGCCCCCAGCAACCGCTTACTAATGCAGTTCCCCTAGTAACCGCTTACTAATGCAGTGACCCCCAGCAACCGCTTACTGATGCAGTGACCCCCAGCAACCGCCAAGTGATGCAGTGCCCCCGGCAACCGCTTACTAATGCGGTGCCCCAAGCAACCGCTTACTAATGCGGTGCCCCAAGCAACCGCTTACTAATGCGGTGCCCCAAGCAACCGCTTACTAATGCAGTGCCCCCAGCAACCGCTTACTAATGCAGTGCCCCCAGCAACCGCTTACTAATGCAGTGCCCCCAGCAACCGTATACTAATGCAGTGCCCCCAGCAACCGCTTACTAATGCAGTGCCCCCAGCAACCGCTTACTAATGCAGTGCCCCCAGCAACCGCTTACTAATGCAGTGCCCCCGGCAACCGCTTACTAATGCAGTGCCCCCGGCAACCGCTTACTAATGCAGTGCCCCCGGCAACCGCTTACTAATGCACTGCCCCCGGCAACCGCTTACTAATGCACTGCCCCCGGCAACCGCTTACTAATGCACTGCCCCCGGCAACCGCTTACTAATGCACTGCCCCCGGCAACCGCTTACTAATGCAGTGCCCCCAGCAACCGCTTACTAATGCAGTGCCCCCAGCAACCGCTTACTAATGCAGTGCCCCCAGCAACCGCTTACTAATGCAGTGCCCCCAGCAACCGCTTACTAATGCGGTGCCCCCAGCAACCGCTTACTAATGCGGTGCCCCAAGCAACCGCTTACTAATGCGGTGCCCCAAGCAACCGCTTACTAATGCAGTGCCCCCAGCAACCGCTTACTAATGCAGTGCCCCCAGCAACCGCTTACTAATGCAGTGCCCCCAGCAACCGTATACTAATGCAGTGCCCCCAGCAACCGCTTACTAATGCAGTGCCCCCAGCAACCGCTTACTAATGCAGTGCCCCCAGCAACCGCTTACTAATGCAGTGCCCCCAGCAACCGCTTACTAATGCAGTGCCCCCGGCAACCGCTTACTAATGCAGTGCCCCCGGCAACCGCTTACTAATGCAGTGCCCCCGGCAACCGCTTACTAATGCAGTGCCCCCGGCAACCGCTTACTAATGCACTGCCCCCGGCAACCGCTTACTAATGCACTGCCCCCGGCAACCGCTTACTAATGCAGTGCCCCCGGCAACCCCTTACTAATGCAGTGCCCCCAGCAACCGCTTACTAATGCAGTGCCCCCAGCAACCGCTTACTAATGCAGTGCCCCCAGCAACCGCTTACTAATGCAGTGCCCCCAGCAACCGCTTACTAATGCAGTGCCCCCAGCAACCGCTTACTAATGCAGTGCCCCCAGCAACCGCTTACTAATGCAGTGCCCCCAGCAACCGCTTACTAATGCAGTGCCCCCAGCAACCGCTTACTAATGCAGTGCCCCCAGCAACCGCTTACTAATGCAGTGCCCCCAGCAACCGCTTACTAATGCAGTGCCCCCAGCAACCGCTTACTAATGCAGTGCCCCCAGCAACCGCTTACTAATGCAGTGCCCCCAGCAACCGCTTACTAATGCAGTGTCCCCAGCAACCGCTTACTAATGCAGTGCCCCCAGCAACCGCTTACTAATGCGGTGCCCCAAGCAACCGCTTACTAATGCAGTGCCCCCAGCAACCGCTTACTAATGCAGTGCCCCCAGCAACCGCTTACTAATGCAGTGCCCCCAGCAACCGCTTACTAATGCAGTGCCCCCAGCAACCGCTTACTAATGCAGTGCCCCCAGCAAGCTCTTACTTTTGCAGTGCCCCCAGCAACCGCTTACTAATGCAGTGCCCCCAGCAACCGCTTACTAATGCAGTTCCCCTAGTAACCGCTTACTAATGCAGTGACCCCCAGCAACCGCTTACTGATGCAGTGCCCACGGCAACCGCCAAGTGATGCAGTGCCCCCGGCAACCGCTTACTAATGCAGTGCCCCAAGCAACCGCTTACTAATGCGGTGCCCCAAGCAACCGCTTACTAATGCGGTGCCCCAAGCAACCGCTTACTAATGCAGTGCCCCCAGCAACCGCTTACTAATGCAGTGCCCCCAGCAACCGCTTACTAATGCAGTGCCCCCAGCAACCGTATACTAATGCAGTGCCCCCAGCAACCGCTTACTAATGCAGTGCCCCCAGCAACCGCTTACTAATGCAGTGCCCCCAGCAACCGCTTACTAATGCAGTGCCCCCAGCAACCGCTTACTAATGCAGTGCCCCCAGCAACCGCTTACTAATGCAGTGCCCCCAGCAACCGTTTACTAATGCAGTGCCCCCGGCAACCGCTTACTAATGCAGTGCCCCCGGCAACCGCTTACTAATGCAGTGCCCCCAGCAACCGCTTACTAATGCACTGCCCCCAGTATATATACTAATTGGAGATTCAAAATTTTTTTCCTGTAATGGGACCAAGGATTATCAATAAAGCTTCATTACAGACACCATACAGCTGATCATTGTAGTCTGGGACTATAGTAACATCCAGAGAGGTCACCAGAGGCCACTGGGGGCAGAGGGGGTCTGTCTGTAACTAGGGGTTGTCTGTAAGTCAGGTGTCCTTAAGTAGGGGACTGCCCGTACTTCAAAGCAACAGGATGGACAAATTGGCAGATTATCAGACATAAGCGAGAAGATCCTGCTGAAAAATCAAGTGTTGAAATTTCCTGCAGCACTCCCGCAGGCGAAGTGTGGCATTACATGTCGTCCATTGATATCAATAGATTGTCCGTGCAGTACAGGACTGGACCTCCAGAGAGAGAGGGGCGCTCTTAGAAATTGATCTCCAACTTATCAAAAGATGAAAATCCAGATTATAGCCCCCCCATTATCTGTTCGCCCCAATAGGGTGTATTTTAACCCTCCCTGTTTTTGTGCCTTTTTAGCAGTAAACGTCTTGATGCGGTCACGTTGCAGGTGGTGTTGTACTCGGATAAACTCTACCATTAGATTTCTCAAACCTGCATGACAGATCCACTTTATCAAGTAACGCCTCATCACTATGCACGGATGTTACCCCGGCAACCGCAGACGAGGGAATGCGAGAAAAAAATGGAATTCTAGCTCATCCATCCAGATAAAATATGTGCGGCTCATTTCAGGGAGTCTACAATTATCAGCAGGTAAAGAGCAGACAGATACAAGAGAAGCGGCATGGAGCACTCCCCGAACAGACACAACTCGCTGCGTTACCTGGATCAAGACCACGATGATTTCTCCCGATTTTTCTTTTTTTATTGTTACGTGATAGCGATTTTTTTCTTGTTTCATTATTTAGTTTTTCATGTGTATTTTTAAAGATCAAGACCATCTACCACCAGGTTGAAAGACTGAATGCAAATGAGCCTGAGGAGCTCCAGGCTCCATTAACACCTATGGAACCAGGAGCCCCTCAGGCTCATTTGCATACAGTCCTTTATCCTGGTGGTAGATGCCCTTTAAATGTTTCCATTTTTATACTAATATCATATATATTATATTTTATACTTTATATTATGTGCACAAAAACACAATCTCCAATTTTTTGATGTGGATATATAGATTTTGTTCCTCATGGGCGGGGTTACACTTCTATAGTTCTACTTTGGTTTCCACTAAGTTATTTTTTTTTTTCTATGTAGTTCAACCTCCCGGTAAAAGGTACTGGTCCAAGGCTTTCTGAATTTTAAATTGAGTAAAGACGGCAGCAGCAAAAGATAAGCCCCGCCTATCTTTCTTCTATTGGATGGAAAGCGAGACGCAACTGTAGATGATTCAACAAAAATAACCGTCTATCTAGATACTATGTTGGGGCTCGGGATTCTCCTGCCAATCGGGGACTGCTCTTTTAAAGGAGTACATACAGTATAACTATAGTCTTTGGGCTTAAAGGAAAAGTTAAAGGAATTCAGTTGGTAAACACAGAATTCAGGTGGAAAAAAAAAATATACAGAACTGTTACAAATATGGAGTATATTTTTCCATAAAGGTGATGTACTATAGTATTAGAACAAGGACAACTTTGGATGTGTGTTCAGTCTTCTTAAAAAGAACATTCAACTCTGAAGTGATGATGTTGCGATTTATAATGGGTAGATATAGGTTTAGTTCCTCATGGGCGGGGCTACACTACTATAATTTTGCTTTGGCATCCATTACAGTATTATTTCTATTTACTTCGGCCACAATACCAGGCCGTAGTCCATGGCTTCCTGAATTTTATAATGGAGTGAAGGCATCAGATGTGAAGGTAAGCCCCGCCTACTTTGATCCTATTGGATGGAAAGCCCAGACACAATGGCAGAGGAGAATCAGGATCCTAGTCCCAATCAGGGACTGATATTTTAAAACTGCACATCTATTCTGTCTCTGGTGGTTTAAGAGTAAAGTTTTATTGAAACAAATTTGAATGACCTAATGTCCTTATTATCAAAATTGTGTGTGTGTGGGGGGGGGTCTAACACCCTGCACCCCCACAGATCCACTGTTCTCAGCATCGAATATATAGACAATGAAACAGGAAGCAGGCAGCGCTGTTCTCTGTGTAGTGGCTGAACTGAGTCACTGCAGTTTAGCTTAATGATCTGCAGTAACCAGGTCTGACCACTTCACAGAGAAGGGCGCTGTGTGCTTCCTGCTGAGAACAACTGATATGTGGGGGACCTAGATGGTGGACCACCACTAATCTTATATTTAGGACCTATTCTGTGGATATGTTATGCAAAAACTCTGAAAACCCCCTTTAAGGGCTCAGTTCATGTGCACAGAACGGACTATAACACTACAGTATTGAGCTGTCAGCGCTGCGGTCGCCATGTACATGGGGACAGATCTGTGATGTGATGACCGAAACGGCAAGACCCCATAAACTTCTAATTTTCTTTCCCACAAAGTGTATAAAAACTGATGTCTGTTCTGACAGAAAGCAATTCACCATCCAGGACACAAGCAACAACTTTCCAATTCACTTGCGAAACATCAATTATTGTTATCAAATACCAGTCCATTACCAAGATGGAGGCAGCCCTGTCTGTATATCAAGCCTTGCCGCTGAGGGGGACTCAAAGTCCGGCAAATAATCAATAATATTCATCAAAATCTGCTCAGCAAGTTACAAGACAAGAAGACTATAAAATAAGGGTTAAAAACAAGCAAAAAATCTAAAAATATCCTAGAAACAAACTCAAAAACTAACAATCGCCTAACTTACTCAAAAATAATGCCCCATTCATAGGAAAAGTTCTGTTTCCAGACATTAATCAGAGCAGCTCTTTCTCCCCTGTCACAGCAGACAATCACAGTACTTTATATGGTGAAGAAATATTAAGCTACAGAATTTCTCCAAACAACAATAAAAGAACCCAATACTTGTCCCTGGATGCATTTAGGAAGAGAAATTGCCTCCAATGCAGAACAGTTCAGTGTCCAGACACTAAGTGAAGCAGCCCCCTTGCCCCTATCACAGCAGACATATACAGCACAATATATTTAACAACTTAGTTTATCCAATCATCTACAACAGAACTCAATGATGATCATTGGATGCTTCTGGGAAACAGATTCTTGTGCACAAAATATATTCTGTGTATCTGTGTACAAACAATAACAAAAGCAGTTCTGTCACCCTACCCCAGCAGACAGTCACAGCACCATATATTAAGCAATTGATTTATTTCTCTAAACAGCACCAGAACATAAAGCAGGTCCTTCAATGTCAATAATGCAGTGAAACTGCCTCCAGTGCATGAGAACAGTTTGGTGTTCAGACACTATGTGAGGCAGCTCCCTCTTCCCTACCCCAGCAGACAGTGACAGTAACATATATTGTGAAAAATAATTTATCTGATCAACTGCAGCACACACAGGTGGCACAAAGGTGTGTCCATTGAGGTCTCTGAAGCGGAGAACCTGCACATGTGAATAGTTATGTGTTTAGACAAAAACAGCTCTGTCTCCCCTATCCCAGCAGAAGTTCACAGTATCCTATATTAGAAAGAACTAAGAGTGCTGAATCCAATACTTTTTCTTGGATGTTTCTGAAGCTCTCTGAACAGTGCAGTGTTCTTGCACTAACAAGCTCCATCTCCCTATCTCAGCAAATAGTCACAGTACCTATGGGTCAGTTCTGGGTACCAGGACTGAACCTGAATCATCTCAACTCAACTGATATGTTAAGTTAAGGAGACAGCACTAATAAGGAACTGAATGTATCAACTACAAAGCATCCCACTACTTGTCATAGCACAAAGTGGAGCAGCTCTCTGTCTCTCTATCCCAGCAGTGTGTCGCAGCACTGAATGTAGCAGCTGAATTATATTTGGCCAATGAACTCGATTAGCCGAATCCTCATGTTGTGGTCAATATCATCCCTGCCAATTTTCAGGTATCAGCTGAAGGCAGATTTCTTGCTTCTGAACCACAGAACTACAAAGTTACTAACTACATCTTGTAACCAATAAGAAAACAATGTCAGTTCACCAGTCCAGTTTTGGCTATAACTTGCCGGCATGGTTTGAGCCCAACACCAGCGCTAATCCTGAGGAAGCCTCTGGAGTTTCACCCAGCACCTCTTCCAACAAAAAACCACCTGCTCTATTTCAGTTTTTGAGAAGACTCGCTACCACTCTGAGTCGACCCGAACTACAGGTTTGGCGTCCTCCTTTTGGCACCCCAGCCTAACCTGGACATGTTGCTTGATGCACTGGCTGGGTGGACACCTGATGGACACATCTTGCCAATCACACCCTAGTCTATTACTAGGGTCGTAAAGCTGCCTGATTGGCCATCAAGCGACACAGCTGGGAAAGAAGGAGCTGCCGAAATTAGGATGCAAAACGTAAAGTGAGGGTCTGCTCATATCTAATTCCCAAATATGTGGAGGCCATTATTTCTCCATCATGAACAGAGAACCAGCTTTTCCGTGCTTGCCCAATTATCGGGGGAGCAGAATAATAGGTAGCCATAGGAGATCCAGGAAAGCAAGGTGACATCTATCAAGATCAAATGCTCTTAAACAAAGAAGTCAAGCAGGAAATCTAGATGTTCCATAGCGGCTCCAGGAGCCATGTGCTTCTAAACTGTTCAGACGCGCTCATCAAGAACCATCGGAGCGTGCGCTTATTCGTGAATCCAGGGACCGAGCTGTTGACGAGAACATCCCATTCTTTTTCGGTAGGAAAAAAAAAACCTAAAGAAGCAATTGATAATTGAGGTAATGATGTGGAAACTTCTGAGATGTTGAGAAGACGGATCTTCACGTGGAAGCACATGAGTCTTGGAAGTTCTACATTATGGCTTCTGTGGGACTGGAGTTAACAAGTTATTGAGTTATTGATTGTGTATTACATCTCTGACAGCCTCCGAGAGCCTCGTAATACTATGATGAGGATGTAATGTCATGTGTTCGATAATGTTTGGACATTGTATATCTTTAAACAGTCCTTAAGAGAAAAGTCTCATTTGTTTACGGAAAGTGGACTGTATCGAAGGGCGAGAGCACAGGACGAGGGAAGAGAAGGTCCATGGAAGAAGAAGGTACACGACTACATCTGTGCACGTTCAACGCTCGGCCCATAAATCCAGGGGTAGAAACAGTGCTAAGGAGGCATTGCAACAAATATTATGTATCAAGCTACAACGTTTGGCTAGGAACCCACCCTTCTTTAGGAAGGTTGAGTAAAATTATCTTAAGGAGGGTGCGTTACCAGCTAAAACGTGCCAGAAAGACCCACCAGAGAACCAGAAGATCCTTTGGTGGGACCCAGGCTCTAACCCATTACTGGACTCCAGAGATCCAGCAGAAGACAACCCTAATACTAGGTCCTTCGGTGGGACCCAGGCTCTAACCCATTACTGGACCCCAGAGATGCAGCAGAAGACAAACCTAATATTAGGTCCTTCGGTATGACCCAGGCTCTAACCAACCCATTACTGAAGCCCAGAGGTCCAGCAGAAGACATCCCTAATACTAGGTCCTTCAGTGATCCTTTGGTGGAACCAAGGCACTAACCCATTACTGGACCCCAGAGGTCCAGCAGAAGATACCCCTAATACTAGGTCCTTCGGTGGGCCCCAGGCTCTAACCCATTACTGGACCCCAGAGGTCCAGCAGAAGACAAACTTAATACTAGATCCATCGGTGATCCTTCAGTGGGACCCAGGCTGTAACCCATTACTGGACCCTAGAGGTCCAGCAGAAGATACCCCTAATACTAGGTCCTTCGGTATGACCCAGGCTCTAACCAACCCATTACTGAAGCCCAGAGGTCCAGCAGAAGACAACCCTAATACTAGGTCCTTCAGTGATCCTTTGGTGGAACCAAGGCACTAACCCATTACTGGACCCCAGAGGTCCAGCAGAAGATACCCCTAATACTAGGTCCTTCGGTGGGCCCCAGGCTCTAACCCATTACTGGACCCCAGAGGTCCAGCAGAAGACAAACTTAATACTAGATCCATCGGTGATCCTTCAGTGGGACCCAGGCTGTAACCCATTACTGGACCCTAGAGGTCCAGCAGAAGATACCCCTAATACTAGGTCCTTCGGTATGACCCAGGCTCTAACCAACCCATTACTGAAGCCCAGAGGTCCAGCAGAAGACAACCCTAATACTAGGTCCTTCAGTGATCCTTTGGTGGAACCAAGGCTCTAACCCATTACTGGACCCCAGAGGTCCAGCAGAAGACAAACCTAATACTAGACCCTTCGGTGATCGTTCGGTGGGACCCAGGCTCTAACCCATTACTGGACCCCAGAGATCCAGCAGAAGATACCCCTAATATTAGGATCGATTGCCCAGTGATTGATGGAAAGCTCTTAGGAAAGAGTTAAATCTTCAGGTGCATTGATCTTGCGATCAATCTCATATTTATTTCATACGAGATTGATAATCCATAGATGTCATTCATAAACTGGGCCCTTTAAGGAATCCATCATCCTCAAAATGTTCAATAGTGTAAATGATGGGAGTATTTGTCTTGAAATCTTCTGTTTAATGTCTAATCCATAGGAAAAATAGACCCAATTGTGATATAATAGCAGAGAGGTGCAACTGGGTGCAATATATAACAATACATAGGAATGTTAAAGGGAGTTTATCAGCAGTTATTGTATAAACAAGCAGACTGTAGCCAGTATTGTCTCTGGAGAAATGTGTAATCAGACTTGTGTGTATGTGGTTAGTAGCAGCAGGACTGTAATATATGGATTTATATTCCCGGATTGTAGCGTCTCCAAATACACTGGGGGCGTGTCCTCACACTGCTGTGCCTCTGCAGGCAGCGTTAAGTGTTGTCCTTGGAGATCTGTGTAATCAAACCTTTGTGTGAGTTGTCTGTAGCAGCAGGATTGTGATGTGTGATATGTTTTTATATTACAGGATTGTAGCTTCTCCAAGTGCATTGGTTGGTTGTCCTCACACCAATGTGCCCTGTACTCTCTGCAGATGTGTTATAACATCTTTGTGTATTTTGTTAGTAGCAGCAGGACTGTGAATTATGCATTTATATTTCAGGACTGTAGTTTCACCAAGTGCACTGAGATCTCTTGACCGAACCCTTTCACACACCCTCTTTTCTGAGTGACAGCTGTAATATCCAACTACAGCAAAGAGGCAGAGGCAGGGGAACAGTACAACCTACGGATAGAACTGCGCAGCAGTGTGAGGACACGCCTTCAGTGCACTTGATGAAGCTACAATCCTGGAAGATAAATCCAAGTTCACAGTCCTGCTGCTACTAACAACATACAAAGCGGTATGATTACACATCTCTCCAGGGACAATACCTAACACTGGCTGCAGAGAGCTCAGACCACAGCAGTGTGAGGACATGCTCCCAGTACACTTGAAGAAGGTATAAACGACAAATTTGGCTCAGAGAGAACTTTATTCCCTGATATAGGGTGACAAAGAGTGTTCAGTTTTGCGATTCATGTTTGACATCATGCTGGGACTTCTGGCTGTCAGAGAGGGAGAGAGAGCTGCTAAATTCTTATCATGAATATGAAGCAATGCATAGAACTCAATGCAAAGTTTACTAGCAGTATTACATGGATCGGATCCAAAAACTGTAACGTATCTCCTCTGTGGATGTATCACATGCCCTTCATACTGTTCTTTGCAGTTCCTCTCCTCTTGTAACCCTTTACTGCCTGTCCTACAACCCGGGGAAGGTCAAAAGCTGAAAAAAAGGGGCATCCGAGTAAAAAAAAACAGATTAAAAAGAAAAAAAAAGCGCACAACATTTCTCCGGCGAAACAAACAATAAGCGTATTCCGGAAAGCGCTTCAGTCGTTTCCCGGCTGTACAAGTCGACTTCCAGAGTAAAGGAGCAATAACATAGTATGTTTTATTACGAGTGTCATGGAGACGGTGTGAAAAATCAAGAGCCACAGGCAGTAAGCAGAGATGGGTCAATAACGCTCACAGAGACATTGTGTAGAGATAATCAACAACAAGGCCCCGGGTTCTCTATGCACCGCAAACAGCTGAAGGGCAAATCAATACAGCCATGGGAAGGACACCGGCACGTTACACTTCCCACAGTACACTCCGGAGCCCCCATCCCCACCACGAATCCGGGGCCATGCGTAGTATCTGGCCTCTGCACCGGCTACTCCATGACATACATTACAATCTACAGGTTTATAAGGGTCAATCTCAATTTGGGACAATTTGCCTTCTTTTATCTAGAAATGTCTCCACTCCTGGGGGCGAACGTGCTGATCCAGAGGGGCTTAATCACGACAACCTGGGTCTGACGTACCTGGGCACACCTCGGGATAAAGAGTGCAGCCGGTCATGTATTCACCGGCTAATTTATTCATCTCTATGGTGCTGACGGAGATAGCCGAGCGCTGCATTCAGCAATCTCCAACTTGGGTCACATATACCCGGTCGCATCTCGAGATGAAGAGAGCAGCCGGTTACGTATTTACTGGCTACTCTATTCATCTCTATGGTGCTCATGGAGATTGCTGAGTATGGCGTTTGGTTATCTCCGTCAGCGCCACAGAGGTGAATGGAGCAGCCGGATGGATGAGCGAGCGGCTGTTCTTTTCAAGTCGGGGTAAGACGGACCCCCATTCTCATTATCCATGGTAGTCTCATGACTGAGACCCCCAACATTAGTAAGTTAGACCCTAAGCTAACTTGTTTGTCACTGGAGAACTCCTTTAAGTGCGGAAGGCTGCATGTTTTGTCTTGGGTTTACTTGTTCGTACACATGGAGATCATCCTAGGCCTTGCAGAGGATATCCGTGGTTTATTTTACACCCTGGACAAATGGGGCAAGTGCTGATGCAGTGGGAGGAGGGAAGTGCTCGGGTGAGGTCGGATTTCGGCCCCTATTACGTTCGTGTAAATGTACCTTTGGCCTCCTCTCCTCCAGACCATTCCCCTTCCTATCCAATGCACATGACAGGAAGTGGGGAGGGAGCTGGATGAGTGTAGAGGAGACTGAGACATAGGCTAGCTGCTGCTCCCCACATAAGGACTCACTAGACACTGCTGGCAGGGAGCCAGGTAAATGACATTCCTGCTGACAGCTTCCCTTTAATAAATAGTTGGAATGATGTAGGGGCATTGGATGTATTGATGTTTTTAGAGGCAATCTAAAGTACAAAGTGTCCTCTATATAAGAGACTTGGTGCACTCGTTACTCTAGGTGTAATTTTCGTTACAGTCGCAGGAAACAAACAAAAAAAAAAAATCAAACATGTTGCGAAGCTGTGAATCAATAGCCGCCGTCCACACGGAGCACCTCTGTACCGCCATAGCGTGCCCCATATTTACGGAGATGCTTCTGAAGTGGTTAGCGGAGGTCAGAGGTGCGGATACAAAGCGCCTAGCTAAGTGCTGATGCCACACACAAGCCTGGATGGATGTGCAATGGAAATCTGCCCCCTGGCTGTGTTTGCCCTTGCTGTAGCAGACACAGGCCGCGCTCCCCGGATCTTACCCCCCACCCCACGTGCCTCCAATCCTTTTATAAATGCACCGTGCACCAATAACCCGCGTTGTACCGAAAGATTCTGGAGTTTTATTCGTAATTTTATTGTATTCCTTCACAACGGGGACAATCTAATTTTCCAATATTGATTGCTCCAGGATTTTATCAGATTTTAGCAAAATAACATTTTCATTCAAAGGGTAAAAAAAAAAAAAATCGGACTTGTAGAAGGTCAGTTATAAGAGCGCAAAATGTACGGCGCGAGGAGCACAGGAAATGTGATTTTGGGGAATGGCTGCATTGTGCATCGCACGGGAAATGCATCTGCCAGACACAGGGAGAAGGTCACATAGGGAGGCTACACATGGGTTCCCCCATCCGGCCTTGTGCAGTAGGTGAACTCATAGATCCAGGCACCATGACTGTGGTAGATTGGTTATACATGACCTCCTTCCTTCTAAAATCAACCTTAAAACTTATGCTAATTAGCCAGAAGGGTTCTGGGGGATGTTACCAGAGCCCCTCTGTGCTGTAGCTTCATCTTCACACTCTGTTAGAGCACCTCCCCCTCCAACAGTGCGAGATTACAGCAGAGGGAAGGGAGAAGTGTAGTGGGAGCAACAGTGTAAAAGCCTGTAAAGCTACTACACAGAGGGGCTCTGTTAACACCCCCCAGAGTCTTTCTGGCTCATTACCATAATTTTACAATTTGAATTTAGAAAGGAGGCCATGGATAACAAATATAAGAAGATTGCCACAGTCACAGTGCCTGGACCTATGGTAAGTGTCCCTGGTTTATCATGTTGGATTTGGGGCACTCTAATTCTCTATGACAAAAGGGATCAATGGTAAACACCTGGAGTCCTATTGTCAAAATTGAGGGCCCCAGTAATCCTCTTGTCATGCAGGACTGTGGTGACAATTGCTTTCATTTTTTGTTAGTGCGCCCCTTTAAGTCATATCATGTTACAGTGTGTATATAAACCTTAAGGGCTCGTCAGGCTGTAGCTTCTCAGGCTGTTACACGGTCCCCCCATCTCTCCTCAGCCATTCCTCACTCCCTCTGCTTGATGTAATCTCAAACAGTGGGAGGGAGAAGTGCTCCTGCACAGTGTAACAGCCTGTGAAGCTACAGCAGAGCCCCCCAGAGCCCACCTGGATTCATTAACATAATTTTAAAAGTTGATTTTAGAAGGAAGAAGGCCAGAACCAGGGTATATTCTTGCTCCCTTTCTCTGGGTGTAGAAATGGTAATAGGGAAATAAGATGCTGCCAGACTAATTTGGAACAAAAGATCAGGCATGTTCAACCCAACATGCCTGATCATTCTTTCAAATGACATCTTCTACATAGGTAGTGAACGGTTTGTTCCGGTTTGCCCAATGTGTATGGGACCTTACAAGAGGCCATCAATGTTTGACTAGTCAGTGGTCCCAATTAAACCATGAGAATAATTTGAGCTCCACACCAAAGCCAAAATTATCGGGACTGCACTTCAGTGTAGAAAACATTTGACAGTCAGTCCATCCCACCAAACTTTGCAGGATCAGCTAGCCCAAGTCTTATGTGCACCCAAGGATTGCGCTGGAGCACCTCCCCCTTCCCGTTCTTCGTTACCAGTTGAATGGCCAGCATGCTATTCCACATTTCTCCTGCAGGGGCAGCGTCCACTGAGATGAGATCTGTAAATGAGGACCCTGCCAGCGGGTTTTACCAGCATGTATTTTATGCAGTGGGAACAAACCCTTGGGATTAGTAAATTCTCCAATGCATTAGCACGTAATTTCCTGAAAGACGGAGATATTACAATGTACTACTGCTTTGTAAAGACATTGCTGATGTCTGCAGAATCCTTCCTATTCCTCCCAGTTATATCGTAGCCTCGGGGATCTGGCGGCACAGCCCAGATGTGCAGGAGGCAATGAGTGGTGGCCGCGGATTATAGGGTTATTTACTGTATGGACGCAGTGCGGAGTCAGCACCTAAGATCCGCCTTACATAACACTCATTAGATTATACTAAGTGTTTGCAGCATGAGCCACGATAACTAATCAAACCGCCCACAAAGGCTTAAAGGGAAGGCTCAGTTTCAGAAATTTTGTAGAAAAATAATTCAAGTGACTATACGAAAACTTTGTAATAGATGTTATCAGTGGACAATACCACTGACTCCTTTTATCAGCCCTCTCCTGCTTCCTAAACTGCTCAGATTACTGCTCAGATCTGTCTAAAGTGAACACAGACAATTCAGAGACATCTATGGAGGGAGGAGACAGGCACATGCTGCATCAGAGAACATGGGCTGTTCAGCAGATTTCTAGATAATTATAGTTACCGTATATATACTCGAGTATAAGCCAAGCTTTTCAGCCCAATAAATGTTCTGAAAAACCCCAACTCGGCTTATACACAAGTGTATAAAAAAAACGTACATACTCACCTTCTGGAGCTTCCCGATGCTCCCTGCAGCTTCTCTTCCTTCTTCTCTTTGCATGCCGGCACACACTATGATGCAGAGGCGTTGCCGCTGATGTTGTCATAACTGGGTGTCCATGCCCTCTGCCCGCTTTGTCACACGCAAAGAGAAGAAGGAAGAGGAGCTGCGGGGAGCGCCGTTAGGTGAGTATGTAAGTTTATTTTTTTACACACTCTGGGGCTGCAGGGCATTTCATCAGTAGGGGGGTAGGCTGCAGAGCATTTCATCAATAGGGGAGGGTAGGCTGCAGGGCATTTCATCAATAGGGGAGGGTAGGCTGCAGGGTATTTCATCAATAGGGGAGGGTAGGCTGCAGGGCATTTCATCTTCAGGGGCTCCAGGGCATTTTAACAGTGGGGGAGCAGCTGGAAGCATCGGGGAGTATGTAAGTTTATTTTTTTTATACACTCAGGGGTTGCAGGGCAATTCATTAACAGGGGGAGTGGGCTGGCTGCAGTGCATTTCATCATTAGGGGCTCCAGGGCATTTCATCATTAAGGGACTGCAGAACATTTCACCACTAGGGGGCTGCATGGCATTTAATCATTGGGGGGCCAAAGGGCATCTGATTATTTAGGGGGGCAGCATCAGCATTCCATTACTAGGGGCTCTGCTGAAGGGCATTTCATTACTGGGGGAGGCTGCTGGATATTTAATTACTGGGGGTGGCTGCTGGATATTTAATTACTGGGGGAGGCTGCTGGATATTTAATTACTGGGGGAGGCTGCTGGATATTTAATAACTGGGGGAGGCTGCTGGATATTTAATAACTGGGGGAGGCTGCTGGATATTTAATAACTGGGGGAGGCTGCTGGATATTTAATAACTGGGGGAGGCTGTTATCAATGCATTTTCTCCCTAGGCTTATACTTGAGTCAATACGTTTTCAAAATGATTTGTGGCCTATACTCTGTTTGACATATATACGGTACAACCCTGAAGTTTTAGCCTTACAAAGCAGTATAGATGTGAGGAACGTTCCCGTGAGACTGACCCGAGCAGTACTGATCAGTATAGATGTGATGGATGATCTGGTCAGACAGATACCTTGTTGTCATCTCCATGAAGACGTCTGTGTCTCCCTGCTCCTCACTGAAGACAGATCTAAGCAGTGATCTGAGCAGTTTAGCAGGCAGGAGAGGACTGGTAACTAGAGGAAGAAACATTTCCCCTTGATAACATAAATTACAAAGTTTATTATATGCACCTGAAATATTAATTTACAAGAAACGTTAGAGAGCTCTGAGTAGATAACATCTGGTGAGTTGGTGACACGGGGGGTGCACAGTCTATTGATCCGCTGACAGGCCGAGTAGTGGAGGGACTTTCAATACTTCATTACATTAAATGTGTCCAGTTCAAAGTTCCACGAGTGACACGATCCGATGGCACAAAACATAATGCACATTTTGCAAAGCGGTAAGAGTTTTAATTTCTTATGTGCCGAGGCCTGACCTGCCCCCTGATCTCATGATAACAGAGAGCAGCGGCTGCTCACTCTCATCATTAAAATATCGATCTATATGGCATTAGATAAAATATTACACAAGAAAAGCTTTGCAATTGTACACAATGTGGGGGAACTCTGCCCTCCGCCTTACCTGGCATTTCCCGGTGCGTATGTCGTACAGGGCCACGGTCCCGAGGCGCGCTCCCACCGCTATTCTGTGGCTGCGATCACAGTAACTGACCATGTAGAAGCTGGGAAGACAGAGAAGGGAATTACCTCCACACAACACACAACAGAGAGTGTAAGGGTACAAGTAAATCTATGATATATTTGTGTCCTAGTATGTGGCTATTCTGTGGCAGCTGGACCTTACAGGGGAGACGTCTGTCCGGGAAGCGGGGTGGTAGCTGGACCTTACAGGGGAGACGTCTGTCTGGGAAGCGGAGTGGTAGCTGGACCTTACAGGGGAGACGTCTGTCCGGGAAGCGGGGTGGTAGCTGGACCTTACAGGGGAGACGTCTGTCTGGGAAGCGGGGTGGTAGCTGGACCTTACAGGGGAGACGTCTGTCTGGGAAGCGGAATGGTAGCTGGACCTTAAAGGGGTGTCGTCTGTCTGGGAAGCGGAGTGGTAGCTGGACCTTACAGGGGAGACGTCTGTCCGGGAAGCGGAGTGGTAGCTGGACCTTAAAGGGGTGTCGTCTGTCTGGGAAGCGGAGTGGTAGCTGGACCTTCCAGGGGTGACGTCTGTATGGGAATTGGCGTGGTAGCTGGACATTACAGGGGTGACATCTGTCCGGGAAGCGGGGTGGTAGCAGGACCTTACAGGGGTGAAGTCTTTCCGGGAAGCGGCATGGTAGCTGGACCTTACAGGGGTGAAGTCTGTCCAGAAAGCGGAGTGGTGGCTGGACCTTATAGGGGTGACGTCTGTCTGGGAAGCAGAGTGGTAGCTGAACCTTAAAGGGGTGACGTCTGTCCGGGAAGCGGAGTGGTAGCTGGACTTTACAGGGGTGACGTCTGTCCAGGAATAGGCGTGGAAGCTGGACCTTACAGTGGTGACATCTGTCCGGGAAGCGGGGTGGTAGCTGGACCTTACAGGGTGACGTCTGCCCGGGAAGCAGGGCGGTAAGCTAGACAGCGGTAGCTTACAGGGGTGACAACTGGAGGGGTACCCAGACTTTACAGGGGTGATGTCTATCTAGGGAGAAGAGGGGTACCTGGACCTTAAAGGAGTGACAGGTACCCAGGGAGAGGAGGAATGCCCTGACCTTACAGAGAGGGGAGGGATGCCTGGACCTTATAGGGGTGACATCTGTCCAGGGAGAAGATAGGTATCTGGACCTTAAAGGGTGGCACCTGTCTGAGGAGCCTTACAGGGGCAACAGGTGTTTGGGGCATGGAGGGGTATATGGACCTTACAGGGGCGACAGGTGTTTGGGGCATGGAGGGGTACATGGACCTTACAGGGGCGACAGGTGTTTGGGGCATGGAGGGGTACATGGACCTTACAGGGGCAACAGGTGTTTTGGCGCATGGAGGGGTTCATGGACCTTACAGGGGCGACAGGTGTTTTGGCGCATGGAGGGGTACATGGACCTTACAGGGGCGACAGGTGTTTTGGCGCATGGAGGGGTACATGGACCTTACAGGGGCGACAGGTGTTTGGGGCATGGAGGGGTACATGGACCTTACAGGGGCGACAGGTGTTTGGGGCATGGAGGGGTACATGGACCTTACAGGGGCGACAGGTGTTTGGGGCATGGAGGGGTACATGGACCTTACAGGGGCGACAGGTGTTTTGGCGCATGGAGGGGTACATGGACCTTACAGGGGCGACAGGTGTTTGGGGCATGGAGGGGTACCAGGAACTTTCAGGGGTGACATCTATCCAGCCATAATATGTAAAACCCCATTAGATCCCTGTACATCATGGCTGTATATATATGTGCATAGGGAAGGAGTAATGCAGGATTCCCCTATAGATGAGACTGGGCTGCAGCCGCATATACATTAGAGAGTGAGGGAAATCCCTACTTTATAACCTGCAGCCAATCCAGAACCTTAAACAATCCATTATATGTTCTGGATGACCCAAAAACAGATGTAAAAACCCAACAATGAGTAGCGCCTACTGTGCACTTGGTTCCGGTCCGGTCGTGGCGGTCACCTGGCCATTTGCTTGCTGCCGACTCGTTAAAGCGGATTTAATAGAGAACGGGACAGCAAATAACTCAGGTTTTACAAGTGAAATTTCATCAGCGAGCCGCTTTTACGGGGGAAGGTAATTAAGACGCGAGGTAATAAAAGCTCCGTTTTCAATTATCTCAAACAAAAAAGCATTGTGATGAAGCAGCAGTTCTCCTCGCGGATGTCGCTGCCGCTTTACATCTGTCTCCATTTATCAAGATACCGTGAACTGGACCCTCCATCAGATGGGAGCGCGGCCAGGGACATTACTGAGGCGGCTTATCCCCTGACATATCTGTTCCTGGGAAAGCTGGGTGACAAACAATATGGCCACCCGTCTATGTTGTATAGGAGTCTTTAGCTCCGCCCACTGCGGACCCATGTATAGCTGAGTGGGACATCTGGTGGCAACAATAATAGACACCCAGCTTTCCAAATGATGGATGTACCTAGGGTATGGGAGAAAAGCCTTAAGGGGAACCAAATGAAAGCCGATTGGTTACTATCAGGCAGTTCTCTTGCTCTGCTTTCTGTCAGTGAATGAAAACCTGCCTGACTATCTGGTCAGCGACTGAAAAAATTGTGTAGAAATTTCTGTCACAAATCCGCAGAGTGTGAATTCACCTTGAGGACCTCAGATCGCTCGCTTGGAATGAGCACTGCGCCGGTGTCCGTGATCGGGGTTCATTCTTGACAATATAAACAAGAGTGCAAACATCCACAAGAAGAGATTGGGAAAAATGGATGTTACTGTCAGAGACTATGGCAGCCAATCAGAGCACAGCTTGCATTGTTCTACAGCAGTTTATGATATGGAAGCTGAGCGGTGATTGGCTGCTATGTGCTACAAAGCCTTTTCTTACTGTTAGGGAATTTTCTGAGCCTTTTTTTGGGTTTGAAAATTAAGACCCATTCTGTAATATACTAAATGTGTCTCTGTGTTATAGTGCCCACTGTAGTTCTGGAGGAGAAGAGTTCTACATGTCGACATATGGATGGAAACAACCTGACATACGGATGGAAACATACCGCCATACGGATGGAAACATACCGCCATACGGATGGAAACATACCGCCATACGGATGGAAACATACCGCCATACGGATGGAAACATACCGCCATACGGATGGAAACATACCGCCATACGGATGGAAACATACCGCCATACGGATGGAAACATACCGGCATACGGATGGAAACATACCACCATACGGATGGAAACATACCGGCGTACGGATGGAAACATACCGGCGTACGGATGGAAACATACAGGCGTACGGATGGAAACATACAGGCGTACGGATGGAAACATACAGGCGTACGGATGGAAACATACAGGCGTACGGATGGAAACATACCGACATACGGATGGAAACATACCGACATACGGATGGAAACATACCGACATACGGATGGAAACATACCGACATACGGATGGAAACATACCGACATACGGATGGAAACATACCGACATACGGATGGAAACATACCGACATACGGATGGAAACATACCGACATACGGATGGAAACATACCGACATACGGATGGAAACATACCGACATACGGATGGAAACATACCGACATACGGATGGAAACATACCGACGTACGGATGGAAACATACCGGCGTACGGATGGAAACATACCGGCGTACGGATGGAAACATACCGCCATACGGATGGAAACATACCAGCATACGGATGGAAACATACCGCCATACGGATGGAAACATACCGCCATACGGATGGAAACATACCGCCATACGGATGGAAACATACCGCCATACGGATGGAAACATACCGACATACGGATGGAAACATACCGACATACGGATGGAAACATACCGCCATACGGATGGAAACATACCGACATACGGATGGAAACATACCGACATACGGATGGAAACATACCGACATACGGATGGAAACATACCGACATACGGATGGAAACATACCGACATACGGATGGAAACATACCGACATACGGATGGAAACATACCGACATACGGATGGAAACATACCGACATACGGATGGAAACATACCGACATACGGATGGAAACATACCGGCATACGGATGGAAACATACCGCCATACGGATGGAAACATACCGCCATACGGATGGAAACATACCGCCATACGGATGGAAACATACCGCCATACGGATGGAAACATACCGGCATACGGATGGAAACATACCGGCATACGGATGGAAACATACCGGCATACGGATGGAAACATACCGGCATACGGATGGAAACATACCGCCATACGGATGGAAACATACCGCCATACGGATGGAAACATACCGCCATACGGATGGAAACATACCGCCATACGGATGGAAACATACCGCCATACGGATGGAAACATACCGCCATACGGATGGAAACATACCGACATACGGATGGAAACATACCGGCAAAAGGATGGAAACATACCGGCATACGGATGGAAACATACCGCCATACGGATGGAAACATACCGACATACGGATGGAAAGCATTCTTGCAGCCCCTTTTTCTTCAGCAACGACCCCTCTAGGCAGTACATGATGATGTCCATAACCTAGAGGCAAAGGGGAAAGAGAACCATCAGTAAACACAGAGGCAAGTCCCCATACCCAGGACCTCACAGGGACTGCATTATTTATTATTAAAGGAAATATACCATCACAATCCATCCTGATAAACCAGGGACATTACTCATAGATCCAGGCACCGGGACTGTGGTATCTTCTTATATTTGCTAAAATTATGTTAGTGAGCCAGTATGGCTCTTGTGATTGTTACCAGAGCCCCTTTGTGCTGTAGCTACACAGGTTGTCTCCCCCTCATCCCTTCCCCTCCCTCTTCCTGCCGTAATCTCACACAGTGGGAGGAAGAAGTGCTCCGGCACAATGTAACAGCCCGTGAAGCTCTGGCAATGCCCCCTAGTGCCCTTCTGGTTCATTAGCATCATTATAAAAGTTGATGTTAGAAGGAAGGAGACCATGGATAACACATATAAGAAGATACCACAGTCCCGGTGCCTGGATCTATCAGTAATGTCCCTGGTTTATCAGGATGGATTTTGATGGTAGATGGGTCTGATGAGCACATACAGGGAAGCTTTGAGTTTACTGAACGTGCGCCCTGGCTCCAGAACGTGCGCCCTGGCTCCAGAACGTGCGCCCTGGTTCCAGAACGTGCGTCCTGGCTCCAGAACGTGCGCCCTGGCTCCAGAACGTGCGCCCTGGCTCCAGAACGTGCGCCCTGGCTCCAGAACGTGCGCCCTGGCTCCAGAACGTGCGCCCTGGCTCCAGCACATGTGCACTAAGGCCAGTTACACACGGGAAAGTTTGATCTATTAAACTTGCAGCATGTGGCCCAAACAATGATCAACCGGTACTGACATGATGCGTTCAGTTCCGGTTGCTCAGCGCTTGGGCTCTATGTTCCAATCAGCGCATGCTGCGAGTTCACTAGATTATACTCTCTTGTGTGTAACAAGCCTAAAGCTTCCATCCATTGCTTCATTTAAAAAGAACCTCTACTGTATCGAGGAACATATTCAATTCCATCCTCACTCCTCATAACCTGGCCTATAGCTTATACCTCCACCAGGAGATCAACCACGTCCGACGGCATCTTCTCAATGAGTATTTCAATGACCCTCAGGATTTCTCCTTTTGCCCGGGCCAGAGCTGTAGTGTGTATATTCTGCTGAGACTGAGTATTGGCTGCCATGGCCGTGTGTCTGTGGACCTGCAAAAGGAAAATTTTAGAACAATTTGTTACTTCTTCTCCATCCTAAACTGCTTATGGTGAGGTAGCGCGACCACTTTAACGAGCAAATTCCATCTAAAGACCAAAATTCATCTTAAACTTCTCTTGTTACTTTTAGCTCCTACCTTTCTGCTTCTGCAGCTTTCATCAGCAGGGAGAGAGTAAAGGGCTGTAGTTCCAAACTTTGTACTGAGGCTGCTGTAATCCCATGACTATATGAACTAGAAAATCCCCTCTACAGCATCAATGTCCCTGTCTGAGTAAGATTTCTAAGTTATTTTATCTCCCAATCTTCTCTGCTATTCCAGCAGGGAGAAAGTAAAGGCCCACAGTCCTTGAATTATTCTAAATCAAACTTTAATTCGACACGGAGCCATTCTCCTATACCCATTAGTGGGTATTGAGTGTGTCAGGAAAACCCCTAAATATGAACCATAAGGGATCACTACATAAGAGGGATTGAGTTAAAGAGGACCTGTCACCCCATTTATCGGCACTAGGAGATGTTACTAAAGTAAGCAGCTCTTAGTGCTTGAACAAATGCCGCAGTGTTAGAGTGATAGCGTTACTGGAAACCTCCGGTAACTCTATCTAACACTGCGGCAAGGTACAGTGTAATTGTCGGACAGCTCGCAAAGCTGTCCGACGTATTCATAAGGGGGCGGGGTTGGGGCGTGGCTAGGGGCGGTGACTGCTGCCTAGTGCGCGGTAGTCACTACCGGCCTATGGAGCGAGCGGGGCGGTCCGGGGTAGAGGCAGCACCTCGGACCGCCCCCTCATGAATACATCGGACAGCTTTGCGAGCTGTCCGATGATTACACTGTACCCCGCCACAGTGATTGATAGCGTTACGGGAGGTTTCCGGTAACGCTATCACTCTAACACTGCGGCGTTTGATCAAGCACTAGGAGCTGCTTACTTTAGTAACATCTCCTAGTGCCGAAAATGGGGTGACAGGTCCTCTTTAAGGTTCCAGAGTGACCTAATAGATTTAAGTAAGTAGTGCAACATTTTGGGTCATCTTACTCTATGGGTATATGTGTCAGGAAACAAAACACAAAGCATGTATTATTATGGCCCAAAATCAAGGACGTTTTTGCCTCTGGTTCACTCAATATTCAAAATTTATCAGCATGGCTGTGAACTAAAACTTATATTTTTATTAGATATACCTTAAAATATACAAAGGTCACAGGTTGTGAATTCTAAAAACAACAACAACAATCCGTACTATAGACGCCGACCTAGGCGACTATACTGATCACCACAACCCCCAACGGTTGTGGATCAAACAATGGGGATACCACGTACCTTCAAACCATGGTGCCATGCACCATACCATCCAAAAAATACCTTGCAAAGAGGAAATAAAAGATGGTTCTTACCACAACTGGTAATGGTCTGTAGTTGTGTCCAGTGGTCAGCTGTGCTGTTTCCAAAGTACGTGTATTGACGGTATATGTGTCAGGGTAATAACACCACAGCATTTAGTATGTAAAGAGTTAATGATGAGATTACGAGGAACGTACAGAAAATGTACGGAATGGAGAGCGGCTTGTCATCCACAGCAATTACTGCATAGGAAGGCATTAGAGAGGAAGCAGGTTATGCAATGCTAGCATAGTCCTATATGGAGCCACCATATTTATGGATGATCTCTAGGATTTATGGCCGTGCAACGTGTATTCAAGCCATTAAACAGTCACATTAATCAGGACATCGCAGACGGGAGGATCGGGGTCACGGGCCACTCATGTAAGCAACAATGGCACGTTACCAGTGGTTTACTGGAATGGGGATGTGTCTGGATAATGGACTCCTGTACATTGTCTAACATCTTATCTCTATCACTGGTGGAACAAAATGGTGAAATGTTTGCCCAATGGGCACTGGTAAAAAATGGAGAGTAATAGCAGAAGGGAAAAAACAGGAAAACGAAGGGAAAGGGGGAAAAATGGAGCGGAGAAGGAGATAAAAGAAGGGAGAGAAGGAAAAGGAGCCGAAGAAAGAGACACAAGGCAAGGAATCGGGGTGTGGGAAGAAGAGAGGGGAGAAGAAAGAGTACAAGGGAGGAGAGAAAGAAGAGGGAGAGAGGAGCAAGGAGAGGCACAGAAAAAGGAGGAATGGGAAGAAGGGATGGGGAAAAAGAGTAGTGAAAGAGACGGAGGAACATAAAAAGGAAGGAGAGAGGGAGAGAAGGGGGGAAAGAAGGGAATGTGGGCAATAAAGATAGTAAAGACGGAGAAGAAGAAAAAAATGAGTGGAAAGGGGAAGTAAAAACACAGGGAGCAAAAATATGGGGAAAGCAGAAGGTGAAAGAGGAAAGAAGGGGAAAGTAGGTGAATACAGGTAGAAAGGAGGGTAATGGGGAAAAACAAGAAGAAACAAGACGGGATAAGTAGAAGGATGCAGGGAGAAAGAAGGAGAGAGAGAGAGAAGAAGATGGTACAAGTAGGAGGAAACAGGGAAAAGGGATAAGAAAGGAGAAAGAGGAAACCAGAAGGAAAAAGTAGGAGGATGGAGGGAGAAGGGAGGAGGAAGGGGAAGGAGAAAGAGGAAACAAGAAGGGAAAAGTATGAGGCTGCATGGAGAAGGGAGGATAAAGACAGGAAAGAAGAAGGGACAAAAGTAGGAGGATACAGGGAGAAGGGATGAGGAAGGGGAAGGAGAAAGGAAACAAGTAGGAAAAAATAGGAGGATGAAGGGAGGAGGGAGGAGGAAGGAGAAAGACAGAAAAGAAGAAGGAGGTACAAGTAGGAAAATACAGGGAGAAGGGATGAGGAAAAAGAAAGAGGAAACCAGAAGGAAAATGTAGGAGGATACAGGAAGAAGGGAGGAGGAAGGAGAAAGACAGGAAACAAGAAGGAAATAGTAGGTTTATACTGGGAAAGAAGTGGAAAGGGGAAGACACTACACAGGAAAAGAGGAGAAGTGGAAGATGGAAGAAGAGAAAAAAGGGAAGGCGGAACACAGGAAGAGAAGAGGAAGAGAGGAAGAAAGGAGAAGGGGAGAGCTGAAGGGAAGAACATGGGGGAAGGCAGATTATATGATAAAGATTGTAGAGAAGAAAGGAATAAGAAAAGAGAAATAATAGGCCAGAAGAAGGAGGGAAAACAGTGGGAAGACGAATGGAGAAGAAAAAAAGGGAGGGAAATAGGGAGGACAATGAAGAAAGAAAGAAGAAACAGGGAGTTTAATAAGGATGAAGAATAGAGAGAGAAATACTAGGGACATGGGAGAGAGAGAAAGCTGTACGGGGGAAGGAGAAAATATAAACATGAGAAAAGGAAATATAAGCGGCAGAAAATGATGACAAGGAATGAAAGAGAAGAAAAAATGGAAAACTGCAACAGAGCGGACAATTTCCAGAAGTACCTAAATCCATGGCTGACGCCTTGTGTGATGCATTTTTAATGTCCCACACGTCACCTATTGTAGGTGTATGTTAAATAAGAAACAAAAAATAAGGCCATTTAGCTTTGCAGCAGCAAGTAAAGCGAGACCAGCAATGCCACTACCACATGTAGCCACTAGGGGTGTGTGATGCTCCTGGCCCCAGAATAATTAGCCCTGTGTAATACAGCACGGTGAGATCTTTCCTTACACATTGCAGAGGCCATCGACTTATTGGCCGTCTCTCTGAATGATAGGGCGATCAATTGGGGTTAATTTCAATTTTGTCATAAAGAATAGTAAACTGGAGTAAAGCTCCTGAACGCTCTCATGAGGATGAGAAAACCTTCAATAATTACGTCTGCTCTCTCTAACTGCCTGAGATGAGCGGCAGCCAGAACATCCGAGTCACCTCCACCAGAAGATCTCCGGGTTCATTAATGTTCTGAAACTCCGCAGTACAAGACTTACCAGGATCAGACATCTACACGGAGTATGGAGACCCCATCACAACAAGTATTCACCAAGATAGGACCCCCAAAGTACCAACAGGGGGGGGCTATTATATGTAACAGGTTCAGTGTACATACATGACATTACTTATCCTGACTTACATCATGTATTATACTCCAGAGCTGCACTCACTATTCTGCTGCTGGTGCAGTCACTGTGTACATACATGACATTACTTATCCTGTACTGATCCTGAGTTACATCCTGTATTATACTCCAGAGCTGCACTCACTATTCTGCTGGTGGTGCAGTCACTGTGTACATACATGACATTACTTATCCTGTACTGATCCTGAGTTACATCCTGTATTATACCCCAGAGCTGCACTCACTATTCTGCTGCTGGTGCAGTCACTGTGTACATACATGACATTACTTATCCTGTACTGATCCTGAGTTACATCCTGTATTATACCCCAGAGCTGCACTCACTATTCTGCTGCTGGTGCAGTCACTGTGTACATACATGACATTACTTATCCTGTACTGATCCTGAGTTACATCCTGTATTATACACCAGAGCTGCACTCACTATTCTGCTGCTGGTGCAGTCACTGTGTACATACATGACATTACTTATCCTGTACTGATCCTGAGTTACATCCTGTATTATACCCCAGAGCTGCACTCACTATTCTGCTGCTGGTGCAGTCACTGTGTGCATACATGACATTACTTATCCTGTACTGATCCTGAGTTACATCCTGTATTATACCCCAGAGCTGCACTCACTATTCTGCTGCTGGTGCAGTCACTGTGTACATACATGACATTACTTATCCTGTACTGATCCTGAGTTACATCCTGTATTATACCCCAGAGCTGCACTCACTATTCTGCTGCTGGTGCAGTCACTGTGTACATACATGACATTACTTATCCTGTACTGATCCTGAGTTACATCCTGTATTATACCCCAGAGCTGCACTTACTATTCTGCTGCTGGTGCAGTCACTGTGTACATACATGACATTACTTATCCTGTACTGATCCTGAGTTACATCCTGTATTATACCCCAGAGCTGCACTCACTATTCTGCTGCTGGTGCAGTCACTGTGTACATACATGACATTACTTATCCTGTACTGATCCTGAGTTACATCCTGTATTATACTCCAGAGCTGCACTCACTATTCTGCTGCTGGTGCAGTCACTGTGTACATACATGACATTACTTATCCTGTACTGATCCTGAGTTACATCCTGTATTATACTCCAGAGCTGCACTCACTATTCTGCTGCTGGTGCAGTCACTGTGTCCATACATGACATTACTTATCCTGTACTGATCCTGAGTTACATCCTGTATTATACCCCAGAGCTGCACTCACTATTCTGCTGCTGGTGCAGTCACTGTGTACATACATGACATTACTTATCCTGTACTGATCCTGAGTTACATCCTGTATTATACACCAGAGCTGCACTCACTATTCTGCTGCTGGTGCAGTCACTGTGTACATACATGACATTACTTATCCTGTACTGATCCTGAGTTACATCCTGTATTATACCCCAGAGCTGCACTCACTATTCTGCTGCTGGTGCAGTCACTGTGTACATACATGACATTACTTATCCTGTACTGATCCTGAGTTACATCCTGTATTATACTCCAGAGCTGCACTCACTATTCTGCTGCTGGTGCAGTCACTGTGTATATACATGACATTACTTATCCTGTACTGATCCTGAGTTACATCCTGTATTATACCCCAGAGCTGCACTCACTATTCTGCTGCTGGTGCAGTCACTGTGTATATACATGACATTACTTATCCTGTACTGATCCTGAGTTACATCCTGTATTATACCCCAGAGCTTCACTCACTATTCTGCTGCTGGTGCAGTCACTGTGTAAATACATGACATTACTTATCCTGTACTGATCCTGAGTTACATCCTGTATTATGCCCCAGAGCTGCACTCACTATTCTGCTGCTGGTGCAGTCACTGTGTACATACATGACATTACTTATCCTGTACTGATCCTGAGTTACATCCTGTATTATACTCCAGAGCTGCACTCACTATTCTGCTGCTGGTGCAGTCACTGTGTACATACATGACATTACTTATCCTGTACTGATCCTGAGTTACATCCTGTATTATACTCCAGAGCTGCACTCACTATTCTGCTGCTGGTGCAGTCACTGTGTATATACATGACATTACTTATCCTGTACTGATCCTGAGTTACATCCTGTATTATACCCCAGAGCTGCACTCACTATTCTGCACCAGAATTAAACTAATAATAAGGTTAGATTATCTATAGAGGGGGATTCAGTTAATAATTTAACAGAATGTGGTTATAGCACCCCAAGAGGAAGTTCTGGTATACTACAACTCACTCACCCTCTGTGTAGCTCTGGTCACACTTCCTTTATACATAGTGTATATCATGACTGTACTATTGATGTACACGCTGGGGTGCCTTTATTTTTAATTACAGGTTTGTAGTGTCCAGATAATTGCCAGACATTACTTCTGCCTTCCGCTAAAAATCTACAGGGGAGTCCTCCACATTCATTCCTCCACATTCATTCCTCCAACACAGGACTCAAACTAGGGGTCTTTAAAGCCAAAAAAAGCAACTTGTGAACGTGTCCTAAGGTTCAAAGGTCATAACCAGCGAGACTGGAAAGTAGGAAAACTATAAAAGTGGGACCTGCAATCGCCCCAGCTTTCCTCGGATCAGGACCTGCAATTGCCCCAGCTTTCCTTGGATCAGGACCTGCAGTCACCCAGCTTTCCTCGGATCAGGACCTGCAGTCACCCAGCTTTCCTCGGATCAGGAGAGGACATGTTTAGAAATGCTTTTTAGCTTAGACATTACTAATGGAAGACGAGAGAAGGATCTTTACCTCCTTAGCGATGGTTGTGATGAAGGCGGGTGGTCTCGCCGTGGCGATAAGCGACAGAGCGTGTCGTGCAGAGCGGGCGGAGTCAGCTGCGGGGCTCAGGGGTAGCCCGATTGTGATGCTAAATAGGGATCAGGCCAAAAAAATAGAAGGAAAAGGGAACAAAAAAAAAAAAACATTCTGCATTAGAAATATATAGAGTGAAAAGATTAGACACAGCTTATAATGTCAGCCCCGGGTCAATGGGATCACTCAAACAGCACGAGTATAATGGACTCCCGACAATGAGCCCCCATCACAAGTCAGGGGTGTCCCTGCATCAAACACGCCGGCCAATAATGAAGCGTGAACATTGGAAACACTGTGTGAATGGGTCCCGAGCGCCAGAGGACCCTTGTTAACAAATCACGGGCTGAATGCAGCGCACAAAGACCCCCGCGCCCCCGCAATGCGGGTTATTACATAGCAGATGGAGGCTACTAATAAAAATCACTTCCGCTCCTCACCGGCCTCCCGCAGATCAGAGGTAAAAGCCACAACGTGACCAATGGGCCTCCTCTAATCGGGCCCCGTACAAGCAAGTAACATAAAAAGTTCTTGTGTTTACAAGACGTCCAGTGATGAGATTTTTTGAAAAATTTTTGCCCACTAAAAATCCAGAGATTGTTCCAGTGACCCTGATCTTACTCTATGACCTAGGAGCCAGAGCCTAAAGGAGAGCTCCGCTGGAACAGGTAACAATTGGGTCCAGGTTCCCAGATCTCAGAAATTAAAAAGAACATACAGACGGTCCCCAGGTTACATACAAGATAGGGTCTGTACGTTTGTTCTTAAGTTGAATTTGTATGCAAGTCGGAACTGTATATTTTATAATGGTCACAAATTTTTTGGGGTCTCTGTGACAATTAGATTTTAAAAATGTTGGATTGTCCTAAAGAACCCGGAGTAACAATAAAGCTTCATTGCAGAAACATTTGATAATGGTTATAGATGTTTATTGTAGCCTAAGGCTAAAGTACAGTAACTTACCAATTAACAGAGGTCCGTTTGTAACTAGGGGTCGTCTGTAAGTCGGGTGTTCTTAAGTAGGAGACAGTCTGTATACAATATACTGAATACACAATGCCAGAGGTCGAACATAAAGCGCCCAAAGGTGGACCCTCCACTGGTTTTAGCACCGGCTGTGTATGAGGAAGCAACATCTAATCGGACCACCAAATCACACCAAAAGCATCTGGACTTGTCTGGATCCCCTTAAAGGAAATCTAGCATCAAAATCTATCATGATAAACCAGGGACATTACTCATAGATCCAGGCACTGTGACTGGGGTAATATTCTTATATTTGTTATCCATGGCCTCCTTTCTTCTAAAATCAACTTTTAAAAGTATGCTAATGAGTCATCCAGGCTCTGGGGGGTGTTACCAGGGCCCCTCCTTGCTGTAGCTTCACATGCTGTTACATTGCTCCCTCAGCATTTCCCGACCTGCCGAGTGGGAGTGGGGAAGTGCTCCTGCACAGTGTAAAAGCCTATGAAGAGACAGGATTGAGTAAGTTCTTGTAAGGCCCCCTTGAGCCCTCCAAGTTCATTAGAACAGTTATAAAAGTTGATGTCCTTTCAAGAATTCCGTATAGTAAATCTCACCCTTTTCCCTATAAAAAAAATCTCTCCCAAAATCCTGTGACAATGAGCAGAGAACAGTCATATTTACCCGAGATGAGTCAAGTTTAGATGCTGCCATGGAAGGGGTCAATTCTGACGCCTCTATCTTCTGTTCTATTGCACCTAGAAACACGCTGTAGGTGTCATATCACAGATAAGAATCTCATCTTTCAGATCACATAGGCTTATGATCACCAGAACTGTACATACAGGCAGTTAAAGAAAAAGGCGGTAACTGGATCTTTGGCTGCAGCTCAAATTCCCAACTATACCTTAAACTGCCCCTTATCTCCGGTTTTGCAGATCACATAACCAAAAGCCTGATATGATCTGAAAGATGAGATTTGTATCTTTAATATGACACCAGAAGCATGTTTCTTAATTCTATAGAACAGTGACACTATCTCTGCAGACTCTAAACTTGACTCATCTCAGGCAAAACTTAGACTCTTCCCTGCTCATTGTCACATGACTTTGGAGAATTGGTGATTGGATAAGATTTCACATAAAAGAGGGAATTCTAGAAAGGACATTTTATCCCTTATTTGAGGGGGTTGGAAGTTTAATGGGGGTAAAACCTGCTGACAGGTTCCCTTTAACGATTGTCTCATATTTATGGGGACCGCTCCTCTATACTAGAGACAATTTCTTATATTTACAGTATTTTAGATCATGTATCATTATGTTTATTATGTATCATTATGTATCATGTATGTTTTTCGTACTTTTGACCATTTCTTACATATATGGCCACTAGATCTGTTATATTTACAGCATGTTTGATCATGTTTTTCTTTGTTACACTTTCGTACACCTGACTCTATGTATATTTTTGGTACTTTTGACCATTTCTATATGTGTTCTATTTACAGTATATTTTATTATACCCTTAGTTATGCTCCATGTGGCCCTCTTCCTACCCTTCCATGTACACTACGTGTATCCTAACAGTATCTATTCGGTAAATATATGGTATATGTATCCATATTGTGACCCCCTACAGAACCTCCGGCTCTCGTGTTTCTGCCTACAAGACGACTTCTTCTGTTATCGCTGGTTCAGCAAAAAAAAAAAAAAAAAAAAACAGTAGAGAAAACAGGCTCCTCCTGACTCATTCATTCTGGTGGCTCAGGAGTGGTAGCATGCGGCCAGAGATTAACCCCCTCCTGCAGCTGGACCAGCTGGCTGACATGTCGCCTTTCAGAGTAATGGAGCGGCCACACAGCACCGGGACCCCCAGCTGCAGACAAAGGGCCGACTCCACAAGCATCGCCAACTGTTACTACTTCTACATGGGGGTAATTGTTCTCCAATACCCACAGGAAGGAGAATTACCCCATAATGAGGATTGCTGAACCCCACCTTAGAAGAAAATTCACAAAAACTTTCCTAATCTGTATGGGTACCCATATATGGTTAAAGGGGTTGTCCACTTTCAGCACAACAATTGATATAATGAAAAGTGATACAATTTTACAATATACTTCCTGTATCTTTTCCTAGATTTCTAAAAGTCTACATCCCTGCTTGCTGTCCTGCCATAGAAAGCTTCATTGTTTACTTTCAGTGAATAGAGATCTCCCCATGGTCTTGCGGTGCACAATTTGTTATCAGAGACAAATGATAGTAACGGCTTGGGCACCGGCCTGTCTATTGCGCGACCATGGGCAGATTTCTATCCACTGAAAGTAAACAATGATGCTTTCTTTAGAATGACAGCAAGCAGAGATCTTGAAAACCGTGAGGAATTGATACAGTAAGTATATTGGAAAATTGTATAATTTTTCTTACACAAACCATATCAATTATTTGTTAAAAGTGGACAAGCCCTTTAAGCCGAAACCATCAAGAGAGTTGGAATTGGTGTGTTGTTACCTTGTATTAGGTTATACACAACAAAGCTGTGATGTTATCATGTGATACTGCAATGTGTTGGCCATCAAACTCCATCCTGATAAACCAGAGACATTACTCATAGATCCAGGCTGTGGTATCTTCTTATATTTGTTATCCATGGCCCCTTCCTTCTAAAAATCATAAAATTATGCTAATGAGCCAGAAGGGCTCTGGGAGGGTTGATACCAGAGCCCCTCCATGCTGCTGCTTCACAGGCTTTTACACAGTTTCACCCGTCCCCAAGCTTGCTCAGCACTGCTGCCCCTCTACCGGATATCATCTCATTGCAACAGAGGAAGTTTCAGTAGCACACAGTGTGAGGGGGGAAGTGCTCCAGCTCAGTATAACCGCATGTGAATCTGCACATAGGTGCATCTAAGGGCTATGTTTTACATTTACGTTTAAGAGCCACAAAGGGAAGTAATATGGCCGACAATGGTAACGGTAGATAGCCACTTTCTCCCCTTTCCCAGCACCTACATGTACCGTATTTTTTGGACTGTAAGGCGCACCGGATTATAAGGCGCAGCCGATTATAAGGATGAATGACCAGCAGGTGGCAGACCTGTGCACAGTCAAGGTAGCTGTGAGTACGGTTCATATATAAGGCGCACTGGACTAGAAGGCGCACCTTTGATTTCTGAGAAAATCAAAGGATTTTTTGTGTGCCTTATAGTCCGAAAAATACAGTATTAGTAGAAGAAGCTGAGGCTACAGCAGATATTGCATAGCAGGACGCTCAGGCATGGAAATATGCCATAACCTAATATTTTTCAAAAATAAAAAAATATTCTGCCGCTATTGTATGTCCTTACGCACACGGTCACCCAGATTGTCATCTCCGGGATCAGCCCCATCTCTGCGCTGTCAGCCTAAGCTAATAAGTCCCTTACTGATTCAATTCTTCTTCCCTGAATGAAACCAAAACCTCTCCACTCAATTATTACATATAAATGTGATCGGGAATCAATGTTTATTCCGTTTGAGGAGTGAACACTGTCAGCCACGTAGATAGATGTAAGTGATACTGGCGGTCGCCAGCCTCAAGCCCCAGACGCTACAGAGCGACAGAATCTGTAAAAAGTAGTGTCTGGTACATACCTCCAGTGAAAGAGAGCGAACAAGACTTACATTGCTTCCTAGCCCTCCAAGGAGGCATCTTTTCTACTAAGTGGTTTGAAACACTCATATAAGCTGAATTCTTATCAGACTGACCATATATAAGGTCACATTGCTTCCCACCCTCCACAAAGGCATCCCTTCTACTAAGTGGTTAGAAACACTCACATAAGCTGAATTCATATTAGACTGACCAGATGTGAGATGAAATGAGTGTTTCTAACCACCATTACTTTTACAGTCCTAATTATTGCCCTTTACAAATTGTGTTTTAGCTTTGGGACACAAGATTGCAAAAACATACACTCCCACAACACTACACCCAAGAGCAATTTTGGTCTATATAGCTCCATCACTCCAATAATACCCAGTCCTTCCCTTATGGTAACATAGGAAAAGTCTTAAGTCTTCAACTTACTAAATCAAATAATCAAAAAAATAAAAATAATGAAAAGGTGCAATACCCTGCTCTCACAACCAGAGCAGGCAGACAAAAAAGAAAAATTACTGGACTATGTGCTTATGGCCATCTTTTACCAAAATTTCTGATTTTTGGTAAACAGAGGCAGTCCTCATGTTAAGGACACCCGGCGACCCCTAGTTACAGATGGACCTCTCTGCCCATTGTGACCTCTGATGAAGCTCTCTGAATGCTGGAAACTGACTTTACTTTAGCCCCAGGCTGCAATAATCAACTGTAACAGCAATTGAAGGTGTCAATAATGAAGCTTTATTGTTAATCCTTGTTCTTATGACAACCCAAGAATTTAAAAAATCTGAATGTCACGGCTAGTAACTCACAAAATATTTCAACCTACATACAAATTCAGCTTAAGAACAAACCTAAAGAGCCTATCCTGTATGTAACATGGACACTGCCTGTACTGATTTTTCTAGCTTTTTTAAGGAAGAAATTGTGATATTATATCTTTACAAACTGACAAACAAAAAATTAAAAAAGAAATGTAAAAAATTTTGAAAAATCTTAAAACACGTGTATATACATTCTGAAAACCTTTTAAAAAACGGAGCCATGTACAGGCAGTCCCCGGGTTACATACAAGATAGGGTCTGTAGGTTTGTTCTTAAGTTGAGTTTGTATGTAAGTCAGAACTGTATATTTTATAATTGTGACCCCAGAAAGAATTTCTTTGGTCTCTGTAACAATTGGATTTTAAAAATGTTGGGTTGTCATAAGAACCAGGATTACTAATAAATCTTCATTACATACCCCTGTGATACCTGTTATAGCTGATTATTGTAGCCTAGGACTAAAGTACAGGAAATTACCAACATCCAGAGGTCCGTTTGTAACTAGGGGTCGTCTGTAAGTCAGCTGTTCTTAAGTACAGCTGTATATATCGGGATTAGACCCTGACTTATTAACTCTAAAAAAAAAAAAAAAAAGGTAAAAAAATTGTGAAAGTTTTTTTTTTAATGCAAAAGAAAAATACACAAAATTATAGTAAAAGTATAAAAAAAAATTAAAAATAAAATTAAAAAAATCTCACGTCTTATCTACATGATGCATATTTTTTTCCCCAATAAATCTTTATTCTTTAGGCCACTTTCCATTAGCCCCCCATAGTCCGCACAGAATCAGAACCCAATTAATGCCAATATTTTTTGGTTTTTTTTAAAGCAAAATTCTACAGCAAACCCAGATTTATTTGACTCGCTGCCTCACTGCTTCCTCTCCCCATCAATATATGAGAGCAGAAATTAAAGATGGTGGCGGGGGTGGGGTGGGGTGGGGGGGGTCGGAGAAGAAAAGGCTGCAGAGAGCTCCTAAATAAAGCGCGCTTAACACCCGAGCAGAAGCCGGGCAGCTGTGCGCTGTTATTGTGTACATGCACAAAAGGGGACATCACAGCGGGAGGGCGTCGGGGAGGGCAGGATGCACGCTTCACCCCCTCCCCGTGCACACACATTGTGCCCCCTCCCCTCTCGGCAGCCTCTACTGTACCTGTCACGGCTGTAAGGGAGCGTTTTCAATCTAAATCTTGTTATGGATTAATAAGCAAAACACTTTCTCGCTTATTATGCAATTTATCATGATGAAAATGGCCTCAGGCCTCTCCCGGCTACATGCTGATACATTCATTTATTCACCAATTGAGAGGCAGACTAATCTTTCTGACAGGTGAGGATGTAACACAAGAGATTAAAATTACTGATGGAAAAAGATCCGGTAGCCTAACGCCGCGCCGAAAAACGGAAGTAGAAACGTCACTGCGGAAAAAAAAAAAAAACGAACAAAAATAGTGACGGAGGTGTAAAAATATACACAAAAAAAAAGTATAAACTTACCATTAACATGATGTATCGTAGTTTATCTTTAGGTGCAGTTTAGGTTATTATCGCTACTTGCTAATCAATATCGGAAAATCAAAATCAATAATAACGTAAATCAATTAAAAACAACATAAAATAACGTCTTCTAAATACCAGACGTCCGGTGGAACAAATTATAAATGAACAGTAATAAGTACAACAAATAGAATAGCAAATAATGCAAAAAAAAAAAATTACGGTAGAATAAAAAAATGTATAAAATCAACGTAAAACTCGTTATAATATAAAATAATAATCTTTATTTATATAGCGCCATCATATGCCGTAGCGCTTTACAAATCATAAAGGATTGGATGTTCACCGCTCTGTATTTTAAAGAAATACTAAAGGCTTAAAAAAAAAATTCAAAAAATAAATAAAAGCTAAAAAAAAAAAAAATGTATATTCATTAATCTATACTATACACGATTTTCCTTTAATATTAAAATTCTCCAAATTTATTTCGGTATTGTTTTTTTACGTTTATGTATCTAAATTTAATATTTATGTCTGCAAATAAATTTAAATACATTTTTTTTAATTGTATTTTTTATTTTATAGTTCTTATTCATTCAGTAAATCATGTAAAAATGACACAAAAAAATCCCCCATGTACTTAAAGCCCGTTTACCGGTGTGACCCCTGCCGGGTATTGACGCTGAGACACCTCCTCTTTTGCAGCACTTAGGGTGAACTCAAGCATCCAAAAGCTGAATGGAAACGCTTAACCGGCTTTTGTAAGGTCCATCTTCTTCCCCCGTGCGGCGGCTTATGTCGCACTTGTGTGAACGCGCCTCTTGTTTGAAGCTCGGGGGCCTCTTACAACGATTGTGGAATCACTAGAGTAAATTTCTTTCAAGCCTGTGCGATGTGGGCAGGAGAGATTCCCTATCGAGACCAGGAGTGAGCTGAAGGTCGTCCTTGATGTGGTCCTGGGAAGCTCCATGCGAGGACATGCAAATCACATACATGAAGAAGGGTCCTACACCCCGGCGGAGGCCGCTCTGCAACCTGTCTATACACACATCAATAAAATGGATTCATGGATTTTTTTGCCAGTTTGAAAAAAAAAATAAATAAATAATAAAAACAAAAAGAGATATTTTTATGTTTTTATGATAACAAAAATGTTGAGTTTTCGCATACTATTTATAAAATAAATAAATAAATAAATAAATAAAAAACGTTCTAATGATCAGTTCACACTCACGTTCTACAGGTTCTTCTCCAATTTTTGTTAATATTATTATTTTTTTTTTTCCCCTTCACCTTTAAGTAACAGATGCGTATAGAAAAAATGTACTAAAGTCTGCGGTAACCGGAAGGTGGACTTCTAAGAAGGGAAACTCTCAATGCAGGTGTGGATTGGGTCGTACTAGCAAAAAAACGCTAAAATAAATTATAATCAAGATATTTACCGGTATACTCGCTCTATTAGTACTGGTTCACATACAGGAATACAGGAATCACATACAGGTTCACATACAGGAACAACATTTTTTTTTTTTTTTTTTAAATTGCACTTTGAATGTTTTTCACGTCCTACGGTAGAGATGTTCTCTGATGCCCTACTGACCCTTTGCTGTCCATGTGCCTATTCATACTACCATAATTCTTTTCACAGATCGGTGGCAGCAGAAAAATCACAAGTACAGACAGTCCCCTGGTTACATACAACATGGGGGTCCGTAGGTTTGTTCTTAAGTTGAATTTGTATGCAAGTTGGAACTGTATATTTTTGTAATGGTAGATCCAGACGGAAAAAAATTTTTTTTTGCCCCAGTGACAAAATTTTTTGCTCTATTGGACCAAGGATTATCAATAAAGCTTCATTACAGACACCTTACAGCTGATCATTGCAGTCTGGGAATATAGTAACATCCAGAGAGGTCACCAGAGGTCACAGGGGGCAGAGGGGTCCGGCTGTAACTAGGGGTCGTCTGTAAGGCCCCTTCCACACTAGCGAGTGTGATGCGATGAACTCGCATCACACTCGCAACGCAAGCTGCCGGGAACGCACGGCCCGAACGCTGCACCGCGGGAGTGAACTCAGCATGTCAGTTCACTCCCGCGGTGCAGCGTTCGGGCCGTGCGTTCCCGGCAGCTTGCATTGCGAGTGTGATGCGAGTTCATCGCATCACACTCGCTAGTGTGGAAGGGGCCTCAGTCGGTGTCCTTAAGTAGGGGACCGCCTGTATGTGGACCAAGGAATTCCACTGAAGTCAACAGTGCTACAAAAAAACCCGCAAAACACAGGCGGAATACGGAAGACATCACTTTGAGGTCCAATTTTAACTTGGATGATCCTGAGGATCCAGTTTCTTCGCCATCCGATTTTTTCCAGCCAAATGTTTCTTTGTTTTTTTTTTTTTTGGCAGATGTTAAAGAAAAAAATAAAAAACAGATGTATCCACATCCATTTTTTTTTACACAACACAGACACTGCATGGACGGCAGATGCGTAAAAGATGCACCCGAAAAATAATTTTTCTTTTAACGTTTTTTTAAAAGGCGATATATTAAAATGGATAATGGAATCCACTGAATAGATGTCATGTGTAAAGATGAGTGGACCCGAATTGACACCCCTAACAATTAGGCGTGGATAGGATAGGCGTGGATAGGAGGTGTCCCCTTAGCCAATCACAGCCATTGCTAGCAGCCGATTCTGCAATATGTCCAGGTCGCGCGGGATGAAACTGAATCCCGGACCCCAATTTAGAGTTTGGGTCCGCTCATCTCTCATCACCTACTAGGGTAATTGGAATTTGGCTGGAGGTCAGGGAAGGCCTGGTGACTTCTGGGATTGTAGCTACTGTGCCACTTATGCATGAAATACAATCAATTTGCTACAATTTATCATTGCTCAAATATGGCGGCCGCAGAAGTCTAATAAATGGGAAAAATTTGTATAATGTATAATACTACATCTAAAGGGTCTACAAGTAACATCTACCGGCCTATACCACTACAAATAATGGGGGTCTACATCCGGAATATATAGCCTCATTAAAAACATAAAACAAAATATGGCTGGAGGATGGACAAGCAATAAATTGGACAAGTAATAAAAAAATTAACATAAGGTTAATATGAAGTCTGTTTTGTCCTTCCGCAGTATAATGGTCAGAAAAAAAAAAAAACGCCAAGATCAAGACACGTAATTTTCTTTAAATATTTCTCAAATTAAAATATATTTTTATTAAATTATAAAAAATCCCAAAACTCGAGTATAAGCCTAGTTTTTCAGCACAAAAAAATGTGCTGAAAACCCAAACTCGGCTTATACTCGAGTAAAAAAATATATATCAAAACTCACCTTTCTGGCTTCCCCTGCTGCTGGCTATATACTGGGGCAGGGAGCTGGCTGTATACTGGGGCAGAGGGCTGGCTATATACTGGGGGATATGGGCTGGCAGGCTATATACTGGGGGATATGGGCTGGCTATATATTATGGAGCAGGGTCCGACAGGCTATATACTGGGGAGGCTGTGACCAATGCATTTCTCACCCTCGGCTTATACTCGAGTCAATGGGTTTTCCCAGGTTTTTGTGGTAAAATTAGGGGCCTCGGCTTATACTTGGGTCGGTTTATATTCGAGTACATGTGGTGTGGGGGGGGGCTGGAATATATTTAAAGGGTGTGGTTTAGGGGCCTGGAATATATTTAGAGGGTGTTGTTTAGGGGCCTGGAATATATTAATGGGGGTGTTGTTTAGGGGCCTGGAATATATTAATGGGGGTGTTGTTTAGGGGCCTGGAATATATTAATGGGGGTGTGGTTTAGGGGCCTGGAATATATTAATGGGGGTGTGGTTTAGGGGCCTGGAATATATTTAGAGGGCGTGGTTTGGGGCCTTCAATATTTTTAGAAGGTTGGATCCTATAATTAATAAAATGTGCTTTGGCGGAACAGGTTGAAGAGTAAATTATTGCCTCTAAATGAAAGGCTGAAAATAATTAAAAATTGCAGAAATTTTATTTCTACCAAAACTTAGATTTTATGTGACCGTGGACTAAAGTTACAAACATTAAATTCCCCGAAATCTCACTAATCCCCTACCGCAGCTTCCGGATCATAGGAAGTGTCCCCTCCGGTTTATAGATTGAAGTGTATCCATAGACTCATCGTCAGCCACTTCAGGATCCATAAAGATGAAGTGGGAAAAGCTCAAAGGTCGCTGCAGACTTCACTGATGGAAATACAAAGCCTCTGCAGATAAAACCAAAAACCGAAACCTCTGTCACTGTGACCTCCGCTCCTCCATGGATCTCCTGGAGAACTTTGACTTCCCTTATCTGCCGGTGATGTGGTATCATCAGCAACACAAGAGGCCGAAGAGACAGAGTCTCGCTGTGGAGTTATCATATGAAAGACAGATCCGAGCCGATTACACATGGAAAAATCCACCGGATAACGCAGCATTAACTGTTTGTGGCCTGTATTGGAATGGTCCAATATGTTTAATTGCACTTTAAAATTTGGAAGAGCCTCCGCTACCCATATGAGCCTACACTCTATAGGAGAGAGAACCCTGCCCATAGGAGCTTACACTCTACAGGAGAGAGAGGACCCTGCCCGTAAGAGCTTACACTCTACAGGAGAGAGGACCCTGCCCATAAGAGCTTACACTCTACAGGAGAGAGGTCTCTGCCCGTAAGAGCTTACACTCTACAGGAGAGAGGTCTCTGTCCGTAAGAGCTTACACTCTACAGGAGAGAGGACCCTGCCCATAAGAGCTTACACTCTACAGGAGAGAGGTCTCTGCCCGTAAAAGCTTACACTCTACAGGAGAGAGGACCCTGCCCATAAGAGCTTACACTCTACAGGGGAGAAGAGCTTGCACATAAGAGCTTACACTCTACAGGAGAGAGGACCCTGCACATAAGAGCTTACACTCTACAGGAGAGAGGACCCTGCCCATAAGAGCTTACACTCTACAGGAGAGGGGACCCTGACCATAAGAGCTTACACTCTACAGGAGAGAGGACCCTGACCATAAGAGCTTACACTCTACAGGAGAGGGGACCCTGACCATAAGAGCTTACACTCTACAGGAGAGAGGACCCTGCCCATAAGAGCTTACACTCTACAGGAGAGAGATCCCTGCCCATAAGAGCTTACACTCTACAGGAGAGAGGACCCTGCCCATAAGAGCTTACACTCTACAGGAGAGAGGACCCGGCCCATAAGAGCTTACACTCTACAGGAGAGAGGATCCTGCCCATAAGAGCTTACACTCTACAGGAGAGAGGCCCCTGCCCATAAGAGCTTACACTCTACAGGAGAGAGGCCCCTGCCCATAAGAGCTTACACTCTACAGGGGAGAGGTCCCTGCCCATAAGAGCTTACACTCTACAGGAGAGAGGCCCCTGCCCATAAGAGCTTACACTGTACAGGGGAGAGGTCCCTGCCCATAAGAGCTTACACTGTACAGGGGAGAGGATCCTGCCCATAAGAGCTTACACTCTACAGGGGAGAGGTCCCTGCCCATAAGAGCTTACACTCTACAGGAGAGAGGCCCCTGCCCATAAGAGCTTACACTCTACAGGGGAGAGGTCCCTGCCCATAAGAGCTTACACTCTACAGGAGAGAGGACCCTGCCCATAAGAGTTTACACTCTACTGGAGAGAGGACCCTGCCCATAAGAGCTTACACTCTACAGGAGAGAGGACCCTGTCCATAAGAGCTTACACTCTACAGGAGAGAGGACCCTGCCCATAAGAGCTTACACTCTACAGGAGAGAGGACCCTGCCCATAAGAGCTTACACTCTACAGGAGAGAGGACCCTGCCCTTAACAGTTTACACTCTACAGGAGAGAGGACCCTGCCCATAAGAGCTTACACTCTACAGGACAGAGAACCCTGCCCATAAGAGCTTACACTCTACAGGAGAGAGGATCCTGCCCATAAGAGCTTACACTCTACAGGAGAGAGGATCCTGCCCATAAGAGCTTACACTCTACAGGAGAGAGGACCCTGTCCATAAGAGCTTACACTCTACAGGAGAGAGGACCCTGCCCATAAGAGCTTACACTCTACAGGAGAGAGGACCCTGCCCTTAACAGTTTACACTCTACAGGAGAGAGGACCCTGCCCATAAGAGCTTACACTCTACAGGACAGAGAACCCTGCCCATAAGAGCTTACACTCTACAGGAGAGAGGATCCTGCCCATAAGAGCTTACACTCTACAGGACAGAGAACCCTGCCCATAAGAGCTTACACTCTACAGGACAGAGAACCCTGCCCATAAGAGCTTACACTCTACAGGAGAGAGGATCCTGCCCATAAGAGCTTACACTCTACAGGGGAGAGGTCCCTGCCCATAAGAGCTTACACTCTACAGGAGAGAGGCCCCTGCCCATAAGAGCTTACACTCTACAGGGGAGAGGTCCCTGCCCATAAGAGCTTACACTCTACAGGAGAGAGGCCCCTGCCCATAAGAGCTTACACTCTACAGGGGAGAGGTCCCTGCCCATAAGAGCTTACACTCTACAGGAGAGAGGACCCTGCCCATAAGAGTTTACACTCTACTGGAGAGAGGACCCTGCGCATAAGAGCTTACACTCTACAGGAGAGAGGACCCTGTCCATAAGAGCTTACACTCTACAGGAGAGAGGACCCTGCCCATAAGAGCTTACACTCTACAGGAGAGAGGACCCTGCCCTTAACAGTTTACACTCTACAGGAGAGAGGACCCTGCCCATAAGAGCTTACACTCTACAGGACAGAGAACCCTGCCCATAAGAGCTTACACTCTACAGGAGAGAGGACCCTGCCCATAAGAGCTTACACTCTACAGGAGAGGGGTCCTTGCCCATAAGAGCTTACACTGTACAGGAGAGATGACCCTGCCCATAAGAGCTTACACTCTACAGGAGAGAGATCCCTGCCCATAAGAGCTTACACTCTACAGGAGAGAGGACCCTGCCCATAAGAGCTTACACTCTACAGGAGAGAGGACCCTGCCCATAAGAGCTTACACTCTACAGGAGAGAGGACCCTGCCCATAAGAGCTTACACTCTACAGGGGAGAGGACCCTGCACATAAGAGCTTACACTCTACAGGGGAGAGGACCCTGCACATAAGAGCTTACACTCAACAGGAGAGAGGACCCTGCCCATAAGAGCCTACACCCTACAGGAGAGAGGTCCCTGCCCATAAGAGCTTACACTGTACAGGAGAGAGGACCCTGCCCATAAGAGCTTACACTCTACAGGAGATAGGACCCTGTCCATAAGAGCTTACACTCTACAGGAGAGAGGACCCTGCCCATAAGAGCTTACACTGTACAGGAGAGAGGACCCTGCCCATAAGAGCTTACACTCTACAGGGGAGAGGTCCCTGCCCATAAGAGCTTATACTCTACAGGAGAGAGGACCCTGCCCATAAGAGCTTACACTCTACAGGAGAGGGGTCCTTGCCCATAAGAGCTTACACTGTACAGGAGAGAGATCCCTGCCCATAAGAGCTTACACTCTACAGGAGAGAGGACCCTGCCCATAAGAGCTTACACTCTACAGGAGAGAGGACCCTGCCCGTAAGAGCTTACACTCTACAGGAGAGAGGACCCTGCCCATAAGAGCTTACACTCTACAGGAGAGGGGTCCTTGCCCATAAGAGCTTACACTGTACAGGAGAGAGATCCCTGCCCATAAGAGCTTACACTCTACAGGAGAGAGGACCCTGCCCATAAGAGCTTACACTCTACAGGAGAGAGGACCCTGCCCGTAAGAGCTTACACTCTACAGGACAGAGAGGACCCTACCCATAAGAGCTTACACTCTACAGGAGAGAGGACCCTGCCCACAAGAGCTTACACTCTACAGGAGAGAGATCCCTGCCCATAAGAGCTTACACTCTACAGGAGAGAGGACCCTGCCCATAAGAGCTTACACTCTTTAGGAGAGAGGACCCTGCCGATAAGAGCTTACACTCTACAGGAGAGAGGACCCTGTCCATAAGAGCTTGCACTCTACAGGAGAGAGGACCCTGTCCATAAGAGCTTACACTCTACAGGAGAGAGGACCCTGCCCATAAGAGCTTACACTCTACAGGAGAGAGGACCCTGACCATAAGAGCTTACACTCTACAGGAGAGAGGCCCCTGCCCATAAGAGCTTACACTCAACAGGAGAGAGGACACTGTACATAAGAGCTTACACTCTACAGGAGAGAGGTCCCTGCCCATAAGAGCTTATACTCTACAGGAGAGAGGACACTGTACATAAGAGCTTACACTCTACGGAAGAGACAATTCTTGCCATAAGAGCTTACACTCTACGGCCAATATGAAAAGGAACCCCACACACACACACACACCTCATCATGGGATATCCAATGGAACGCTCATAATGTTTAAGGTCTTCAAAGAGGTGGAGAGCTAACGTTGAAGCCGACCGTTTGGTCGTGATTGATCACAACCGAGGAGCAGTGAGAGGTTGACTACTTCTGTTACTGCTCCACCCCCTTGACTTGAAGGACCTAATTTTCATACGGAATTTGTTGGCAAGACTAGAGAAAGAGTTGGCTGGAATTAAGGGACATGTTATTTCGAAGCTAAAGATTCACTTTAAGAAGGCCCGCAACACAGAAGTCACTCGGGGGTTAAATCCGGCCATGTCCTACAAACCTTATAATAATATAATGCGCTCAAAAACGTGGAGCGTGACTTGAGCCGGACAGAAACATGATTGTAGAGACGAAGCTGACAATGTGAGCTATAAATAGTGGGAAGTTTCCGCGCCCTAATGTATAGGAGCGAGCGCGGAGGCGAAGGCTCCCACCACACGACCTCCACGAGCCCCCCGCCTAATCCTATTACCCAGAAGGTCAATGCAAGTTAAGGAATTTTTACTGCATAAGAAAAGGAAATGGAAAATGCTTGTTTTTTTTCACTTGGTAATGACATTTACAAAGCTGAAGAGAGGCCGGGCTACTACCGAGACTTAAAGGGGTATTCCTCCCACGAAGACAAGTTTCTTATATGTTCTCAGGATAACAAAATCACACATTCTCTAATTCATTGTTATTAACAAAAATACAGCATTTCACAGATATAATCCCAACCTGTCTCTATCAGTCCTGCTGTACACAATTTCAGGTGCCCCTAGATACGACCCTGTAACTTCTTACTAAGGGTCGGGTGGCGGCCATCTTGAATTTGTGTAAGATGCTGCTGCAGAGTTTTTGTCTCTCTGCTCTGAGCCTATAGCCACGCCCCCTGCACTGAGCTCAGAGACTCTCACTGATCGCTTCCTGCCAGGAGACGGTGAGCAGAGAGAGAGGCTGCAAACTACAAGCTACAAGGAGATAAGCGATCGGGGGAAGGGGGAGGCAGGCACATAGCTGTGAGATGTAGCAGAGCTCATATTGTAACAAGCTACAAGGAGATAAGTGATCCGGGGGAAGGGGGAGGCAGACACATGTCAGTGAGATGTAGCATAGTTCAGCCTCTGTCTAATAGGTATATCATGCATTTCTGATCTGTCTCATCTGTCTCTGTATGTTCCAGGGTGTTCGTACAGAAGCCAGATGAAAGTGTATATACAGCTGTACCCTGACAACCACAGTGTCACCTATAGATCTAGATGGATCATAATGGGGCTCATTTACTAAGGGCCCGTCTGACGCATTTTCGTTGGGTTTCCCGACGATTTCCATTTTGTTCCAAATTGTCCCCGGATATTGGCGCACGTGATGGGATTCTGGCGCATCAGATCAGATACGGACAAACCGCGGAATTTAAAAAAAGGATTTGTGCCGCAAGATCACGCACTTACATGCACCAGGAAGAAGCAGGTAAACTCTGGCGGACCACGGCGCAGCAGCGACAGATGCAGGAACTCGGGGGCACGATCTTAGTGAATCGCGGGATCGCAACGAGACCGGGTAAGTAAATCTGCCCCAATGTGTCTGCCAAGAGAGGCCCGTCCCTGAAATCTTACTCTGAGCAGCCTAGGGAGTGATAGGAGCTAAAACAGCAATAACACTGAGTAACATTGTAAAGTAAGGGGTTAAAATGAACTCATTTAAAGGAAACGTCCAAATTGCATACAGCCGGGGATCACATACAGCGATTAGTGGTTACCCCCACCTTCTCATTGGAGAACTGCAGTGTAAAGAAGAGAACAGGGATAAAGCAGTAGGGCTTAGGTTTTGGGATTAAGAGGCCCACAGAATGCGATCCGGCAATGTAGCTGGGAAATGTGGTAACGGTTCTGCTTCATCCCACCCCACCCGTGACTACCCCCGGCAATTCTCCACACTCGGCAATCACTTGATCGCGGCTTCTGACCACCCTCCAGAACTCTCACTGTCCTCCCCCGATACGGCCGCCGCGAGGCCAGGACTCTACCGGACAAGTCGGGAGTTTTTTTAATATTATTTTTCTGGCCAAAAGAGAGGCTGGTGTTTGACATGTGTGCCACTTCTGGATCCAGGGACCCCTTGTGGAAATCGGTATTGCAACTAATATGCAACCCACCATCTATTCAGTACCGATCCTATTGTGACCGGTATTTTTGACTCCTGACCCATATTGTGTCTGATATTTTTTAATCCAGCCAAGACTGGTGGTTATAAGAAACATCATCTGCTGTGTCTGAAATTTTTCCAATAATGCTCCCCACCAACTTTTATACCGAGAAGGACTTTTATCCATGAAATCCTCGTACATCTGTTCCTGCTCTCAATGCACATGTACACAAGAGCCATTTCAGGACCCTTGAAGGTCCAACGGCCCTGAGATCTGTATATTGAAATCGGGCAGAAGGGACTCATCCTCCATTCTCCAAGAAGCTGATTCTAGCACCAGATGTAGGAAGTGATTCCAGACTTGTAGGGGCCATAATATTCATACAGCCCAGGGCACATGGTGGTCTTATCTGCCCCTGTGCCCCCTATTGAAGCTGGTATTGTGGCCAGTACTTTTTGAGTACCCTCCCCTTTCCCCAATTGTGGATGTTTTTTTTTTTTAATTAAATCCTGCCATATTGCATCTGATATTTTTTTTTAATAATGCCCCTAATTGGGGCTGGTATTTTTGGGTCCCACCACGTATATTGAGTCATGTCCCCTATTGAGCCTGGTAGTCCTGGAGTCCTGTAGTCCTTTTAGTCTCCTTCTATATTGCGTCTGATATTTTTTAATGCTGCCCCCTATTTTGGCTGGTATTTTTGATCCCCCCCCCCTTCCCATTGAGGCTGGTATTTTTGATCCCCCCCCCTTCCCATTGAGGCTGGTATTTTTGATCCCCCCCCCCTTCCCATTGAGGCTGGTATTTTTGATCCCCCCCCCTTCCCATTGAGGCTGGTATTTTTGAATCTTGCCCCCTAACGTAGCTGGTATTTTCGGGTCACATATTCAGTATTCTCGGATTAAGCTTTAAAGCTTTGGGTCTTTATAAGGGTCTTGTGTAGATGAAGGTGTAGCCCTTTTTGTAGCCCTTGGCTACTAATAAAGTTTACCATGGTATGTAAAATACCCTAATAGGGTCACCAATACTGCACTTACCCTGGTAAACTTTCTCAGGACATGTGACCTGCTGGCAACAGCACCTAGGACCTCCTGCAATGACCTGTATTCTGTAGACCTGTATGCTGCAGACTCCCAGAGGAGGAAATCCTCAGGATCGTGCCTGTACCGTTTACCCACAAGAACAGCAGCAGGAGACCGGCTTTTATCAAAGCCTAGCTACTAGGACCAATTGAAACATCATCTTATCCTGCAAAAAACAAGCCCTAAAATGCTCTATTTAGAAAACAAATTAGTTTTTTTCTTTAAAAAGTGTCTCATTTACATTTCTGCTACAGTAATAGAACATAAGAAAACACATTTAATATTTAATATCGCATAAAACCTACAGAATAACTAACACATTCTTTTGTATTGTAGGATAAACATTTTGATGAAATAACCAAGTGGTGGAATAGACTTTATATTTCATTTCTCCAGCAAAGAAGGGCACATTTACTAAGAGCAGTGCAGTCTGTACTATGTGCAGTTACCTGGGTAGTGTGCAGGGGGCGCCAGTTCTCCATGAATCTGGCGCCCTCTGTAATGCCATAACAGAGTGCACCTGTAACAAGTGGTGTGCAACAAAGGTCTGTCGGAATCTGCATGATAAATCTGGCGCACGGTCCGACTGAGCACCGGGACCCCCCTCCAGTGCAGAAATTTGTGCTGCCTGAAGACTAGTGCAGCTGCGTCACAAAAGGATCGCATGCGACACAAATGTGGGGGAGACATTTCTTACATATCTGTGCAAGCAGTTTTCAAGTCCAACACAAAAGTGGAGCACGGCCCTTAGTAAATGTGCCCCATTATGTTTACCCAAAAAATGAAGCTATTGGAAAATACAACTCTTACTGTAAAAAACAAGCCCTCCCATACATCATTTCTAAGGCAAAAATGTAAACAAAGTTGAGGCTTGTGGAAGCAGTACAAGGAGTGAAGGTAAGTTTTATGAGAAACCTAAGTGGACAGAATTTTAGGAGACATTACTGACATAGATGAAGGGATCATTAAGGATCATCACTATAGGAAGCCCCCGCGCTATATGACCCAGGGTCATGGTCCGGGTCTAGGCCAGACAATAGCAGCAGTAGATGTGTGGAGGATGCAGCACCTACTACAGTCAGTCGATGCTGCAGGGTTCAGCGGCGAGATCCAAGCCGGATAATTTACCTCTTGAGAAAACCTACAAGTCTAGCGCTAAGTACAGCTGTAGGGCATTGTGCACACGCGGAGCCTCTCCGGGCCATCTCCTGGATCCCATCGATCCGCACATACATATGTACAACCCGCAATTGTGTCATTCCTGGAGTAATCTCTCCAGAAAAGAGCATCAATTACACCAGAGAGGAGCCGGCGGGGTATAGGGGCTCCGACATAGGAGAAAAACCTATAATAACACTACAGTACACTGCGGGCTATAGAATAATACACTATACTACTCCATACATTACACTGCACTATAATACACTATAATCTCCATACTACTCCATACATCACACTGCACTATAATACACTATAATCTCCATACTACAATACACTATACTATACTCCTCTACACATTACACTGCATCATAATACACTATAATCTCCATACTACAATACACTATACTATACTCCTCTACACATTACACTGCATTATAATACACTATACACTCCATACATCACACTACACTATACTACTCCATACATCACACTACACTATAATACACTATACTACTCCATACATTACACTGCACTATAATACACTATAATCTCCATACTACAATACACTATACTATACTCCTCTACACATTACACTGCATCATAATACACTATACACTCCATACTACAATACACTATACTATACTCCTCTACACATTACACTGCATTATAATACACTATACACTCCATACATCACACTACACTATACTACTCCATACATCACACTACACTATGATACACTATACTACTCCATACATTACACTGCACTATAATACACTATACTACTCCATACATTACACTGCATTATAATACACTATAATCTCCATACTACAATACACTATACTATACTCCTCTACACATTACACTGCATTATAATACACTATACACTCCATACATCACACTACACTATGATACACTATACTACTCCATACATTACACTGCACTATAATACACTATACTACTCCATACATTACACTGCACTATAATACACTATACACTCCATACTACAATACACTATACTATACTCCTCTACACATTACACTCCATACATCACACTACACTATAATACACTATACTACTCCATACATTACACTCCATTATAATACACTATACACTTCATACTACAATACACTATACTATACTACTCCATACATTACACTCCATTATAATACACTATACACTTCATACTACAATACACTATACTATACTACTCCATACATCACACTACACTATAATACACCATACTATCCATACTACAATACACTATACTACTCCATACATTACACTCCATTATAATGCACTATACACTCTATACATCACACTACACTATAATAAACTATACACTCCATACTACAATACACTATACTATACTCCTCTACACATTACACTGCATTATAATACACTATACACTCCATACATCACACTACACTATACTACTCCATACATCACACTACACTATGATACACTATACTACTCCATACATTACACTGCACTATAATACACTATACTACTCCATACATTACACTGCATTATAATACACTATAATCTCCATACTACAATACACTATACTATACTCCTCTACACATTACACTGCATTATAATACACTATACACTCCATACATCACACTACACTATGATACACTATACTACTCCATACATTACACTGCACTATAATACACTATACTACTCCATACATTACACTGCACTATAATACACTATACACTCCATACTACAATACACTATACTATACTCCTCTACACATTACACTCCATACATCACACTACACTATAATACACTATACTACTCCATACATTACACTCCATTATAATACACTATACACTTCATACTACAATACACTATACTATACTACTCCATACATTACACTCCATTATAATACACTATACACTTCATACTACAATACACTATACTATACTACTCCATACATCACACTACACTATAATACACCATACTATCCATACTACAATACACTATACTACTCCATACATTACACTCCATTATAATGCACTATACACTCTATACATCACACTACACTATAATAAACTATACACTCCATACTACAATACACTATACTATACTCCTCTACACATTACACTGCATTATAATACACTATACACTCCATACTACAATACACTATAATACTCCATACATTACACTGCACTATAATACACTATACACTCCATACTACAATACACTATACTATACTACTCCATAGATTACACTCCATTATAATACACTATACACTCCATACTACAATACACTATACTATACTACTCCATACATCACACTGCACTATAATACACCATACTATGCATACTACATCACATACATCACACTACACTATAATACACTATACTATTACATACATCACACTAAACTAATACATTATACTCTCCATATCACATAACACTATACTCCTCCATACACCATACTACACTATAATACACTACATTATACTACAATACACTCTCCATACTACAGTATACTATACTATATTACCACATACATCACACTACACTGTCTTATGCTATACTATAGTATGCTTTATTACTCCACTACATAATTGCATGATTTATATTAAATTATATCATCATATCTTTATTAATCCATGTTATTACATGCTTTATTACACCATATATACTACTATATATATACTACTGCCCTGTATTAATCTATTCCATTCCATATTCAGTACACTAGATTATGTCACAGATAACACTACACTACAATAACTTCATATTACACACCTCAGCTGCTGCAGAACCTCATACATACACACCCCAGCTGCTGCAGAATCTCATAAATACACACCTCAGCTCCTCTAGAGAATCATAATACACACTTCGCCTTCTACAGTACCTCTTCATACACACCCTTAGCTGCTGCAGAATCTCGTAATACATATCTCAGCTGCTGCAGAACCTCATAATACACACCTCAGCTGCTGCAGAACCTCATAATACACACCTCATCTGCTGCAGAGCCTTATTATACAAGCCACAGCTATTGCAGAACATCATAACACACACCTCAGCTGCTGCAGAACCTCATTATACACACCTAAGTAACTCCAGAACATCATATATACACACCGCAGCTGCTGCAGAACCTCATAATACACACCTCAGCTGCTGCAGGACCTCATAATTTAACCCAACCTACCAACAGTATATAACAGAGGAGCTATACTCTACTTCCGTGCCCCTCAGGAGGAGACACGATGGGGGATTGCCCCCCCCCCCCCCTTATCATGATCTCAGGTGCTATGAAGGGAATCCCTAATCCCTGCTATGAGATGCTGGCGCTGCATGGGTGACATCTTCCCTCCTCGCTGGCTGTGAAGAATAAGTGTGCGCGGCAGATAAAACGACTGCTGAAAGCTGCAGATAAGATAAGAATTGGCGGCTTCATATAATAGCGGCTCCATGCTGGGCCCGGCGCCCGCTCTCTCTGGTCACCGCGCCTACCCTCTGGCACAAGACGCAAAAATACAGAAAATGGCTTTTATTCCCTGTTGTTCCCGGGGTGTTGTGCTCGGAGCGTGAATCTTCACGGATATTCCTGTCATCCGAGGGATTTTGGAGAGTATATTCTGTAGCTTGCTACAATGTGACTGTATATTGCGGTATTTTCTATTTTATCTAGGGTTCAGGTAGTTCTCCGGATGGACGGTATCATTACTAAATAGTGAAGAGGCCGGTGTGGCTCTAGGACCACTATTAGCCCAGCTGCAGACGTGGAGCCACCAATATCTCCAAATACGGTTCTGGTGTCATATTAAAGATATGAATCCCATCTTTCAGATTTCAACAGGTTTGTAGTTATGGGAGTTACAGAACTAGAGATACAGACTCTTATAGACAATGTGAGCTGCAGATAAAAATCCAATCCCCACCTTTTTTCTATCTTTGCTTCTGTAGCATCTAGAACCAAAAGCCTGGTGCAATCAGAAAGATGAGATTTATTATCTTTGATATGACACCAGAAGAATTTTTTTTTAGGTGCTACAGGACTGAACGTAGGGGTTTCAGAAGTGACGCTTTCTTTGCCGCCTCTAAACTTGACTCGTCTAATGTAAAAGTATGTCTCTGCTCATGTGCATACGACTTTGGAGGAGATTTCACATAAAAAAAGCTAATTCTAGAAAGGACATTTCATACCCCATCTTAAGGGACTAATAGTTTAGCAGTATAAATGTTGTGACAGGTTTCCCTTTAATTAAAAAATGTCTGAAGCTCCTAAGAAAACCTATATTTTCCATGGTAACAGACTACAAACTCCCGTGTAGTCTGATCCTACAGTCTCCCATTTCTACCCTTTTTTTTTTTTTAATTTAAATGTAACAAGAATCAGGCTACAGATTGATAGAAAAAGAAAAAAAGTTTTTTTCAGCTCACCAGTAAATTCAGGTATGTAGGGCTGATCGTGGCTGCACGGACACCTGGGCTGGGGAGCCAGAAGGGAACAGCAAACAAGAGAAAAGTAGTCCAGCTTCCAACGATAGGCAAAAATAAGTATAAAAATCCACTTTATTTAGAAAAATATCATACTAAAAACATCAATGGACGTCCATGAGAAGAGAAAAACTGACGCGTTTCGAGCGAAAAAACGCCCTTAGTCGTAGCCATGTATGATATTTTTCTAAATAAAGTGGATTTTTATACTTATTTTTGCCTATCGTTGGAAGCTGGACTACTTTTCTCTTGTTTGCTACAGATTGATGACAGTGTAAATCCAGGATAAGGTTTGTTGAAAAACTAGATTTATTTTTTTCTTTTCTGTTTTACTCAAATCTGTTGCCGGGTCCATATTTATTCTTCTAACACGTCTAAAAACTGCTAAAACAGATATACATAACCCTTCCCTCCTTTAAAACATATTTTCAAGAAGTGAACACTTTGTATATTGCGATAATGCCTTGAAGCACAATTGTGGGCACCTCGTGCGATTTTGCTTAAAAAAAAAAAAATATGTATTTTTTTGTAAAGTTCAGCCAATCACGATATGTTGAGTTTATTTCTCTAATTTTTTCACAGTAAGTATACAGGCGGTCCACTACTTGAGGACACCCTACTTACAGATGACCCCTAGTTACAGACGGACCCCTCTGCCCCCTGTGACCTCTGGTGACCTCTCTGGATGTTACTATAGTCCCAGACTGTAATGATCAGCTGTAAGGTGTCTGTAATGAAGCTTTATTGATAATCCTTGGTCCAATTACAGCAAAAAAATTTGAGACTCCAAAAAAATTTTTTGTCTGGATCTACAAATATAATATATACAGTTTCAACTTACATACAAATTCAACTTAAGAACAAACCTACGGAACCTATCTTGTATGTAACCCGGGGACTGCCTGTATTGCTAAATGTAGGGATGTGAGCCCCAATGGACGCCGCTCTATACTAGGCCCATGCTATGGTAAATGTATGATGCTGGTTTGGAAATCAAACAAAAGACCTGCCGGGTCCATGACTGCGAGCGACAACCTGAAGAGAGGAGAGAATTGACTTATTACAGTCTCCCGTCTTCTCCTTTATGGTATATAAATTGCTCAATGAGTGCCGTGTAGTGAATGGATCCATGATCACCGGGTGCCCCCTGCGTGGCGGGGCTGCTGGGTATGAGTGGACGCAGATCAGCACGGCGTGCGCCTAATGGAAGCCCCAGTTACAGCAGAACAAGAGAGGAATGACCCTAAAACTACACGTTCTATACATTTTTACGTACAAATTTATTTTTTAACAGATTTAAAGAGCAAAAATTATTTGAAAAACTGCCTACAAAAAAAAGGTAGAGCAAATGTTTTTTTTTTTTTTTTGTAAATCCTTTTTTCTAAAATATTGTTTTGAACAAATTTTCCTTTGAACAAAAAACGAAAAAAAAATTTCATTATACAAAAATTGAATTGTGCACATATAAAAAATGTTAAAAATGTGCTATAGAAAAAAGGTTCAAAATTAAGAAATTCTTTTTTTTTTCCGAAAATTTGTGAAAAAATAAAAAAAAGGAAAAAAAAAAAGTGTAAAAATACTACGAAAGTATTTATAAAAGAAAATGTAAAAAGCCATCACTTAACCGTGAAAAAAATGAAAAAAATTATTTTGCATAAAAAACAAAAAAAACCTATGTACAATAATAAAAAAAAAAATAGCTATACAGGCGGTCCCCTACTTAAGGACACCCGACTTACAGACAACCCATAGTTACAGACGGACCCCTCTGCCCACTGTGACCTCTGGTGACCTCTCTGGATGTTACTATGGTCCCAGACTGCAATGATCAGCTGTAAGATGTCTGTAATGAAGCTTTATTGATAATTCTTGGTCCAATTACAGCAAAAATTTTGAAACTCCAATTGTCACTGGGGCAAAAGAAAAAAATTTGTCTAGAACTTCCATTATAAAATATACAGTTTCGACTTACATACAAATTCAACTTAAGAACAAACCTCCAGACCCTATCTTGTATGTAACCCGGGGACTGCCTGTATATGTTGTCCTTAAAGGGGTTTTCCCACAAAACAAGTTAGGTCCTATCCACAGGATAGGCCCTACCTTGCTGATCGGTGGGGTCTTCGGTTTGATGTACCCCAGTCGGACCCCTCTTGCTCCCTGAGATGAGCTGAGCAGCAGGACGCGCATGTCCAGATGATTGGGGTTTGCCTGATCTGTGGGGGTCTCATCACTGAAACCCCTCCCCGATAATCAATTTAGGCCCTATCCTGTGGATAGGGCCCAACTTGTTTCATGGGAAAACCCCTTTAAGCCTTATTTGTTAAAGGGAAATGGTCAGAAGATTTTACCCAATTACACCCCCGGCTCAGGTATGGATATGAAATGTTCTTTCTAGAATTCCCTCTTTTATGTCAAATCTCAACGCTTTCCCTATAGAAAAAATTTACCCCAAAGTCAGGTGACAATGAGATGAGTCACATTTGCCTGAAATGAGTCAAATGTAGAGGCTAGATAGTGATAGTCACTACAGAAGCCCCTATTTTTAGATCTTTAGCGCCTCGAAACACGATGCTGGTGTCATATTAAAGTTATAAATCTTATCTTTCCTATCATCTACAGTAAGGAAAATATGACTCCTTTCTGCCCACTTGGAGGAGATAATTTTTTATAGGTAAACAAATGAGATTTCACACAAAAGAGGGAATTCTATAAAGGACATTACTTTTATACTCTATGGTTGGGGGCTGGTAGTTTGATGGGGTAATATTTGGGTGCCGGTTTCCTGGGGGTCAGGGTTGAAATGACTATTACTTCAGAATCCAGCAGCTGATGGATCCGGCTGATATCTAGATATAAAAGATTTTATTGCATTGACTTACTTGGCGAGTTGTTTTTCGGCGTCGGCGCAGAGCTCCAGGAGTCCCATTAAAACGGCGGATACGTCCATATACGGTTCCCACACGGTGAAGCCTCGTCCAATCAGATCGATAGCCGTCCTGCGGATGGTGCTGTGAGGGGGCAGCTTCGGGCTGGGGGGCTGCAGCAGCAGGAAAGTCAAGGCCTTGCCTGTGATATAAAGAAGGAGTTATCACATGGAGGAGAGAGAAGGTTTTTACAAGATTTAACATCGGCTTAAACGGCCGCGCGTTAAAAAAAACCCCAGAAAACCGCCGACCTCAGCAGAAAACGCAGGGGCCGGTGCGCGGCATCAGCTAAAGTGAGTAAAACTTAATGGAGAGGAAAATTGTTTGACAGACAAATCATTGCATAGGACGCTTGATGTGAAGGGGACACTAAGAGGAGGAAAGGTGAGAGGGAAGACGCGAGCGCCGAGGATCAATAACTACAGCGCAAGCGCTAATCACCAGCAGCTATTAGGACCTGGTACAAAGCAACGTACACATCCCATTTATGTGGCTCATCTACCTCTGTAGAGGAGGGGTAATGGCTCTCATTGTGGAGATTCAACCAGTGTAGCAATGCCTGCTGGGAAACCGTACACAAAATAACTCTCCTCCAGAAAAAAAAGGAATCTGTCGCCATATTGGGGCTTATATACAGTGATAATGACCTTTGCTGGATTATAGGTGGCAGTAGAGAGGCAGTTTTCTTCTCACAGCTAATTTGCATACCTAGCTGCTGTGAATCACTAAATCCCTTCCCCTCTCCGTAGACTTCTATGTAGGCAAATTTTGCCAGCAGGGGGAACACCCTGAATTTGACCAATGTTCACACGTGAAAGTTTTCTTTCACTTATTACAGAGAACCAAATACTCTGCATGTATATAAATTTAAAAAATAACTTGCTGACAGCCACCACTAGAGGGAGCTCTTTGAAGACTGTTTATATATTCACCACAACAGTAACTCTGTACGCACCCCCTTCACTGGAAGGAAGTTAGACAGCATGTAATCATGTAAACTACCCCAATACAGGAGATTTGGGGTTTATTAAAAGCAAAATACAAAGTACTGTAGGCTAAAAGCACAGTATTTTTTTTAAAACAAACAATAACATAATAAAACAATTTTCTAAAAAAATTTTTCCCGGGTCAGATATAAAAGACCTCATTCACATTCATACTGCGTATGGTTGTCAATGTTGCAGGATAGAAATAACATGAAGGAAAAAAAAAAAAAAACTTCACTACAATCTCCAAATGTGAACATGGCCCCAAAAAGCATACCCCATTAAAAAAAAGCATATTAACTTTTGCAGCAACAATTAGTCCAGTATATAGTGTAAATGAGTATATATATATACATACAGTTAGGGCCAGAAATATTTGGACAGTGACACAATTTTGGCGAGTTGGGCTCTGCATGCCACCACATGGGATTTGAAATGAAACCCCTATAACAGAATTCAAGTGCAGATTGTAACGTTTGATTTGAAGGGTTGAACAAAAATATCTGATAGAAAATGTAGGAATTGTACACAATTCTTTACAAACACTCCACATTTTAGGAGCTCAAAAGTAATTGGACAAATAAACATAACCCAAACAAAATATTTTTATTTTCAATATTTTGTTGCGAATCCTTTGGAGGCAATCACTGCCTTAAGTCTGGAACCCATGGACATCACCAAACGCTGGGTTTCCTCCTTCTTAATGCTTTGCCAGGCCTTTACAGCCGCAGCCTTCAGGTCTTGCTTGTTTGTGGGTCTTTCCATCTTAAGTCTGGATTTGAGCCGGTAAAATGCATGCTCAATTGGATTAAGATCTGGTGATTGACTTGGCCATTGCAGAATGTTCCACTTTTTTGCACTCATGAACTCCTGGGTAGCTTTGGCTGTATGCTTGGGGTCATTGTCCATCTGTACTATGAAGCGCCGTCCGATCAACTTTGCAGCATTTGGCTGAATCTGGGCTGAAAGTGTATCCCGGTCCACTTCAGAATTCATCCGGCTACTCTTGTCTGCTGTTATGTCATCAATAAACACAAGTGACCCAGTGCCATTGAAATCCATGCATGCCCATGCCATCACGTTTCTTCCCATCATTCTGGTACAGGTTGATCTTTGTCTCATCTGTCCATAGAATACTTTTCCAGAACTGAGCTGGCTTCTTGAGGTGTTTTTCGGCAAATTTAACTCTGGCCTGTCTATTTTTGGAATTGATGAATGGTTTGCATCTAGATGTGAACCCTTTGTATTTACTTTCATGGAGTCTTCTCTTTACTGTTGACTTAGAGCAGTGGTTCTCAACCTTTCTAATGCTGTGACCCCGTAATACAGTTCCTCATGCTGTGGTGACCCCAAACCAAGCAACTCGCAGTAAAAACACAGTGAAATTGCGGCTCTGATGGCTATAGGCGACCCCCGGCTTTGGTCGTTCGACCCCCGCTGGGGTCCCGACCCACAGGTTGAGAACCACTGACTTAGAGACAGATACACCTCCGTCACTGAGAGTGTTCTGGACTTCACTGAGAGGGTTCTGGACTTCACTGAGAGTGCTCTGGACTTCACTGAGAATGTTCTGGACTTCACTGAGAATGTTCTGGACTTCACTGAGAATGTTCTGGACTTCAGTTGATGTTGTGACCGGGTTCTTCTTCACCAAAGAAAGTATGCGGCGATCATCCACCACTGTTGTCATCTGTGGACGCCCAGGCCTTTTTGAGTTCCCAAGCTCACCAGTCAATTCCTTTTTTTCTCAGAATGTACCCGACTGTTGAGTTTGCTACTCCAAGCATGTCTGCTATCTCTCTGATGGATTTTTTCTTTTTTTTTCAACCTCAGGATGTTCTGCTTCACCTCAATTGAGAGTTCCTTTGCCCGCATGTTGTCTGGTCACAGCAACAGCTTCCAAATGCAAAACCGCACACCTGGAATCAACCCCAGACCTTTTAACTACTTCATTGATTACAGGTTAACGAGGGAGACGCCTTCAGAGTTAATTGCAGCCCTTAGAGTCCATTGTCCAATTACTGTTGGTCCCTTGAAAAAGAGGAGGCTATGCATTACAGAGCTATGATTCCTAAACCCTTTCTCCGATTTGGATGTGGAAACTCTCCTATTGCAGCTGGGAGTGTGCACTTTCAGCCCATATTATATATAGAATTGTATTTCTGAACATGGTTTTGTAAACAGCTAAAATAACAAAACTTGTGTCACTGTCCAAATATTTCTGGCCCTAACTGTATATGAGTAAATCAGTGTATAATGTAAATGTATATAGTGTAAATGACACAATGATGTAATTGCCATGTCCTAATAGCTCTTCTCTCTGCAGTCCTGTGAATTTGCAGTCCTCTCTGTACTGCTAAGCGGAGACCTAGCTGCTGCTACTCACTGCTCCCCCTCCCCTCTCCATAGACTTCTATGTAATCTGAAACCTAAGGGAGCGTCTGTCTTGCTGCTAGAAAGATGAAATTCAGTAGAGAGTGAATTGCAGATTAGGAGGGGGAGATGAAAAGAGCTAAAATGGAAGGACTCGGATCTCAAAAAATATATTACCAAGTATCTTGAAGTTACAATGACTACTCATCGGTGCAACATTGAAACGTTACTCAATGTTTAAAACTCTACACTCACCAATGCAGATGTTGTACTAGAGGACCCATCTGTACCCTATATAAGACAAGTTTTATTCAGGGGCAGAGGACCCGTCACTATAGATGAGCGGACCCGATGGCCTGGTTCTGAACCAGACATATTGCCGGATTGGTGCCTGAACAGCCAATCCGGCAGATTGAAGCCCCTAGTACCTAGCCATGGGTATGATTGGTCACGGGGTGTTGCCCTGGCCAATCATAGCCATGAACAATTGCTAGACGCGTTCATTTTCCAGATTGGGTTGGCTCATCTGTACCAGTCTCAAAAAGCAGGACCCGAGTGCGAGTCCTAAAACGCACCTATTACACCTTCACCCCTGGAACGAGAGACAATTAGACCATAACCCAATATTCTCCATACAGAGGAGCCCACACACACATAAAAAAGCACAAGGGATTCATTGATTTTTGGTGCAATGTACAACGTATTGATGAGACGATCTGTAAGGGAATCGTAAAATGTATAGGAACCACACGTAGGACATTATTTATTGTCAACCTTGCGCTGAATGAGTTCATGGCTCGTCTATGACATCTTTTATGGAGTCAATAAATCCAAAATGGAGCCTTTCTGCGGTCACGTCTACTGCCGGACACGTGAGCCCTGACTCATACATGGAGAGGAGACAATGGTGGAGCCCAGGGCTTCAGTAGCTGCGTATATTCTTCACCTCTCAATTATGATGTATGTGAGACCCTACATGGGTCATAGGATCCATGTCTGGGAGGGAAACTGGAAGGAGCAACGTAATGGACATGTCCCGACCCTGTTCTTCCAGGATCCTTGCATCAGTAATTCGAGGAGGTTATGAAGACCATAATGAAGAGTCCTGTGTGATGGTGTGGACCCGCTGTGCCAACCCACGGTTCTGATTTAGGTCTACTCCAAAGGGCACTGTCTAAGTTGTCTCCTTTTAACAAAACCAGGATCTGGACTTTGCTACAGGAAACCCACCAGAACACTGCTTCATAGAGAGTCTCTGTTCAACGACGGCTGCCCTAGGTGGTTCAAGATGCAGGTAGATGGCACCAAAGGGTCAGACAGGGACATAGCCAGAAACCAGCCAAGGTCAGTGCAGATGCAGAATAGCTGTCACAAGGTTTCACCCCACTAAACTACTACCCCCCTCAGTTCGGGTAAAATCTCACCTATTTACCTATAAAAAAAAAATATCCCCCAAAAATTAGGCAAATATGAGATGAGTCAAGTTTAGTGGTTGCAATGTCACTTCAGAACCCCCCCCCCTATCTTATGTTGTATAGAACATAGAAACTTTCTATTTGTGTCATATTAAAGAGAAGGATTGCATCTTTCAGATCACATGGTTTTGTAAGCTACAGAACCGATTATACTTGCATCTAAAGACATAATTGGAAACGTAAGCTACAGGTAACAATCCAGTTCCTGACGTTTTTTTTTTTTAACTCCCTGTATGTCCAATTTTATAGCTTACAGAAGCTTAAGACAGATGTGATTAGGAATATGAGGTTCCTATCTTTAGTATGACACAAAAAGCATTTTTCTAGGTGCTATAGAACAGGTACTAAAGGCTTACGAAGTGACACCCCCTTGTAACCGCTAAACTTGACTCGCTTCATGTGAAGATTTGATGAGAAGAGTCATATTTACCTGAATTTGGGGGAATTTTTTTTTTATAGGTAAACAAATGAAATTTCACATAAAAGAGGGGGTTCTAGAAAGGACATTTCATCCCCTACCAGAGGGGGGTGGTAGCTTAGTGCAGTAAAACCTTGTAGCAGGTTAAGGAACTCTTTGCTCAGACACCTTCTAATAGGGGAAGGTGCCTTAAATAACACAGATATAAAGGAGACCTCAAGGTTTACAACTTCTGCCGGCCACAGCTAATTGCCACTTCGCTGCCAAATACAGGCAGTCCCCGGGTTACCTACAAGATAGGGTCCATAGGTTTGCTCTTAAGTTGAATTTGTATGTAAGTCGGAACTGTATATTTTATAATTGTAGATCCAGACAAAAAATTTTTTTGCCCCAGTGACAATTGGATTTTCAAAATTTTTTGCTGTAATTGGACCAAGGATTATACCAATATTATATTATATTGGACCAATAAATCTTCATTACAGACACCTTACAGATGATCATTGCAGTCTGGGACTATAGTAACATCCAGAGAGGTCACCAGAGGTCACAGGGGGCAGAGGGGCCCGTCTGTAACTAGGGGTCATCTGTAAGTCGGGTGTACTTAAGTAGGGTACATCCCCCATTATGGTATAATTCGGTATCCCAGTAGCGGCACTGAAGGCCTTGTTTGAACCTATAATTATATAAATTTTCTATGTCATATATTTTTATGCATGGTTATCCAACGATAAACTATATTTCACCTTTTATAAGAAGCCTATCTAAAGTTCTTGGGCCCAAAACAAGACCTAACCCCTTGCCCATCCAAGGGGCCCTCAGAACCAGGTCTACTGTAGGATCTCCTCACCACTAGGTCTTCTATTTTGGCGCACAGACAATTACCCGCCATTTAGTTGCTTCCGAATGAACAGGGGTAACGCGATACAACCAAATAACAATAACTAAGACGAGATAAGGCTCTGCCAAGACGGCGATGAAGGAGTTACCGGCGCTCCTCAGGCTTCCCGAGGTTAAAAATACATGGATTTTAGTGCGGAGCAGCTGAGGTTCCCCATTAGGTTGACTCCATCTATAATATGCGCCTCTTGTCTTTGTACTCTCTTATTATCCGCTCTGCAGTCGGAGAAGAGGACACTCGGGTCACTCGCTCAAGACATTTTATATTCAGGACTTCGGCAGAGGTCAAAGGAGATGCTTAGAGAAATCTCAGGACGGCCTCGCTTGGCATTTACAAGAAGCCTTGAAGGTTATTCCTCGGGAAACCGCTCCAAAGCTCCGTCCGCAACTTCTGCTGTTCAATACACGAGATGGAAATCTGCCGGGATTTTATAACATTTTCCTTGGTTCTAAGCAACCATTGAGAAAAATATCTACGTGCTCCATAGATTTCACGCTCAAGGCGGGGATTATTAGCAAGGTCACCGCCGGCCAGCGAGTCGAATTAAAGATTCCTGCGCTATTCCCCGGGGATCGGAAGCGTACGGAGCATCGTGGTGCAATGTTTACATGTGATCTAACACTTAGAACTAATGATATCACCGGAGCAGAATCATACAAGACACAGATCAAGGAAGACACAGGTCTAATACGATGCACATACACCATCCCGGACAAGACCAGCATGCACTGCTCTGACGCCACCACACAATGGACAAAGTGGGAAGGAATTTGTGCGGACTTTGGTCTCACTCTTTCCAGTCATAGGCTACATTCACACTGCCGTATGGGAGACGTATATACAGCCGGAGTATATACGGCTGATATACGTCCCCCATAGACGGCAATGGGCGCCCGGCGCCCTAAGGGAGCGGTACGGTGCGGCACACATGCTGCTCCGTACCCCGGAAAAAGATAGGACATGTCCTATCTTTGTCCGTAGTACGGTGCCGTGCGCCATAACTTCCTATGGAGAGGGGCGGGGGTGAGCTGCACTCACCTCCTCCTCCTCTCCCGTGCACTGCCGTTACCTGCTACGGTACGGTGGGCAACGGCAGTGTGAATGTAGCCATAGTCTCATATGCAAGTTTAGTGAGATCATTATGAGATTTCAATTTGAAAAAATGATGAATTTAAAACCCACATGCAACTTTGTCATACGACTTTTGTCCTTAAAGGGGTTATTCCCATTTTGCCAAATTAATGTTATTGTTTGTATTATAAAAAAGTATACAGTTTTCCGATATACTTTCTGCATCAAACCATCACAGTTTTCTATACCTCTGCTTGCTGTCATTCTATAGGAAGCTTCATTGTTTATTTCCAGTGAACAGAAATCTGACCATGGTCACACAGGTGCACGGCTTGTTAGTATCATAGAGAGTAATCGGTCCTGAGTGATATAACGAGCCGCGCACCTGTGTGACCATGGTCAGATCTCTGTCCACTGGAAGTAAACATAAAAGCTTTCTATAGCAGAACAGCAAGCAGAGATCTAGAAATCCATGAGGAAATAACACAGAAAGTATATTGGAAAATTGTAGAACTTTTCATTACTCAAACATTAACATTTATTTGCTGAAAAGGGAACAGCCCTTTAAAGGAAATTTAATACCAGGATGAAGGAAAGTAAACCAAGCATACATACATGCTGGTGTGAACCCTCTCTTCTTTTATTTTGTTATTCCCTTATGCCACTCCATGGAATGAGAGCAAAGGACTCTTCTAGCCAGTAGCCTCTGATGTCCCTGGATACCTGCTTGTCCCCGGCGTGCTGCCTCCATGATTTCAGTGATGTTGGAACCGCTATGCGCATGCGCTCTGCGTAGACTAATATCTATGCAGAGTGAAGGAGCAGAAGCTCTGGCTTCAGAGCCGTCAGGACGCCGGTATACGAGTGCATTGTGCATAGATAAGAGTCTGTGCACGTGCATAGGGGTGCCTAGGATGCCCAATCATGGGCGCAGAGGGACGAACAGGTAGGCTTATGGGGAGAGAGCAAAGGCTACTCCACGCCCCAGTAGCCTCTCCAGAAATTAGCATATTAGTAAGATGGCCTGCAGTTTAGTGTAGATAGTAGTTCAGTTTTGTAAAAGCAAGGGAAAAGAAGAACAGATTCTGTGAGGCGGCATTCACCAGCATGTAAGTGTACTTGGTTTCTAATCCTTGATTCTGGCGGGAGATTTCCTTTAACAAATTTTGATTTTAAAACCTTCATACAACTTTGGTTTAAAAAAAAATAAAAAAATTAAAGGATACGCAACAAGGATGCATGACGATTGGAAACTCGAAATTTGGAAAGAACAAAATATACACAACAAAGCTGCATGAAGGCTTAATTTACAAAAATAACTAAGAATCATAGATCCATAACAAAAAATATATCCAGGTCTTTAACTCCAACTTTGGTAAATAAAAAAAAAAAAAAAAAGATACATAATATGCCAAGTATGTGTGTATGTGTGGTTTTTATTGGTACCAAATTTTGAGATGAAAACCTTCATACAACTTTTACGTGTTACAACTTTATTGATTTTTACTTTTTTTTTTTTTTTTGAGATAACACATATATAAAGCAATTACCCACACTGTGTCTTCAATTTTGTGTTCGACACCTTCATGCAATATGATTGCATATTTTAAAGTCTTAAAAAACGTTTCCAATAATTTGGTGAGAATAACAGACACACAACAAAACAACATGAATGTTACAGACACAAAATATGGGGGAGGGGGGAGATACAACAAAGTTGCATGTAGGTTTTTAACGAAGGTTGTAAAGAATGAAGGACAGCCAATGAAAAATTGAGAAGGCTGCATCAAGGTTGTGTATGACATTGTAATGTGTGATTAGTACTTGAGTGATTAAAATTAACTGCCTCCTGTTGTAATGATGTGCATGCAACATTCTCAACAAAGTTGCAGGCAGCTGAATTTTTGGAGAAGCAAAATTTTTCACATATTGGCAATTGGGTGGAGCTGTGCTGTCTGCTCCAGCCCGTGACCACCCATCTGTCAGTAGAGAGCCTGAGTTTTATTACCCGATATGCTAAATAGGCTTTCTACCATCAGATGGGTGGAGCTGGGCTGGAGACGACAGATTAGCTTCACCCACCTGACAGTGAGATTTAATAAATAATGGCAGCGATTACATGGTAATGGGGAGAGCTAGAGGGAAAATTCCAACCATGCCGGCACCTATTAAAGGATGCAAACAGTTGATGAAAGTGGTGAAAACTCCTCCTTAACTGACCTTTTCCATTAGCTGTAGCTATAGGAGGGCTTGTTTTTTGCAGGATCTATTGTATTTTCTATAGTCATACTTTAATTACATGTATGGATAAAGTAGAAAAATATATATTTTTTTTTTTTTGCTGTGAAGTGTATATAACACAAACTTTATTCAGTTGGTCACACAACTAGAGATACACCAAAAATAGAATGTTTTTCCTCTGAAAAAGTTTTATAAAAATGTTTGTTCGCCCCTATTTTCTAACAGCCAAAATGTTAAAATGTTCTGACAGTAGACATGTGTTGGGACTTTTTTCTGTGTGACCAACTGTTTTATTTGGTCTGCCAAAATTTTATCAGTTTTTACTACTTCTGGGTAGGGTACGAAAAAAAAAAAACTAACAATAATTTTTTTTTTTTTTTAAATAGTATTACAGTATAGGACAAATAATGTAATATTTTATGAGTTGTGCATATATTGGTTGAACCTATAGCAATGGTCTTCCATGCAGAAAATTTTACAACAGTAGTCAATGGGCACCAATGCGTTGGACGTGAATCTTAGATGTAATGTAAATGGAGTCTTAACAACGCATTGTATAAATTATTTTACCATAGAAATCAGTGCACTATGTATATGTATGGTTATCCAGTGGTATATGTTGAAATCTTTCACTTTAGTATTCATCAACCCTGATATATAACCAGTGTCGGACTGGCCCACCAGAGCATCAGAGAATCCTCCGGTGGGCCCCAGGTTCTAACAATGGGCCAAAAAGATCTTTATTTAGAAGTATGGAGTAATCACTGGATATTATGATCTATTTCATATAGAGCTTTTCCGATTTTATAGATTATTTAGAACTTTTTGATGATACATCCTACATGATATGATTTTTTATGGTATCATATGGTTGAAGGGTGGCCCCTCAAGATCACCACCTCTGGTAGACCCAACACATGCCAGTCCGAAACTGTATATAACAACAAACCTGATGTGAACAGAGTCTTATGATTGAAAATACCCAACGCTGCGGCCCTCCTCTACAGACACACACAGATCTTTCTGTACCCTGCCTGCAAAATCAATACCGTCAAGACAAGCGGGAGACAATGAATAAACCTCTGGGTCTGAGCTGCGGAGGACTACACAGAATTTTTCAATTTTGCTTCGCAACGCTGTATTGTTGCCATGTTATCTATGTGTGCATGTGTGTGTGCGGATACCCAATCACCGAGGAGCCTGCTGCAAGTAACGAGCACAACACAATCTAATGAATTGCTAAATTACTACTCTGCTCATGTGGGATTACTTATTACTCAGACTTGTATGGTGCCGAAATGTATCATGATTCATAGGACAGCAGCCCGGACAATGAATAAGTAATCAGTGGCCACAAAGCAAAAAGTGCTGGAAATACCGCAACAGATCAAACAGACTATCGGGGAAAGGGGGGCAGTGTCAGGCCTGAAGAAGGACACCCCTCATATAAAGGGAAGCTGCAAATAGATTAAAAGGGGTTTCCTGGGAATAGGAATTTTTGTTACTGTAGTATATTTAAGTGCTTTACTCAAGTCCATGGAGCCATATATAAAATCCTATTGCTGGACAAACTATCTATATCTATCCATCCACAAAGTATTACCCTCCACAATAGCCATATAACTGCGGCCCATCCAACTGCGGCCCATCCAGCTGCGGCCCATCCAACTGCGGCCCATCCAACTGCGGCCCATCCAACTGCGGCCCATCCAACTGCGGCCCATCCAACTGCGGCCCATCCAACTGCGGCCCATCCAACTGCGGCCCATCCAACTGCGGCCCATCCAACTGCGGCCCATCCAACTCCGGCCCATCCAACTCCGGCCCATCCAACTCGCCAAAGCTATATAGTGGTCAGTCCATGTTACTGCTGATCAGTTCTTATTTATTTCAATGAAGCTAAGCTGCAGTGACTCTGTTGAGCCACTACACAGTGAATGGCGCTGTCTGCTTCCTAAACTATTGAGACCAGTTGATCTGTCACGGTGCTCTCATATTCAGAATCTATTACGCAGATATGTTATGAATATTTTTTTTGCCTGGAAAAGCCCTTTAATAAACTATTAACACAGTGGAAAGTTATACAGAGATGACTACGTCTTCCACATGGATTATTACGCTAAGTTTTCCTGGTGGCCATCCATGTCCTCATCTCAAGCGTCCATATTACACAGGAAATCGATTCTATGGACACGTCCATTTTAGTATAGTCATGTATTCCCTTATTTGTAGAACTCTGGTATTCCCCCAGGTAATGTACCCATGTATCAATAGTAGAGGATAGCATTCCCTATAAGCAGTGTGAATGGAAGCCTACAAAAAATGTAACTGGAAAGACAAGGACTACATGCATGTCACCTAATCTCCATCAGTGGGCGCTGTCTGCCAGGAGGAGTTACTGAGTAACTCATGGCTCATCAGGGGGATGTAGCTAAGAGATGATGGGGAGACTCCTGAACTGTCAGCCGTTCTACTATACCAGATAACTAGCACTGGTCGCCGCCTGAGGTCAACGACTCGAAATGTCTTGGCATTTGCGGAGGTTGGCCAGGCTCGGTCCTGGCACAGCGTGGACTATCTGCTGGATATTCTGGCCACCTCTCAGTCTGGACATCTTTGTTTAAACTTTGACTTGGCTTAAATGAAAGAATTAATATTGACAAAAACATCAAGAGACCTAATGAGTTGTTAGTTAAGGCAATAAACATGTCACATTAGAGTCAGCGCAGTAACGAGGTAATTAGCCCGGCTCTGCAGATCCGAGCCGCACACTCCGCGCTTTTAACCTCTCAGTCCATTATCTGGTACAGGACAAGTGGGGGCTCCGCTAATGTGCATTTTCCAATACGCGTCAGCTCTGCTGCACCGGCCAAAGACTGCATTAACCTGCGTTAACCGCTGCGGGCTCATGCGAGGGGGTTTTATCCTTTACGACAGGCGCTTGGGTAATGGTCGGAATTGGCGAATATAAAAGGGGAGGATGTAGGGTAATGATGACCGGGGGGGCACCGGGCTGCCAGCTCTTATATATGATGATTAAAGGGTTGTAGTTATAAAGACGGATGGGGCTAAACGCTTAGGGTTATTTCCAGTCCCTATAGTGTCCTCCAAGGAATAGGGTGAATTCCTTGGTGCTATGATACAAAATCGGCTGGAGATTCCGACTGGTATGTCCACTGAGGACGTGCCAAACTTCTCACTCAAAATGGTCTCCCATTGTGTCGGCACACTCCTGTTTTACCTGTCCCTCTAGTTGTTCCAAGATAAGTGTGGGTATTCCTTCTCAGCGCCTTATTCCTCTGATCTATAGCAGAGGAGCTTCACTACTGAGCATGTACATTAAGTGCAGCCACATTCATCTCATCTAAAAGCCTAGACGAGGATGCACAACCCACAGTTTATCAAGCCACCCTGCATAACGCACTCTGCTGACAGTCCAATAAGAACTTCCATAACCAATGAAGTGATCATTGGTGCAGGAGGCTGGGTAGCAGTGAGGGCAGATGAGAAGTTCTCACTGCTACCGGGTCCACTCCTGCCACTCTGTGTCCAGACTCCTGACACTGGTTGCATGCACCCAGAGCCGAGCAGCACCTTGGCCAGGAGAGGACCAAGGAGGGCTAAGCATTTATCAGCTGTACTGTACTGCGCCCGGGTCCTCTCTTGCTGCTGCTGCTCTGGCCTTACAACCATGGGGGACACAGCAGAGCGGCACAGAGGAGAGAGGAAGCTGCAGCGAGGGAAAAGAAGAGGGTCTCCAGTGTTAGGCGGCTGCTCTGGGGTCTCCAGTGTTAGGCGGCTGCTCTGGGGTCTCCAGTGTTAGGCGGCTGCTCTGGGGTCTCCAGTGTTAGGCGCCTGCTCTGGGGTCTCCAGTGTTAGGCGCCTGCTCTGGGGTCTCCAGTGTTAGGCGCCTGCTCTGGGGTCTCCAGTGTTAGGCGCCTGCTCTGGGGTCTCCAGTGTTAGGCGCCTGCTCTGGGGTCTCCAGTGTTAGGCGCCTGCTCTGGGGTCTCCAGTGTTAGGCGCCTGCTCTGGGGTCTCCAGTGTTAGGCGCCTGCTCTGGGGTCTCCAGTGTTAGGCGCCTGCTCTGGGGTCTCCAGTGTTAGGCGCCTGCTCTGGGGTCTCCAGTGTTAGGCGCCTGCTCTGGGGTCTCCAGTGTTAGGCGCCTGCTCTGGGGTCTCCAGTGTTAGGCGCCTGCTCTGGGGTCTCCAGTGTTCGGCGGCTGCTCTGGGGTCTCCAGTGTTCGGCGGCTCCAGTGTTCGGCGTCTGCTCTGGGGTCTCCAGTGTTCGGCGTCTGCTCTGGGGTCTCCAGTGTTCGGCGTCTGCTCTGGGGTCTCCAGTGTTCGGCGTCTGCTCTGGGGTCTCCAGTGTTCGGCGTCTGCTCTGGGGTCTCCAGTGTTCGGCGTCTGCTCTGGGGTCTCCAGTGTTCGGCGTCTGCTCTGGGGTCTCCAGTGTTCGGCGTCTGCTCTGGGGTCTCCAGTGTTCGGCGTCTGCTCTGGGGTCTCCAGTGTTCGGCGTCTGCTCTGGGGTCTCCAGTGTTCGGCGTCTGCTCTGGGGTCTCCAGTGTTCGGCGTCTGCTCTGGGGTCTCCAGTGTTCGGCGTCTGCTCTGGGGTCTCCAGTGTTCGGCGTCTGCTCTGGGGTCTCCAGTGTTCGGCGTCTGCTCTGGGGTCTCCAGTGTTCGGCGTCTGCTCTGGGGTCTCCAGTGTTCGGCGTCTGCTCTGGGGTCTCCAGTGTCCGGCGTCTGCTCTGGGGTCTCCAGTGTTCGGCGTCTGCTCTGGGGTCTCCAGTGTTCGGCGTCTGCTCTGGGGTCTCCAGTGTTCGGCGTCTGCTCTGGGGTCTCCAGTGTTCGGCGTCTGCTCCGGGGTCTCCAGTGTTCGGCGTCTGCTCCGGGGTCTCCAGTGTTCGGCGTCTGCTCTGGGGTCTCCAGTGTTCGGCGTCTGCTCTGGGGTCTCCAGTGTTCGGCGTCTGCTCTGGGGTCTCCAGTGTTCGGCGTCTGCTCTGGGGTCTCCAGTGTTCGGCGTCTGCTCTGGGGTCTCCAGTGTTCGGCGTCTGCTCTGGGGTCTCCAGTGTTAGGCGTGTGCTCTGGGGTCTCCAGTGTTAGGCGTGTGCTCTGGGGTCTCCAGTGTTAGGCGTGTGCTCTGGGGTCTCCAGTGTTAGGCGTGTGCTCTGGGGTCTCCAGTGTTAGGCGTGTGCTCTGGGGTCTCCAGTGTTAGGTGTCTGCTCTGGGGTCTCCAGTGTTAGGTGTCTGCTCTGGGGTCTCCAGTATTCTGTGTCTGCTCTGGGGTCTCCAGTATTAGGTGTCTGCTCTGGGGTCTCCAGTATTAGGTGTCTGCTCTGAGGTCTCCAGTATTAGGTGTCTGCTCTGGGGTCTCCAGTATTCGGTGTCTGCTCTGAATGCTGTATTTGGTTGCTTGCGTGGTATTTATTGCTGTAGTGTGGCATTTTATAATCACTGCAGGGGCTTTTTGTTCACTATGGTGTTTGCAGGTGCAGCTAGGCCTCTTAATTAACACACTTTCAGTAACCAGGATCTAACATCAGGACTCAAATTGGAGCAAAAAATAAAGAAAGGAATAATTTAAATAAGACCTGTGTGTATATTACAGAAGCTCAGCCTAAAAAAAGGTGGTGGTTCCTCTCCGAAATTCCAGGCAGACCTAATCGATTCAAGAATGTACAGGGCTGGGAGGGTCAGCAGGTTGGAGACAACCACCCGAGAAGCTGCGGCTACGGACACAACTGCCCTATAACAACGTCAGTGCCATAATCCATCATCATATCACGTCCATATCCCCCGGAACACGTAACGCGGCAGAACGGCCCCCCCTGCCGCAGCCGCAGAGATCTCCCGTGTAATCGTCTGAGTGCGCAATTCAAGTAACAACGCTATATTTCTTTCTTTTAATGTCCGAATGTGTAAAATCAAATGTGAAAGCCAGATCAATGCCACCGCCAGGACATAAATGGGCGGCACATCACATTTATTTTATTTTATGGAAGGAACGGAATCTCCTTGTATTTGCCCTTATATATAAGGTAATGGAGGGTGAAAGATGGGTGTAATGGGTGATGAGGGAATAAGGAAAGAGAAAATTACATTATTCATAAGAGGCAACTACTCGCAGCTGTGATTTACTAAGTTCTCTATATATAAGTTACAGAACCAGCAGAATAGTGAGTGCAGCTCTGGGGTATATACAGGATGTAACTCAGGATCAGTACAGGATAAGTAATGCCATGTATGTACACAGTGACTGCACCAGCAGCAGGATAGTGAGTGCAGCTCTGGTGTATAATACAAGATGTAACTCAGGATCAGTACAGGATAAGTAATGTCATGTATGTACACAGTGACTGCACCAGCAGCAGAATAGTGAGTGCAGCTCTGGAGTATAATACAGGATGTAACTCAGGATCAGTACAGGATCAGTAATGTCATGTATATACACAGTGACTGCACCAGCAGCAGAATAGTGAGTGCAGCTCTGGAGTATAATACAGGATGTAACTCAGGATCAGTACAGGATAAGTAATGTCATGTATGTACACAGTGACTGCACCAGCAGCAGAATAGTGAGTGCAGCTCTGGAGTATAATACAGGATGTAACTCAGGATCAGTACAGGATAAGTAATGTCATGTATGTACACAGTGACTGCACCAGCAGCAGAATAGTGAGTGCAGCTCTGGAGTATAATACAGGATGTAACTCAGGATCAGTACAGGATAAGTAATGTCATGTATGTACACAGTGACTGCACCAGCAGCAGAATAGTGAGTGCAGCTCTGGGGTATAATACAGGATGTAACTCAGGATCAGTACAGGATAAGTAATGTCATGTATGTACACAGTGACTGCACCAGCAGCAGAATAGTGAGTGCAGCTCTGGGGTATAATACAAGATGTAACTCAGGATCAGTACAGGATAAGTAATGTCATGTATGTACACAGTGACTGCACCAGCAGCAGAATAGTGAGTGCAGCTCTGGGGTATAATACAGGATGTAACTCAGGATCAGTACAGGATAAGTAATGTCATGTATGTACACAGTGACTACACCAGCAGCAGAATAGTGAGTGCAGCTCTGGAGTATAATACAGGATGTAACTCAGGATCAGTACAGGATAAGTAATGTCATGTATGTACACAGTGACTGCACCAGCAGCAGAATAATAACTGCAGCTCTGGAGTATAATACAGGATGTAACTCAGGATCAGTACAGGATAAGTAATGTCATGTATGTACATAGTGACTGCACCAGCAGCAGAATAGTGAGTGCAGCTCTGGGGTATAATACAGGATGTAACTCAGGATCAGTACAGGATAAGTAATGTCATGTATGTACACAGTGACTGCACCAGCAGCAGAATAGTGAGTGCAGCTCTGGAGTATAATACAGGATGTAACTCAGGATCAGTACAGGATAAGTAATGTCATGTATGTACACAGTGACTGCACCAGCAGCAGAATAGTGAGTGCAGCTCTGGTGTATAATATAAGATGTAACTCAGGATCAGTACAGGATAAGTAGTGTCATGTATGTACACAGTGACTGCACCAGCAGCAGAATAGTGAGTGCAGCTCTGGAGTATAATACAGGATGTAACTCAGGATCAGTACAGGATAAGTAATGTCATGTATGTACACAGTGACTGCACCAGCAGCAGAACAGTGAGTGCAGCTCTGGAGTATAATACAGATGTAACTCAGGATCAGTACAGGATAAGTAATGTCATGTATGTACACAGTGACTGCACCAGCAGCAGAGTAGTGAGTGCAGCTCTGGGGTATAGTACAGGATGTAACTCAGGATCAGTACAGGATAAGTAATGTCATGTATGTACACAGTGACTGCACCAGCAGCAGAATAGTGAGTGCAGCTCTGGGGTATAATACAGGATGTAACTCAGGATCAGTACAGGATAAGTAATGTAATGTATGTACACAGTGACTGCACCAGCAGCAGAATAGTGAGTGCAGCTCTGGTGTATAATACAAGATGTAACTCAGGATCAGTACAGGATAAGTAATGTCATGTATGTACACAGTGACTGCACCAGCAGCAGAATAGTGAGTGCAGCTCTGGTGTATAATATAAGATGTAACTCAGGATCAGTACAGGATAAGTAATGTCATGTATGTACACAGTGACTGCACCAGCAGAATAGTGAGTGCAGCTCTGGAGTATAATACAGGATGTAACTCAGGATCAGTACAGGATAAGTAATGTCATGTATGTACACAGTGACTGCACCAGCAGCAGAATAGTGAGTGCAGCTCTGGGGTATAGTACAGGATGTAACTCAGGATCAGTACAGGATAAGTAATGTCATGTATGTACACAGTGACTGCACCAGCAGCAGAATAGTGAGTGCAGCTCTGGGGTATAATATAAGATGTAACTCAGGATCAGTACAGGATAAGTAGTGTCATGTATGTACACAGTGACTGCACCAGCAGCAGAATAATAACTGCAGCTCTGGAGTATAATACAGGATGTAACTCAGGATCAGTACAGGATAAGTAATGTCATGTATGTACACAGTGACTGCACCAGCAGCAGAATAGTGAGTGCAGCTCTGGTGTATAATATAAGATGTAACTCAGGATCAGTACAGGATAAGTAGTGTCATGTATGTACACAGTGACTGCACCAGCAGCAGAATAGTGAGTGCAGCTCTGGAGTATAATACAGGATGTAACTCAGGATCAGTACAGGATAAGTAATGTCATGTATGTACACAGTGACTGCACCAGCAGCAGAACAGTGAGTGCAGCTCTGGAGTATAATACAGATGTAACTCAGGATCAGTACAGGATAAGTAATGTCATGTATGTACACAGTGACTGCACCAGCAGCAGAGTAGTGAGTGCAGCTCTGGGGTATAGTACAGGATGTAACTCAGGATCAGTACAGGATAAGTAATGTCATGTATGTACACAGTGACTGCACCAGCAGCAGAATAGTGAGTGCAGCTCTGGGGTATAATACAGGATGTAACTCAGGATCAGTACAGGATAAGTAATGTAATGTATGTACACAGTGACTGCACCAGCAGCAGAATAGTGAGTGCAGCTCTGGTGTATAATACAAGATGTAACTCAGGATCAGTACAGGATAAGTAATGTCATGTATGTACACAGTGACTGCACCAGCAGCAGAATAGTGAGTGCAGCTCTGGTGTATAATATAAGATGTAACTCAGGATCAGTACAGGATAAGTAGTGTCATGTATGTACACAGTGACTGCACCAGCAGCAGAATAATAACTGCAGCTCTGGAGTATAATACAGGATGTAACTCAGGATCAGTACAGGATAAGTAATGTCATGTATGTACATAGTGACTGCACCAGCAGCAGAATAGTGAGTGCAGCTCTGGGGTATAATACAGGATGTAACTCAGGATCAGTACAGGATAAGTAATGTCATGTATGTACACAGTGACTGCACCAGCAGCAGAATAGTGAGTGCAGCTCTGGAGTATAATACAGGATGTAACTCAGGATCAGTACAGGATAAGTAATGTCATGTATGTACACAGTGACTGCACCAGCAGCAGAATAGTGAGTGCAGCTCTGGTGTATAATATAAGATGTAACTCAGGATCAGTACAGGATAAGTAGTGTCATGTATGTACACAGTGACTGCACCAGCAGCAGAATAGTGAGTGCAGCTCTGGAGTATAATACAGGATGTAACTCAGGATCAGTACAGGATAAGTAATGTCATGTATGTACACAGTGACTGCACCAGCAGCAGAACAGTGAGTGCAGCTCTGGAGTATAATACAGATGTAACTCAGGATCAGTACAGGATAAGTAATGTCATGTATGTACACAGTGACTGCACCAGCAGCAGAGTAGTGAGTGCAGCTCTGGGGTATAGTACAGGATGTAACTCAGGATCAGTACAGGATAAGTAATGTCATGTATGTACACAGTGACTGCACCAGCAGCAGAATAGTGAGTGCAGCTCTGGGGTATAATACAGGATGTAACTCAGGATCAGTACAGGATAAGTAATGTAATGTATGTACACAGTGACTGCACCAGCAGCAGAATAGTGAGTGCAGCTCTGGTGTATAATACAAGATGTAACTCAGGATCAGTACAGGATAAGTAATGTCATGTATGTACACAGTGACTGCACCAGCAGCAGAATAGTGAGTGCAGCTCTGGTGTATAATATAAGATGTAACTCAGGATCAGTACAGGATAAGTAATGTCATGTATGTACACAGTGACTGCACCAGCAGAATAGTGAGTGCAGCTCTGGAGTATAATACAGGATGTAACTCAGGATCAGTACAGGATAAGTAATGTCATGTATGTACACAGTGACTGCACCAGCAGCAGAATAGTGAGTGCAGCTCTGGGGTATAGTACAGGATGTAACTCAGGATCAGTACAGGATAAGTAATGTCATGTATGTACACAGTGACTGCACCAGCAGAATAGTGAGTGCAGCTCTGGAGTATAATACAGGATGTAACTCAGGATCAGTACAGGATAAGTAATGTCATGTATGTACACAGTGACTGCACCAGCAGCAGAATAGTGAGTGCAGCTCTGGGGTATAGTACAGGATGTAACTCAGGATCAGTACAGGATAAATACAATGTACTGACAAAGTTACAAATATTTCTATTAAGAATATATAAACTTGTTGGATTTTCCGTGTGCTGCTATTATCCCTCCTACGTGAATCCTCTCATCCTCTCCCTGGGCCGCTCTTACATCAAACCTAATTTATGTAGAATAATATATACATGACAGGTGGAGGCGTTGGAGATAACTGCAGGAGCCGCTGGTGAGTCATTGATTTATGGCGAGTAGATGAGTCAGTGCGTGTGTCACGGCCGCGGTGGTCGGTGTCATTATTCTTATCTATGCACCTCTATCCCCATTAGGATGCGCCGCGGCATATGTCACCGATATAGGAAGAAGACGCCATCACAGGCACAGACATGGGCTCTGTACAGAACATTCATGTGTGTATTTATTGTGTGTGGACTATCATATATGAAGGTAAGTATGCAGGGATTATGGATTTTTAGTGTGGGCTCTGCAGAGTACATTTCCATTAAAGGGGCACTCCAGCCAAAATAACAAAAACCCATACACTATCCTGTTCTCCTAGAGGTTTCTATCACTTTGGGATTGCACTTTAGAAGTATTGCGACTCTGACTGGGAACTCTCTGGTCTCACAGAAGCGAATACGTGACTTTCACAGTGATGTGCTTGAAAATGCACGTTTTTTTTTTTTCCCGATAAACTTGGAACACCCCTTTAACTGGATGAAGTTTATCGTGTCCGTGCAGAAGAGATCTACCCTGGCTGTGCTGATTATCAATTGTGTAATCAAGAAAGTCTACAGATTCTAACTTCTACAGAGAAGGAGCTGCTGCTCCCTGCTCACTCTGGAGGGAGGTGGAGGACATGTGATGCTGCTCTTTGTGTAGCAAGGAGGAGAGCCATGTGTCTGTGCAGATCTGTGGATGAAGAAGTCTCCTGCAAAGTACAGTCAGGTAAAAGGGTACCCCTGTTGCCCATCAGTCCCTCAATCCCCAAGGATCCTGTCATCCTGCAGAACTTTCTGTCTCTCTCTGCACCTCAAAAGCTTTATCAAAGACCCATCTAGAGCCTCTCCCTCCCCTCAGCTCCTGCTCTCTGGACACTATTTACACAGCAGAGAAGCTGTTAACCATTACTGTCGAAGAGGGACAGACTATACACATCATGTAACTATTTCACTGCTGGTTTCTACCACTTATTCCATGCTCCTACATGTGATGAGAGCTGCCAAGCTAGTTACTATATAGTCCTGCATATACACAATGTGGAGAGCACAGTGGATTTACTTGTAGGAATCTCAATCAATTTGCTGCCAAGTTAATGAAAGAACACAAAGCATTATGCGAGCTTTGGGCAGCTTGAAACTGACTCAGCTCGGGACAAAGATAGGAAGAAGTGAGTGTCTGCCCACATCACTGCTGCCGAGGAAGGTTTCTGACAAGTGGCTTCAGAACAGAAAATGCCATAAAGAACACAAAATGGGTATCATTCTTTTTTTTTGTTTTATAGAGGAAATCATTTTGAATTTGGATATGCACTTTAACTTCACCCAAGCCTTACCCCTACCATGTGCAAAAACACCTTGGACAATCAAATCTCTGCCCACATGGTTATATTCACTAAGTTCTCTTCACCAACGTAGTGGCAGATACTCTTTTTAGCACATAGACAGATGGCCGTCCACTAAATTTTTGGACCCCAAATATTCAGCACCGACACGGGTAGAAACTTCCTCCAATCGGCGGTGACAGATTATTCAGAGAGCACACGGTATGATGAAAGCCCGCCCCTCGTGAGAGTAGACGACTTTAAATGGGCCCTCTTGTACATGGTGTAATGTCATTCCCAGCCCGTGTTTAGTTTACATAGAAAAATGTCAAAACCTTAGAGTGGGGGGGGAGAAGGAGGCGACGCCCCGGACTGTATCCTCATATAATGATGTGATGACACGTGTGAACTGCAATCAGCATCTGTCAATCAATCCCCATGAACGAGAGCAAACAGCAGAGACCGCCAGAGCCCCGGAGATTAGAAATGTCAGGACGCTCCATCTAATCCGTACAACTTCATGAGGCCGAGATTAAAGGAGCTCAAATACACAGAGGCAGGTGACATAACAACACCTACACCGCTGCTGAGTTATTAAAGGGAAAGGTCCGTTATTAAAGGGGGAGGTCAGGACAGATTGGGTCATGCCCCGGACTCTGTCATGAACCTACCCGTATCGGGAGTCGACCTGAGGAAGAACATCAGACCTGTAACATGGTGCACGTCATTGCATAAAATAGGGGAAGGGGGAAAAGTAGAAGATATGTTTAGGCCTGTGAACCCAAAAACACTCTATAATTAAAGGGGTTTTCCTGTTATACTGGTTAAAATAAAAGTGATTTACCTCCCTCCACTCTTTTGTTGATACCTCTGTGGCTTGGCCACCAGGACCACCACGACACTCACCAGATGGTATCTTCACCATTCAACATGACTACTCTCCCCATGGTGAACATCGAAGTCATGTGACTACTATAGGCTTGGTTGGGCGGCCATATTACTTACATGTATGCCTGGCAAGGGAGTAATTGGAACCACCAGTGGTCAGCCCGAACCCCTCCGGGATCTGACTGGAGCTACGTGGCCGGGTTAATAGTTTTGGTGGTTCGATTTCGGCTCCAAACTCTGCCCCGATCACTCCGAGAAGGACTATGGCGGTGGCTTGCTTCCGTCGTTCTTCATAGGAAGTGGAGATTTTTTTCACTGGCGGAAGGTTGGAAAGACATCCTGGAAAGAGAAGAGCACAGTATGAAGGACTACGTACATAAGAGAACTACAGTCACTGAAACATAGGGAACAGAAATAACAAGTCTGACATTTAAGGGGCTGCACCCTTAGTTTGCACAGTGGCCCTCTGACTAAATGTAAGTCACAAGGTCTGTATTGCAGATATTAGAAGCAGGACTGTGAAATATGGATTTGTATTCCAGGATTGTAAACTAAGGGTGTATGCCAAAACTAGTTTTTTTCAATTAAAGTGCTCCACAGTCATCTCAATCTCTGAGTATTACCAAAATCCAATTACAGATTACAATCAGAGAGAAAAGCACAGAGCACAGCAGTGTGAGGACACGCCCCCAGTGCACTTGGAGAAGCTACAAACCTGGAATAAAAATCCATATTCTAAAAACAAATTGTGTACACGGAATGTGACAAAATATTATATTTTGTAATGTGATATTATTTTGGCTGTTGTACTCTTTCAATAAAACGAGCTTAAAAAAAAAATTCCATATTTCAAAATCCTGCTGCTACTAACAAAATACACAAAGGCCGGATTCCAAATTTTTCCACTGGAAAATACCTAACACTGGCTGTGGAAAGCTTAGAGCACAGCAGTGTGAGAACACGTCCCTAGTGCACTCGGAGAAGCTTTAATCCTGGAATGTAAATTCATATTTCATAGTCCTGCTGTTACTACTAACACACACAAAAGATATGACTACACATCTCTCCGGGGACAAAAACTAACACTGACTGCAGAGAGCACAGAGCGCAGCAGTGTAAGGACACTCCCCCAGTCCACTTGGAGCAGATACAATCCTGGAATATACATCTATATATCACAGTCCTGCTGCTACTAACCACATACACAAAGGTCTGATCTCTCCTAGGACAACACATGGTAACGACTGCCACTGTCTGTGGACATGTGATAATGTTAGTATTCAGGTAATAGAGAAAATGGATACATATGATATTGTTGGTAGATATGACAGTGATAATCTATAGGTGACGTCCTGTATATCATTTTCCTTCCAGTTTGCCTCCCCCTCCCCTCTAGCACTGTGGTGGGGTCCTGATATATGATTAGATGTGAGTAGCTGGACTTGCCCTTCCCCCATCCCCTATAACAATGGCTGGGCGCCTGCTCCATTGTGTTGTGTCCGCTGACCTCTGCACAAGGGGAATATGTGCGTCGCTGCGGCGGTGACAGATGAATGATCTCCGTGTTCGTCCACCAGAGCGGCCGCTCAGTCCAGGTGCTCAGACACGCGGCCCCGTGTGACATCTCAGATCAAGATGAATTGGCGCAAACTCCTGATCCAAGATTGTTTTATACCGTTTAATTTAGTTTCTCCCTCTGCTTGGATGAGCACAGCTCTGGTTATGGATTTCTATTCTAATGTAGTGGAGCAGGCAGTGAGAGAAGGCGATGAAGCAGATGCTGGCGCTGGGGGACCATGGGGAGACTGATCAATAGGCGCCACTGACCCGATGTGCTCCACTCCGACAACCCACAGAACAGGCTCCACCAGGAGGAGGAATGGGTGGCTGCGCCAGAGGGGAGAGCGCCCGGGAGGCTGCGCCAGAGGGGAGAGCGCCCGGGAGGCTGCGCCAGAGGGGAGAGCGCCCGGGAGGCTGCGCCAGAGGGGAGAGTGCCCCGGGAGGCTGCGCCAGAGGGGAGAGTGCCCCGGGAGGCTGCGCCAGAGGGGAGAGGGCCCCGGGAGGCTGCGCCAGAGGGGAGAGCGCCCCGGGAGGCTGCGCCAGAGGGGAGAGCGCCCGGGAGGCTGCGCCAGAGGGGAGAGCGCCCGGGAGGCTGCGCCAGAGGGGAGAGCGCCCGGGAGGCTGCGCCAGAGGGGAGAGCGCCCGGGGGGCTGCACTAGAGGGGAGAGCGCCCTGGGGCTGCGCCAGAGGGGAGAGCGCCCGGGAGGCTGCGCCAGAGGGGAGGCTGCGCGCCATGGGGAAAGCGAGCGTGGGAGGCTGCTCACCATGCCATGGGGAGAGAGCATGTGGGAGGCTGCGTCAGGGGAAGAGAGCTTGCGGGAGGCTCTGACGGGGGAGGGACCGTGGCAGGCTGTGCAACAGGGGGGAAAGAGCACCTGGGAGGCTGCGCGAGTGGGGAAAGAGTGCGCAGGAGGATGCCAGGGGGAAAGACCGTGCCAGGGGGGAAAGAGCACCTGGGAGGCTGCGCCAGGGGGAAAGAGCGCGGGAGGCTGCGCCAGTTGGGGGAAAAGAGCGTGTGGGAAGCTGCGCCAGGGGGGAAAGAACACACGGGAAGCTGGGTGAAGAGAGAGCTCGCTGGAGGCTGCGTCAGGTGGGAGGTGGGAGTGCGGGAGGCTTTGCCTAAGAGCCTCCTTCTAGAATCAACATGTAAAATTAGGGCTCTGGGATGTTACCAAAGCCCTTCTGTTGTGCAGCTTCACAGGCTGTCATACAGTAGATATTAGATAGATAGATTCAGGTAAGAGGCAGCACTCCGTGATTCGTGAGAAACGGGTGTATCTTTATTCCATGACTACAACGTTTCAGTGTGGTTGCACACCTTTTTCAAGCAGGTGCAACCACACCGAAACATTGTAGGCATGGAATAAAGATACACCCGTTTCTCACGTATCACGGAGTGCAACCTCTTACCTGAACCTACAATTGAGACCCTTGCCAAAGGATCTACGATTTTTGCACCCAAAGCAACCTGTGCTCCTCTGAACTTCTTCCATTTTGAGATAGATAGATAGATATGAGATAGATAGATATGAGATAGATAGATATGAGATAGATAGATATGAGATAGATAGATATGAGATAGATAGATATGAGATAGATAGATAGATAGATAGATAGATAGATAGATAGATAGATAGATAGATAGGAGATAGATAGATATGAGATAGATAGATATGAGATAGATAGATATATATGAGATGGATAGATAGGAGATAGATAGATAGATATGAGATGGATAGATAGGAGATAGATAGATAGGAGATAGATAGATAGATAGATAGATAGATAGATAGATATGAGATGGATAGATAGATAGATAGATAGATAGATATGAGATGGATAGATAGATAGATAGATAGATATGAGATAGATAGATATGAGATAGATAAATATGAGATAGATAGATATGAGATAGATAGATATGAGATAGATAGATAGATAGATAGATATGAGATAGATAGATAGGAGATAGATAGATAGATAGATAGATAGATAGATAGATAGATAGATAGATAGATAGATATGAGATAGATAGATAGATATGAGATAGATAGATAGGAGATAGATAGATAGATAGATAGATAGATAGATATGAGATAGATAGATAGATAGATAGATAGATAGATATGAGATAGATAGATATGAGATAGATAGATATGAGATAGATAGATAGATATGTGAAGGACAAATAGATAATATGATATGTAGATGGATCTCTATTGTTTCCATTAGACACACATAATACATGTACAGTAAAGATCATTCTGTGAGTAGATGTTGTGGAAGATGAGAATATTTCAGACATTTTTGCTGTTAAAATTGTAAGTAAAAAAAAAAAAAGGATTGAGGAAAGAAAAAACCCGGTCCCGGCTACAATTTCATTTGTCTCATGAAAATGTGGTATTTTCTGGCGGTGACTTGCCTTCATTTAATCATGCTAAAGGGCGACAGCGAGATCCATTTTCCTGACAGAGCGCTTGATCACCCTATCACAGGCGGAAAATTAATAACTGGAAATAGCCTTATGTGAAAAACAAAACGCCGGCCTGATGGAAAGGACGAAACGCTGCACATGTGCGGCTCCGGACCAGCACAATCCTACACCAACACCGTTACTGACCTGATCATGAATTGTGTCAGGATACATGTAGGTCATCGCCAAAAATAACCAGCTAAAAAACATGATTTTTTTTGTAAACGTATATATTAGATCCATCTTACATAAATAAAACTTCAATAAGTATGGGTCAATGCTGCTCTATAATGTCTTATACTAATGTCAGACTAAGGAGAGACCCAAGTACAGACAAAAGCTGCTGGAGATAATAGTAAGCTTCTATCTCACCCCAAGTGCTTTATTCACATCATTACAGGTCACTACTTCTTTATACGATCCTATATATTTCTACAAATGCTTCTGAGTGATAAAGAAGTACTGGCCTTTACTGATGTGATTAAAGCATTTGGGGCGAGATAGAAACTTTCTTATATGTTCAGCAGCCTCTGTGTGTGCCTACGTCTCTCCTGTCTCACTCAAATAACAGCAGCATCATACAGGGCATTATAGAGCAGTACAGACCCATAATGATGTGGATAAAGCAGTTGGGGTAAGACAGAAACTTTACTTTATCTCCAGCAACCAGAGTCATGTGCATCTACTCTCTCATGCTCAGAAGCATTAGCAGGATCATATATGGCATTATAGAGAAGAGCTGACCCACAATGATGTGAATAAAGCACCTGGGGCAAGATAAAAACTTTTATCTCCTGCTGTTCCTGTGTCTTTGCTCTGTCACTCATCAGCAGGATTTTATAGTATATTACAGAAAAGTACAGACCTATATTCATGTGCATAAAGCACCTGGGGTAAGATAGCAACTTACTATCTAGCTCCAGAAGCCTCTGTAGGTGACTCTCCTCCCCCACTTAGCAATAAGCCCCCTCCCCTCCCAATATACTTTATGTAATGTGATCTCAAAGAGCTTCTGTGTTGCTAGCAAGATGGAATTCAGCAGAAGATTCCGGGTGGAAAAGCTTCTACAAACCTTCTTATATTCATTATATTTATACGTGCCTAAGGTTCTGTAATACAGAGGTACACTCCTATCCCATGGAAGTGCCATTCTTTAGTAAGGAGGTACACTCCGTCCTAATGGGAGAAACATTCTCAAATGTTTTAAGTGCCTAAGGTTCTGTAATATGAAGGTACACTCCTATCCTATGGAAATACCATCATGAATAACATAGTGTAAGTGCCTAAGGTTCTGTAATATGAAGGTACACTCCTATCCTATGGAAATACCATCATGAATAACATAGTGTAAGTGCCTAAGGTTCTGTAATATGAAGGTACACTCCTATCCTATGGAAATACCATCATGAATAACATAGTGTAAGTGCCTAAGATCCTGTAATACGGAGGTACAGTGTCAGTACCTGTCCAGCAACCGCACAACCACAACCAGGCTTGGTGCTAGCTGTCAGACTAGGAAGGTAGGTGGTGAACTCACCCTGCGACGTCCCTGCAGGCTAAGGCCCTGCCTAATGCAGATTAACCGCCCTGATAAGGGCGAACCCACTATCAGGAACCTAACTGACGGTCCCCGAGTGACCCTACAAGATGACAGGGAAAACCTACTTCGTCTGGCAGCTGCTGGATGGTGGAGCGGACAGGTAACCGGGATACAGACATAGGTCAGTGTTCACACTGGTAACAGAAACCGACACTAGACAGACAGGAAGGTGGGGTCACACTAGGAGATAAAAGATACTGAGGGACAAACAACAGATACAGACAGACAAGCGGAGTCAAACAAACCGGGACAAAACCAAGATGGCGGCAAAGGTACAGATTCGTATAACAAATAGAATGGTCGGAAAGGAAAGCAGAAGTCAGTACACAGAATAGCAAGAAACACAATGGCACTAGATACACAGATAGACTGCAATAACCAGCACCAGATGAAGGGGCTGAGCAGGATATAAGGAAGTAATGGACACCGCCCCCAGCACTGACTGGCTCAGCCGTCCATCACCCAAACCGCAGCTGCAGGCAAAACTATTACAGAGGCACACCCAGCTTTCCCAGGATCAGAAATGGAGCTGTCAATCACAGGCAGCTCTGGGTGTGGTTTTCCAGCAAGAAGCCTGAAACCTGATCCATTCAGTACAATTTGTGAGTTCTGACATACTGTCTATCCTATTGGCAGAGCCATTCTTGAATGTGTTACGTGTCTAAGGTTCTGTAATACAGAGGTACACTCCTATCCTATGGAAGAACCGTTCTTGATTAAGTCAGTGTAAGTGCCTAAGGTTCTGTAATATGGAGGTAAACTCTGTCCTAATGTAATTGCCATTCTTTAATATGTTGAGTGCCTAAGGTAATATGGAGGTACATGCATTCCTAATGGAAGCACCATTCTTGAATGTGTCAAGTGCCTAAGGTTCTGTAATACAGAGGTACACTCCTATCCCAAGGAAGAGCTGTTCTTGAGTAAGGCAGTGTAAGTCCCTGAGATTCTGTAATACGGAGGTACACTCCGACCTAATGGAAACACCATTCTTGAATGTGTTAAGTGCCTAAGGTTCTGTATTACGGAGGTACACTCCTATCCCATGAAAGAGCTGTTCTTGAGTAAGTCAGTTTAAGTGCCATAGGTTCTGTAATATGGAGGTACGGTCTGTCCTATTGGCAGAGCCATTCGTGAATGTGTTAAGTGCCTGCGGTTCTCTAATACGGAGGTAGACGCCTTCCTAATGAAAGTAACTTGAAAATGCTGTTAAGTGCCTATGGCTACGTAGTAGAGCTGAGGCAGGAGCTGCACCACAGGGGGCCTAATGGTGGGTTTCTAAGTGCCGGGACCCCCAGTCTAATATTTATCCAGTGTCTATAAATAGACTCCATAGTCCCAGTGTAAATCTCAGCAGATCACACCCAATCACCGCGCCACAATATCGTGTTTAGAGGAAGAGCCGTGCCCTGTGCTCGGAGTGCTAAGTGCTTCTCGTCCCAGGGATCTATCATTAAATAATCATTAACCGTCATTCAATCTTCCAAAAACCTCACAGTATTAACCTGTTCTCTATGCAGGCGGCTATCAGGACGGCCAATTACTCATTAGCACCGCGCTTGGAGCGCCTAATTACTGCACAAACACTCTTACGGAACAAAGCACGCAACGCAGGGCTGACTGCTCGCAGGCACGACCCTGCAGAGATAAGCCGAGGACGTGGGCTGTGTATTAGGAGCTGCTGCGTCACGCCGATGGCATGGGCTGTGTATTAGGAGCTGCTGCGTCACGCCGAGGACATGGGCTGTGTATTAGGAGACGCTGCGTCACGCCGAGGACATGGGTTGTGCATTAGGAGATGCTGCGTCACGCCGGGGACATGGGCTGTGCATTAGGAGCTGCTGCGTCACGCCGAGGACATGGGCTGTGTATTAGGAGACGCTGCGTCACGCCGGGGACATGGGCTGTGCATTAGGAGATGCTGCGTCACGCCGGGGACATGGGCTGTGCATTAGGAGCTGCTGCGTCACGCCGAGGACATGGGCTGTGCATTAGGAGACGCTGCGTCACGCCGGGGACATGGGTTGTGTATTAGGAGCTGCTGCGTCACGCTGAGGACATGGGCTGTGCATTAGGAGACGCTGCGTCACGCCGGGGACATGGGCTGTGTATTAGGAGCTGATACGTCACGCCGAGGACATGGGCTGTGTATTAGGAGACGCTGCGTCACGCCAAGGACATGGGTTGTGTATTAGGAGCTGCTGCGTCACGCTGAGGACATGGGCTGTGCATTAGGAGACGCTGCGTCACGCCGGGGACATGGGCTGTGTATTAGGAGCTGATACGTCACGCCGAGGACATGGGCTGTGTATTAGGAGACGTTGCGTCACGCCGAGGACATGGGTTGTGTATTAGGAGCTGCTGCGTCACGCTGAGGACATGGGCTGTGCATTAGGAGACGCTGCGTCACGCCGGGGACATGGGCTGTGTATTAGGAGCTGATACGTCACGCCGAGGACATGGGCTGTGTATTAGGAGACGCTGCGTCACGCCGGGGACATGGGCCGTGTATTAGGAGCTGCTGCGTCACGCTGAGGACATGGGCTGTGCATTAGGAGACGCTGCGTAACGCCGGGGACATGAGGCGTGCATTAGGAGACGCTGCGTAACGCCGGGGACATGAGGCGTGCATTAGGAGATGCTGCGTCACGCCGGGGACATGGGCCGTGCATTAGGAGATGCTGCGTCACGCCGAGGACATGGGCTGTGTATTAGGAGCTGCTGCGTCACGCCGAGGACATGGGCTGTGTATTAGGAGCTGCTGCGTCACGCCGAGGACATGGGCTGTGCATTAGGAGACGCTGCGTAACGCCGGGGACATGAGGCGTGCATTAGGAGACGCTGCGTCACGCCGGGGACATGGGCCGTGCATTAGGAGACGCTGTGTCACGCCGGGGACATGGGCCGTGCATTAGGAGATGCTGCGTCACACCGGGGACATGGGCCGTGCATTAGGAGACGCTGCGTCATGCCAGGGAACATGGGCTGTGTATTAGGAGCTGCTGCGTCACGCCGAGGACATGGGCTGTGTATTAGGAGCTGCTGCGTCACGCCGGGGACATGGGCTGTGTATTAGGGCAACAAAGCGAGATGGGAGGACAGACAATGGGGGGCATGAAAAGATAAGTGGGGGGCTTCATAGATGGATGTAAATAGATAATCTGGGGGAATATAGAGATAAGAATGTACAATGTGTGGAGACAATATGAGTGAGAATGAGATGATGGAATACAGAGTAAATCGAATATAATCTAATTGAATAAATAGATTTTGGATCTTAATTTTAGCCCAAATCGCCTAGGACTGCGCCCCGACGCGGTGCTCCCACGATTATATTGGCCAATCCCTTTAACTCTTCCCTCTTTCAAAAGTTGTATTTGATTTGATTGGCTTTCCAGACCCAATTCAGAGCTGCTTTATACACATCTGCCATCATACACATGAAAATCTAGTATGTAGAGTAAATCCAGGTCTATCAGACGGTTACAGCTAAATAATTCAAGAGCAAAAAACATGGCAAAAATATCAAGAAAGTAAAAAAGTCATATTTTAAGATGTTTTTTAATAATAGCCCACATTTTTTGTTTTTTGCATCCACAAGGTAGCAAGTGATGATAATAATCTGATATTTCTGTAAATTCTGGGCAGATATGTATCTGTAGCGGGCGCACGAGAGAGCAGTAGGTGGTGAGCGCTGCTTGCCCCGCTCCTCTCCATTAAGATACATGGCGCACGGTTCTGTAATACAGGGAGAGGAGGAGGTGTGGGCTCTGGCTTTTTTAGCATAAATATAAAAGTTGATGTTAGAAGGCAGGAGGCCATGGATAACAAATATAAGAAGATACCACAGTCACGGTGCCTGGATCCATGAGTAATGTCCCTGGGTTATGCTTGATGGTAGATTTCCTTTAAGTCCATTGGCCTCTTTGAAGTACAAGTGTTCAGCATCAAGGCAATACTTTTATAAGGGCGAACACATTAAAACGGAGGCTGCAATATGGTTCCAGTCATTATCTAGTCTGGTTAATCGCAACTGGAACAAAACTCTTAAATCCCACTCTAAATGAAATATAGAGTGGGGGACAGGGAGCTGCTGGCATATTTACTGAGGGCAGGGGTTGGCTGGCTATACACTGGGGGTCAGGGGGCTGCTGGCTATATACTGGGGCCAGGGGGCTGCTGGCTATATACTGGGGCCAGGGGGCTGCTGGCATATTTACTGAGGGCAGGGGTTGGCTGGCTATACACTGGGGGTCAGGGGGCTGCTGGCTATATACTGGGGGCCAGGGGACTGCTGGCTATAAACTGGGGGCCAGGGGACTGCTGTCTATAAACTGGGGGCCAGGGGGCTGCTGGCTATATACTGGGGGGATGTAGCTGGCAGGCTATATACTGGGGCCAGGGGGCTGCTGGCTATATACTGGGGCCAGGGGGCTGCTGGCTATTTACTGGGGGGCAGGGGCTGCAGGCTATATACTGGGGGCCCGGGCTGCAGGCTATATACTGGGACCAGGGGCTGCTGGCTATATACTGGGGCCAGGGGGCTGCTGGCAATATACTGGGGCCAGGGAGCTGCTGGCAATATACTGGGGAGCAGGGGCTGCAGGCTATATGCTTGGGCCAGGGGCTGCTGGCTATATACTAGGGGGGGGGGGCTGTGACCAATGCATTTCCCTGCCTCGGCTTATACTCGAGTCAATAGGTTTTCCCAGTTTTTTATGTTAAAATTGGGTACCTCGGCTTATATCATTGGGACGACTTATACTTGAGTTTACACAGTAAGAATAATAAACTACTAATAATAAATAAAGACAACCAGAATGCACCTTAAATAAAGTTTGGAAACATTTTGAAAATTGTGACAAAAAACCTCACTCCCTATAAATATATGAAACAGAAACAAACAAAAGAATATAGAAACAAGTCAATAAACATCCTGTAGAATCCGGTTACTAGGCTCAACTCACACAATAAATATTTCAACCATATATATATATATACGGTATTTAAAAAAAAACAAATACAGATAATGTCTGAAAATTAAAAAAAAAATTAAAGGAACCAAGTTAAAAACCTGAAATGGTTAAGTTGCAACTTCAAGTCAGAAGTGAAACATGTCATTGAGGGGTTAACTAAATTAGGATAAATTAAGAAATAATAAAATAAATATTAAAAAAGAAAGTATATTCCTGTATATACACACTGTACATTGTAATTGGATAAATCTTCTGGTCTCCTCAGTGTTACTAGATTTCACATTTTATGATTCGCAGCCAAAAAATTTCCTTTTCTGGATACATCATTATATTTTTTTTTCCCCCTTCGTCTGGCTCTCAGTCTAGTTTATTACAGGAAATCAATAAAGCGAGCAAATAAAATTAGACGGCCAAAGTTTACGGGGGACTCAATAAAATAGCTAAGGATCCTGTCTATTTATTCTGACCATGCAAGTATGTATCTGCGAGATATTACGGAAAAATATCCGCTTGCCGTAATTCTCTGCGATTTACAAATAAATCATAAAATCGGGGGTGGGGGGGGGGGGTTGGATACATAGTAAAAACATTGGAAGTTGTAAATTGGAATGATACATTTTTAATAGAATATTTTTAATTATTAATTCACTTGTTTATTGTAATGTTTCCACGACAGTAAAAAAAATAAATAAAAATTAAAAAGCAAAGGAAATAATATAATAATAAATAATATAAATAATTATGCGGTTAATGTAGCAGAAAAAAAAAAATACAGAAAAAAAAAATTTTGATGAGAAAAATGAAGCCTGCGCCGAGCACCTCGGAGACCATGCACGCTTTGAGGTGTCTACCACCTAAGATTGCCCGGTGCCATGCATGACAGATCAAAACGCAGAGTTCTTTAATATTTAAAAAAAAGATCTCCCCTGAAGTATTCCCAGAGAACATTTGCTGTGATCAATATTTCACCTGTCATTTTACTGCAGAGCTCTTTTAATGTGCAGAATACTAACCCTTCTCCCCCTGAAGAGAGGATGACCGCATTACTAACAGCTGCAGGAGGTTCCTCCAACCTGAGGGGGGCGCCAGCTTCACATGCAAAGGAAATAACCTGAAGGGCTCATCCAGGTGGGGCCCCACAGACCCCCCCCCCCAGCATCGGTAAACTGCAAATTGTCAATTTGGGGAATAGTTAAAAAAAACGCTTTTGCCGAAAAAAAATTTTTGTTGTGTTGTTTTATTTACTTTTAGGTACTTTTTCAGCTCGAGGAGCCAAAATCTGCTTCTAAGGACAAGGTAACCTGGGCCACTAGTAAGAAAGTTTACAAGGGTAAGTACTCGCTTTGGTAAATTTTCTCTTAAGTCTGTAGGAGTCTTGTAGGAAGCAGCAGGACTCAGGACTTCCTGTGATGTCCTATGTCCTGCTGACCTCCAGAGGATGGAAGAGGCCGTGAGGTCATTACTGGATGCACAACAGTAGTGGACTATAATATAGATGGTTTGGTCGGTAGCCCAGCTCCCAAACCTCCCACCAAATTTTACATCGAGACGCACCTTCACCCATGATATCCTCTTACATCTGTTCCTGCTCTCAGTACACAAGAACCAGTTCAGGACCTTTGAAGGTCCTCCAAAGGTCCTGAAACCGCAGATTGAAAACAGCAGAAGGGACACATCCTCTATTCCCCAAGAAGCTAATTCTAGTACCGGATGTAGGAAGTGACTCCAGACTTGTAGGGCCCATAATATTCATACAGCCCAGGACCCATGGTGGTCCTAATCCAACCAATCGGAATGGTTGGAGGGGACATCCACAGCCAATCATGATTAAACAGCCCCTCGATCCACCGGAGGCCACACAGGACAAGGGACGCCACTGGAAGTCCTGAACCCCTCTGCCCGGGGGTCATGTGAGACAGTTCAACAGAGAAAATGTATCAAAGTACTACATGGGTGACCCTATAAGGGTCTTATACTTACCCTGACGCTTTAACCCTAAAAGGAAGAAAACTAAACTCCTTATGGAGACTTTCCTTTTCCAGCGTATGAAGTCTTAAAGGTCATGCATGTGCCCTACTTAAGGTAACAATGGGGGATAAGTTTAAGTTTTCGAGCTTGGAAAACATATTTGCATATTCCTTTCCCAGAATCCCTAGTGAAGCATACATGACGTTGAAGCTTGTGTAGGAGGAAGCTCACCCATATTGATGGCTTCCATACATTGTATCCACAATGGAAATGTATTTGTGTATCCCCTCCCCACAATCCGGAAACTACTGATCCATGAAAATGCCAACACCAGGGGGGTCCGTCAGATGGATGAAAATACTTACCCACCATCCATTGTTGGTGGCACATGGAGTCATATTCACCCCTTCAAGCAATGGATAAAGAACATCGGTCGGATCTCTTATTTAGGACACCCCTTTAACCAGACAAAGATGAGATCCTCATGACCCCCCCCATGGACCCTGTAATGGAAGCCAGCGCAGTTATTACACATCTCCAAGGGTTAAACAACTCTTGGCTATTGATGACCAATCCATAGGATAGATCATCAATATGGGATCAATGAGGATCGACCTCTGCAGCGTCAGAAGCGAGACAGGTGATGGGGTGGAAGTGTCGGAGCCCCTACTGATCCGATATTCATGATCCGATCCTATGGACAGGTTGATGATGGAAACTCCTTTAACTAGAAAGCCAATCAAATCTTAAATAAATCCTAGACTACTCGAGGGTTTGAGATTGTAATTGTATTATCTCGTAATGTAATGTTCACGAATGACATCATAAATCACATGACCTCTGCGTGAGGCTCATCATATTTAAGACTCCAGATTTTACTCCATTTAATTACCAGCCCCCTAAGGAACTGTATGAAAGGTCCTTTGTACAATACTCACTTTTATGTGATAATTTCACTTGTTTACATATTAAAAAAAAAAAGCAACAAAAACTTATGAGTCATGAGCTGAGTAAAGTAAATTTTTGTCTCAGAGTAGTCATTTTGAGAGGCTTGATGGGCAGAGTCACTTCAGACGTCCCTACCTTGGGCTCTATAGACCCGAGAGCAATGCGTCTGATGTCATTTTAAAGATGCAAAATCCTATCTTTCTGGCTCCACAGAAAGTTAATAACATGATCAGAACTTGCATCTTTAACTGCAGCTTGTATTCCTGATTACTTCTTTAGAAGTCTAATTCTCTATTTCTATAGTTCACAGATAAAGAAGAGATTCCCATCTTTAAAAGCCATAAACCATATTTCTAGGTGCTTAAGAGCCTTACATATGCATGGTCGGTAGTTACACTCCCCTTCAGCCTCTTAGCATGACTCATCTCAGGCAAAAAGTGACTCTTCTCAGCTCATTTGCATAAGATGCTATAGGAGATCGTTTTCAAGTAAATTGCAGTTGAAAGGGAATTTTAGAAAGGTAATTCCTCCCCTACCTGAGTGGGCTTTTAGATTATGGGGTAAAAGTGAGTGTTAGGTTCCCTTCAAAATCTGAAAACCTTCACCAGTGGAAACTGCGGGCAATGGGGGTCATTTACTAAGGGTCCGATTTGCGTTTTCCCGACGTGTTACCTGTATATTTCCGATTTGCAACGATTTTCCCTGAATTGCCCCTGGATTTTGGCGCACGCGATCGGATTTTGGCGCATCGGCGCTGGCATGCACGTGACGGAAATCGGGGGGCGTGGCCAAACGAAAACCCGACGGATTCGGAAAAACCGCCGCATTTAAAGGGAACCTGTCACCAGGAGACCCATTTTTAGCACTCCCCCAGTCCCCACAGAGCATAGTACATACACTGCCAAAGTGTTTTTGTATTAAAAATTGGTTTTACAGAAAAAAAGATATGTTATATTGTACCTTTCATTACCATCTGCTGTGTGACTAGGCAGTTGCCTTTTGGGAGGAGCTGGAAAGGAGCAGTCCCCCCCCCACCCTTGGGGAACAGCTCCTCCTTGTGACCTTTTCAAATATATAAAAACACCCATCACTGGGCTTAGCGACGCCCCCTGCTCCTCTACAGCCAATCCCGAGTGAGGGGAGTTATTCATATATTTGAAAAGATCACATGTTTCCCAAGGGTGGGGGGGAACTGCTCCTTTCCTGCCCCTCCTATTGGGCAACTGCCTAGTCACACAGCAGATGCTAATGAAAGGTACAATATAACATATCTTTTTTTCTGTAAAACCTATTTTTTATACAAAAACACTTTGGCAGTGTATGTACTATGCTCTGTGGGGACTGGGGGAGTGCTAAAAATGGGTCTCCTGGTGACAGGTTTCCATTTAAAAAAAAAAAAAAAAATGTGTTTTGCGAAAATTGCACTTACCTTCACTAGGAATAGGCCGGTGAATTTCAGGGCATTCCAGCGGACTTTAGCGCAGCAGCGCCACCTGGTGGACGGCGGAGGAACTGCCTTAATAAATCCCGTCCGGACCCGAATCCACCGCACAGAACGCGCCGCTGGATCGCGAATGGACCGGGTAAGTAAATCTGCCCCAATATGTTTGTTATCAGACCCATGTGGGTAACAGGAGGGACAGTCTGCGGCTAGGGTGGTAGGATGAAAGACGTGACGCTGTGGACTGGTGTGGGGGTCGGCCGCCCCTTCCCTGTCTGGTATGGAGTACGTCTTGCACACGACTTTATCAATAGCCTCAGCGCGGCATTTCGCACACTATTTGGTTTCCAGTCGATTAAGCTTTAAGCTGTCAGCAAACAAGACTTTTAAGTTAATTTTGAGCCACTGAAAATCAACTCAAAAGGTTGGGAAAGGACGCACTCCGCCGCCGCTATGGAAAAGACGCTTTAATTGCCTTTCCATGGCCGTAATATGCTGCGACCTGTCCGCCAGATCAGCGACCGCCAATTACCCACAAACCGGGAGAGAACCTCCTACACAGGGACACAAAATCTAAGGCAGTGGTTCTTAACATTGTTTGAGTTACCGAATATGCACATTCACCAAACCCTTCTTTAATGCGTCAAATATGTGCGTGACTTCACCTCCGCCGAACCCGAGACAACCTCAACGAATAGAACCCCGGAAAAGGACTTCATTCACACAGAGGCTTATCATAACCCAACTGTGCCCGAGAGCTACTAAACCATATGTGAACACGGCTTCAATATGACCTATTGTGATATTCACTCGTCATCACTGCGCCCTAACGTGATATAAAGGAGCACTTACTCATAGCTCCAGCACCGGGACTGTGGGAATCTTCTTATATTTCTTACCCATGGCCTCCTTCCTTCTAAAATCAACTTGTAAAATTAAAAAGGCTCTGGGGGGTGTTACCAGAACCCTTCCATGCCGTTACACAGGCTGTTATCAGGCTGCTCCCGGAGTACTTCTCCCTTCCCTCTGTCTAATGTAATCTCACACTGCGCTCAATAGTGGATGAGCTGGGTGCTGGACCCCTACTCCTCTCATAGTGCTGACCTTTCATAAAGAGAAAAGGAATAACATAAAATAATCAACACAAAGTCACAAAAAAAGAAACCCCCTTTTACATAGAATGGCCTCTTAGATTACCAAATGCCCCTCTGTTATTCCTCCTGGAAAGAATAGCAACCCTTCCCCCTATATACCCAACCGGTTATAACGCATAGGGGGTCATTTATCTTATTCCCCCTTCTCTAGGCTCTTTTGGCGCTTTTTTGTGGGGTGTATTTGGCAATTACTTTCACACTTTTAGGCACAAATCCGGTACAAACATCTGGAAGCAGTAAAAATACAAAAACAAATTAGGCGCCAACCAGGAAACTGCTACACGGCGCAATGCTGCTGGAAAAAGGCACAAAAAAATGGCATAAAATACAACCAAAAAAAGACTCTGCCCCGTACAGTCACACTTTCATCACCGTCATTCACATATCAATTTTTTAAAACATTTCCCAGAGGAACAACTGAGGGACGGCAGGAGAGAACCTATTGGGACTTTGCTCATTTGTGGGGTCATTGTAAGCACAAAGGGTGTAAATTCTGTCTGAAACTAAAAGATTAAAGAAAACATCATCCAAGAATGTGTAATAAAATACTGAGAATTTTTTTTTCTCTCCTGTAGTTCCCCTCCTCCCCTCCCGGTGGGGCCGTCACTCGTTATACGTGCGTTGTATTTGTACAGCGCTGTTTGTTCTTATTTCCAGAGTTGACAGCAATATAAAAGAATGAGATCAATAACAATAATTTAAATATAAGTTACAAACAGCCGAGAACGACGAAGACGTCATGTCCTGCATCAGGCATCACAATTGTGACCTGGGAGGCTGCTGATTGGGTGCCGCAGTCATGTGACTTATCGCTCCTGTGCCAATCCCGTCATCGCTCTATAATATAAGGTCATTCACAAACAGCCCCACAATAGGAATAAGAACAGGGCTTAGCTGTAGTACCACACACAGCCTGTGTACAGGGGTGGCGCTATTGCTAGGGAAAAAAAAAAAAAAAAGAATCCACCATGTTTTTCATCTTTAAGACAGTGATAGACCTGAGGTGTATATTTAGGGCGCAGGGCAGAAAATTTGTATTTCAACACTGGTCCCAAAACGTAAGCTGCCTCCCTCTGGATAGAAGCACAAATTATCTCCGAACATAGGAAAAGAAAGTTTCTGCAGTGCCCTTAGAACAACCTCTACTCATGGTGCAGACTAATAAGAGGGGTCTGCAGAGGCCGGGTGTGGGGGGGCTATGCACATTTTATAGATTGGATGGATAACCGGCGCTGACACAAGTGACAGGTCTAAGGGAGCTGCATGCACCAGGCAGGACAGACAGGAGGACTCATAGCTATGATCACAGAGATGAGGGACAAGGGGTGGTGGGGGGAGCCCCTGGACATCACATTATCATATAGATGTGACCTATAATCTCCATCTAATTCATATCTATTCTATTTCATGTGTACACTCCTATCCATTGCATATCTGATATATATCTATATATACACTGTATATATGTAACATCTGCCTCTATGAGTGACATACGAGGCATCCTGTGACTATGTGACGTCTTGTCTTTGTTGCTCCGTTGCCATCAGATTTATTGTCGCGTCTTTGCCATGGGGTTTTTTTTGCATTTTTTGCAAGTTCCATATAAAGTTGCAGTTTTGGGCCTCACACCAGGGGGACCTGGTCTCTTAAGTTGGATTGTAACACAATGATTCTTGGGGTCCAGAAGTCGCAGAAAACATTATGCGACACAGAATGATAAATCCCTATCTCTGGGATGCTGACCTCACGCCTGTCTTATGCTCATCAATATCTCTTAACCATCTCATAGTTCTTATCTACCGCACTCATTTTTCAAACTTATTTTTCTATTTTTTTATTTCTCATATTTATTCATCGTTCTATCCCATAAATCATATATTTGTATCCATTGTGTCCACCAATACTAACATTTCTCTCCATCTCTTATCTCATATCTATTTATCCCATTCTCATCTTATTTACATCCATCTCCTGCTCTCTACTTTCCATCATCTCTATTATCTATCTCATACTGTATGTATCCTTCTCCTATCCAATGTATCCATCTCCTATCCAATGTATCCATCTCCTATCCCATGTATCCATCTCCTATCCCATGTATCCATCTCCTATCCCATGTATCCATCTCCTATCCCATGTATCCCATCTCCTATCCCATGTATCCCATCTCCTATCCCATGTATCCCATCTCCTATCCCATCTCCTATCCCATGTATCCCATCTCCTATCCATCTCCTGTCCTTCTCCTATCCATCTCCTATCCTATGTATCCTTCTCCTATCCATGTATCCATCTCCTATCCATGTATCCATCTCCTATCCATGTATCCATCTCCTATCCATGTATCCATCTCCTATCCCATGTATCCATCTCCTATCCAATGTATCCATCTCCTATCCCATGTATCCCATCTCCTATCCCATGTATCCCATCTCCTATCCATCTCCTGTCCTATGTATCCTTCTCCTATCCATCTATCCATCTCCTATCCTATGTATCCATCTCCTATCCCATGTATCCTTCTCCTATCCATCTCCTATCCCATGTATCCCATCTCCTATCCCATGTATCCCATCTCCTGTCCTTCTCCTATCCATCTATCCATTATCCATCTCCTATCCAATGTATCCTTCTCCTACCCCATGTATCCCATCTCCTGTCCTTCTCCTATCCATCTATCCATTATCCATCTCCTATCCAATGTATCCTTCTCCTATCCCATGTATCCATCTCCTATCCCATGTATCCTTCTCCTATCCATGTATCCATCTCCTATCCATGTATCCATCTCCTATCTCATGTATCCATCTCCAATCCCATGTATCCATCTCCTATCCCATGTATCCATCTCCTATCCCATGTATCCATCTCCTATCCCATGTATCCATCTCCTATCCCATGTATCCATCTCCTATCCCATGTATCCATCTCCTATCCAATGTATCCATCTCCTATCCCATGTATCCATCTCCTATCCCATGTATCCATCTCCTATCCCATGTATCCATCTCCTATCCCATGTATCCTTCTCCTATCCATCTATCCATCTCCTATCCATCTCCTATCCCATGTATCCATCTCCTATCCCATGTATCCTTCTCCTATCCATCTATCCATCTCCTATCCATCTCCTATCCCATGTATCCATCTCCTATCCCATGTATCCTTCTCCTATCCATGTATCCTTCTCCTATCCATGTATCCATCTCCTATCCATCTCCTATCCCATGTATCCATCTCCTATCCCATGTATCCTTCTCCTATCCCATGTATCCATCTCCTATCCCATGTATCCATCTCCTATCCCATGTATCCATCTCCTATCCCATGTATCCATCTCCTATCCCATGTATCCATCTCCTATCCCATGTATCCATCTCCTATCCCATGTATCCTTCTCCTATCCCATGTATCCATCTCCTATCCCATGTATCCATCTCCTATCCCATGTATCCATCTCTTATCCCATGTATCCATCTCTTATCCCATGTATCCATCTCTTATCCCATGTATCCATCTCCTATCCCATGTATCCATCTCTTATCCCATGTATCCATCTCCTATCTATGTAACTAATATCTATCTCATATTTATCTATGTTACATCTATCATACCTATCAAATATTGATTATCTATTAATCTTACTAATATCCATCCATCTATCTCATATCTATCTTTCTCACTGGTAGAGTAAGCCCAGTACCAATACAAAATAATAGAATTTGTCTGCTCCACCTTAAAGTTGGGTGACGCCTCTCACCCATCTTTCCCAGACTCAGACCAGTCATGCTGTGCTTAAAGGATGCATGATCCGAGCAGTCCCCCAGCGCCCCCTTCCATCAGTCCTGGGATGACATGTGTCCTGACTCTTGGTGGAGAGTCTTCAGAAGACAATGAAGCTGCTGGGATCTTCTCTCCTGCCATTGTCTGTGGCTCCTCTTCTCCTAATGGACGTTAATTGGGCGAGTGACTTTGTATTCTTTCCCTTTAATTACTATTTGTTATGCGAGTCCTAATACCTTGAATAAAGTTATTTGACCTAAACAGAGTGGAGTCTCCGCTGGCATCTGTGCTTCTAGCACATGTCAAACACATAAAGGGACCCTGAAGTGATCGGCCACGTTTATTGTGGACATCTGCTGATGGGACAGATGTCCGCTTACCTCTCCGCATACTTCCATGCTGTTTAAGGAGTCAATAAGAATTAAGATTTCATGTTTTTCAAGTTCCCTCCCCCCCTTTCCTTCTTTTTGCATTATCTAAGGGGGACACTTCATGACAAGCGATGGGGAAACTGCTTCCCCTTCCGACAAGAAAAGGGGGCTCTTATTAAAGCTGCTCTTCTTAAAGCATTACACTGTATTTAGCATCTGAAAGCCTCCTTAAAGGGCCGGCGTTCCGCTCCGGAGCTGGAAGAGTTGCTCCACGAGTGATTAAACACAAATTAAATGTCTCTTTGATCTCGGCATGGTGGGCATGCGGGACCACATGCCAAAATGGATGTTGACAGGATCTTTGGAAGGATCTCAAGTTGACTGTAACCTCTTTAAATGGAGCCCAGCATGAACTTTTTCCGTGGGCTGAGTCTTCAGGAGCGCTCATTGTGCAGAACAGTGGGTCACCGGCTTGTTTGTTGGGGGTGGCAGATGGTTTCGTTTGTTGCATACAACCAGCCCCCGATACGTAGGTAGTGTCCTGGCCAGAGATGAGAGGGGAGTAATGCATGGGTGCACCTGTCTCTGATACTTTTTTTTTCTTCTGTCGTTAAAAGCTTTTGGGGGCTGTTGACATTGTTTGGGGCGTCACAGAATGTCAGGGCGGGTTGTCCTGACTCGGAGGGCACAGGTCACACTGCTGCTGCACTGTTTAGTATGAGGAGGAAATATTAAAGGGGTTTCTGACTCCTAATCGATGCCCTCTGAAGACCAAAAACCTACAGAGTTACAGAGAGACCCCAATAAGATGTGCTGTGTTGCGGTACCCCGGTGCATTCCGCTCACTAATTCAGGGTCCAGTTGGTGCCAAGGCAACATATCTGGGAACCAGAGACCCCTTATAGATCTAAAACGAAGTAACTAGTCATGGAGTCGAGGGAGCAGCTACATCTAGTTATGCAGTGATCACGGCATATGAGGTCTGATTGAGGGATGCCATCAGAATGATGCCCTCTCCAACTGCCCATCAAATCTCTGGTGATTTACCACATTAGGGGGCAAATTCATAAGGATCGAGGGAATAGTGCCCCACCGCAAGGCTCCTGCACCTCTGCCTGGGTAGAATTCCGAACTAGCCCCAACCACTAGGCTTGGCTGCCAATCCCCCAACTGACTAGATGAATCTGATTCCCCTCCTCCCTGTGACTCGTTAAGTTACATTTATATAATCCAATCTAAGGTTTTATGAGCTTAATACTTTTAAGCAAAAAAAAGTTTAGTTATGGAACCAGGAGATAAAAACAGCAGTAAACTGAAAGCTTCATATACATCTCCAAATCTTGGACCTGTGTTACAGTTAACTCTAACCCTGGTGCCACTTTAAAGATAAGATTCTCATCAATAAAACAGCACTTGAGGCAAGGTACTACAGATCCAAAATTAAATCTGTTAGTAGCCAAAACTTATAGGGCTGCTTACACAATAATGAGCTTGATGCATCCAACTAGCAACATCTGGTGGTTGGGGACGTCCGGCCTGTACGCTGAAAACCGAAACTCGATTCAGTTCCGGTTGCTTAGTGTTTGAGCCACCATCAAACTTGCCTGTGTGTTAGCAGCCTTACATATGTCCTTGGCTACTTTACAGTCATGATGCCAAATTAAAGAGGAGAATCATTGTAAAACATGTCTTTTTTTTTTGGATAAGGAACTTGTACTCCGAAAATGGATGGATGTTGTGAAGGCATTTCCGAGGAATTACCTGGTAATGCCCCAGCACAGTAGTGCCATCTAGAACCTACGGCACAATGTCTCCAGACATGGCTGAGGCCTCTGATTGGCTGTAGCGAGCCCCATGACTCCCCTGATCGTTTTTTGGGGGGTTGGGGAGACAGGTTGACCTCGGCCTCTTCAAGGAGAAAAATTATTGAATAGAATTAAATAATAACTGACTAGATAAAAACCAACTATTCGACCTCCGCAAAGCCCCACATTCATCGCAGATTATGTTTTTCTCTCCTTCTCGCTTATAAAATGTTGATTTTGGCCAAGGTTTATTAGAAAAAAATGGCTGTAAACAGGAAGTCTTGTAATTTTTTTTTATAGGTCAGTATAATAAACGCAACGTTACTCCGAAACCATAGTCAGCATTTCACGACTACAAAGTTCCATCATAAAAAGAACCTTACGGCTTCCTGGACGATAACACGTAAATCATCCGGCTGCCGTCATGTAGAGTGGACCCTTGATGGCCATTTTACAGTTCTCCGAGGTCAAGGTTCCTTGTTGCTGTCAGAAACCGCAGGCATTTTCTTTCATCAACGTTTCTACTGTCTGTTTATGGCGGGTGAATAAAAAGATCTCCAAAAAAATGGAAAATCCAAGTGCAACCTTTAATAATTGAAAAGCTTCTCCTCCCCATTGTTCCAGATGCACCAGGAACACGGCAGAGGAGATTAGTTCGGGTCATGACGTAAACTAGATTCAATACAAGAAACGCTGATCTGTCCGAAATCTCATTTACTCCTGTAACCAATAAGCCAACTAAATTCACAAGCCATTAGAAAATTGTAAATTAAAATTAGAAAAAGAAATCATCATAAAAGTAAAAATATTCTTCTATGTTCCAAAATTTCCAAAGGAAATTTAACGCATAAAATAGAGTGGAAAAAAAAGTATAGTTGAAAAAAGGAAAATATATAAAAATATATAATTCATTCAGAATATTTTTGTTGCAATTTTTACATTTCCTACAATTTCTAATATAACGGGAACACAAAACAAATAAAAAAAAAAAAAGTTTGAATTGCTAAAAGAAATAAAAGCGGAAATTAATAAGGGTAAAAGGAAGAATTGATCCACTTAAATTCTTAAATTGCTAAAAATGGTAAAATTGTTAAAAAAAAATAAAGGTTTACAAATTGCAACCCTTTGCTCCATAAGTTACATCGCAATCTTGCAAAGACCAAAAGTAACATAAAAAAAAATTAAAGTAAAACTTTTTAATGAAATATTTTATTAGAAGGGACTCCGTAAAATATGATATAATAAATTAAATAATTATATAAACTGATTTTTTTTTTTTTTTTTGCAATTTACTTTTTGTTTCATTTGTTAATCGCAGATCAATAAGTATTTAATTTTGATTTATTTTTTAAAGATTAAAAAAAAAAAAGATAAATATAAATGTATATTATATATATATATATATATATATATACACACACACACATATTATATACTTTTATTACTTCTATATATTTTTTTAATGTAGCGACTGTTTAGGAAGTTTTTTTTGTGCTTTCAAATAAATAAATAATAATATTAAGTAATAATAATATTTATAATAATAATAACTAATAAATTGGATATTATTTTTTGCTTTTTTGAACATTTTAATTTAATATGGTCCCGTGGATTTTTTACTTTTTTTTTTTTTTTTTTTTTTTAGGAGTGCCTCAATTTTGTCAGTCAGCGGGATATGGGGGTGAGGAAAGACAATGCACGCTGCTTTTCAGTACTGTATAAGCTTCCTACCCCCTTAACCACAAAATAAAGATTTTGGTTGAAAAGCTGTAACAGTCATAAAGTGACAATGGGGCACAAAGCCCCCCTGGGCGGCGGCACACCTGTCTTCATTTCACAGAAGAATGAGGTCATAAAGAGATTACGTGGCTGATTTAGTAACTTGTGCTAAGCTCCGAGACCCTTATGGCCAATTCACTTGAAATATTTACTAATTGGTGATAAGCCCCACAACACAATGGACCATCACAAGGTGATTGTCATAGCGGGTTTTCTGTTACTTGATGACACATGATCGGCCAAGCTCGGCCTTTGTTATTTTAAAGGGGATTTTTTTTTTTTTTAAACTGGAAAGTGGCTTTTGGCATCAGGCAGTAAAAGGCGAAAAATGTCCTTTAATGGAAAAAGTGGTAATTCACTTCAATGGGGATAGAAAAAAAAAATAAATTGGGGTACGTATTTCATGGAGGCCGCCATATTGGGAGAAAATAGAATACAGTGCAAATAAATTAAATATGATTAAATTCTAGATGGAAGAAGATGCTTAAAAATAGTGCGAAAATCCAAACAAAAAAAATATAGAAAAAAAAAATTTTTACCATATATACTCGCGTATAAGCAGACAAGTATAAGCCGAGACCCCTAATTTTACCACAAAACCTGGTAAAACCTATATTTTTTTTTTTACTCGAGTATAAGCCGAGTTTGGGATTTCAGCACATTTTTTTGTGCTGAAAAACTAGGCTTATACTCGAGTATATATGGTAAGTACGCAATTTATGGAGGCGGCCATATTGGGAGAAAAGAAAAAAACAGTGCATATGAATTAATATGATTAAATTCTAGATGGAAGAAGATGCTTAAAAATATTGCGAAAATCCAAACAAAAAAAAAAACTATAGAAAAAAAAAAATTTATTGGATTTGGGGAGTTTATGGTTTGAACTATAACCTTTTACCGGACCAGAACCTGCCATTATTGCAATAATACATTTTAGACCCTTCAACCCCCACCAAACAATGTATTATTATTATTAGTTTTTTTTTAGTTGTGGGGTCATATATATGAGCTGATAGACCGTCTTTAATAAAAATTCATAAGTGTCTTGTCAATCACTGGTGAAGGTTTCCCTCAATGTAGTGACCCTGGTGTGGGCAGGTTAAAGATCAAAATCATCGCTGGAGAACAATGAGGGAAAATAGAAAAAAAAAATAAATAAAAATAAAACTGTTCCATAAAAAATAAAGAAAGCAAAGGAATTTTTGGTGACTTTAAAAATAACATTTTCAAGTGACTAAATTTTACAAAAAGAGTTATAACCTGCAATGTTCACTTTTTGCCACTTGGGATAATAATAGACTGACACCTGCTGGTTCTGAAGATTTTTTTTTCCTCAGCAGTTATCTCATTTACATAAAGGAAAGGAACACAAGAGAAAATAAAACAAAAGATGATGTCACAGCTTATCTTCTCCCCCTCCCTGTACAAGGACCTCTATATAGATAACACTGACCCATCATTACATCACTACTGACAATAGATGATGTCACAGCTTATCTCCTCCCCTTCCCAGTACAATGGCCTCTATATAGATAACACTGACCCATCATTACATCACTACTGACAATAGATGATGTCACAGCTTATCTCCTCCCCCTCCCTGTACAATGACCTCTATATAGATAACACTGACCCATCATTACATCACTACTGACAATAGATGATGTCACAGCTTATCTCCTCCTCCTCCCTGTACAATGACCTCTATATACATAACACTGACCCATCATTACATCACTACTGACAATAGATGATGTCACAGCTTATCTCCTCCCCCTCCCTGTACAATGACCTCTATATAGATAACACTGACCCATCATTACATCACTACTGACAATAGATGATGTCACAGCTTATCCCCTCCCCCTCCCTGTACAATGACCTCTATATAGATAACACTGACCCATCATTACATCACTACTGACAATAGATGATGTCACAGCTTATCTCCTCCCCCTCCCTGTACAATGACCTCTATATAGATAACACTGACCCATCATTACATCACTACTGACAATAGATGATGTCACAGCTTATCCCCTCCCCCTCCCTGTACAATGACCTCTATATAGATAACACTGACCCATCATTACATCACTACTGACAATAGATGATGTCACAGCTTATCTCCTCCCCCTCCCTGTACAATGACCTCTATATAGAAAACACTGACCCATCATTACATCACTACTGACAATAGATGATGTCACAGCTTATCTCCTCCTCCTCTCTGTACAATGACCTCTATATAGATAACACTGACCCATCATTACATCACTACTGACAATAGATGATGTCACAGCTTATCTCCTCCCCCTCCCTGTACAATGACCTCTATATAGATAACACTGACCCATCATTACATCACTACTGACAATAGATGATGTCTGTTAGGGATTTTTATGCAGGGCCCCAACAGCCCTCTTGACTTTTGTAAGGTGAGTCCTAATTAACCCTTTCATGATTGAACATAGAGACCAAGACATGTCAATCTCTTAGTCAAGATCTTCTCCTCTTTAATAATCAAAATGCATAATATATATCAGACAGAAGAGTCATCAAAGGGGTGTTGTATGAATGGAGATAAGGACTTAGATTCTATTGGCCATTATGTTTTTGTACCAGCACATTCTGGGAAAAATGACTAGGCCTTGTTTACAGCCATGCTTATCTACACAATGGCTCCTAGAAGCTTCTTCATAACCAAAATAAATAACAAGAATACAGAGGCCCGAAGGACAGTAAGAAATGCCAAGGATATTGTGAAAAGGCAAACAACAGTTTAAATGAGAAAAATAGCTGAATTAAAACATTTAAATCTATAGGTTCTAAAAGGGAAGCATACCCCCCCCCCCCACCCCAAGGTGGCCGCTGTATCTAAGATGGCGGACAGTAGTCAAGATGGCGTCCGAAACCAGTGCGACCTCCTTAACAATGTCACAGCTTATCTCCTCCCCCTCCCTGTACAATGACCTCTATATAGATAACACTGACCCATCATTACATCACTACTGACAATAGATGATGTCACAGCTTATCTCCTCCCCCTCCCTGTACAATGACCTCTATATAGATAACACTGACCCATCATTACATCAGTACTGACAATAGATGATGTCACAGCTTATCTCCTCCCCCTCCCTGTACAATGACCTCTATATAGATAACACTGACCCATCATTACATCACTACTGACAATAGATGATGTCACAGCTTATCTCCTCCCCTCCCTGTACAATGACCTCTATATAGATAACACTGACCCATCATTACATCACTACTGACAATAGATGATGTCACAGTTTATCTCCTCCCCCTCCCTGTACAATGACCTCTATATAGATAACACTGACCCATCATTACATCACCACTGACAATAGATGATGTCACAGCTTATCTCCTCCCCTCCCTGTACAATGACCTCTATATAGATAACACTGACCCATCATTACATCACTACTGACAATAGATGATGTCACAGCTTATCTCCTCCCCCTCCCTGTACAATGACCTCTATATAGATAACACTGACCCATCATTACATCACTACTTACAATAGATGATGTCACAGCTTATCTCCTCCCCCTCCCTGTACAATGACCTCTATATAGATAACACTGACCCATCATTACATCACTACTGACAATAGATGATGTCACAGCTTATCTCCTCCCCCTCCTGTACAATGACCTCTATATAGATAACACTGACCCATCATTACATCACTACTGACAATAGATGATGTCACAGCTTATCTCCTCCCCCCTCCCTGTACAATGACCTCTATATAGATAACACTGACCCATCATTACATCACTACTGACAATAGATGATGTCACAGCTTATCTCCTCCCCTCCCTGTACAATGACCTCTATATAGATAACACTGACCCATCATTACATCACTACTGACAATAGATGATGTCACAGCTTATCTCCTCCCCCTCCCTGTACAATGACCTCTATATAGATGACACTGACCTATCATTACATCACTACTGACAATAGATGATGTCACAGCTTATATCCTCCTCCCTGTACAATGACCTCTATATAGATAACACTGACCCATCATTACATCACTACTGACAATAGATGATGTCACAGCTTATCCCCTCCCCCTCCCTGTACAATGACCTCTATATAGATAACACTGACCCATCATTACATCAGTACTGACAATAGATGATGTCACAGCTCATCCCCTCCCCCTCCCTGTACAATGACCTCTATATAGATAACACTGACCCATCATTATATCACCACTGACAATAGATGATGTCACAGCTTATCTCCTCCCCCTCCCTGTACAATGACCTCTATATAGATAACACTGACCCATCATTACATCAGTACTGACAATAGATGATGTCACAGCTTATCTCCTCCCCCTCCCTGTACAATGACCTCTATATAGATAACACTGACCCATCATTACATCACTACTGACAATAGATGATGTCACAGCTTATCTCCTCCCCTCCCTGTACAATGACCTCTATATAGATAACACTGACCCATCATTACATCACTACTGACAATAGATGATGTCACAGCTTATCTCCTCCCCCTCCCTGTACAATGACCTCTATATAGATAACACTGACCTATCATTACATCACTACTGACAATAGATGATGTCACAGCTTGTCCCCCTCCAACTATCTGCTCAGACCATATCTAGAAAATTCTCCTACGGATATTGAGCCGGCATAGGATTATTGCAGTCCTTTGTCCTTGAGGCTACTGTAAAGCAAATCACTAACTGCTGTAACTAGAAATTAGGCAAGATGGACGCCCAAATGATCATGGACAGAAAAAAAAAAAAAAAACTGCAATCAGAAAATAAAAACATTCAGAAATAAGATACTACATTCTGTCCAGGGACAATTGACTACATGCTCTGTTTTTTTTCTTTTAAAAAAAAAAAAATTAGGTAAGCAATGGAGAACAGTGGAGAAAATATGTGTAAAATAAAAACCCTCAAGAATTAATATAGGAATATAAATATACATAATATATAATAATCACACACACATAAAAATATATATACACACGGTATATATACATATATAGACATATTTTGACAATTAGAAGCAGGCAGGCAGCGCTGGGTCTTCCGGAGGTTAGAGCAGGTAGGTGTCCGCGCACTTCCCATCTATGTGCGTTTTAGGGATTGTGCGGCTCTTTACTTAATCTATTTGGTGGATGTTGTCAGTCAAGGGCCATTTACTAACAAATAATCCTGTGAATCGTTACCTCTGTAATGATGCTTGAAATTACCACACAGCACTTACTTCCAGCACCGCCGCAATTAAAGGATAATTCCTCTGTCTGCACAGAGAAAAATGGAGAAAAACCAAAAACAACAAGCGGGATTCCTGGCGGCTCAGGCGGAGGGGGGTGGGGCGGCAGATACGTGTGCGGACAGCAAGAGCGCCCGACAGATAGATGGACTCATCACGAACGCAAAAAATATTAAAAACAGAATTGTAATACATAAATATAATTTCATAAAGTTAAAAAAATTCCTTAAAAAAAAATTTGGAAAGAAATGTGGTTTTTAAAAGACATTTGCCCTGTATTCCCAGGATAAGGGATAAATGTCTTTGAAGAAAACTTCCATGAAAATCCATCCTGATAAACCAGAGACATTGCTCATAGATCCAGCACCGGGACTGTGGTAATCTTGTCATATTTGTTATCCTTGGCCTCCTTTCTTCTAACATCAAGTTTTGAAATTATGCTAATGAGTCTGAAGGGCTCCTGTGGGCGTTAATAGAGGCCCTCTGTGCTTTAGCCTTAAAGGCTGTTACACTGTCTCCCCCACTGGTCTCTCCGGGGGATGTGTTACTGCGCAGTGGAATGGCCTGTGAAGCTATAGCACGGAAGGGCTCGGATATTGTGCGCCCCAAAGCCCTTCTGGCGAATTAGCAAGTTGATTTCAGAAGGACGGAGCCCATGGATAACAAATATAAGAAGATTACCACTATCACGGTGCCTGGATCTATGTGTATGTGTCCCTGGTTTATTATGAAGCTATATCTCCTTTAATAGGAAATCTTTTGGGATCTATCTATAGAACTGAAAGCTAAACTTAGAATATGTGGGTTATCCCCTATCCATAGGACAAACATCTGATCAGTTAAGGTTCAACTACTGAGATCTCAGCTGATCACGAAAAAGAAACAAGGGTCCTTTTCTCGCGGGGTGGAGCAGAATGTACAGCATGTGTTCTGCTGGTCCATTTAATAATTTGGAGTGTTGGCAATTGCTGAGAACAGTGCTCAGGTATCCCCTTCACTGTCTATGTGAGGCTGGAGATACTGTAGCGCTGTGTTCTGCAATTTCCAATACTACCATAGCACTGAATAGAGCGGCAGGACACCTACTAGACCTTCCACTCCACCCATTAGTGAGAATGGGATCTCTGTGCTCCAGATCCCTGGGACCCATTCTTGTGATCAGTGGGTGTCCCACCAGTCAGAGCACCGACTATAAGATTAATATGCAAGCTTTGTAAACCCCTTTAAGGATTAGCTCACACTTTGTTATGTTTTGTAGGGAGCCACTGTAGATTCTGTGCTCTTCGCTCTCTGCGCAGATCTGCTCAACAGCCCCTCTGCTCTGCTCTGATTGACAGCTGTAGTATCCATCCATAGGTCTATTACAGCTTTTACTCAGAGCAGAAGGGAGGGGCTTTGAAGCCTCTAATTGCCCAGAGCACAGCACAATAAAAACCACAGATGGAAAAATCTTCAACGAAAACTAAATAAAGTTGTAAAACTTTTCCAAACACAATGTAAATCGGTGGATTCTGAGGATACAGAAGCTCCTTCTAAAAAACATGTGGCGCAGTCTGATAGTTTTCCTCGGGCTAAATCACAAGTCATAGAAAACGTTGCAATAAAAAGGCTCCTCATCGGGAGCGGCAGCTCGCCATAACCATCAAACCCGCTGATTAAACGCTCGTTTAGAGGGAAACACTTTGAAATAATTTGTTCGCACAAACATCTCTAGAAACTCTGCAGACAACTGCATATTGATCGCGCAGCTTCACGATTCCTTTGTTCACACGGGTGGCGGAGTAATGCAGGGGATCAATCTGAAAATCCTGCCTGCACTGTGTTCCGAGTAAATTTCCCTCTCCGGTGGATTATACTTCAAGCCCATGAGAACGGCTCGGATCTGCAAGGTACCGCCTGAATACTTCACTATTTGGGGTTCAGTATTGGGTTGAGCCAGGGCCCACCGGAGGATCCTCTGGTACTTTGGTGGGCCAGTCCGACACGGAGCCCATCTGATGGCGCTCAACGGAGACGGCCAACATTCACAGCTCGAAATGCTATTTTATAGCAAACCGGTTAATCAACTGTAACCGATAGATTGTGGGTCCCCCCCCCCACCTCCCTGTTCCACCAGACTTGGTTGGAACCAAGTGGCCCTAGGATGTGGACTTGGCTTGGACAGAATCACAGGGCTGCTACCTCTTGGAGTAGTCCCGATACTGGTGGCCGCCAATGAGAAGACCATGTGGAGGTCAAGCAGAGAATAGTCACCGACGGAGATCCAGGTACAAACCAAACCCGGGATCGGACAAAAGACGGTTCTCATGGAAACTCTTGGAAGACGGATGCCGGATATTAGGTCACGTGGGTCGGAATCTCATCTAATATTAATGAACGAGCGATCGAAACGTATGAGGGAATAAAAGATGTCTAATCTGCGATTTCATTAAACTCAAGAGAACTCGAAAGTGTGAAATGTCCGGATGTTCTGACAGTACAGCAGCTTACATGAGATAGGGGATAAGTCTGATACCTGGGGGGGGGGGGGTCTCTACTTTTTTGGACTTCCGGGCTGGTTTACCGGACAACCTGCAAGTCCCGTGTCCTATAGGAGTTTTAGTCCTTGTTATCACCAAGGTTCCCAGAAGGTTGGTCCCCATTGATCAGAAAAGTATCTCCTATCTAGTAGAAAGAGGATGAATATCTGTAATGAGGAAACTGCTTTAAAAAGGGGTTGACCGACTTACCTCACATTTTTTTGTAATGTCTAAGTGTGGGGGGCAGGATATTAGGTAACTTACCAATATACCACTATTAATAGATTTGTGCCAATACTGAATGGATCTAGTGATCTCTATCTGTCCATGACCAGGACCCTAAGTGTGTATTTACAAATACCATCATAAGGTCCTGGAAGGTAGAATGTTCGTGTACAGTAAGTGATCACATGACCCCCCATCTACCGCAATTTTATGGACAGGAATGGCAGCTGATAAGGGGTTTTACTTTACAATGTAAGAAAAACGGTGTAAAACGGAGTTTTAATAAATGTATATTGGTAAATTACTTAACTCCCCCCCCCCCACACACACACATTATCAACTGCTTTAAAGGGGTTTTCCAGTTAGTCAGGGTTCTTGCTTTGCGTCAGCGCTGATTGGCCACAGTGAACAACTGATTGGGAGTTCATGCAATAAGAACTGGGTGAGCCGCTGGAATGAGGATCCCATCCCTTTAAGGGTAACCAAAATAGTGAAAAGTGTTCATATCTAAATCAGAGGCCCCGTTGTAGAGTCATGAGAAAATTCTGTGCACCATAACAAGCAACAAACCACAATATAGTCCATGGGGGGGAGGGGGGTATACTTTGATGTAGCGGGGCATGTGTTGTAGGCGGGGCATGTGGTGCAGGCGGGGCATGTGGTGCAGGCGGGGGCGTGTGATGTAGGCGGGGCATGTGATGCAGGCGGGGCATGTGATGCAGGCGGGGCATGTGGTGCGGGCGGGGCATGTGGTGCGGGCGGGGCATGTGATGCGGGCGGGGCATGTGATGCAGGCGGGGCATGTGATGCAGGCGGGGGCGTGTGATGTAGGCGGGGCATGTGATGTAGGCGGGGGAAGGGGTTCAGGCGGGGCATGTGGTGCAGGCGGGGCATGTGGTGCAGGCGGGGCATGTGGTGCGGGCGGAGCATGTGATGCGGGCGGAGCATGTGATGCGGGCGGGGCATGTGATGCGGGCGGGGCATGTGATGCGGGCGGGGCATGTGATGCGGGCGGGGCATGTGATGCGGGCGGGGCATGTGATGTGGGCGGGGCATGTGATGTGGGCGGGGCATGTGATGTGGGCGGGGCGTGTGATGTGGGCGGGGCGTGTGATGCAGGCGGGGCATGTGATGCAGGCGGGGCATGTGATGTAGGCGGGGCATGTGATGTAGGCGGGGCATTGATGTAGGCGGGGCATGTGCCGCCTACAAGTCTCCTCCATCAATTACTTAACCAAGATATGTTTTTTTTTAAAATTTGAAATTAAAAATTTAGCTTTATTTTTAAGAAAATGTAAATACAAAACCCTATACGTTATGGTGGAATCCTCTTATACGTCCTGACCGGGGAGACACAAACCTGAATTAAAAACCCATTTTAGAAAAGATTAGACGCTGCGCTAAAGTTAATGGTGACAGAAAACAGATAATTCAAAAGACTATAAATATTTAAGATGCGAGGCAGACGTTTCTTCCCCCGCTCCGAACACATGTAATACGGGAGCAGCAATTAAGCGATTTTCCTGTAAACGGCTTCAGCTTTCCTAAGGTTTTTTTTTTTTTCGGCATTTTCTTCTTTACTGTCTAAACAGAAATGCATTAATCCTTAAAAGGATGAATGTGAAAGTGATCGTTCTGAAAAAAAAAAAAATTTAAATAATAATAATAATAGTATGTGGATAGATGTGTCTGGTGGACCCTCTGCCGGTGCGGCTCTTGTAGACCTCCGCACGTAGGCGGATCAATAGATATTAGCTTTACTGAAGACCAGATACAGAAAAGAGCAGCATCTTACTCTGAAGTCAGCCCGAAATTATCTCAAACAGGCAGGATTTCTGGTTTTTTCTTGCGCCTGCATCCCATCTGTTAAAACTAATCATCTAAGGTACAAAACGTAATGACTTCCAATTCTGGTCCGACTTTTAGGAAACGAGGATCTCAAGGACGACTGGATTTGTTTCTGTAGTTCGGCCTCTGACAACAATGTTGCAGATTTACATATTTTTGCATAATAAATAACCATAATTATAATTCGCCCACCGTGTGGAATTGCCTTGTAATACCAGCGATGACCTATAGAGGCCACTGCAGGGAAAAGTTATAGCCTGACCTCAGCTAACCCCCGGCGATCACCAGGGATTTCATAAGCTGGACTCCTTGCTTTCAGAAAGATTCATATGCAGAATTGTTTCTAACATAATTTCTTCTTGGAAAAAAAGAAAAAAAAAGAAAACCTTCACCGCTCTGCCCCCTGGTGAATCGGATAAGTAAGATGCTAATTGTCCATACATTACACAAATAGCAAATAGTGTAGGAGGGAAGCAGAGGGGAAAATTGACCAAACCACCAGACAATAAAATATGACAGAATGGATATTAACAGGGGTTTTCCAGGTTGAACCAAAGTAAAGGTCATCAAATATCAGTGTGTTGGGCAGTGGATCATGGGCCCTGGGCTGTATGGAAATTGTGGGCCATGACAAGTCTAATGATTCAATAGCTTGTACTTCCTTCATATGGTACTAGAATCAAGTCACTTGGGACAGAAGGGGGTCCTATTGAAGCTTTGGGCCCCGGGTAGCCGCCTAAATAATAATTCATTACTGGTGTTTGGGGGTCCATTACTCAGCAGCCCCACAGCTCCACCTAAACTGCTCCGTTTTCTGAAAAGTGGCTGAAATCAGTTACTGCATCTTAGCTCCTATTCAAATACATGGGAGGTGGTCACCTGACCACTGACCCCTACGCAGCCTCTTCAAACGGTCAGTCTGAATTATCACCAACATTGGGGCTATTACTGTACTGATCTGTTATTTGAGCCAAAATGGTATCCCAAAAAACAAAAAACACTGCCTGTAATGGGTTGGGATGGTCTCATGTGGCGAGTTTAACGAAATCTTCAACATAACCTCCACCGCTTGGACAGTTAACCCCTAAATTTTCAATGCTGATTACAAGAACAGGTAATACCTTTGTAGAGATAACACAGGATCCTTCATTCACAATAGGTGATGTCACAGCTCAGCTCCTCCCCCTTCCTGCACCATGACCTCCTCCTAGGTCACAGAGCATGCCCACAACACTCCTCCCATAGATGGAAATAATTAATATAGAATATCTACTGTGCTCCTTGTGGTTACTATAAAACACAGCTGCAATTTATGTTAACTAACAACTCGGTAATACTTATGCAAAAAAAATAAAATAAAAGTCAAGCAAAAAAAGGAAAATATAATTTAAAAAAAAAAAAAAAAGTGTGATAAGTATATAGTGTATATAGCTATATCACAATATATAGAGAGGAGGGGGGGGGAGGGGGAAGTTAAAAATAAAGCACACGGCCAAAAGACACACTAGAGATAATGATGGCCTTTCCAGTGTCTGGGGACTTCATTAGACTACCAGAAAGTTTTCAGCTTCCCAAAGGTAAAGGTATATAATCCTTTTAACAAAAGAAGCTTGTTATATGGATCTAAACCCCCGACTGAAACAACACATTATGGTAAAGTCATGTAGACAACTATATCAACAGGCTAAATTAACATTAAGAAAGAAGCACAACAGAAAAAAAGAAAAAAAAAAGAAACATCTCAACACCCTAACCCTAAGGAATCCCAGAAATTAAAATAAAATAAAAATTTACAGCACAGATCAACAATGCTACATTAGTAGTAGAAATGAAAAAATAAAACAAGCTATTTAATAAAAAATGAAAAAATTGTCTAATATATATATATACACACATACACACACAGTATATCCACTGAAATGTTAAAATATCCCAGAGCTGAGCCTCAAACTTGGAATTTTTAAGAAAACCTATAGGTAAGTGTCCGATTCCACTACAGTGACACAACAGTAAGGCTACATTCACACTACCGTATGGAGGACGTATATACGGCCGATATACGGCCTCCATAGACGGCAATGGGCGCACGGCACCCTACGGGAGCGGTACAGTGTAGCACACGTGCGGCACCGTACCGCTCCGTACCCGGGAAAAAGATAGGACCTGTCCTATCTTTTCCCGTAATACGGCGCCGTGCGCCATGCATCTCTATGGAGAGGGGCGGGGGTGAGCTGCGCTCACCTCCTCCTCCTTTCCCCCGTGCACTGCCGTTGCCCGCTACGGTACGGGCAACGGTAGTGTGAATGTAGCCTATGAATTACATGGTGGAATCACTGGGCTGGAAACACAATGCACCAATATACTGGTCTTACATGGGGGAGACAGTTTTTGCCACCAAGAGACCCTCTAGCTTTCCCCAAGATTTCATGTACCCTTATAGGATATTTCCCATCAAAATCCATCCTGATAAACCAGGGGCACCCACAGATCCAGGTGGACTGTGGTATCTTCTTATAAGTGTTATTCATGGTATCCTTCAGCTTTTAAAATTATGCTAATTAGCCAGAAAGGTTCTGGTGGCGTAACCAGAGCCCCTCCACGCTGTAGCTTCAAAGGCTGTTACACCGACTCCCCCACACCTTCTGCTCCCTCACAGTGCAACAGCCTGTGAAGCAAAGATGTGCTCTGGTTACACACCCAGAGCCCTTCAGACTCATTAGTATAATTTTAAAAGTTGATTTTAGAAGGGAGGAGGCCATGGATAAGAAATATAAGTAGATACCACAGTCCCGGTGCTTGGATCTAGGAGTAATGTCCCTGGTTTGATGGATTTTGATGGGAGATTTAATTTAAGTTCCTAATGACCTTATTCTAGCGGCCAGTACAGAATATTTTATCTATGCAAAAAAAAAAAAAAAAAATCACTTTAAAATGCAAATCCAGTCACCAAATAACAAACATACACAGCACATTACCTGCCGCCAGGTCATCATCCACAAGATCATGCTCTTCCTCCTGAACCTTCACCTCGGACCCCACAGATTCAGGACTGCCGCTTCCCGCCTGTATGGATTCTGCCGTCACTCCAGCTGGAAAAAAAAAAAAATAAAAGAATAAAACAGTCTGAACATAATTTAACAATTTGAAAAAATGTAGTACAACATAAAAAAAAAAAAAAGATAAAAAAGTTATACACAAAAAGTATAAAAGGCATCTCTACTATCTACAACGTGATTGATGGACAAACACTAAATCTTTGTGCTAATTATGCTGTAGTCTAATTGCCAATCTTACGTACAAGATTTCAGGAAGCAGCAATCAAAACGAGTCTACGCTAATCCTACACTCCCTCCCGTTTACATATCAGGTTTCCCAACAGCTCCCCCTACTGTTGGAGGAGATGTGAGTGCACGGGATCTCTACTACTACACGCTACGGGGATGCAGATGTATCCAACCACTATGGTCCAAGACAAAGCTATTAAACACACCACTCATCCTTCAACCACAACTAGCTCTGCTACTGGTTGGCCTGAAAACCTTTAAAGGGAACCTGTCATCAGCAATTGACCTAGTAAACCACTACCAGAATATTGTCAGGCAGTATAACACCTTCTAGTTATTGTTTCTTTCATGGCCCAACGTGGTGGCATCAACCAGAAAATCAACTTTGAAGTGAGCTGTAAATTGTTTGTGTAAAGTCAAGGAGGCGGAGAGTTTAACATTGAAGTCAAAGTGAGAGCTCTGAACGTCTCCTCCTCTGTGATTGACATTGTGCATTAGACTTCAGGAGATCTGGTCAGTGATGTCTCTGGATGCAGGTCCATCAATTACAGTGAATGAGGCTTTCTGAGGAAGAGAGAGCTTGACTTCAGTGTTAAAATCTCTGCCTCCTTGACTTTATACAACCAACTTACATCTCATTTCAAAGTAGATTATTTAATAGATTCCCCCACACTGGTTCATGGAAAAAAAACAATAACTAGAAGGTGTTCAGCTGCTTGACAACATACTGGTGGTGGTTTATTAGGGTCAATTTCTGCTGACAGGTTCCCTTTAAACCATTGCAAAGGGTAGTAGTGGGGCACCTACTTATAGCCACAAAACTGGTGATAACTCGCCACTGGAAGACGGTCTCCTGTCCGGACTTCTCAGAAGTCGTATGAACACTACCAATGCCTATGAAAATATTCTGGCCCAGCACACACACCACACGACCCGCTTTATGAAACTCTGGGCTCTCGGGACACAGAGCCGGTACTTCAAACAAAAAGTCCGTTAATTATCCCTTATCCAACGCTCTCAATGCCTGGATTGTTGATTTCTGTGTGTGTGTGTATGTAAGTACTTGGGCAAGTTACTATTTATTAATTTATTATATAAATAATTGTTACTAGTATGTCATGTATCGGTTTAAAATGAAAATAGTGAAAAAAAAAAGTTTTAAAAAGAAGTTATATTCATCACATAAAATATTCTAAAATATGATTCAAAAGGTTAAAAAAATTCCAAATAATGAAATGTAAAAAAATAACAAAAAACTGACAGTATTAAAAATAAAAAAATCCCACGAAAAAATGTTTTTTTTTATAAAAGTAAAAAAAAAAAGGGTAGTAAAGAAAAAATAACCCGCTCAATCCTTAAAAATAAATACAGACGGTCCCCTACTTAAGGACACCCGACTTACAGACGGACCCCTCTGCCCCCTGTGACCTCTGGTGACCTCTCTGGATGTTACTATAGTCCCAGACTGCAATGATCAGCTGTAATGTGTCTGTTATGAAGCTTTATTGATAATCCTTGGTCCCATTACAGCGAAAAAATTAGAAACTCCAATTGTCACTGGTGCCAAAAAATTTTTTTGTCGGGATCTACAATTATAAAAATATACAGTTTCGACTTACATACAAATTCAACTTAAGAACAAACCTACGGAACCTATCTTGTATGTTACCCGGTGGACTGCCTGTATATGTATTAAAGTATTTTTTCACAACAAAAGCATTTTTTTAAAAAATAATAACATATAAACACTCTAGATATCATTAAAAATGTGACAAAAATAGCAATACAAAGAATTAAATAAAGGATTAAAAAAAAAAATCTGCTTTAGAAATCAAAAAATTACAAAAAAATAATTAAAAAAGTTAGAAATAAATGTCAAGTCTTTTAGCTGATGTGAAATCCCCGATAGTCGGGATCTCCGGGGACGGCTCTCATCTCGCAGCTCCGGCCATTCATAATAAATGGGAGATCACATGATGAGGTGTTTGAGATAAAACTCTTCCTGTCCCGCAGATGCTGCTCATACATTCTTAATACGTAATACGTGGAGAGCTGACACCGGAGCGCCGCGCGCCCACCACAAAGACGTGAATAATGATGACCTATGAGACGGCGCAGGACGTCAACGCCGTATAAATAAAAGATAAAAAATAATAATAATATTGCACTTGACCCTCCTTGATGGAATATAAATTATTCCCTGTGTACGGCCGACGTGTTACCCAGATGTAAAGGCCGGAAAATCGGATCCAAACAATCGAACGCCACTTATGCATCGAGTCGTATGGAAAACGATGACTTCAGCATCTACATGGAGGGACGGAGGGGGGGGGGGGATTTCTCCAACCTCCCCCCCCCCCCCCCATTACGGTTCTCTATCTACCGTAAATTTTATATTATCCTACTGGATAAGGAGGTATGGAGAAAACCCGGAAAAAAACAAATCCTACATGTACATGCTCCATGCATACATTGTATTTGGCGGGATGGGCACCAGATCCGCAGGGGCGGGAGGCTACAATGTAGTCATGTAGTCACCTTTTATGGATGTGCGCTGTCGAAGTTGCAAAAATTCTAAAATAAATTCTTTGAAGGATTGTAAACCCCGCACACTGACATACACGGTAGGTGAGTGGGAAGCACTTCTGCCTTGCAGCGCTGGGGTCCCGGGTTCGAATCCCACTCAGGTCAACATCTGTAAAGAGTTTGTATGTTCTCTCCGTGTTTGCATGGGTTTCCTACGGGTACTCCGGTTTCCTCCCACACTCCAAAACATACTGTTAGTTTGTTTAGATTGTGAGCCCCATGGGGACAGGGACCAATTTGGTATGCTTTGTGCAGCGCTGCGTAATCTGTGTGCTATATAAATAAAGAATTATTATTATTATACTGGTGTGCGCCCCCTCTGGCAGGATCCACTCCTCTTTTAGATTCTTATGCTCTTGTTTAAAAAAAAAAACACAGCTTTAAAAATTATGCAAATTAACCTGAGGGGCTACATGCCCCATTAACATCTATGCAGCCTGAAGCCTCTCAGGCTTATTTGCATAATTTTAAAAGCCTTTAAAAAAAAAAAAAAAAAAAAACCTGGGAATAAGAAGCTAAAAGAAGAGCAGATCCTGCCAGAGGGGGACACACCAATATGTCAGTCGGTGGGTCCCTGGAGGTGTGGTCACACCTCTATTATACAAGACAATCCCTGTATTTTAAATGTATATAAGGTCAGTTAGGCTGCAGGATTAAGGTCATACCTCTGTTATATACAATGACCTCAATATACAGGAGTGTAGCGCTGGTCACACCGCTATTATACAAGACAATCCCGGTTTTCTACATGAACATGGTAGGTTATGCCTCAGAGCCCAGGTTATATATGATGACCCCAGTATTACACATGTAGCAGCACGGTGGCTCAGTGCATAGGATTATAGCCTTGCAGCGCTGGGGTACTGGGTTCAAGTCCCGGGGTCAAAGAGTTTGCATGTTCTCTCTTTATTTGCATGGGTTTCCTCCGGGTCCTCCGGTTTCCTCCCACACTCCAAAACCTTGTGAGCCCCATGAGGACAGGGACTGATTTGTCAGGTTCTGTGCAGCGCTGCGTAATCTGTGTGCTCTATATAAATAAAGGAATATTATAATAATAATGTAGGTGGGCCCCAATTATATAGGATGACTCTAAGTATTATATACGTAGAAAATCAGTGGGGCCCTGGAGCTCTGGTAACACCTCTATTATACAAGACAATCCAGGAATCAGAGATTTTATGGGATTGGTACGGCCCCGGAGCCCAGGTCAGTACGGCTATGTACCCCCTACCCCGCGGTGATACACTTACTGCATTGGCTCTCACACATAATCTACATTTTTAGTGACGTGTATCCCCCCCCCGCCTGCACCCTCCTCCTCCCATCCTCACTCTGCAGGAGATTTCGGCTGCTCCTGACGATGATTATTAATATTGCGGTCTCGTACAAATGGCTCAGGTCACATCCTGATCAATCCCAATAAAACAAGGCAGGTTCCCAGTGTTTTTTTTTTCTCTCTCTCTTCGCCTCTTGCATTGGAACAATTTAACATGTGCATAACCGAGACTGATATTGTTGATCTCCAGGGTTTTACAGAGGTCACTTCTTTTTATTTTATTGTAAATTCAATACAAGTTCCTAAGTGATAGCGGAGTAAGAAAGAACGGCGCCATTAAACCCGAGAGAAATCGCTCTCTGGGTCCTCAAAAAATATTTTAAACCACCTGCGAGAGAAGCATTTTTTATCAATTTTTTTTTTTTTTGGGGGGGGGGGGGGGGGCTGAAGAAATCTAATAAGCGGAATAATAATTTTACCGCTATTGATTGACAATCTCTATACGAGCCTCTCTACTGTTATCACCCGATAGTAATGAACGGCTCAACGCTGGCAATAAAAATCAAGAAATAAAAAATAAAATAAAAAATTATACATCATTTTACTAGGTAATAAAATAAAACTCTACAAATCCATGGTGAACAAAAATGTCACATCAATGGAAATCATTTATATATATATATATCATATAATAAAATTCAAATGAAAAAAATAGGATACAAAAACAATAAAAAAAAAAAATATTTTTTTTAATATTTATATTTATAAATATATTTATAAAATATTTATATTTTCATAATAATATTCCATTTATAAATTTTTTTTTTTTTGGTTAATAAAATTTGTTATAAACCAGAGAACCTGTAGGTTCTTATGGATTTGTCATCTGTTTTACACATGTATTGTATATATTAGATAGATGACAAATATATACAATATGTAATAATATTGTATGCGTTGTTCAACCACTCTTGTAAAAAAAAAAAAAAAAACAGAACATGAACTGTATTTTACATAATCCAATTGCAAAAAAATTTTTTTATAAAAACCCTAAAATAAACATGGAAAAAAAAAATTATAAAAAAAAAAAAAGATTCATGATTTAACATTAATTGTAATTAAAATGTCCTAAAAGGTGGCACCAATATTTTGTAAATCACCAGTGATTCCAGAAATTACACGGTTATAGCACAAAACTAAATATAACATTTTTAAAAAATGATTTCAAAATTTCTTAGAAAGCAGGAAGCTAAAATTGTAAAACTATAGGTGTATTTAGGGAAAAAAATAAAAGTTTGTAGCATCCCCCCCCCCCAAAAAAAAAAACAAAAAACAAATATACAATCATAATTGTAAAAATAATGATAATAAAAATAATAATAATAATAATATTATATATATATATATTATATATATAGAGTATATACTCAAGTATAAGCCGACTCAAGTATAAGCCGAGGCCCCTAATTTTACTACAAAAACTTGGTAAAACCTATATATTTTATACTCGAGTATAAGCCGAGTTTGGGTTTTCAGCACATTTTTTTGTGCTGAAAAACTAGGCTTATACTCGAGTATAAATGGTATATAAAATTTTATTTACATAATTCTATTACAATAAATTTATTTTCTTTGACAAAAATTTTGACTTGACAAAAATGAAATAAATGAAGAAAATAGAATTAATAGAAAATTGTGTTAATTGATATTGTTTCAATTTCTACAAACAGAAACAACATGTGTGATATTGCATGTGAATATAATATAAAATATATATATATATATATTTTTAAAAGACTGGAAACGGTATTCTTATATATGGCGAGACAAAGGCAGGTTACAGTTAGACAATGAGGTTGGGACATACAGTAAAGCGCTGGAGGAGCACGGTCGGGGGGGGGGGGTAGATTTATAGGAAGAGAGATCTCTGCGGTGAGTGACCGCTCCTGCGCTGCCATGACAGACAGACTGACTGCCTCACATTAATTCATTTCACACCACGGCTATCGATCGGCAGCCTGCTCCCTGCTCTCTCCCCACACATTGCCTGTCTGGCTGCCTGCATCCACATCAGCACATACACACAAAGGCCTCCCATACATAACCTTTTACTCTCCCCTTAAAGGGGCAGCAGATATTTTTTATCCATGCAAAATTAAATAAAAAAAAAAAAAAAATAGATGAAAAGGAAAAAAAAAAAAAAATCTGTAACGATTTTATTTTTATTCTCCCATTGGGGGTCAATAGGGTGATTTTAATTATTTAGCATTTTTTAAGCTTATGGATTTTATGTAGTAGCATTTACAGCAATCCTATAACCTCGTTTTATGGGAGTCTCACTGTATAGGAGGCCCCTTTATAAGGTTTCCAGAAATACTTTGCCGGTTTCTCATTAAATTGTCCTGTTTTTTTTTTGTTTTTTTTTTTTTTAGAGGAAATCACAGTTTTATTTTGATTTAAATGACCTGCTCAGTGCACTGAAGGCGGAGCTGTGCTTTCTAGAGCACCCGTTTTATTCTTTCTAGGCCACCTAGCACCGCCCCTTCATATAAATACCGAAATATCGACCAATTAAATTAAGTTGTAGAAAAAAATTGAAAATAAATGAAACGGAAGAAGCTAATTTGCATAAAGATAAAAAAAACTGATTTTTCTCTAAAAAGGATAAATTACAGGGAAACCAGAAAGTTATGTCCAGAAAGCTTATAAAGTGCCCTACACAATACCGGGTTTACATGTGGGGGGGGGGATCTGGTAACTGGTAGACTCCCTTTCACAAATCAAACCCCTAATATACCTCCAATACAAACTCTAATATATAATAACCTCCTATATAATTGACTCCTTTCCATCAATTTAGAATCTCCTTTCTGGGTCTTAACTCTCGTGTAATACTATATTACAGGTGGTCCCCTACTTAAGGACACCTGAATTACAGACGACCCCTAGTTACAGACGGACCCCTCTGCCCCCTGTGACCTCTGGTGACCTCTCTGGATGTTACTATAGTCCCAGGCTGCAATGATCAGCTGTAAAGTGTCTGTAATGAAGTCTTATTGATAATCCTTGGTCCAATTACAGCAAAAAATTTTGAAACTCCAATTGTCACTGGGACAAAAGAAAAAAATTTGTCTAGAACTTCAATTATAAAATATACAGTTTCGACTTACATACAAATTCAACTTAAGAACAAACCTCCGGATCCTATCTTGTATGTAACCCGGGGACTGCCTGTACTCCTATAAAGACGAATGATAGGAAGACATACACGTAGACTTACGTGACATGATGGTGTCCACATACTGCGGTAAGTATGGCGCCCAGAAATCGATCGCTTCTTTACGCCCCGACTGTCCGATCCGTCGAAGTTCGGCCAGTAACAGAGCCTGAGCGGCTTCCCGGACCTGCAAAGTATCCACAGAAATTCAATTGTTAGCATATGATCTATGGTAGGAATCTGTGGAGATCTCACCCTACATAGGTAAGTAGTGTACAGCTACTATGCAGAGCAATAGGTCTCCATGGTAACAGACAACAACTCCTGTGTAGTCTACTACTTGGGGGTAGATTTATCAGGGCTTGTTGGTGAGTTTTCTGACATAATCACAATACCCTTGCAAACCGCCGGGGATTGTGATAATTTACACCTTACGCCACCTCTACGCTCAGATGGTGTTGAGGGCAGTGAAGGGTGGGTAAGTGGGCACTGCGCACCTGCTGTGTGAGTGTTCAAGCTGACTGGTCACTGGCTAATAGTGCTAGAGCAGGGCTCAACATAGATTTGTATACGGCACAGACCGACCACCAAATACATCGGAAGGCCAGAGCGTTCTGGCGTATGATAAATGTCCCCCATTCTCTCTTTAAAGGGAACCTGTCACCAGGGAACTCATTTTCACTAAACACAGGTTGCAGAAGCTTATTACACCTGCGGTGAAAATCTGCCTTTTCTAAGCATTTGCATTACAATATAATTGTGTGTTATAACTTACTCTTGCACCCTGACAAAATTCTGGGGTAGTCACAGGGGCTGGACTTTGGTTTGGATGCATTTCAAAATACATGTGCCTTGTCTGTGTTACTCCCTCCTCAGATCTTAGCCCCCACCTTTGTGCTCGTGTACAGCTCCTCCTCCTTCTCAGAGGTCACAGCCTGGTCAGCCTGACATCAGTGAGGGGAGGGACAAGCTGTACAGGAGCACAAACATGGAGGCAGCCTGCAGCTCAGACAAGTCACATGTTGTTTTTTGAAATGCATCCAAACCAAGGACCAACCCCTGTGACTACCCCAGGATTTTGTCAGGATGCAAAAGTAAGTTATAACACACAATTATATAGTAATGCAAATGCTTAGAAAAGGCAGGGCTTTTACAATCTGTGTTTAGTGAAAATGAGGTCCCTGGTGACAGGTTCCCATTAATCCTGTTTATCTACCACATTTATATTAGGAAGAGGCAAGGGTTAGATTATAGTCCCTACAATCTTCTAAGACCAGACTACAAAGTTTTTGTTTGTTGTCTGTTACCGTGGGAAACACATGAAACTGCAGCGAACCTAGAAGATTGCTTCCTTTACTGGTTCTCTGGACATGGTGAGATGAGAAGTCTTGGATGTAATTGGCTCCCTGTACATTGTTTGCGGTGATGGAGACAGAATACAGGAGGCTCGTATCAAGGGATAAGACGTATTCTGACAATGTACTGCAAACATGGAAGCAAAGAGAAGAAAAAACAAAGGCTGCGGATGAACCAATTATAAATGATTTGTCTGCTGCGGGAGAGGATCATCACTTGCTTCATGGTGACGTTCCCATAAGGAGCAGATATCCAATTAAGCTATGAAGTGGTCAGAGGGTGTGATGTGCAGGCTATCATCAGGTAGTCTTCCTCCAGTGCTGGGGGCTAATGTGTGTGTACTGCTAACCCAAAGCCATGGCAGCGCCGGCCACAGACCTCCGACCCTCACAGATTTTACGTTTTTTTGGAAACCGTGTCCTTCGTTTTAAGGGAACTTGTCAGCTAGCGACAGGTCCCCTAAGCCCCCTAATAACGAAATATCACCCTTCTTAAAGCTAAAAATTGGTTCTCTTACATCCCCATAAAATCCACTTTGTTATCTTTCTCGGCATACAGCCAGATAGAGCTGTAGTCGGAGGGGGTGTGTCCTGCTTAGCTGAGTCTAGCAGCATCTCCTCATGCCCCACCATTCAACACTTCATGTCAAGTGACCAGGATGATGTTATCGAAGTTCCTTTACCCAATAACATTTTCAAAATCTACCCTATGTAAGTATCTGATCACATGAAATAACTGCACGCCTCCATGAAGGATGGGGAGGAGTAGAAGTCCATGCAGACTGCTGTAATTTCATGTGATCAGATACATTCATGGGTTAGATTTTGCAAATGTTAGTGGCTAAATGGGAAGGAGCCGCCGAGCAGGTAACACCCTCTCCAACTCCTGCTAGATCTGACTGTATGCCCAGTAAGATAAATTTGATTTTGTTTTTAGCTAAAAGAAGGGGGGCATTTAGTTCAGAGGTCTCTATGGGAACCTGTCACTATCTGTATTTGTGAAAAAATGTGGTGAACGGGTTCCTTTAATTCGGGACAAGCCTTTTGACCACTGAGCCACCAAGCTTCTATCTATATATCTGGAAGTGGTCACTTCTCTAGTGGTGCAGCTTCCAGCTCTGCGCACAATGGAGGTCTCCAAAAACTTCACTCGAATAACATCTAGGACTGACATCTTTATCTAGGGATTTCATAACCCCTTTTATGGAATATTGATGGAATAGAGAGGGTTTTCACGACCATCTCTTGGCCACAGCGATGACAGAGAGCATCTCCTGTTCTGGAGGACCGATACTGTGTAATGCCTACTTAGTGCTTTGGGGGCGCTACAGGAAAAGTGAGCAGTTATTGCCCGATTTCCCACATATTACAATTATTTGCAAGAGGACATTTTATTATCAGGAGATCTATGTAACAAATCGGAATGTATCAAGACGGATCATTGGGGAAAAATTGATTGGGGGTTTCGTCAAGAGAGAACCGATTTCGTGATTACCTGATGGAAACAGAGGCTCTCACTCTTACTTGTGGCTTTGTCCTGGATGATTAAATCGAGTCGGACCAGTTTACTAAATTATCAACTATCCACAAGCTTGGTCCTAATTTGGTTATTGCTGGGGGTCCGATATGGTTCTCAAGCACGGGTTTGGTTCCCCTAACCCATCGGGATGGATTGGGGGTTGATTACACTCACTTCCATGCTATTCATACTCTATGGGACTATTGGGGGAGTGGTAAGGTGCCTATTTTACCCTCTGCTCCTCTTATACTGGAGAACCAGAAACCAGTTCTTTGGATCGTTGAGAGGCCCAGATGTTGGAATGGACCAATCTATGCACATGGACGGGTGATCACTTGATAAGTTGATCCAACACCTTCCCTTTCAATGAACAACGTGGATGAATGTGATGCAGGAAGATCTCTGCCCTCACCTCCAGGCAGCGGTCCTGCCACCTCCTCGCCAGCATTTCTAGTAGTGGTGGTCTGAACTTTTCCAGCCCCAGTAGATCGGGCAGCATAACGCAGTGCATAGCCGCCAACTGGCTCCATCCTGCAGTGATAAAACAAGACGTCAACAAGGAAATATCGTCATGGACAAATAAAATATTCACTGACTTTTACTAAAATTCGCAGTCACAATGCTGTGAGAAGTGTCCCCCATATACACAGATATAATGGGGTTCCAATTCTCCAAATCATCCAAATATAAGTTGGAGTTCACAAATGAATATTACAATAACATACAAAGATATACTGACTTGTTACACTCTACAAAGGGACAAAGAAGTTATGCTACTATTATCCTGTATAAATGGATACAGCACAGTACTACTACTCCTATCCTAAATAAACAGGCACAGCATACTAATACTACTCCTATCCTGTATACATGGGCACAGCACAGTACTACTCCTATCCTGTATAAATGGATACAGCACAGTACTACTACTCCTATCCTGTAGATATGGGCACAGCACAGTACTACTACTCCTATCCTGTATACATGGGCACAGCACAGTAATACTACTCCTATCCTGTATATATAGGCACAGCACAGTACTACTACTCCTATCCTGTATATATAGGCACAGCACAGTACTACTACTCCTATCCTGTATATATGGGCACAGCACAGTACTACTACTCCTATCCTGTATATATGAGCACAACACAGTACTACTACTCCTATCCTGTATATATGAGCACAACACAGTACTACTACTCCTATCCTGTATATATGGGCACAGCACAGTACTACTACTCCTATCCTGTATATATGGGCACAGCACAGTACTACTACTCCTATCCTGTATATATGGGCACAGCACAGTACTACTACTCCTATCCTGTATATGTAAGTACAGCACAGTACTAATACTCCTATCCTGTATATATGGGCACAGCACAGTACTACTACTACTCCTATCCTGTATATGTAAGTACAGCACAGTACTACTACTCCTATCCTGTATATATGGGCACAGCGCAGTACTACTACTCCTATCCTGTATACATGGGCACAGCACAGTAATACTGCTCCTATCCTGTATATATGGGCACAGCACAGTACTACTACTCCTATCCTGTATATATGGGCACAGCACAGTACTACTACTCCTATCCTATATATATGAGCACAGCACAGTACTACTACTCCTATCCTGTATACATGGGCACAGCACAGTACTACTACTCCTATCCTGTATATATGGGCACAGCACAGTACTACTACTCCTATCCTGTATACATGGGCACAGCACAGTACTACTACTCCTATCCTGTATACATGGGCACAGCACAGTAATACTACTCCTATCCTGTATATATGGGCACAGCAAAGTACGAATACTCCTATCCTGTATATATGAGCACAGCAACGTACTACTACTCCTATCCTGTATATATGGGCACAGCACAGTACTACTACTCCTATCCTGTATATATGGGCACAGCACAGTACTACTACTCCTATCCTGTATATATGAGCATGACACAGTACTACTACTCCTATCCTGTATATATGAGCATGACACAGTACTACTACTCCTATCCTGTATATATGAGCACAGCACAGTACTACTACTCCTATCCTGTATATACGGGTACAGAAAAGCACTACTACTCCTATCCTGTATATATGAGCACAGCACAGTACTACTACTCCTATCCTGCATATATGGGCACAGCACAGTACTACTACTCCTATCCTGTATACATGGGCACCACACAGTACTACTACTCCTATCCTGTATATATGGGCACAGCACAGTACTACTCCTATCCTGTATATATGGGCACAGCACAGTACTACTACTCCTATCCTGTATATATGAGCATGACACAGTACTACTACTCCTATCCTGTATATATGGCACAGCACAATTGGGAGCGGATGAAGGTCCCAGCTGTGGATCCTCTCCATCCAGCCTGATGACATATATAATGGATAAACCTTCAATCCATATCATGGGAAAACCTGAGTAATATCTGTGCGTGGAATCTCAATGCGGCGTCTTATTACAGCGCTGCTCCGCATACACATCTCACATTCATCTCTTATTCCCCATGCAGATCCGTCAGTCCTAGAGCCGGACAGTAGAAGAGAATATTACACTCCGAGCCCCCGGGCACATGAATACTTACTAACCGTATTGTGCAGCCTCGATAATGACCAACTATGGCTGGAGAGAGGAAATAAGGAACAATCACACTAAATGGTTTCCTTGTGGTGTCTGCTCCCCACACCCTACAACTTGCCGAGGCTATGAAATCAAACAAACCCTTTAAATGTTGCTTCCCGGGGGACAGACTATAGAGTCCATAGCGCCTGCTGGTGACAAGGCAATGTGACGGACAAGCTGCCCAATCAATGGTCGTCCCTGCTGCCCCCCCTATGCTGGAAACCTTTCCCCATGATGATACAGACGTCCAATGCTTTGATCCATACATAGGACATGCTTGTACGATCAATGTATGCCCAGCAGGTTCTCTCAATAAATGTTTTAAGCGAGTCCAAACCCCCCCTCCAATTCCTTTAAACCACTCATTAGCGATTATAGGGGCCAGCGCTGGCATAATACACAGAGCTTTGCTGTTGTACAGTACAAGATATTGCACGTTTAACCTTCAGTAGTCCAGAATTTGCACACAATTGTCATTATGTGACTTGTCATTCTCAGTTTATAGTAGTTCTTCTCTCTGCAGTCTCGGTCGGTGAACTCGCAGACCTCTCTAAGCTGCTGGTATGAGACCTAGATGCTGTGAGTCACTCCACAACTTCTCTTCTCCATAGACTTCTTTGCGCTGATGAGTGCAGATATAGCTGCTGTGACTCACTCCCCCCCTCCATAGACTTCTATGTGCTGCTGAGTAGAGATCCAACTGTCGTGACTCATTCATCTCCTTCCCCTCTTGTCCGACTTCCACGTGCTGCTGAGTGGAAATCTAGCTGCTGTGACTCACTACTCCCCCTCTCCATAGACCTCTATGTACTGATGAGTGGAAATCTAGTTGCTGTCACTCACTCACTCCTCTCCCTCCTCCATAGACTTCTATTTGCTGCTGAGTGGAGATCTAACTGCTGTAACTCACTACAGTCTCCCCTCTGCATAGACTTCTATGTGCTCTGAAACCTCCGTGAGCTTCTGTCCGTCTTAGTAGCAAGTTGGAATTCAGTAGAGATTTCAGAGCAAGAGAAGCATAGGAGGGAAGTTGATAAGTGCACCAAACCCCTAATTTGCATAAAGGACCGATAGTAAAAAGCAGGACCAATAGCTACATAAGGGAGACCAGAGTAAACTCTGATTTATTAGGCTATACTGATGTGTGATATGGATGAGCTAATCACAGAGTAGTGATGACCTGACTGTTGTTCGGATAGCCGGTCCCTTTATATCTGAGCCTGCACCTTGATCCTGCCAAGCCTGACACCCGAGGACCAGAAGAACGTAGAGAATCTACATCTGGGGTCTGGTCCAGCATCTGAATTGATTTGGAACATTGTTCTGGGGCCTGATCTAATTTATGGAATATAAGGGGATGGGTTAAGCTGCATTTGAGCTGCAATACCAAGCACAGCCACTATACAGTGTACACTGCGGTGTTTAGGACGGACTGAACAGACCAAAAGCCTCTTTGAGCCCTTTAATCTTATCAGGGGTGCAAGGTTTGGATTCATCACCACCAGATATTTATGACCTATGCTAGGGTTGGGTATGACTTAATTCAGGAGTTTGGGACTATGAATTACACCCATTGAATGGCAGTTCAATAGTCCAAGTTTCTCAAAACCCTTCCAGGAGTCTATCCCAACGTTGAGGATCAGCCCATCATTGCTCTAAGCAGTTACAGGGCATTTATCCACATGACGGCTGGAGCCAGCGATTGCCTTCGCTATTACGTACACAGCTCAGTCACTGCTGGTCTGGACCGGATGGCAAAGGCTGGAAGCGTGTGTTTCCTTGGCCGAAAGGTCCATCGGTATTGTGGCCCCTCTATAGTGAAGTCCATTGGCAGAGAGGTTCCTTGGCAGCAAGGAAAGGTTCCTCAGTAATGAGGTCCCCCAGCAGAAAGGAATCAACATAACATCCATCGATCTGGACTATATCAGTCCACAGGATGATCTGATGATAAAGAGAGCCCACAGATTATGAGGGTCACCCCCATCGAAGGTGGTCAGATCTACAAGATGTTCACCTCAATGTCACTTTAAAAGGATGTTCCAAGTTTCACAAAACCCTTCCTGGATTAGCTCTACGTGGTGTTCACATGAATGCTGGAACCAGGGATAGGACCTGCTGTTAAGTACATAGTCTACACATTGTTGTAATTTCTGGTCTGATGGGACTGAAGAGCAGATGCTGCTCCCTCGGCAGAGAGGACCATCCGTAGTGAGGTCCCTTGGCAGAGAGGTCCATATGTAGTGAGGTCCCTCGGCAGAGAGGTCCATATGTAGTGAGGTCCCTCGGCAGAGAGGTCCATCCGTAGTGAGGTCCCTCGGCAGAGAGGTCCATATGTAGTGAGGTCCCTCAGCAGAGAGGTCCATCCGTAGTGAGGTCTCTCGACAGAGGTCCATCCGTAGTGAGGTCCCTCGGCAGAGAGGTCCATCCGTAGTGAGGTCCCTCGGCAGAGAGGTCCATCCGTAGTGAGGTCCCTCGGCAGAGAGGTCCATATGTAGTGAGGTCCCTCGGCAGAGAGGTCCATCCGTAGTGAGGTCCCTCGGCAGAGAGGTCCATCCGTAGTGAGGTCCCTCGGCAGAGCGGTCCATATGTAGTGAGGTCCCTCGGCAGAGTGGTCCATATGTAGTGAGGTCCTCCGGCAGAGAGGTCCCTCGGCAGAGAGGTCCATCCGTAGTGAGGTCCCCCGGCAGAGAGGTCCCCCGGCAGAGAGGTCCCCCGGCAGAGAGGTCCCCCGGCAGAGAGGTCCCCCGGCAGAGAGGTCCCCCGGCAGAGAGGTCCCCCGGCAGAGAGGTCCCCCGGCAGAGAGGTCCCCCGGCAGAGAGGAATTAAAATATCTTCCATCGATCTGGACTAGACCAGTCCACAGATTATGAGGGAAACTTTCATTGAAGGCGGTCACAGTTACATGATGTTAAAATTGATGGGCCATCAGGGAAGTCTACAAGCACGTTGTGTCGTGGACACCTAGTAGCTCATCTGGCGTTTCTCCTCTATGGAAGAAAGTCTTGAGATCCATCCTCTGCGTCTTTCCACCACCAGACGTGCACCGAGAAGTGGCTAAAGTTGGCAGCATCTGCCTCCTTCACGTGAGACCAAAGCGAGATAAAGCAGCAGGACCTCCGCCCATTGTTCAGAGTTTATCCCCAGCTGCAGCGTGGCACCGGGCGTCTACCGAGATTATACATAAAAGATCTCACCCGGGGATAAGCAGGCAGATAGTAAAAGGTCATTAGTTTATCTGCGGCTGCACACGCGGGGGATTCACAGAAACTTCAGATTGTGCCGATACATTCATAATGAAGGCCAGGAGAAGCCACACACTAGAGACAATGCACAGTCACTGTATCTACAGACTACAGAGAATTCACTCATATTTTCTCTGGTGCAAAAAAAAATATTTCAAAAAATTCTCAATTTTACAAAAGTTGTTTTCTGAGCCTCTTTCAATGGAGGCCTGAGACAAGCCACAGACAGTGCGGACCACATGTCATCACCAATGGTGGAGAATGTAGGAGGTCGATAATGGAGGAAAAGAATACAGGATCTGTAATGTTGCAGAACAATACATGTTAATCTCCAAGTGCACTGGGGGTGTGTCCTCACACTGCTGTGCTCTGTACTCCTGGCAGCCAATGGCAGAAATTGTTACTAAAGTGATGTGTGAATTATACCACTGTGCATGCAGTATGAAGTACAGATTTATATTCCAGGATTGTGGCTTTTGGGGTGTTTCCTCACACAGCTGTGCTCCTAGCTCTCTGCAGACTTGGTTATGTACTGTCCCTGGAAAGGTGTTTATTCATAACTTGCTGCAGGTTGAAAGTAGAAGCAGGACTATGAAATATGAATTTATATTCCAGGGTTGATGCCTGCTCCAAGTGCACTTGTGTATGTCATCACACTGCTGTGCTCTGTGCACTCTGTTCCAGTGCTAGGTATTGTCACTTGAGAGATGTAATTGTTATACCTTTGTGTATGTTGTTTGTAGCAACAGGACTGTGAAGTATGGATTTATATTCCAGGAGTATATCTTCCCCAAATGCACTGGAGGTATGCCCTCACACTGCTGTGCTCTGTGCAGCCATTGTTAGGTATTGTCACTGGAAAGACGTGTAATCAGACCTTTGTGTATAATGTTAGAAGCAGCAGAACTATGAAAAATGGATTTATGTTCCAGGAATGTGGCTTCTCCATGGACACTGGGGGTGTATGCTGACACTGCTGTGCCTAGTGCTCTGCACTAAACTGCTCTACAGCAGTTTCCCTACAGCTTTCTGTGGGTGCTGCAGTTTTTAGGCAGAAGTCTGCTAGTCCGAGCAGAGGGTAGATGATCAATGCACAGAGATCAGAGCAAAGCAGGGGAAGGACACACCCCAGTGTACTTGGAGAAGTTACAATCCTGGGAAAAAAAAGTCCTACTAACAAAGGAATGATCACCATCATGACCACGTCTGCAGAGAACTAAGAGCACAGCAGTGTGAGGAAATATCCCAAGTGCACTTGGAGAAGCTACAATCCTAGAATATATATCCAAAATTCACAGTCCGGCTGCTGCTTAGAACTTACACAAAGGTATAATAAAACATCTCTCCAAGGACGTTACATTACCATATCTGCAGAGAGCTCAGAGCACAGCTGTGCGAGGAGGAGGAGGAGCTATAATATTTCACAGTCATGCTGCTACTTACACAAAGGTATGAGTATACATCTTCAAACTGAGGTTTTGCCACGTGTTCCATTGGGAAAATCTATGGAAAACCCCCTATCCCACAGAATTCATTGGGACACAATTTAACGGTTCAAGTTTTTAGGTAGCGACACAGAATCTGGAAACAGTTTCTCAGAATAGAAGGCAACGTCGGACAAAATCTGCACCAAATCTTGTCTTGATATTTGTCTTGATCATTTTCTGCTGGGAACCTGTCAGCAGGTTCAAAGCTGCTGACAGATTCCCTCTGGTACCTCCATCTGAAGAAAACGTTAATTTAATGCAGCCGCGGCAAGAAAGTTTTATATTTTTGTCATCGGTTAATATTTTTTTTTTTTAAATTAAATATGATATTTGAAAAGAAGAGAAATTTCCCGCAGCTTGAGGCAGACAATGCGGTTTATACATAAACAATGGACATAAACACACGTCACGTGAAGTACACACACACACACACGTAGAACAAAAGAATAAAAAAGACAAGCGTTTAGAGCAAACACCAAAGCAGGAGATAGAGGCGAAAAAATACCTTCATTGACTGAGAAACAGGAATGCAAAGTGCGATCAGACCCAGAGGGATCGGAGTCAGCGCGAGCGGAAGCATCAGGCGCAACAGCTTTCAGAGGGAAACAAGAGAAGAGACAGAAGAGATGAGCTGCAGTGGAGCCTCCAGATCAGTATACAGAGCAGAACACAGAGAAGAGACAAGCAGAACTGAGAGGCGCAGTACTGACACACAGCAGAGGGGGGCGCAAGAGAGGCAAGAACACGGACACCATACAACACATGCTGGACCAGCCTAGAGGGCTCCTGCCTTGTGTATCCGGTTATAACTTCATCCATCGGATGCACAAATTGTTATCGTTTTAAATTGCAAAATTTCCATAGTGGATGCCATATTGGAGACGAGCCCGTCCTGTGTACAGCGCAGCAGTGCGGGTGTGCTTTATGGCAGCTGATTTACAAGGGAAACCATATAGAAGTGGATCATGTATATAGATTATTATTTTCCCACTACTCCATCCATATCAGGGGTGTGTGTCACCTCAGGGCAGCACAGCGGCTCAGTGGTTTGCATTACAGCCTTGCAGCGCTGGGGTCCTGGGTTCAAGTCCCAGGGTCAAATCTGCAAAGAGTTTTTATGTTCTCTCTGTATTTGAGTGGGTTTCCTCCGGTTTCCTCCCACACTCCAAAAAAACATACAGGTAGGTGATTAGATTGTGAGCCCCATTGGGGACAGGGACTGATTTGGCAAATTCTGTGCAGCGCTGCATAATCTGTGTGCGCTATATAAATAAAGGAATTATTATAGGATCAGGTCACTTCAGATGCCCCCATCCTTTGTTCTTTAACCCTTAAAACCATATTTACAGATCCGAATTAAAGAAACAAATCTCGTCTTTCAGATCACATCAGACTTGTGGTTCAGAGATCTGGACATACAGCCAGATTAAAAAATAGGCGGGAACTGGATGTTTATCTGCAGCTCACATTTCCATCTATGTGTTTAGCTGCCTGACTCTCTGGTTTTGTAGCCTGGTGGGCTCTGAAAGATGAGATTCTTATCTTTAATATGACACAAGCAGCATGTGTCTAGGTGCTATAGAGCCAAAGCAAAGCATCTGAAGTGACACAGCCCCATCAACCAATAAACTTCACTCATCTCATATGAAAATTGGATCAGAAGAGTCATATTTGCCTGTTTTTTTTTTTTCTGTAGGTAAACGGGGGGGAATTTTTGCATAAAAAGAGGGAATTCTAGAAAGGACATTTCATCCCCTACCTGAGGGGACCAGTAGTTTAGTGGGGTAAATCCTGATGACAGGTTCTCTAGCTGCAACTTTTTGATACATTTTACACCACATTCTAGGCGTAATCTTTTTTTCTCATTTTATAGTTTCTTCTCTTCTGTATTTTCGACAACTAATGAAAAAATAGCGTTCCGTTTAATAAGGGCTCATGGCGATGGAGACGGGGCTGCATCTATATTTATGTAGCAATATGGTCCCCGGGTGCCTCCGACCTTGTGCCCGCGGCCTCCTGTTGCTTTATAAATAAATAATAGCGCCATCCTCACTACTGGCATCTTCTCCATGTGGCGACTATTGGGGGGTAATAAAGCGAATGGGGCCCATTACCATATGAAAGGGGATGAGGCCCTTAAGACTCCGCACATTGTGTAACCGCGGGTCAACGTTAAGATTTCGAAGGTCACCGCTTCGCACTTCCTCCCTATAGAAGGAATTACCATATGTCATGCCCAACCAGCTCCCGCACAATGACAGCGGCGCTTTTGTAAGGCGGCTTGTTTGCTTTTCATGCGGTTAACTTCTTTTGTCGCCCCCCGGGGGCATCTGCATGGGGACGATCCGTTTCATAATTCAATGCAAATGTATCATAATGTCAGCGTGGCACGTGTGAGGGGTCCGGGAGGTGGCAGAGCCCCCTCCTCAGAACAAACAAGGGGCTTAATTCCGGGGATGGATGACATTTGCATTCAGCCTCTCCGCATAATAGGAATGTGCATTGTGAATATGGACGCCTTTCAAGGCGAATTACTGCAACATGAACAAGAGGAAGGAGGGTGAGAAGCTGCGGCCATTATCTCTGGTTACTAGTTAAATAGCGTCCCGGGCCCTCTCATTAGCAGGAACACATTGCGCCCCATGGAGGAGGGGATCACATGCCAGGAACAGGGTGCCGGCACGTGTCGCCAAGTTAAACTATTTCTGTTGTTTGGGGAGACTATAATAAAAAAAATGAAACATGTGACATAACTTGGACAACCCCTTTAAAGGGAATCGGTCATCAGATTTTACTAGCACTAAACTCCCTATAATTCCCTCTTTTATATAAAATCTCACCCGTTTAACTATTAAAACATATCCTCCTAATTCAGGCAAATATGACTCTTCTCATCACATTTTTTACATGAGATGAGTCAAGTTTAGTGTTTGCAGCGGGAGAGTCCCTTCAGAAGCGCCTATCTTCTGTTCTAAAGCACCCAGAAACACGCTGCTCGTGTCATATTCAGGATAAGGATATAATCTATCAGATCGTATCAGGTGTATGGCTTTGAGAACAGCTGGAAATGCAAGCTGCAGATAAAGATGGAGTTACTGCCTATTTTTTAACCGACTGTGTGTCCATTTCTGTAGCTCACATAACCTTGATACAATCTAAAAGATAAGATTCTTATCTTTAATATGGCACCAGTAGCATGTTTATAGGTGCTACAGAACAGCAGATAGGGGCATCTGAACTGACACTACCCCTCCAACCACTAAACTTGACTAATCTCATGTAAAAATGAGTTGAGAAGAGTCATATTTGCCGGACTTTATGGAGCAACGGGTGAGATTTCACAAAATAGAGATAATTTAGGAAAAGACATTTCATCCCCTAGCTGAGGGGACTTGTAGTTGAGTTGGGTAAAACCTGGTGACAGGTTCCCTTTAAAAACTTACTAAAGTGCAATGACACGGGTCAATACAAAGTGTCATGAGGCTGCAGTGTAAAGCCGACTCCCGCTCTTCAGTAAGTCGGCAGGAGTTCACTACCCGTCCTGATCAATCATTCATTAGCTCCATGTAGAACATCCTCTGTAAAACGCTGATGACACAGTTAAATGTCACATCCTCAAAAATGTCTGTAAAACAGAAATCTACACGGCGACTGTATTAAGCCGCACAGTCATCTTCCTGCTGCAATAGGAGGTCATTTTAAAGGGGTCCTGCCTTAAACCACCCTGGAGTGACACCAAACTAGTACTGCAGTCAGGGCCAGCGTTAGGGCAAAGGCATTTGCCCAAGGCCCCCTGCTCTAAAGGGGCCCCCTGCATGTGGACTTTTGTGGGTAGAGGATGTATTGCTCCTTTAATACCCCTTGGTTGAATGTTAGGGTGAAGATGCTTCTCATCTACCTCCTGTCTATATATATCATCTATCTGTCCAGTTATTATCTCCTAGAATTTCTCTATTTCCTATCTATATATCAGTATAACCATTTATCTATCTGGTTTTTTGTCTATGAATAAATATCCATCCATCTTTCAATCAATTGATATTTTACTGTATGTATGTATGTATCTATCTATCTCTCATATCTGTCTATCCATCCTCTATCATCTATCTATAATCTACTTTATATTTCTGCATCTATAAATCTCTATCATCTTCCATATTTATCTTCTATCATCCATCTCCCTCTCATCTGTCTCCTGTATAATCCTCCTACAGCCCCATATTACAGATACTTACCTACTACAGGGTGTAACTACAAAGTGTTATTATTGGGCAGGGATAAAGGAGCCTCTTACTGACTGTGACTGCTCATATAATAGTTTTATTTTGTGGCCCCACTTTTGGTTTTGCCCAGGGCCCCTTTGTCAGACTGGCAGACTGTATTGCTAGCGCTATGGTGGAGAAGGGAAGAGCCCCTGAGATTATTGGAGAACACAGCAAGTCAGGATACTAACCCCCAGGCCACAATATAGAGCAGTTACAAAGAGCGTCCATTACTCCTGCACTGTATAGCATTGATATGAACAGCCATGGTGTAATACTTCATTTCAACTCCGGGGGCACTGCAGGAAAACTGAATACTTACTGCCCCGTTTCCCCACAGATCACATCTGATCACAGCAAAAGGACAATATTTAAATTAGACTATTGTGCAAAGAGAAGAACCCTTATACTAAGACCTCTGCTTGCTCACAGGGAATGACAATATTCTTCTGCCATGTATGTAATGAGTAAGTGGTCACAAAATTGAGGGTAGTCAAAGAAACAAGCTCCATGTGCTAGCGCAAATGCTGTACGTAGCCTCAATACCAGTGGTGGCGAACCTATGGCACAGATGCCAGATGTGGCAATCGGAGCCGTCTCTGTGGGCCCCCAGGCCATCACCACGGAGAGGCCTCCTGCTGAAGTCCCAGGAAATGCTGGGCCCACCCTGAGCTACATGGGACAGACCTGTGTCATCCTGGGAGCTCCCTCTCCGGGCCCTGCCATTCTTCTTGTTCAAGGTTTACTAGAGGGGAGGTACAATGATGATCCATATTTCTTTGCCCTCTTGCTACTGTATAGGTGTCCTCAGGGCACCGATACGATTGAAAGTGGTGACGGAGCAGGGACCAGTAAGTTACTGCTTAAATTGCACTTTATGATAAATAACTGAGTTGTGGTTGAAGTTTGGGCTCTCGGTCTTTAGAAGGTTCACCATCACTGCTCTAGACTCTTCTACGATCCTACAAGTCACTGGAAACCTGGTTATAACATAGTACTAACAGCAGGTGACTATACAGCACAGCTTAAAGTCCTACTTTCAGCATAGAGGTAGGTCTGAGTAAGATGGCTGCGGAAAGGCTGGAGGTTTGTCTGGCCAATGTGGCCATGTGCAATGACCCTTGGCTTAAAGGGATTGTCAAGAGTTTAGAAGTTATCCTCTATCCATAGGGTATCGGCTATCTAACATAGTCAGTGTATGGAGCGGCAGGACACATGTACTTCCTGTTCTCATGGGTGGGAGTTCCCTACAATTGGACCATCACCGATGACCACTAGATAGGAATACCCTCTAAAACTTAGAAAAACCCCTGTAAATTGGATGTAACTGGATGCAAACCAGGAGTGCTAACAGCCCCAATATAGAGAATAGGTACAACATAAGAATAGATATTCCAGAATCCCCGATTCTATGAATTTTATACATCAGTAGAAGTGTAAACGCCTTTGGAGAATCTTTCCCTTCCATAATCAGTAGATGGTGGCTGCGCCTTGTGGCCGGGTTACCTTGTTTTATCTGTCCTTGCATTAGGTTGGCGCTGGAGCTCTGCGGAGAAGCCTTTGCCTTCATTGGATCTGGGGAGCCGGATCTGGGTGGCCTTAAAATGACATAAAGTAAGTGGATAAATTAGTAAATACATAATAAATATTAGAAAGTTACAGAAATATTGATTCATGTTGGGGGCCATTTTTAACACTGATGACCTATTACTGGGGTGCAAAATCTGTTCTCCATCGTCATAGGTGACAGATGCTATATACGAGGGTGCGGAGAGGGAGTAAGAAGGCTCTGTCCAATGTATGGCTCCATTCTGGATTATAGCAGATCAGTCCCAATTAGGAGGATACCATGAGACGATCAAAAATGGCCCCAAGCATGAAAAAAACCCTTTTCCTCAAAGAAAAGAACCTGAAGCCCAAGTAATTGCTCCACCCAACTGTGTACCTTTGTGGGGCCTTCTTCATGTGGTCTCCGATGAACGTGGCATTGGTCATGCTCATCAAAGTGTTTGCCAGAGATATGAGAGACAAGAGATGTTGTGTGGTGACGGCACGTGACACGCCATAATTGCCCTTCCCAAGTCCTTCGCTAATTGACATCTTCCTGTCAACGTTCTGGCTGGTCACTTTGTAGACACACTGATTAAACCCTGGAAGCATCAGTGACATGTGGCCACCCCTTGAGAGTAGGCCGAAAGACACAGGACAATGCGGCTTAAGCATCCCAAGGCGGTCCAAGCACACTTCGTCTAGTCCCAAATTCAAGCCCCAGGCGTGAAGGCAGGACATGAAGAGCTTGGCGGTGTCCATGGTCAGGTTGTACTCTAGTAGCGTTAATGGTTTAGATTTGCTCGATCGGTACTCGGGGTCGCTCTCGTCACGCTTTTGTCTCATCGCTTCTTCGTCTTCGTCATCGTCATCCAGAAGATGTTCTTTAATGTTCTCTTTGATGGTTTCCTTGACCTGTTGGAAGAGTACGGCTGCTCGTTTACCAGCCAGAAAAGAGCCTCCTTTGTCAGAACTGCCAGATGCTTTCTGCAAACTCTCCGGGGAGATAAGTGCAGTATTTGGCCTGGAGGCTTCTTCAGTGAGGAGCTGTATAATTAGTGCTTCCACATCAAAGAAGAGCAGGTGTATGTCCGGGTCTGTTATATTCGTCTTTATCGCTTGAACCATCAAGGAGTTATGGGAATATTTAGGCAAATTCCCCTGCAAAAAAAATAAAAACAAACATACAAAAATGTCACATTTTTTGTGTTTTAAAGTCTAAATTGTGAAAAAAAATTACTTTTGGGGGAAAAAAAAAAAAGTAAAAAAAGCAGAAGAATTAGACCACTAACCACAAACATCTTTCTCCTTCAAACATTTGTCCCCTAGACCCCCATACTAGTCATCGGAAATTTAGATGTTTAGAGAAGACCTTTAACCATCTGAAACTACTCTTCCTCTAGCGTGCAGGACATCCGCTCTACACAGGGAGTGGGGGATCAGATCGGGATCATATAATAAAGCTGCCCCTGACGTTTCCAAAAGTTTATGTACCCAATATGCCATTTAGGTGGTCGTATGTTAAATGGGTTGGTATAGTGCAGAAGTATATAGTCTAGGACCAACCACGTGATAGTAGAGCGCTGATGGCTCAAGAGTGGGTGGAGCAGGAAAAAGGGGAAGAGTTCACTGCTACAGGGGGACCATCGAGGGCACATCCACCTGTGCCACATGCAAATAACTCTCCAAGTGTCAACTGGGCATTTCCTCCGTATGACATCGTCCTGCAATCATCATGTACAGGTTTACAAATAAAAGACAAAGGGCCCATCAGGTCCAACCAGTATTATACATTGTTGATGCGGAGGAAGGTTGGGACAGACACTAAATACCCCGTACTAGGGGGAAAATGTCTCCTCTAACTGTAAAGAACGCATAGATGTGTAAATGGCCGCTGTGTAATGGAAAGAATAAATCATGTGCTAGATCACATATATGTGCACATGTAAATCAGTTACACTCTATGGCAAGGGAGGAGGACAACCCGCAAGGGAGGAGGGCAAACCCGCAAGGGAGGAGGGCAAACCCGCTAGGGAGGAAGGCAAACCCGCAAGGGAGGAGGGCAAACCCGCAAGGGAGGAGGGCAAACCCGCAAGGGAGGAGGGCAAACCCGCAAGGGAGGAGGGCGACCTCGCAAGGGAGGAGGGCGACCTCGCAAGGGAGGAGGGCGACCTCGCAAGGGAGGAGGGCGACCTCGCAAGGGAGGAGGGCGACCTCGCAAGGGAGGAGGGCGGACCCGCAAGGGAGGAGGGCGGACCCGCAAGGGAGGAGGAAGGCCCGCAAGGGAGGAGGGCGACCCGCAAGGGAGGAGGAAGGCCCGCAAGGGAGGAGGGCGACCCGCAAGGGAGGAGGAAGGCCCGCAAGGGAGGAGGAAGGCCCGCAAGGGAGGAGGGCGACCCGCAAGGGAGGAGGACGACCCGCAAGGGAGGAGGACGACCCGCAAGGGAGGAGGACGACCCGCAAGGGAGGAGGACGACCCGCAAGGGAGGAGGACGACCCGCAAGGGAGGAGGACGACCCGCAAGGGAGGAGGACAACCCGCCTGCAAAAGCATATGGTGGCAAGATAACACAAAAGGAAAGTGAGCAAAATATATAGATGATACACGTTTATCTCCGTGGGTCGCCTGTTTTTCTTAAAATCATATAATCAAGAAAACAAATAAGGCCTCTGCATGCAATAAACTTTTGGCTTTCATCTTCGTATTTGACTCGTATGGACAAAAAAAAATGGAAGACAAGCAACATTATACATGTGGATGATTCTGTGGACCATAATGGGTCCTTGTGAAGTCGACAGACAAATGAGTCATTTGTGGCAAAAATGCTGGTGACCTTTCATAGGAGACCAGAATTTTTTTTTCCCCCAAAGAGTGCTTCTTTGGATGATAGTGACACTCCAGTGGGACTTTCATTGACGTCCCATCCTCAGGGTATGTCATCAATATCAGATATTTGAGGGGCGGACATCAGGCCCTGTCATAAACAGGTAGAAGAAACTCCTTGTTCTATGCAGTGGCCAAAAGCTGTAAGTGCAGCCACGTCACCCAAAGAAGAACCTGGTGCTCTGCGTCAATGCTGAACAATATAGCTGCTCCATGCGGGGGCTTAGTGTTGGCCTCTGAACGATCACAAATTTATGGGGATAGGCAATCAAAATAAAGGCCAATCCCATTAACATTCAATGAACTTGTTGATCATCTCATATGTTACGATTAGGTTACGATTGGCCAAGGATTCATGTGATCTCTTATCAGTTGAAAGGACTGGCATATTTGGGGCGGTAGGGGCTAACTATATCTATATAGGGTGTCCTACTGTGGACGGGACAGTTCCCAGTATATATAACTCAATGCCACTTTGAATACTAATAAAAAAAAAGTTAAAAATGTTGGTTAGAAATATTTACTTTATGTAGAAAATATATCAATGTATATGAAGCAAAAAACTTTAAAATATTCTAAAAATATAATATAAAAACACCAATTAAAAAATAAATATAATTCTAAATCAAGGCCTACTAATAACTGCCATAAAACAAGCAGATACTATACAATGTTGGAAGCAAAAGTGACTCCAGCACCAATGTGAAAAAATCCAATATTGTTCTTTACTTAACGCCTATTAAAAACTCGTGGATACGGCTACAATAACCTACGCATTTCGGATTCCATTTAGTTCTTAACCATGGTCCGACATATAATTAATACCTTGTTTAAAAAAAAAAAACAAAAAATATAAAAACGCTAAAATAAAATATTATCCAGAACTGAGGCAGTCCAGAGAGCACGGCCGTTACCGCTCAAGCAGAACCATCAGCTTAGTGCAGACATGAAGCGCGTTGTAATGGAGGCTCGCCCACTACTGCTAGGAGGTAGGTAGGTTAGCACAGACCCCGTGCGCTACAGGACAGAGAGCAGCAGCTGGGAGCGAGAACGAGGCAAACAAAGGGTCCGGACAACCTCCGGGTTTTCAGTAATTGTAAAAAGACAAATCAGCGGATGGACCTTTTCCACAAAGCCGGCAACACGCCGAAGATGCTTTATCGACGCGGAGAGAAAAAATAATGTTCTGCTGCAGCGCCACAGAGGTTAAACCCTGCAGCACCCCGTCAGATTAATATTGTATACTAAAAGTTACTTGACAGACACGAGAAGATGCATCGTGATTTACTGTAAGAGTACAGGAGGCAAGAAGGCACTTACACGATGTTCTACTCAGGAGGTTCTCATGAGACCCGGGGGTGGAGGGCCCAAAAATATACAGAGGACCTGGATGTGCCACCTGCCCTCCAGAATGATACACCCCCCGGGCACGATTGCATTTGCATTTCCAGGAAAACGCCTGCGATCGAAAAGATCCAGGTGACCCTCCTCCCCCCATGCGATAGCCTTGCGTTACGTGTGACTGTGGCCTGAGGGAATCACATTAAAAGTACCTCTTGGGCTGTGTCATGGGCTATTGTGAAAAATTCCTTCATTCTGCCCACTCCTCAAGCTTCCACAAATCCCTCTGTAATGCTAAACTATCAACCTCAGTATTTATTACTTTACACAGCTTAGTATCATCTGCAAATATTGAAACTTGACTGTGTAAACCCACTACAAGGTCATTAATAAAAATATTAAAAAGAAGTGGCCCCAATAGTGTGACAGGACCGATCTCTCATAAACCCCATGCTGACGCTGGGTTATAAAGGTTATGCACAGTGAGATACTCCAGGATAGCATCTCTAACAAACCCTGGTTAAAACCTGGCTGCCGGTGGCACTGGGTCACCAGTGTGATGGCCAGGGCATGGCTACTAGTGGCACCGGGTCACTAGTGTGATGGTTGAGACATGGCTGCCGGTGGCATCGGGTCCCTAGTGTGATGGTTGAGACATGGTTGCCGGTGGCATCGGGCCACTAGTGTGATGGTTGAGACATGGCTGCCGGTGACACTGGGTCACTAGCTTGATGGTTGAGACATGGATGCCGGTGGCACTGGGCCACTAGTGTGATGGTTGAGACATGGCTGCCGGTGGCACCGGGTCACTAGTGTGATGGTTGAGACATGGCTGCCGGTGGCATCGGGTCCCTAGTGTGATGGTTGAGACATGGTTGCCGGTGGCATCGGGCCACTAGTGTGATGGTTGAGACATGGCTGCCGGTGGCACTGGGCCACTAGTGTGATGGTTGAGACATGGCTGCCGGTGGCACTGGGTCACTAGTGTGATGGTTGAGACATGGCTGCCGGTGGCACTGGGTCACTAGTGTGATGGTTGAGACATGGCTGCCGGTGGCACTGGGTCACTAGTGTGATGGTTGAGACATTGCTGCCGGTGGCACTGGGTCACTAGTGTGATGGTTGAGACATGGCTGCCGGTGGAACTGGGTCACTAGTGTGATGGTTGAGACATGGCTGCCGGTGGCACTGGGTCACTAGTGTGATGGTTGAGACATGGCTGCCGGTGGCACTGGGTCACTAGTCTGATGATTGAGACATGGCTGCCGGTGGCACTGGGTCACTAATGTGATGGTTGAGACATGGATGCCGGTGGCACTGGGCCACTAGTGTGATGGTTGAATAATGGCTGCCGGTGGCATCGGGTCACTAGTGTGATGGTTGAGACATGGCTGCCGGTGGCACTGGGTCACTAGTGTGATGGTTGAGACATGGCTGCCGGTGGCACTGGGTCACTAGTGTGATGGTTGAGACATGGCTGCCGGTGGCACTGGGTCACTAGTGTGATGGTTGAGACATGGCTGCCGGTGGCACTGGGTCACTAGTGTAATGGTTGAGACATGGCTGCCGGTGGCACTGGGTCACTAGTGTGATGGTTGAGACATGGCTGCCGGTGGCACTGGGTCACTAATGTGATGGTTGAGACATGGCTGCCGGTGGCACTGGGTCACTAGTGTGATGGTTGAGACATGGCTGCCGGTGGCACTGGGTCACTAATGTGATGGTTGAGACATGGCTGCCGGTGGCACTGGGTCACTAATGTGATGGTTGAGACATGGCTGCCGGTGGCACTGGGTCACTAGTGTGATGGTTGAGACATGGCTGCCGGTGGCACTGGGTCACTAATGTGATGGTTGAGACATGACTGCCGGTGGCATTGGGTCACTAGTGTGATGGTTGAGACATGGCTGCCGGTGGCACTGGGTCACTAGTGTGATGGTTGAGACATGGCTGCCGGTGGCACTGGGTCACTAATGTGATGGTTGAGACATGGCTGCCGGTGGCATTGGGTCACTAGTGTGATGGTTGAGACATGGCTGCCGGTGGCACTGGGTCACTAGTGTGATGGTTGAGACATGGCTGCCGGTGGCACTGGGTCACTAATGTGATGGTTGAGACATGGCTGCCGGTGGCATCGGGTCCCTAGTGTGATGGTTGAGACATGGTTGCCGGTGGCATCGGGCCACTAGTGTGATGGTTGAGACATGGCTGCCGGTGGCACTGGGCCACTAGTGTGATGGTTGAGACATGGCTGCCGGTGGCACTGGGTCACTAGTGTGATGGTTGAGACATGGCTGCCGGTGGCACTGGGTCACTAGTGTGATGGTTGAGACATGGCTGCCGGTGGCACTGGGTCACTAGTGTGATGGTTGAGACATTGCTGCCGGTGGCACTGGGTCACTAGTGTGATGGTTGAGACATGGCTGCCGGTGGAACTGGGTCACTAGTGTGATGGTTGAGACATGGCTGCCGGTGGCACTGGGTCACTAGTGTGATGGTTGAGACATGGCTGCCGGTGGCACTGGGTCACTAGTCTGATGATTGAGACATGGCTGCCGGTGGCACTGGGTCACTAATGTGATGGTTGAGACATGGATGCCGGTGGCACTGGGCCACTAGTGTGATGGTTGAATAATGGCTGCCGGTGGCATCGGGTCACTAGTGTGATGGTTGAGACATGGCTGCCGGTGGCACTGGGTCACTAGTGTGATGGTTGAGACATGGCTGCCGGTGGCACTGGGTCACTAGTGTGATGGTTGAGACATGGCTGCCGGTGGCACTGGGTCACTAGTGTGATGGTTGAGACATGGCTGCCGGTGGCACTGGGTCACTAGTGTAATGGTTGAGACATGGCTGCCGGTGGCACTGGGTCACTAGTGTGATGGTTGAGACATGGCTGCCGGTGGCACTGGGTCACTAATGTGATGGTTGAGACATGGCTGCCGGTGGCACTGGGTCACTAGTGTGATGGTTGAGACATGGCTGCCGGTGGCACTGGGTCACTAATGTGATGGTTGAGACATGGCTGCCGGTGGCACTGGGTCACTAATGTGATGGTTGAGACATGGCTGCCGGTGGCACTGGGTCACTAGTGTGATGGTTGAGACATGGCTGCCGGTGGCACTGGGTCACTAATGTGATGGTTGAGACATGACTGCCGGTGGCATTGGGTCACTAGTGTGATGGTTGAGACATGGCTGCCGGTGGCACTGGGTCACTAGTGTGATGGTTGAGACATGGCTGCCGGTGGCACTGGGTCACTAGTGTTTATCGGTAATGTGACACAGGACAAAAGCAGCAGAATGAATTCTAAGGTGTTCAGAGACATACTGACCCAGACTCACTATGGCTTCCATATAGAAATCATATCAATTTCCCTGTCCATGCAACTTTTTTGGTTCAACCCAATGAACGAAAGTCTAAAATTCAACCGCATCTAAAGTTTAGTTCAAAATTCATTGGGGGAGATTTATTTAATCTTGACCTGCTCCATAACTCGATTGTAAGAGATTGTGTTTTCTGCATTTCTGCCCTTGGGCCCTGTTCAGGTTACTCTTCTGCTTTTGTGATTTTGTACTTCGCTGCCCTCTCTGTTAGTACCCGGCTTGTTGATTATTCTTTCTGTTTGTGTGTCCTGTTATGTGTTTGCACTTAGCCAAAGGGAGGGAGCGCCTTCTAGCTGTCCCGTACCGTTTAGGGTAAGGCAAGCTGGTAGTTGGAGTTGAAGGTGAAGGTTAGGGCTCCCTTTCCTATTTGTGTTTCAGAACCTGCTCCCCATGTTACAGATTTGGCAGAGTAAACTAGCCCAACCAAGTGCAAACCAAATAACAACTCGTTAGTCTTCTACTTTACCAAATTTATCATCCAGTATCAGACAGGAGCAGCAGAAATCTGCTGTAGTCCTACTCTGCACTGATCTAACATGAGAAAATGTTGCAACATAATAATCAATAAAATACATAAAACTATGTGAAAATATAACAAACCTATCCAAGGGAAATTCTCCCAATTTCACAGTACACTATAATTTCAATGAAATGAATCACTTCAGAATATGAACTAATACAATAAATATTAACAAATTATTTTTAAGTCAAATCTGGGAGGTTTTTTTTTCCACTAAATAAATCGAGAAAAATACTGTCGAGGGAAAAAAAAAAAAACCTAATAGAGGGATTAAGTCTAGGAATAATCTTTAGCCCAGATTAACTCATATGGATTGAGTCCATACATTTTCTAAAAAAAAAAAATAATAATAATAATGAAAAATAATAATAATTTTTTTTATTACCGTAATCCGAGAGATGAAATAAATACATCTACAAATAATCCGGATTAAGATGTCTCAATGAGGAAAAATCTACACACAAGAGAAAGTAAAAGGAAACAAGGAGTAAACCTTTCCTTAGAGTAGGGTGTTGGTGTACGCGGCGGTGCCCCAGTATCGGGGGAAGGGGGGTTGGTAATCTTCATGCTTAAGATTCATTAAAGCGCTTCTGCTCATAATGGTCCGGCTTAAGAGATTAAGTGATGATTTATTAAATATGTAGCACACTATTAAACTTCTAGCGCACAATGATGGAAGATGACAATGGCCGCGTCAATCACTATACGGATCCCCGTGTAATCTGACAAAGCCAAATCCTGCCGGCCCTGTAGTGGACGCCATGTAGGACGGGTTTCCCCCAACGGCCCCAATCCTCTCTCTACAGGGCGACACATAGATGTCAAGGACCACCAGGTCACAGAAGGTCTTGGCGTCGTCTTTGACAACCACAATGGACAATGTGCCGCCCATCACTAGAAAGATACAGTAGTAGATACTATTTATACATCGCTGGAGACTTCTATCACATTAAAGAGGTCTTCCCATTAGCGTCCGTCCCCAGGTTACGTACAAGATGGGTTCTGTAGGTTTGTTCTTAAGTTGAATTTGTATGCAAGTCGGAAGTGTATATTTTATCATTGTAACCTCAGACAATGTTGAATTGTCATAAAAAACAGAATTAACACTAAAGCTTCATTACAGACGCCTGTGATAACTCCTACAGCTGATTATTGTAGCCTAAGGATAAAGTACAGTAATTACCAACATCCAGAGGTCAGTTTGTAACTAGGGGTCGACTGTAAGTTGGGTGTTCTTAAGTAGGAGACCACCTGTACAACTGTACCGCCTATCTATCTCATATCTATCTATCCATCTATCTATCTATCTATCTCATATCTATCCATCTATCTAACTATCTCATATCTATCTATCTATCTTATGTCTATCTATCTATCTATCTCATATCTATCCATCTATCTAACTATCTCATATCTATCTATCTATCTCATATCTATCCATCTATCTAACTATCTCATATCTATCTATCTAACTATCTTATGTCCATCTATCTAACTATCTCATATCTATCTATCTTATGTCTATCTATCTATCTATCTCATATCTATCTATCTATCTCATATCTATCTATCTATCTCATATCTATCTATCTATCTATCTATCTATCTATCCATCTCATATCTATCCATCTCATATCTATCCATCTCATATCTATCCATCTCATATCTATCCATCTCATATCTATCCATCTCATATCTATCCATCTCATATCTATCCATCTCATATCTATCCATCTCATATCTATCCATCTCATATCTATCCATCTCATATCTATCTAATTATCTCATATCTCTCTCTCTCTCTATCCATCTCATATCTCTCTCTCTCTATCCATCTCATATCTCTCTCTCTCTATCCATCTCATATCTCTCTCTCTCTATCCATCTCATATCTCTCTCTCTCTATCCATCTCATATCTCTCTCTCTCTATCCATCTCATATCTCTCTCTCTCTATCCATCTCATATCTCTCTCTCTCTATCCATCTCATATCTCTCTCTCTCTATCCATCTCATATCTCTCTCTCTCTATCCATCTCATATCTCTCTCTATCCATCTCATATCTCTCTCTATCCATCTCATATCTCTCTCTATCCATCTCATATCTCTCTCTATCCATCTCATATCTCTCTCTATCCATCTCATATCTCTCTCTATCCATCTCATATCTCTCTCTATCCATCTCATATCTATCTCTATCCATCTCATATCTATCTCTATCCATCTCATATCTATCTCTCTCTCTATCTCTCTCATATCTCTCTCTCCATCTCTCTCATATCTCTCTCTCTCTCATATCTATCTATCTATCTCTCTATCTATCTCTCTATCTCATATCTATCCATCTATCTATCTATCTCATATCCATCTCTCATATGTATCACCTAACTCTCATATCTATCTTATATGTATCTTTTCATATCCTGTCTGTCTATCTTGTATGTACTTCCATCTACAGTATCCATTGCTCAATCATCACTGTATTATAGAAACTTACCTAGCAATACATTTCTTTATTAATCCCATTTCTCCATGCAATGTATCCATCATATATGTATTTGGGTCTCTATCTTTCTTTTCTTTACACATAACCTCTTATATCTCTCCAGTATCTGCAAGAACCTTCATATTATTGCCAAATATAAAATCTACAAATGATACTAAATGTCGGGTGAATCTGGGCCTTGACCGTGTGCAAGAAAAAATTCGGGAATAAATGTCACATTATGTAGAAATAATAAGGGGGGGGGGGGAAATCAAAAGATCTTTCATCTGTAACCGAAAAAAAACGTTGTTAATATAAAGAAAACAAACAAGCAATAATAATAGAAGCGGCGCCGCATACAGTAGCATGAGTATTGGGCCTGCGGTGCGGCCCGGGTGACAGGGAGGGTTCTGCATACATTCCTATTGTGCACAAATAGTCCTCATTAAAAACAAAAATGTGAGGATATTTTTTGCGCTTCTGTTGTGGAGGCCGCGGCAGCGAGGTCAGTTGTTGAGGCAGTTTGTAGATCTTCGTCTTCTGTGGTTTACCAGGGCGGCCTGCTTACCCCTAATGAGCTGAAAAATAGAATTCCTGGGAGAACCGGGAACTTATCGATCCGTATTCAACACTAGTGCCGAGTCATAAACAGAGAGGCCAAATGAAGCGGAGCAAGCAGCGCCTGCAGAGCCTGAGCGCGGAGCAGCCGCAACCATCTGCGGGCACCGGGGCCAGGAGGGCAGGGGGGGCACAATACACATGCCAAAAATACTAAGGATGTAAAAATATAAAAATGTTCTGTTTCTGGGGAAAAAAATACTATAATAATACTAAAAATTTAGAGAATGATTTATTTGGGTCTATTTTGGGGAAAATGTTCATCCTAGTAAAAAGAAAAATTGTGAACGGATTTGTCAAATACGAATTTTTGTTCTCCGATTCACCCGAAGTTACAATCGTAATGATTACACATCTCTCCAGGGACGATACCCAGCACTGGCAGCAGAGAGCACAGTGCACAGCAGTGTGAGGACACAACTCCAGTGCACTTGGAAAAGCTGCAATCCTCTACTCTAAATCCATATTTCACAGCCCTGCTGCTCTTAGCAATATACACAAATGTATGATTACACATCTCTACAGGGACAATACCCAACACTGGCTGCACAGAGCACAGCAGTGTGAGGACACATCCCCAGTGCTCTTGGAGTAGCTACAATCATGAAATATAAATCCATATATCACAGTTTTGCTGCTACTAAAAGAAGGTATGAATACACATCTCTCCATAATTAATAAATATGACAGGCTGCAAAGAGCACAGCGCCAACAGTGCACTGGGAGAAGCTGCAATTATGTAATATAAATCCACATTTATCCTGCTGCTACTAATATACACACACAAAAGGTATGACTGCACATCTCTCCAGGGATAATACCTAACATTGGCTGCAGAGGGTACAGAGGACAGCAGTGTGAGGACACTCCCACAGTGCTCTTGGAGTAGCTACAATCCTGGAATATAAATCCATATAACACAGTCCTTCTGCTACTAACAAAAAAAAAAAAACAGAGTTATGATTACACATGTCTACAGGGTCAATAAACAACATGGGCTGCAAAGAGCACAGCAGTGTGAGAACATGGCCTAATTGCTCTTGGAGAAGCTACAATCCTGAAAAATTAATCCATATATAAAGAGCCCTGCCGTCACTAACAAAATATGAAAATGATAGGATTGCACATACCTCCAGGGACAATACCCAACACTGACTACAGAGAGCACAGAGCACAGTAGTGTGAGGACAGGCCCCAAGTCCAACTGCTACTATCGACATACTCTCCACACTTCCATCCAGGGACAAAACCTAACACCCCCTGGAGAGAGCTATTAGCACAGCAGTGGCCATATATATCCATATTTCACAGTCCTGCTGCTACTAACAAAATACATATGATTACACATCTCTCCAGGGACAGTACCCAACACTGACTGCTAATGAACCTCATCTTATATCTGCACAGTTGCCCTTTGAGAGAGGAGTCCATTGCACTCCGGCTACGAGGAAGCTTCATTACAGCCATGAACTCCGCTCCAAACGATGGAACAAGATGTTAAAGAGAACTGAGCCAAAAAAATACTCAACCAACTTTCCCCGCAAATTCCTGCAGAAAGTCCTCGGCTGTGTGCACATGTACGGACACTCGCCCCGGGCTCCTCGCTCGCTGCATCCATCATGCGCCAATTACGATGTGCAGCTAGTAAACATCCAGAACAAGTTGTACTGGTGACCGGACGTACGAGGGATAATACAGAGCAGGAGGAGGGAATGATATGTATATACAGTATATACTATGTACAATCCACGCTATAGAGGCATGCATGAGCCCGGGGGCTCTGCTATGAGGACCAAGCTCCTAATTACCACGACAAATTAACAGATGCGTCATGTAAGGGGACGGTGTTGACCATGCAGACTGCAGCCAGTGTTCGGTACAGTCCCTGGAAAGACGTGTAATCAAACCGTTGTGTATGTTGCTACCCTGATTCCCCTAAAATAGGACAACCCCCGAAAATAAGACCTAGTACAATTTTGTTCAGGCTTAGAAATATAAGGCCTCCCCTGAAAATAAGACCTAGCGGCCGCCATTGCGGCGGCTCCCCCCACGTCATACATTAGTATTAGGAAATCTTTCAGATGCTGCAGAAGGTTGTGACATGGGGAAGAATTCATGGAAGTAAATCCCCGGCTGTTGTGCTGCAAATGTGATCCCAGCAGCTTCCAGGATAAGAAGGGTCATTTATGGAAAGTGCTTTTACTAAACATGAAAGATTGGGGCCAATGATTCTAATAGAAATGGAGTCACAAGAAATACAGCAGTTTGGAGAGTCATTAGAGGAGGTTAGAGAAGTTGATTTTTTGTTCAACAATAAATGTAAATTCTTGTTCATGGAAAAATAAAACATCCCCTGAAAAAAAGACCTAGTGCATCTTTAGGAGCAAAAATTAATTTAAGACACTGTCTTATTTTCAGGGAAACAGGGTAGTAGCAGCAGGACCGTGAAAAATGGACTAACATTGTAGTTTCTCCATGTGCACTAGGTTTGTGTCCTCACACTGCTGTGCTCTCTGCAGCCCGTGTAAGGTATTTTCAGTGGAGAGATGTGTAATCAGACCGTTGTGTATTTTAGTAGCAGCTGGACTGTGAAATATACACTCACCGGCCACTTTATTATGTACACCATGCTAGTAACGGGTTGGACCCCCTTTTGCCTTCAGAACTGCCTCAATTCTTCGTGGCATAGATACAACAAGGTGCTGGAAGCTCCTCAGAGATTTTGCTCCATATTGACATGATGGCATCACACAGTTGCCGCAGATTTGTCGGCTGCACATCAAAGTTGGACGTACTGTGCGTTCAGAGATGCTCTTCTGCCTACCTTGGTTGTAACGGGTGGCGATTTGAGTCACTGTTGCCTTTTTATCAGCTCGAACCAGTCTGCCCATTCTCCTCTGACCTCTGGTATCAACAAGGCATTTCCGCCCACAGAACTGCCGCTCACTGGATGTTTTTTCTTTTTCGGACCATTCTCTGTAAACCCTAGAGATGGTTGTGCGTGAAAATCCCAGTAGATCAGCAGTTTCTGAAATACTCAGACAGGCCTTCTGGCACCAACAACCATGCCACGTTCACAGGCCACAAATCACCTTTCTTCCCCATACTGATGCTCGGGAGAACTGCAGGAGATTGTTTTGACCATGTCTACATGCCTAAATGCACTGAGTTGCCGCCATGTGATTGGCTGATTAGAAATTAAGTGTTAACGAGCAGTTGGACAGGTGTACCTAATAAAGTGGCCGGTGAGTGTAGATTTGTATTCTGACATTGTAGTTTCTCCAAGTACACTGGGATTGTGTCCTCACACTGCTGTTCTCTTTGCAGCCAGTGTTGGGTATGGTCCCTGAAGAGATGGGTAATCCCATCTTTGAATATGTTGTTTGTAGCAGCAGGACTGTGAAATATGGATTTATATTGCAGGGTTTAAGTTTCTGCAAGTGCATTGGGGGCATGTCCACACACTGATATGCTCTTTGCTCAGCAGTATGGTCCCTGGAGAGCTGTCAAATCATACCTTTGTGTACATTGTTAGTCGCAGCAGGGCTGTGAATGACCTGTACAGACAGTGTTATATATTGCCCCTGGAGAGATGTGTAATAATATTTTTGTGTATGTTGCAAGTAGCAGCATGATTAGGTGCTGGGGGCGTATCCTTAAACTGCTGTGCTCTAAGGTTTTTGCATTAACCTTCTCAAACTCCCTCCCCTTTGCTTCACATACTGTTACACCATCTCCCCCTTAGCATTTCCCTAACCCCTGCCTGATCTGATCCCAGGGAGAGTGATCCTGCACAGTGTGACAGCCTGTGAAGCTGCAGCAGGGAGGGGCTCTGGTAACACCCTTTCATGAACATAATTATAAATGTTGATTTTACAATGGAGGAGGCCCTGAATAAGAAATATAAGAAGATACCACAGTCACGGAGCCTGGATCTATAAGTAATTTTCCTGGTTTATCATGATGGATTCTGATGGTATTTCCTTTAAGGTCGATAGTCATTTCTCATAGTTGATGTGCAAAAATGTGGAAAAAATGGGCAAGCAGAAGGATCTGGGTGGCTGTGACCATGTGTGATGGAGGTGACTGGATTAGAGACTCAGAAATGCACTGATAGTGGAGCGCAAATTGCTACATACTATCCGCCCAGGGCCAGATACATGTGTTCACTCATACATCGATTGATTACAAAGGGCATCAGAACTGGAGCGGACTTATCAGGCCTTATCATGTGTGCACTGTATACAGTGCGCTCCTCAGCTCCACCTAGAGGTGACTGCAGGCAGAGAGATTAGAATAAAAACTCTATAACGTCTATACAGGGGATTTAGAGCTCGGTGTCGGATTAGTTGTGCACTAATAGATACTTAAATATACTGTTATAAGACCTGCTGGAATATGGCAGGTATGGGAAGTATATACATGTATATTATGTGTATAGGTCACTAATGCATTATGGGTAGAGTGATGCACAGACAGCATCCTACCGAGAACCTTGTGTCCTGACTGGCATCAATGTGAGTGTTACTCAGATACCTACCTAACCATTGTATACAGCACATATATATATGGCAGGTATGGGAAGTGTAGATATACATGTATATTGTGTGTATATAGGTCACTAATGCATTATGGGTAGAAGGTACCCAGAAGGCAGAGCCATGCACAGACAGCATCCTACTGAGAACCTTGTGTCCTGGCTGGCATCAATGTGTTAGCCGGATACCTACCTAACCATTGTATACAGCACATACCCCACTACACACAGGTGAAGTATAGGCACTACCCAATATATGGCAGGTGGAAATGAGGCATCATGGGATAGAAGGATATAGAATTTCTAAAACATTTTAAAACAAAATTCCAACATTCCGTAGATCGCGGCTCATCCTCCGGGAGAACATCTGCAGGGAATGTGCCTGTGTACTGCGTTACAGACTATGCCGGTGCTATATCAGCAACAGCAGATAATTAAAGACATGGTCAGTGTGAAATTTTGTTTCCGGGATCTGGGTTTGGGGTCCCCGCACATGGATTGTAGCATTCGTCCTCCTGCAGCCTGTGATATCAGGCGTAGTCTCTCCTGCCGCCGCTTACGTGTTGTGTATCCGGCGACACAATAGAAAGCGTTCTGGGTGTAATGATCCAGAGGAACGACCGACAACGGCCCCTACAGAGCAGTATATCACCGGAGAGAAGGAAAGCACAGACTTCTACTGCCCCCTGCTGGCCACTCGTGTGTACTGTCACTATTTATACATTTATAACATAGATACATTGTAGACAACAAAATAAATATTCTATAATAATAACAGATATCAGCGAGAGATAAGCAAAGCTCGAGTTATAAGCTCGAATTAAAAATTTGTCATTTGACAAAAGGAAATCCACCATCAAAATCTAACGTGCAAAAAACGTAAAGCGATTTTCAGCACCTGCAGAGCTGCCGTGTAGCAGCAGTCCTGAATCATTACTCTATACATATGTATAGACGCAGAGCTCCAAATCCTCTGTATAGACATGGAATTTCACACCGATTACGCAGAGCTTGCCAAATCAGTCATTATTATACTGTGTCTGCCCGCAGTCACCTCTAGGTGGAGCTGAGGAGCGCACTGCATACAGTATTATCATTGCGCTATAGTAATAGGGTGCTAACAACGAGTCACTTTAAAGGGAAATCATTCAGCAAAATCCATCCTGATAAACCAGGGACATTACTCATAGATCCAGGCACCGGGACTGTGGTATCTTCTTATATTTGTTATCCATGGTCTCCTTCCTTCCTAAAATCTACATTTAAAATTATGCTAATGAGCTCAAAGTGGGGACCATTATCAAAGCCCCTTTGTGCTGTAGTTTCACAGGCTGTTACACTGTCTCCCCCTCTGCACTTCCTTTTACGCTTGAAGATAGCAAGAAGGAGCATTATAGGCATTTTACAAAAATCCTGACCTTATTCCAGCTCCCACACTGAGCCAGTATCTCTTATCTTCAGAACCGAAGGCTCAAGTAGGCAGTGGCTGGGGGTCCTAGGACCCTCTTGGTGTAATCAGTGGTCTTCTCAGGCCACGGGACAAGCTGGTCCTGCGACCATTGGTCATCAGTGCCAATACGCAGGAACCCGGCACTAAAGCAGGGAAAGGGGATTACTGGAAAACCCCTTTAACGCCCCTCTATTATTCCTCCTGGCAATGTATGAATGTTAATCACAATAGTGTGAGGGTAGAAGCAGGACCTCCAACAACACAAGGTAAGTGGTCAGTGCAGCATGTGAATAGCTGGAGTGTTACTCCAGTCCATTATATAACTAGCAGCGAAAATACAAAGGAACAAGCTGCCGGCAGGAAAAGCCAATCTAGGCCCAAGGCCATAGGGCAAGAAAGATCAAGTCAATCAGAGCCCAACGTGGAGGAGAGAGAGGAAAAGGTCAGGGCTGCTTCACTCAACCAGAGACCGGGAGACAAAAATACCCCCATCACTTGTTCTATAACAACCTTCATTACACCAAAGGTTTTCCAACCCATCTACAGGGAAATAACCAATGTACAGCATCAACATACTGCGCCACTGCCTATGGGGTGAGAAGGTGTACAATATGAATTTCTTTACCAATGTGGTCAAAAGTACAGACCGAAAATATTTGTCAAAGCTCAGTCTTCGTTATACAGAGTTCAACCCCCGGGCATTAAGCAGTTTTTTAGACCTGGAGAGCTATGTGCTTATATACTCCAACAAGTGCACATGGGGTGGTGCCTATTGCTGCCGCTCCAGCTAGTGCACACTGGGCTGTCCCTAGCGCTGCCGCTCCAGCTAGTGCACACTGGGCTGTCCCTAGCGCTGCCGCTCCAGCTAGTGCACACTGGGCTGTCCCTAGCGCTGCCGCTCCAGCTAGTGCACATAGGGCTGTCCCTAGTGCTGCCGCTCCAGCTAGTGCACATAGGGCTGTCCCTAGTGCTGCCGCTCCAGCTAGTGCACACTGGGCTGTCCCTAGTGCTGCCGCTCCAGCTAGTGCACACTGGGCTGTCCCTAGTGCTGCCGCTCCAGCTAGTGCACATAGGGCTGTCCCTAGTGCTGCCGCTCCAGCTAGTGCACATGGGGCTGTCCCCAGTGCTGCCGCTCCAGCTAGTGCACACTGGGCTGTTCCTAGCGCTGCCGCTCCAGCAAGTGCATATAGGGCTGTCCCTAGCGCTGCCGCTCCAGCAAGTGCACATAGGACTGTCTGTAGTGCTGCCGCTCCAGCTAGTGCACATAGGGCTGTCTGTAGTGCTGCCGCTCCAGCTAGTGCACATAGGGCTGTCCCTAGTGCTGCCGCTCCAGCTAGTGCACACTGGGCTGTCCCTAGTGCTGCCGCTCCAGCTAGTGCACATAGGGCTGTCCCTAGTGCTGCCGCTCCAGCTAGTGCACATAGGGCTGTCTGTAGTGCTGCCGCTCCAGCTAGTGCACATAGGGCTGTTCCTAGTGCTGCCGCTCCAGCTAGTGCACATAGGGTTGTCCCTAGTGCTGCCGCTCCAGCTAGTGCATATGGGGCTGTCCCTAGCGCTGCCGCTCCAGCTAGTGCACATAGGGCTGTCCCTAGTGCTGCCGCTCCAGCTAGTGCACACTGGGCTGTCCCTAGTGCTGCCGCTCCAGCTAGTGCACACTGGGCTGTCCCTAGCGCTCCTGCTCCAGCAAGTGCGCATAGGGCTGTCCCTAGTGCTGCCGCTCCAGCAAGTGCACACTGGGCTGTCCCTAGCGCTGCCGCTCCAGCAAGTGCACATAGGACTGTCTGTAATGCTGCCGCTCCAGCAAGTGCACATAGGACTGTCTGTAATGCTGCCGCTCCAGCAAGTGCACATAGGGCTGTCCCTAGTGCTGCTGCTCCAGAAAGTGCACATGGGGCTGTCCCTAGTGCTGCCCCTCCAGCAAGTGCACATGGGACTGTATCTCGTGCTGCCATTCCAGAAGGTGCTATCTATAGGTTGCACTCACAGTCTCATACGGCCATTCCTTATAGCAGTGCTGTGCAGTAGGTAAGTGCCCTGCAGCGTGATGGACCTTCTAGGCACTTGTAGAAGCCGTATTCAATATCTTACAATCTCTTCTTCAAGTACTTGAGATAATACAACCACCCACCCACAGGTATGTAGCAGCTCACTCTGCTCCCTACCTGCATTACTCTATACTACAGAGGGAGCTCCCTGAATACTGCTACACAACTGCAGTAAGTGCCCCCTAGAGGTGGCTGCAGGTAGTCATAATGTTATACTATATATCTAATTGTGGTTAGGCATCAGAAAAATGAAAACACTACTTGGCAGAAAATCTACCAGAAAATAAACCATGGCAAACTCTTCTGCCGTAGAGACAATGGGCCCCAGCAGGAGCGGTGCAGGAGACCGTACAGCAGACGCTCTCCCTTTATGCTCGCACAGGTTTTCCGTCCGCATGTCCCTTCTCTATTCCGGTCCAGTGTTCCCGGCGCATTCAACGCCTTTCATCCTGCAAATTGCAGAAGCTAAATTAAATGCATCAATCACAGAGTGGATTATGAGGCTGCAGAAGATCAGCTCCTCCACGAGCAATGATTCATCTCATCCACAAAGCGAGCGGGAGGAAAGCGGAGCAGGAGATGGCAGGGATACCAATGAGCAGCAAAACCTGAAGCTGTCTCACCGTGAAGAGCTGAGAATCTCATTGTATCACATCCAGGACCAGGGATACACCTGGTGACCTCCAGTAGTATACAGTGTACACAGCTCAGGGATCCGCTCATCCTGCAGGAACAGATCTCTTCCCAGGGACCGCCTGAGTTTTCACCTTTTGCCTTTACTGCCTTCTGGATAATCCCTGCATGTTTATCAAGTGACTCAGCAGTCCTGCTACTTACTTTTCTACTGTATGCAGACTCTCTTTGCTTCTTTGTTTACATGCTGAATAGGAGGAGCTGTAGCAGGAGAGTTGTGATTCATCTGGCTCCCTCCCCTCTCCTCATCTCATTCAGAGAGGACGGATTGTGTCACACAGCGATGGGCAGTCCAGCTCTTTATAGTCAGTTGGATGACAAGGCCATTCTGGCACCTGAACAGCTCCATATGTAGTTACATAGGGAGAGGTTTTCAGGTACTCAGCCAGGTTGAATAGGGCGTGGTCTCCAATAAAGGGAGGGGCAAAGCGAACCGTTGGCTTTAAGCCAAGAGCTGACTCCTTTGGTTCACTAGAAAGAACCAGCTCCTTCGCGAGCGACCCATCACTATTGGGTGACGCCATGAGGATGCCCAAGAGAAGTGAGAGTGAGGAAGCTGTGTGTATATGCACACATGGTGAGAACAGGGGAAGGCTGAAGCTCTCAAATGAGGAAAAGACACATGCAGAGATAAGCCTAATGGAAAAGGTTGACTGAAAAGTGGTCAACCCCTTCAACTTGGAGAGGAATTAGTTATATGGGACAGAGTCACTGGGTCTGAAACTTTTTGAGAAATCCCAGTATATATAAAAGTTGAACAAGACAAGTCAATAGATGCCGGTTCAAAAGGAGCCAGGAAGTGATTGGTTAGGCACAAGTCAAGGTCAGGGCAGAAGGAGAACCAGTGGAGTCCAGGATCAGGTCAAGGTCAGCGCAGAGTTCCGGACATTCAGTTCATTCTACTTCCGATCGCTAGAAATCTATGAAGAATTTTAGTTCTTATTGACATATTAGTCCCAAGAAATATCCTTAAAAAAAAAAATTGCTTGATAGAATACAGCGAAAAAGCAGCGCACACAAAAAAAGTCCTAATGCAACACTGAACGCAGAAATTATGTTTTCAGCACCAACAGCAAGCAGAGAGTTTGAAAAAATCAAGAGAAACCAAAATAGGTTGATAAATGATGAGAAAATATCCGCAAAACCTGGTGCCCTGGGCAGATTTGTCACTTTTTGTACAAGTCTGGACAAATAATGGCATGAAAAAGCTTCTTCAGAATAGTGACCCTCCTGGTGAAGGATTGCTGACAGCTTCTTGGGAAGAGCGTCTCAAAAAAATTTCATTTTTGCAAAAGGCGTTTGTATTTACATCTATAAAATGGACAATTCCTTTAAGCAAGTTCCAACGGGGTCCTATGACCGTATACACAGAGTCCTGGTGAGGAAAGGGTTAAGCTAAGAGGATACTATACGAAGAAATAGACCAAACAACTTTCCAGCGCTTAACAAGGAAAAGCACAAGCTGCCGTCCTGGTCCTTCCTTCCTTCCGCCTGGTAATAGGAGAATTGGAGCAGTAAATTATTAATCGTCAAGACAGGACAGGAGCTCGCAGCTCAGACTGTGCCAGTAACGGCCAAGCCTGCGGGGAATTATTGTATTACTGGACCAAAATACACTAATCTGAAAGAGGTGAAGAGGCAACTTCTCTAAATACAGAGGGGGAAAAAAAAGCAGAAGCGTGAAAATATCGGTGTCACGCGCACAACTGTACAGGGTCGGCAAGCGTCAATGCGACCGATGTAGCAGAGCTGAACGCTCCAGGCCAAGAATCCCCGTCCTGGATTAAGAAAATTACAATCTGCAGTTACTTTTCATTTTAGAATACAGGATTGTGTTGTTCCCCTGCTATTCCCCCGGCGTCTGACATCATCCAATATGTGATAAGGGTGTCACATTCATAGTTTATACGGTTGAACATGATTGACATGTGTCATTTTTCAACCAAGGAAGTGAAGGGATTGGATGAGGAAGGGATTTAGGGGAAACATTTCTATATAACATAAGCATCAATGTTATTTAGGTGTAAAAAGGCATCTAGACCCTTCTTGAAGCTCTCTGCTGTCCCTGCTGTGACCAGCGCCTGAGGCACGCTATTCCACAGATTGTGTATGCTAAGAAACTACTGAGTCAAGAAGGACTGGGAGAGGAAGGTAAACGAGCCGGGAAGGTTAAAGAGGAAATAAGAGGTGATGAGGTATTGCTAACACTCCAGCACACAACATGAAGAACTTGGGATTGTTAACGGTAAAGTATAGTGTGCCACTACGTCATGGAAGGTTGTAACCAACAAGAGTTGTTGGTTACTTGTTCAACACAGCAGCAACTTGTATCAGGATGGAAACTTCTTGCTTTATGAGTCGGATAACTTTGAATAGTGACGCACGGTGATTCTCACTGCCCTGCACATCAACTTATGATACATATCTGCAAGGGAGACGCTCAGCTCTGCTACATACGCCTCACGCCATGTAAAACATAATACAAATATGAAGCACAATTGTCATATACAAATGTGTATTGCTGTGAACGTGTCCCCCATTGTCTGGACGTGACGCCCTCTCTCTCGGCCCATTGTGAGGAGCCGCAGTATCATTGCGGGTGGGGGAGGGGGGGTGACACGACTTCCTAACGATCCCATCAGCATACATTTTTCATAAAGTGATTATCTCCCTGGCAGATTCATCGTCTTAAGCTTTCTCTCCTCTGTAATTGTTTTCCTACTAAGTCGGTGCTACAATTACCGCGGCGTGAGGCTGCAGTGCAGGGGGAACCGGGCTACGTGACATCTCCTGCTATCAGCCTTACCTGAGGCACAAAGTGAGGAAAACATAAGCTATATATTACATCTGGGACAAGAAATAGCTACAGGACCATCATAACATATGTCAGGAGATGTACTCACTTCTTATCCTACACTGAGGTACATCCTCCAGAGCTGCACTCACTATTCTGCTGCTGGTGCAGTCACTGTGTACATACATGACATTACTTATCCTGTACTGATCCTGAGTTACATCCTGTATTATACCCCAGAGCTGCACTCACTATTATGCTGCTGGTGCAGTCACTGTGTACATACATGACATTACTTATCCTGTACTGATCCTGAGTTACATCCTGTATTATACTCCAGAGCTGCACTCACTATTCTGCTGCTGGTGCAGTCACTGTGTACATACATGACATTACTTATCCTGTACTGATCCTGAGTTACATCCTGTATTATACTCCAGAGCTGCACTCACTATTCTGCTGCTGGTGCAGTCACTGTGTACATACATGACATTACTTATCCTGTACTGATCCTGAGTTACATCCTGTATTATACTCCAGAGCTGCACTCACTATTATGCTGCTGGTGCAGTCACTGTGTACATACATGACATTACTTATCCTGTACTGATCCTGAGTTACATCCTGTATTATACTCCAGAGCTGCACTCACTATTCTGCTGCTGGTGCAGTCACTGTGTACATACATGACATTACTTATCCTGTACTGATCCTGAGTTACATCCTGTATTATACTCCAGAGCTGCACTCACTATTATGCTGCTGGTGCAGTCACTGTGTACATACATGACATTACTTATCCTGTACTGATCCTGAGTTACATCCTGTATTATACTCCAGAGCTGCACTCACTATTCTGCTGCTGGTGCAGTCACTGTGTACATACATGACATTACTTATCCTGTACTGATCCTGAGTTACATCCTGTATTATACTCCAGAGCTGCACTCACTATTCTGCTGCTGGTGCAGTCACTGTGTACATACATGACATTACTTATCCTGTACTGATCCTGAGTTACATCCTGTATTATACTCCAGAGCTGCACTCACTATTCTGCTGCTGGTGCAGTCACTGTGTACATACATGACATTACTTATCCTGTACTGATCCTGAGTTACATCCTCTATTATACTCCAGAGCTGCACTCACTATTATGCTGCTGGTGCAGTCACTGTGTACATACATGACATTACTTATCCTGTACTGATCCTGAGTTACATCCTGTATTATACTCCAGAGCTGCACTCACTATTCTGCTGCTGGTGCAGTCACTGCGTACATACATGACATTACTTATCCTGTACTGATCCTGAGTTACTGGGGTCATCACCTATTGTGAATGTGGAATCCTGTGTTATCTACGTAGAGGTGTAAATGATCATTTTAACCCAGTCTGTGCTGATAATAATAAGAGTTAGCCTTAGGCCAGAGTGAAAACTGTAACATTTCGGTAAAATATTAAATACAAATTGTGACAATAAGGAAATACAAGGAAAAAAAAATCATCCAAAACTCCTAAACAAAAACTTGATCTACCACAATAGGCCATTGTGTAATGATCCTTTCTTTCAGTGGGGGGTGTCCTGGGATACAGAACTTTGAAGAGTTAAAATACTGCTGTACAGTAAAAATAATTCCAATTGACGAATTCACAAGGGAAGTCATTTTTCTTCCCTAGCGCAGTGTGTACTGTGCCCTTGGCAGGTGACTACAGGGTTATTGGAGACCTCCACGTGTACTTGAAGCCCATAGGCCGACAGGATTCCCCCAGGGGGTAAGTAGAAGGGCACAATGTGATAGAGGGCGGCATTAGTCTTTACATTGTACTATTCATGCGGGAGCGTTCTAGAGCAGCCTAGAACGTACAACATGTATTGCTCAAGGTCACTTACCTTGTCTGATGCTTCGGAGGCCAGCAGGTTGGTGGCCAGGGTCTGGAGCTTGTGATGCGCTACAGTCTTTAGCGCTGCCAGGCTGCGTCTGGTCATGGCCTGCTTTAAATTCACCGCCGAATGGCTCAGCGCTTCGACGGCGGTGGGAACGGCTTCGTCGCAGGCGTTGAGTATCTCCACGGCTGTGATGCCCATCACGCAACGATCAAGCGCTCCTGCACAAGAACAGGAACATAGTCAACCAGAGCATTCATGGGACCCCCAGAAGTGTACCACAACACAACAATGATACATTCATTACAGCTCCATGGTTACAGACTACAAATAAACCCCGTGTAGTCTGATCCTGCAGGCAGATGATTGTCCGTCAGTCGCCTACATAAATCTGATTAATTGTCAACCAGGGCACAAGTAAAAAGAGAGACTGGCTGCAGAATCAGACTACACAGAGCTCAAGTGTTGTCTGTTACCATGGAGATGCATCAGCTTTTCATACTAAGTTGCTACATTTACATTACTCAGCACACTTCGCCTGTGGTGCTGTTCCATTTACTGGAATGGAGTGGACCTGCAGTGGCCTTGGGTACTAGTGCACTTGAATGATCTGTAATTGATAAGATGATCAATAAGGGGGCAAGGGCCGCACCCCCAATGATTTAATAGGAACAGTCCATTATAAAAAAATTTATATTAGTATCAAAGACCCCAAAAACTTCTAAAAAGGACTTGTATCTTCATACCAAAGATAAAATGATTATTGTGTGATTAATAGAGATTTAATCTCTAGGACTTCACTTGTCACAACAATTGGGGGTTCTGTGAAACCTTTATGAATAGGATGCGCTGCTACAGTTATGGGCGCTGGGACAGGAACCATGTTCTCATGATTGTTCAGGGTCCCTGTCTATCACCTACCCAAAAATAATTGGTTCAGTGCTGCCTAGGGCGTCAAATGCTTTTCAAGTAAAGGGGAAGAAAGCTGCAGTACCTCCCTATGGCCACAATGTAATGGAAGGAGCCTCCATCCCCTGTATAGCCTCCAGTGCTTGCGGCAGCATCAAACAGATCATTGGTGCAGCGTTTGGTCATCAGACCCCCACCAATCTATCAATGGCCACCTATCCTGTTTATAATTGAAGGTGATGCCCAGTCTGGAAGACCCCTTTAAGTTTTGTGTATCTTTAATGGGGATTTCGATTTTTACAAAAGCGACACTTTCCCACAAGACATACTGGGGCACAATTACTAAGGGTCCGTCGGACGCATTTCCGTGGGGTTTCCGGAATTTTTCCGATTTTGCCCTGAATTGCCCCGGGTTTCTGGCGCACGTAATCAGATTGTGGCGCTTCGGCGCCGGCTTGCATGCGACACAAATCGGGGGGCGTGGCCGTCGGACAACCCGACTGATTGGGACAAACCGCGGAATTTAAAGAACAAATTGTGTCGCAAGATCAAGCACTCACAAGCACCGGGAAGAAGAAGGTGAACTCCGGCGGACCTGAGCGGGGGAAGCGACACATGCAGGATATCAGGCGCAAGATCTTAGTAAATCGCGGCAGACCCAAATCCTCATCGGACATTCCGGATCGGCGGTGTCAACGGGACGGGTAAGTAAATGTGCCCCACTGTGTCTTCTAATATTTGCTATCTATGGCCTACCACAGCCCCTCCCTGCCGTAGCTTCACAAGTTGTTACACTGTGCAGGAGCACTTCCCCCTTCCCACTGTGTGAGATTATAGCAGACAGATAAAATCAGGGGGAGGGGACCGTGTAAAAGCCTGTAAAACGACATCCCAAAGGGACTCTACTAATACTCCCAGAGCTGTTCAGGCTCATTAGCATAATTTGAAAAGTGGATTTTAGAAGGAAGGAGGCCACGGATAAGAAATATAAGAAGATACCACAGTCCTGATGCCTGGGTCTATGAGTAATGTCCCTGGTTCATAATGGTGGATCTTGAGTCTCGTTACAAACCAGGTGTGGACCCTACAGAAGGTCTTATCCAAATCCCCTTTAATTAATTGGGGAAGAGAAAGAATGTGTGATACTTGTATTTGTAAATCGCCTCGAATTCTCTTCCTTCCCAGGAATGCAGTCGTCATCTCGTCTCCAGGTCATGTACAGATGGAGACGTTCTTCAAACACTAAGGGAGACGCAGCGCACCTCTCGAGTGGCTCTGAGCTCTGGTCTCTGCCTCCGTTGCAGTGGGGCCGGGAGGTCTACTCAACCCTCCGCAGCGAGGAGCGGCTAAGCCCGTCTTTGAGGAAATCGTTGCGGTAATTGGCTCTGGATGTATCAATAGAGGAATCGCCAGTAAAGCTGCAGGCTCTCGCGCCGACTCTAGTTCTATCAGAGAAAACCCCGCGGGGGGCATCACCTAATTTAATTTTGATTGCAAGACAATCTAAAGACACACATTGAAGTGTATTTCAGATCCCCTGTAGGTTCCTGATCAACCTTCAGAGAAGTGGAACGCGTGGCGCTGTGATGGAGAGAGCCACCGCTTTATTAAAAAGGAGAACGCATACAAGCGGGAGATGGCGGGAGGTGCTAGAAGAATGCTTGCAGGATTTTAAAGGGGTTGCACCCCAATCCCAATGCCCTTTAAAGAAAACCCGTCAGGCAAGATAACCCCCTTAAACTAAATATATTTTCATAAACTGCCATTAGAGAGCATTGGCTCTATCCCTTCCTTGTCCCTCTACATGCCTGTAAACCTAAGCAATGAGGTCCTAAAGCTGTATGCAAATGACCTGTAAAATGTCCAATGAGTCATTAGCATATTCAAGCTGTCCAGCTTATTCATAAGTAGGCGGCACAGCCACACCCCCAGTGCATGACTGACAGCCTGTATAATGATGTGAGGCTGTATAATGATGTGCTTCCTGGTGCTGGCGCCCCCTGCAGCCTGTGTGTGTATAGGAGAGATACAACAGCTCCAGGATGTAGCCATGTTATAGCAGAACATGTCAGGTACTTGTGTAGCTGATGTGTATCACACATGTGTATTAGGAGGATGCAGCATGTCAGCAGGTAAAGCACAGACGCTAGCAATGCTTTACTATACATTACACACAGACCTGAGCAGGGGGAGGAGAGGGGAGGGGGAACAGCGGTGACATCACTGCCTCTGACCATGTGACCAGCCTCATTTACATAATAAAGAAAAGATGATTTTCAATGATTAATGTATGAATTGACTAGATAAAGGTTGGGATTGATCCTTGTGAGGTAGAGGTGATAGAAATAGTGACACAGACCTGATGACAGGTGTCCTTTAAGGAGATGAGATCCAGTCCATATATCTGACTGTTCATGTAGCTCTGCACCGCTCATATATGTGACTGGTCCTGGTCCTGTAGCTCCGCACCGCTCATATATGTGACTGGTCCTGGTCTTGTAGCTCCGCACCGCTCATATATGTGACTGCGCCTGGTCTTGTAGCTCAGCACCGCTCATATATGTGACTGGTCCTGGTCCTGTAGCTCAGCACCGCTCATATATGTGACTGGTCCTGGAGCTCAGCGCCGCTCATATATGTGACTGCGCCTAGTCCTGGAGCTCAGCACCGCTCATATATGTGACTGGTCCTGGTCCTGTAGCTCAGCACCGCTCATATATGTGACTGCGCCTAGTCCTGGAGCTCAGCGCCGCTCATATATGTGACTGGTCCTGGTCCTGTAGCTCCGCACCACTCATATATGTGACTGGTCCTGGTCCTGTAGCTCCGCACCGCTCATATATGTGACTGGTCCTGGTCCTGTAGCTCCGCACCGCTCATATTTGTGACTGCGCCTGGTCTTGAAGCTCAGCATCGCTCATATATGTGACTGTGCCTAGTCCTGTAGCTCAGCATCGCTCATATATGTGACTGTGCCTAGTCCTGTAGCTCAGCACCGCTCATATATGTGACTGGTCCTAGTTCTGTAGCTCAGCATCGCTCATATATGTGACTAGCCCTGGTCCGGTAGCACAGCATCGCTCATATATGTGACTGGTCTTGGTTCTGTAGCTCAGAACCGCTCATATATGTGACTGGTTCTGTAGCTCAGCATCGCTCATATATGTGACTGCGGCTGGTCCTGTAGTTCAGCACCGCTCATATATGTGACTAGTCCTGGTCCTGTAGCACAGCATCGCTCATATATGTGACTGGTCCTGGTCCTGCATCTCCGCATTGCTCATATATGTGACTAGTCCTGGTCCTGTAGCTCAGCACCGCTCATATATGTGACTGGTCCTGGTTCTGTAGCTCAGCACCGCTCATATATGTGACTGGTCCTGGTCCTGTAGCTCAGCACCGCTCATATATGTGACTGGTCCTGGTTCTGTAGCTCAGCACCGCTCATATATGTGACTGGTCCTGGATCTGTAGCTCAGCACTGCTCATATATGTGGCTTTAGACATCTGTGTTTGTTCCGTGCACAGCTGGATGTATAGGTAGCATTGATGCTTTGGTCTTGCCTTACAGTTTCATCAGTCCGGTCATTGATTGTGCGCAGAACAGCCTGAGGCCAGTGAAAGGTTACGTACACCTCCACATCAAAGCCTGCAGACATACAACTATGGGGGGGCCGGGGGATTAAATACCTCCTGTATACTGCAGCCCCAGCACATAAACATATTGATCCGTACCGCAGGACATCCAAGTGAGACATAAGCGTTCTGGTTCAATAAAAGCAATTGATAAAGAAGAAGAGCGGCACACCATCACCAAATAGTCCCTAAACGATCAGTCCGCACCAACGTATCACCGCCTATTAGTACATGAGAGGTCTCCATTGCATTTCCAACACTTAAAGGGCCAGACATGAGAGGTTATCCCTTATCCACCAGACCAAGTGACGAGACCCTGTGATCTGTGCCATCACTAGCAACCCCCAATAACAAGCAAGTTATCTCCCCCTGCGGATAGGGGGTAACTTCTTATGACTGGACATCCCCTTTTAAAGGTCATGACCTCTATTTTTATTGCACAATAGTATGAAGTACTATTACAAATTCTACTATCGTTTTAGGTCTGCAGCTCTTGTGAAGAGCAATGTAACTCCTTGGTTACATTCATCCCTCTCTTCCAGCTCATAAGGTTCATAATATATCAGCCTGGACTATTCATCTCATAGCGGATCCAATAGCGACTATTTCCCAGCTGTGCAAAATATTGCTTGTGTTTTGCAGGACAGGTGGTATGTTTTTTAATGGCACAAAAATGATGTAATACATAGAAGTTATTAGGTTTTTATAAAGGGTGAAGGTAAAGGAAATACTGCAGACCATCAGAATTGATAATATTAATCCTTTCGGAATTACCATCGAAGGAAATCTGCCATCAAAATCCATCCTGATAAACCAGGGACATTACTCATAGATCCAGGAAGCGTGACTGCGGAAATATGATTATATATGTTATCCCTGGCCTCCTTTCTCCTAAAAGCAACTTGTATAATTATGCTAATGAGCCTGAAGGCTCTGAGGGACGTTACCAGAGCACTTCAGCGCGGTAGCTTCAAAGGCTGTGACACTGTGTCACCCTCCCCCTGCTCCCTTAGCACTTTCACCTCTCTCTGCCCGATTTAATAGCAAACAGTGGAAGTGCTCCTGAACATTGTAACAGCCTGTGAAGCTAGAGCACAGAGGGGCTCTGGTAACGGCTCCCCAGAGCCATTAAGGCCTATTAGCATAATGATAAAAGTTGATATTAGAATGAAGGAGGTATCCCTGGTTTATTATGATGGATTTTGATAATATTGTAATGGCTAACATACTGATCGATGGGAGTCTAAGTGATGGGACCCCCACAGATAACGAGAACAGTGGTCCATTGGTTTTGCAACCCAAAAGAATGGAGCAGAGTTGCACATGTGCTCTGTCGTTCCATTCACCTTCTATGAAACTGACGAAACAATCTGTGTCAGAGCCATAGAGATGAATACAGCTGCAGGGTGCATGCGTGTCTGGCTGCGCTATTCATTTGGGGTACAAAAGACCCATCTTCCCACATAGTGACAAGTTAACACCTATGAGCCCCCTAGGGGCTAACTTGTTTTTATTATATTATACTGCACCAGATTTTTATTTGTGTTTGTGCGTTTGAATAGCAGTGCCGAGAGTGTCGTGTGTGTGTGTGTGCATAGCAGTGCCCAGAGTGTCGTGTGTGTGTGTGTGTGCGCATAGCAGTGCCCAGAGTGTCGTGTGTGTGTGTGTGTGTGCATAGCAGTGCCCAGAGTGTCGTGTGTGTGTGTGTGTGCGCATAGCAGTGCCCAGAGTGTCGTGTGTGTGTGTGTGTGCGCATAGCAGTGCCCAGAGTGTCGTGTGTGTGTGTGTGTGCGCATAGCAGTGCCCAGAGTGTCGTGTGTGTGTGTGTGTGCGCATAGCAGTGCCCAGAGTGTCGTGTGTGTGTGTGTGTGCGCATAGCAGTGCCCAGAGTGTCGTGTGTGTGTGCGCATAGCAGTGCCCAGAGTGTCTTGTGTGTGTGAATAGCAGTGCCGAGAGTGTCTTGTGTGTGTGAATAGCAGTGCCGAGAGTGTCTTGTGTGTGTGAATAGCAGTGCCGAGTGTCTTGTGTTTGTGGGTATAGCAGTGCCGAGAGTGTTTTGTGTGTGTGAATAGCAGTGCCGAATGGTGTGTGTATAGCAGTGCGGAGTGGTGTGTGTATAGCAGTGCCGAGAGTGTCTTGTGTGTGTGCATAGAAGAGCAGAGAGTGTCTTGTGTGTATAGTAGTTCCGAATGGGGTTTGTATAGCAGTGCTGAGTGGTGTGTGTAGCAGTGCCGAGAGTGTCTTGTGTATGTGTATAGCAGTGCCAAATGTGTGAGTGTGTGTGAGAATATATGTAGGAGACCTGAGTGTGAATATGGCGTTCAGCTATCCATGTCAGTACCATAGAGATGAATAGAGCAGCAGGACGCATGTGTGACTGGCTGCTCTGTTCATCTGGGGTACAACAGACCTGCCATTGTGGTCCTATCCTGTGGAACTTTTGTCACTGAACAACCCCCTTTAACCCTTATACTGTGCCAGATGATAAAATTGTCGTGGTAGAAGACTTTCTGCTCATACGTTGCGCCTACTAATACTTTGCTTTGTTTAAGGCACAAAAACTGCCCCCTGACCCGTTACGCCTGCCCTCTGACCCGTTACGCCTGCCCTCTGACCCGTTACGCCTGCCCTCTGACCCGTTACGCCTGCCCTCTGACCCGTTACGCCTGCCCTCTGACCCGTTACGCCTGCCCTCTGACCCGTTACGCCTGCCCTCTGACCCGTTACGCCTGCCCTCTGACCCGTTACGCCTGCCCTCTGACCCGTTACGCCTGCCCTCTGACCCGTTACGCCTGCCCTCTGACCCGTTACACATGCGCCCTGTCCCGTTACACATGCGCCCTGTCCCGTTACACATGCGCCCTGTCCCGTTACACATGCGCCCTGTCCCGTTACACATGCGCCCTGCCCCGTTACACAAATGCGCTCTGCCCCGTTACACACATGCGCTCTGCCCCGTTACACATGCGCTCTGCCCCGTTACACATGCGCTCTGCCCCGTTACACATGCGCTCTGCCCCGTTACACATGCGCTCTGCCCCGTTACGCCTCCCCTCCGCCCCATCACGTATCCGCCCGGCAGGTCTTGTATGACTGTGTAGGTAGGATAGCCATTCAGGAGTCCTGGAAAGCCATTTGCTGTTACAATCACACAGCTTTCCTGACATAGTAAATTATTAAAAGGGCCACATACATCTGTAGACAGTAGTTACCGTAGAGTCTTTCGTTTATTTTAAGGGGAAATGCTCTCAATAGATGAATAATTGAGTGAGAATAGAGGCGCGTCCCGCTCTGACAAGCCGTCTGCCTCGCCCGCGCTATTTTTAGGGGTGGAAGAGAGTAATGGTCTTACCGGTATCCATCTGCCAGACGTAGACGGAGCCGTCTGAGCAGCCGACCACCAGATAGTCGTCCGATGGCCTCCACTTTATGACTTGGATGGGAAAGAGATGGCGAGAGGCCAACATGATGCACTTTCTCTCCCGCAAGCTGAGGAGCCCCACGGAGTGATCGCTGGCCACCGAGCAGATGCAATGCTGCACCCGGGTCTGCAACGAGAACATTTACACATCATGATCAGCACCACCACAGTATGAAGAGGCTTATAAGGGAGTCCGTCAGGTCCTGAGCTAATCATAAGGCTACGTAGAGACCCCTACCAGGAGCAGAAACCTCCCGCTGTCACCACAAACCAATAAATGCACTGGGAATTTGCAAGTGCACAGAGTGCACAGGGGGCGGGGCTGTAAGATTTGCTTTACGACAGCTGCGATGCAACAAGAGGCTGCATATCGCAGTTAAAGGAACACTCCAGTCAGAGAAGATTCATTATATTCTACCTTGTGCCGGGCCTGAAAGAAGAAGCAGGACTCCAGCTTCTAGGAATACAATGAGAAAGAGTCCTGCTCCTCCCTTCAGGCCCCGCATCATGTATTATACAATGAATTAGCTGAGACTGGAGTGTTCCTTTAAATGGGCAGCAATTGCAACAAAGAATTGCAGCACTTGTCTGCACCCCTTGTGCACTCGCCTAATAAACTTAAAGGAAAACCTACCAGGAGAAATAGATGTGATGGTAGATTATTCCTGCTGCCTCTGCCCTAATCTGTAATGTAATAATCCTGGAACATAACTTGTTAAAAATGTTTATTTTAGCAATATGTAAATTAGCTGGAGGGGCTACTGGGGCGTGGAGTAGCCTTAGCTCCTGATGCCCGGCCAGGATAGTACACGCCCCAGTAGTAGGTAATGTACATATTACTAAAATAAAGTTTGTAACAAGTTTGGTTCCAGGATTACTAAATTACAGATTAGGGCAGAGGCAGCAGGAATAATCTACCATCACATCTACTTCTGATAGTAGATTCTTCATGGTAGGTTTCCTTTAAAAGAAAATTTGCAATCAAAATCCATCATGATTTACTCATAGATCCAGGCATAGAAATTATTCTATTGAGCCTGGAGTGCTCTGATAGATGCTAAAAGAGCCGTTACGCTGTGCAGCAGCACTCCCCCGTACCCACACACAGTGGGGCTCATTTACTAAGGGTCCGAATCGCGCATTTTCGTCAGGTTGCCCCAAATATTTCCGATTTGAACCGAATTGCCCCGGGATTTTGGCGCATGCGATCGGATTTTCACGCAACGGAAATCAGGGGGGGGGGGGGGGCGTCGGAAAACCCGACAGATGCACAAAAAACGAGGAATTTTTTTAAAAAATGTGTGTCGCAAGAATAGCACTCACATACACCGGGACGAAGAAGGTGGACTCCGGTGGACCTCGGCGCAGCAGCGACACCTAGTGGATATCGGGCGCACGACCATAGTGAATTCCGGCAAGCTCCTAATCAACATTGGAGAACGCACCGCGGGATCACGAATGGACCAGGTAAGTAAATGTGCCCCAGTGTGTGAGATTACATCAGACAGATAAAGAGGGGGGGTATACTTAAGGAGAAGAGGGGAGGATAAAACTGTTTAACAGCCCATGAAGTTGCAGCACAGAGAGGCTAAGGTAACACCCCTCCCAGAGCCCTTCTGGCTCATAAGCATTTTTTCATTAATTTTAGAAGTAAGGAGGCCATGGATGACAGATATAAGAAGATACCACAGTCCCGGTGCCTGGATCTATGAGGAATGTCCCTGGTTTATCAGGATGGATTTTCATCTTAGATTTAGCTTAAAGGGGTAGTCCGGAAAAAAAAACTGCTTTCTTTTAAAAAACAACTTAGATGTAATTCCTCATTTTTGGGGAAAAAAGCAGCGATGATTTTAAACCTCAGGACAACCCCATTCAAGGGTATCTGTCTGGGGTTGTATGGCCCCCAAGCACGCCAGATAAATCAGTCATACCTTATGGATTGCATTCTAAATAAGAAAAACTGCTCGATTTATGATGCAAATGAGACCCTAGATTTTGGTTTCAAAAGTTTCACTGCTTTCCGGAGCAAAAGCTACTCCTTGGCCTTGACTCATACAGTACAATGAAAAGAAATAATATGTCTCCAGTAGGCTCCGGAGCTCCCTCTAGTGATGGCTGCAGGCAACTTAAATTGTGGTCTTCAAAAGGGGTTGGACACTTTATGTCATGTTGTTTGTAGTGTGTGTTGGTCTGGGTCGGCAGGATATTAGGAAAATTACTAATATACATCTATTAATAGTTCTCCTCCGCTTTCTTAATGCCCTGAGATCGGGTAAACTCTGGAAATTTTAATTTGTGTCAATTTTTTTTTTGTAAATTTTTGAATGACGAAATCTGGGGTGTGTCTTAAAGGAAACCTACCACCACGGATCTACCTATTAAGGTAGATCGGGTGGTAGGTGCCTCCATTGTACGTGAGGATAGCCCATTTAAGTGCAAATCCTCATGTCTCCTGTATCTTTTTATAACTTTTATTGACCTAATATGCAAATTTTCTAAAGAGGCTAAAGAGGGGGATCTTAATAGGTAGGTCCATGGTGGTAGGTTTCCTTTAAAGCAAGTTGTGACTTATAGTCCGAAAAATACGGTAGCTCTAAAGTAAACCGACAGATGGCTGATACCAGAGAGCAAAAGCCTTCTCCCAAAAGAGTGATATTAACTGTCCATTTGTGTCGTCTATTAATTCTCACTTTCATTAAAGTTTCCAAAAGAAAGTAAACGACCCGACGTCTTAATGATACATAATGTATCATATTATTGAACCGCGCGATAATTAGCCTCTTGCTAAATATTCTCCATTGATTTTCTCTAATAGTAATGAATTCCATCTTCAACGTTGCGTTATTGCTGTCATATTATTCGTCTGGCGGGGCGGACCCCTTACAGGAAGGGACGCGGATTCTTGCTCTCGCAGCCCATTAGTCTTAGCTTACGGTGAAGCCTCCCCCCCGGTCGGACGCATCATCATGTGACAAATGACATGTGGGGGGTCATTTATCCCGGGGTCTTATCTTCTGGCCGTCACCCGAGGAAGCGCTCTGTCTTGTGACGCACGACGATCCATAACAAGCAATTAACTAAAGCTTTTTACTTTTAATTAGATGGTATTTAGGGCAATTATTATTTTTTTTTTTTTTTCTTATGGCAAGACAATAAACGGAGATCATCAAAGCGAGATCACGCCGACTGCATTATCCCGGGCTGCGGTTGCAGTGATGGATACCAGAAGGAAGAGTCGTGAATGGCTGCTAATTAACGGAGAAGCGGCACAAATGGGGACCTCTGCTTTCCTAGAGATGAGACAGAATCATAGGGGAGTGACTGAGGGTTCTGCAACCTGCTGGGAGTTGTAGTCCTACAGCAGCTGGGTAAATGTAATCCCTAGATGCCCTCGTTGTCCTATTTTACAAAGATTTACGTCACCTACGTGGCAAAAGGCAGCATCACATAATGAAGTGGCCTGGACCTGGCAGTAGGGGGCAGTAACAAGGCTGCATTTTTTGGGAGAACTGGACTATGCAGGTCCTATGGTTGCAGGGTGTTTTGCCACCACTGAGTGCAATGTATATGAGCTGCCACTAAGTGATGTCATATGTGGAGGTGACATCACTGGTCCATCACTGGAGAAAACCCAACACAGCGAGTCAGCGAGCACGTCGGGTGTCAGACATCATTGCCCTGAGGATCCGGGACGAGTATGTAAAGGGGTTGTCTACTTACTTAGGGATAGTCAAATAATTGATATTGTTTGTGTAATGAAAAGTTATACAATTTCCCAATAAACTTTTTGTATCAAATACACATGGTTTTCTAGATCTCTGCTTGCGCTCAGTCTATAACACCATTATACTCTTGGTTATGTGACGTCACACAGGTGCACAGCTCGTTGTATCCCTGGTCATGTGATGACACAGGTGCCTGGCTTGTTATGTATCCCTAGTTATGTGATGTCACACAGGTGCACAGCTCATTATATATCCCTAGTTATGTGATGTCCGACAGGTGCACAGCTCGTTATGTCCCTGGTCATGTGATGTCACACAGGTGCACGGCTCGTTATATCCCTGGTCATGTGATGTCACACAGGTGAGCGGCTCGTTATATCCCTGGTCACGTGATGTCACACAGGTGCACGGCTCGTTATATATCCCTGGTCATGTGATGTCACACAGGTGCACGGCTCGTTATATATCCCTGGTCATGTGATGTCACACAAGTGCACGGCTCGTTATATCCCTGGTCATGTGATGTCACACAGGTGCACGGCTCATTATATATCCCTGGTCATGTGATGGCACACAGGTGCACAGCTCGTTATATCCCCGGTCATGTGATGGCACACAGGTGCACAGCTCGTTATATCCCCGGTCATGTGATGGCACACAGGTGCACGACCCATTTTATCCCTGGTCATGTGATGGTACACTGTTCAATGACTCGTTATAAATCCTTAGTCATGTGATGTCGTTACACCACACAGCACTGATTACTGTGCTATAACAACCTGTGCACCATCACATGACCAAGGACTGTCATTTATCCACAGGAAGTTAACAATGAAGCTTCCTATACAACGACAACAAGCAGAGTTCTAGAAAACTATAAGGAATCGATACATAAAAGTATATTGGAAAAGTGTAGAACTTTTCATTACACAAACAATATCAATTATTTGCTAAACATGGACGACCCCTTTAAGACTCAGAATACCCCTATCCCGAGGATAGGTAATCAATCAGGAGGGGGAGGGGCACACTTGGCACCCCTGCATAATAACATCCATTACTCAATGGGTCTGTATAAATCAGACAACCCCTTTAAAGACAAATAGTTGATATCATATTTTAACCCTTTTTGAATAGAATTGTTGGGGGCGATAACAGATGCAACTCTCATTGTTTATGGGGAATTGAATCGCTGTGTGAATGAAGACCTGACCTGCACTACTCACTACTATAGGAATGATGGTTATATCCAGGTCCAAGGGTTATGGAGGGGTTAGGCATCACAAACGGGAATCAATGACCTCCAATCTCATGTTCAGTGTATTGGACACTGACAGCAATACAAACTCAGGTAAAACCCATGAAAAACCTTCTGCGCTGAATCGGTCGGTAGTAAGTGATCGCACCCAGAGATACCCCGTGTGCATGTATCTTACACTTACACTGCAGTTGTCTGGTGGGACGAGGAGTTGTGTGATTTCCCCTCCGTGGACGCAGAAGATGTGCTTCATCTCTCCAGAGAAGATGTCCCACATGATGACCGAGAAGTCGACCCCTCCGGAGATGAGATAGCGCTGGTCGTAGCGGGAGGACACTTGGTGGGGGTACAGGAGGCAGGTGACTTTGTTTCGATGACCACGTAAAGTTCTATGAGGAGGCCAACCTAAAAATAAAGGGGGGGGGGAATACCATCAGGTCATATCTACTCCCTTCTTATGAATGCAGCTCCTCAGAAGGGGTTTTCTTTCACTCTTAGGCCAGATTCACACAACCGTGGTCACAGGACTGTTATAAGCACCACTTAGGGCGCTGCAGCACAGACGGCACTCCCTCTTCTCTTCACTCCTGCAGCAGTCGGGTCAGTGAGAAGAGAGGAGGGCGCTGCAGCACAGGAAGATGTACAACAGACACTGTGTAACCCCCTGCCTTCTCAGAAGACTCCGCTATATATACTGCATAGTATAAGATCTGGTGCTGGTCTATAAGGAGACCTAAGACCTGACTGCAGTATTTCAGTAATAGAAGTCAATGAGATACAGTACATGCACTTTGCTTACACACACTACGAGAAATACGTCTTGCTCACCCCGCCCCTCTCCATAGCGATATATGGCTGCGGCGCCATATTATGGGAGAAACGTAGGACATGTCCTATCTTTCTACCGGCTACGGAACAGTACAGTGCCGCACATGTGCCACACCGTAGCATTCCCCACGAGCACCGTGCGCCCATTGCCGTGTATGGGGGACGTATATACACTGTATATATGTCCCCCATAAGTGTGTGTGAATGTAGGATTATGTAGAGATGCAGTGCAGTCATCTAAAGAGTCCCCTATTCTCATCGGTTAGAATCAGACCTTGAGACGCCACAATCACAAGAATGGGGTCTGGTATGTGAACGTAGTGACTAGTTTAGCAGCACAAGGCCACTCCATTCATTTCTCTACAACCCTGGTAAGAATCACCAAGCCCTTTCTTTGCAAATACGATCCACATCTCCGGCAGAAGCGTCCGCGGAGAATCTCCGGCATTAATATCCACAGCAGAAGGGAAAGCAATGCATCTTAAGACGACCCCTCCAACCAACCATCTCATTGACCATCCTGTGAGTAGGGATCACTGCTGACCTCTCCGCAGCATGTGTTCTCCTTGCAGTAGCTGGACGATGGCGGTCTGTGTAGCCGGGACGATCACTATACTCCCGTCCTCCCTCCCGCAGACCAGGCGCCCGTGAGACGGGATGTAGACGCTGGCCGTCACTTTCAGAGGTTCGGTAGCGTTTGGCATCACGCTGAGCTGATCTATAATCCCGGCAGGGCGAGGGGCCAGCTTGTCAAAGGCTTCTTGGAGTGACGTGGTGGTAGTGATCTTTAACCCTGTAAAGAAGGCAGAGTCAGGGTAAATTCACAAAATGATAACATATATATGTCCTCTGTCTCTTCTGGTGTGTCCACTGCCCTAGAGAACCTATGGTTATCCCTCATAGACACAATGCTTGCGGGAGAGGACTACTCCATAGTGCAAGCTAACCCCATCCAGAAGCCCCATAAAATTTGAGTATACATAATATCACAGAATAAGCTGTAATACAGCTTGTGATCACTGACCTTAGACGAAAACCTCCGCACCCCTGGCACAACACTGCTGAGGCCAGTGAAATCCTATGGATGTGTCACCAATGAGGCCAATGACAGGCTGCACCACCCCAAAAAAGATCATGGTCATCATTCTAGCACCCTGAAAATCTCAGGAGCTTTACCTTTCTGGCGCAAGTAGAGGGAACAGGGCCCTGAACACCCCTTTTTAACCCCTTATTGACCAGGCCCTTTTTCATTTTTGCGTTTCCATTTTTCACTCCCCACCTCCGAAAATCTATAACTTTTATATTTTTCCCCATGTACAGAGCTGTGTGACGGCTTGTTTTCTGCTTAAAAAAAATAGCACTTCATAGTGACGGTATTTAATATTCCATGCCATGTATTGGGAAGCGTGAAAAAATTCCAAATGCAGTGATAATCAGTAAAAATACCCATTTGCGCCATTTTCTTATGGACTTGGATTTTATGGCTTTCACTGAGCACCCCAAATGACTGGTCTAATTTATTCTTTGGATCAGTGCGATCACGTGGGATAACAATTTTGTATAGGTAAAAATTAAAACCTCCTGTACATAAAAAAAAAAAAAATCTTCATTTTGCAATGTTATGGCGTTAATAACTTTTTCATACTCCGGTGTACGGAGCTGCGGGTGGTGTCATTTTAATGTCTTTTGGTGACGTTTTCAATGCTACCATTTTGAGAACTCTACGGACCTTTGATCACTTTTTGTATCATTTTTTAATATTATGCAAAATGGTAAAAAAAAAAAAAGTAGCATTTTTGGGCGCTATTTTCCGTTACAGGGTTAAACGCCAGGAATAACCATTATTATATTTTGATAGTTCAGACATTTTGGGACGCGGCGAAATCTCACATTTTTATGATGTTTAAAAGGTTTATTTATATTTATAGCAGTTCTAAAGAAAGGAGGGATTTGAATATTTATGTTTTATTTTTAACTTTTATTTTTTACTTTATTTGATTTCTTTTTTTACTATTTTTCAGACGCTCTAGGTCACTTTAACCCTAGGTTGTCTGACTAATCCTACCATATTCTGCCGTACTACAGCACATTGTAATACATAGTGTGAAATGAAACAGCAGCTTTTTGCGATGCTTTCCTGCTACAATCGAAGGGTTAAAGGGGTCTTCCCATTTTGGCAAATTTATGTTATTGTTTGTATAATGAAAAGTTATATAATTTTCCAATGATCAATTCATCACGGTTTTTTAGATTTCTGCTTGCTGTCATCCTATAGAAAACTTCTATGTTTACTTCCAATGAATAGAAATCTGTCCATGGTCACACAGGTGCGCGGCTCGTTATATCACACAGGTGCACGGCTCGTTATATCACACAGGTGCGCGGCTCATTATATCACAGAGAGTAATCAGAGCCGTGTGATATAACGAGCCGTGCACCTGTGTGACCATGGTCAGATTTCTCTCCACTGGAAGTAAACCTAGAAGTTTTCTATAGAATGACAGCAAGCAGAGATCTAAAAAAAAAAATAAAAACTGTGATGAATTGATACAAAAAGTACATTGGAAAATTATGTAACTTTTCATTATACGATGGGTGCTAGCCAGGTTCTCACTGGTCACGTGACCAGACTCTCCACCGTTTCTGACCTTGGTACCAAAAACAGAGCAGATGGGACGTACGGTATATGACGTGTGTCACCCCATCACTGGATTTCATTCCATGGAGGAATAAACAAGCGATTCTTTTTTTTTTCATTTTATAACCTTTTCCGTTTATATTGTTCCACGTCAATATTATCTGTGAGACAAGGGATCTAATCGGCTGAAGTCCTCACCTTCAATGTTGTCCTGCTGCTCCAGATCATCAGGGACGCTCCAGATACTGAGTCTTCCCGAAGAGTCGCCCTGGATTAGAAGTTTATGGAAAGATACTCGGCGTCCGTAGAAGAACCTCGTAACCGGAGGGCAGATTAGTAGCTGCAGGACAGAGAGAGGTGCCAGAGGTAAGTAGCAGTAATAACCAGCGGCTATGATCCGCGCCGTATCGTGCGCTGGAGACAACGGGATCAATACAACGAGATTACAAGCAAGTCCGGGTGTTAACAATGGAAAGTATAAGGAAAGGCACGGCACACGGAGGAGCGACACGTCAGCCGTGTGACCCTACTTTACCTCTTGTCTACATCAACTACAAAAGTGTCACATCAGCGGAATCACAACTTGGAATGTAATGAATGTGACTGGTACAGAAGTCATAGAAAACATTTACTGATAGGGGTAGGATTCGACTTCCCAGGTGTCCTGCTTCCCCTTATAGTTAAAGAGGTTTTACCATAGTAGAGAGAAAAAAAAACCTAAAAGGGGAAAGATTTATATATATACCTAAATTACATGATGTCTGTAGCCACCACTAGGGGGAGCTCTCTGCAGAGAGACTGTGCAAGGCAATGCTGTGACTATGTGATGGGGAGCAGAGAGGTTATAGGTAGCGCAAAGACATGGAAAGCAGTTACGGATTAGATGCAGGTAAAGAAAAAAATCTTGAAAAACGACCAAATGTTTGTAACTCGAGATTTTAAGGGAATCTGTCATCAGAAAATGAGTTAATAAACCGCTAGCGGTATGTTGTCAAGCAGCTGAACACCTTCCAGATACTGTTTCTTTCTTGACCCAGTGCGATGCCATCACCCAGAAAATCAACTTTATGCAACCAATTTACATGTCACTTTAAAAAGTCACAGAAGTCAAGCTCTCTCTTCCTCAGAAAAGCAGAGCCCACTCAACAGCTCAAGAAAAAGCATCCATCTGCATAGATGGCGAATCAACTTTATGAACAGATTGTGGAACTTTTCAGGCATGGAGAGGAACAATATAAGGATTGTTTTCAAGGATATATATATATAGTTTGGGTTAGTTTGTCTAACAGGTGCCCTTTAATTCTCAGCATTAAGCTCTGCCTAATTCAATATTGCAAGTAAGTAGGCCTCCTTTCTCCCTCCTACTCTTAAATCTTTGCTGAATCTGTACTGCCAGAGCACAACAGATTAGACTTTAGGTGGTATCTGTCTATGGAGAGGGAGGGGGAAGGGTAGAGTGATCAGCCCCACGTGCTCCCTTGTACCTCAGTACTAGTCAGGACCTCTCCAAAATGTCCTATATGAAACTGCTACTATGTAGAAGAGAGTATTGAAGAAGATTTCTCTATGTGCAGTGTATGGGAGACATGATAGCACCTAGTCTCCAGCCACCAGCTCTGAGACACCTGAGAATTACAGATAGAGGCTGCGGAGGGGAAAACTGCTGAACACTGCAGGATACAAGTCAGATACAGTGTTACTTCTCATATATACACACACATATCAGACTACTGACGTAGGGAGGGTTTGATATACTTTAATCCCACATCAATGCTCCCCTGAGCTAAATCCAAAACCACTGGAGACAATTATATTTACAAACAATTTATATGTTTTTTCCATTTTAAACTCATTTTTTTGGTACAAGATGACACAACTTTATCGCTTGTGACAATTACTTGGCCGCGCTGCTGCCCCCTGCTGTTTGCTGCCAGTATTCTCCCTCCCTTCGAAGTTCTCCCTCATTGTTTACCGCCACAATGAGCCGCGGCAGACAAACGTTTCCAATTATTTCATTCCATTATCTGCATTTTTATTTAGGAACAATGCAAATGGTCTACAAAACTCGTTACGGCGGAGACAACGAGAGCGACGGGACGAGACGCGTCCTGCGGTAATTGCGCATTGTTAAAGGAGGAAGCGAGAACAAGCTGGAAAACAAAGAGGGCGGGAGGGATCCGAATAACCGCAATTAAGTTGTTTCAGATAAAATTGGTCGGCGTTTAGGAGGGACGGCGGCTGCTGGGGTTGTCTGATGGAGATGTAAACTTACTAATCAATGGGATATACTTATCACACGGCAACAGAAGTGATAGGAGGCCCCGGATAAAGACCCCCCGCGTCCAGCGCCGCAGCCGCCGCAACTGGGGGCGGGATCTATTATCAACAAAGACTCCTCTCACCATAGACATAGACACAAAGCTGACGCATTATTACCCCAACCTCCAGCTGGGTATTCACTGACATACGTGTAATCACCGCTGCCGGTAAAACATATTAATAGCGTATCCGTGGGGTAGGTGATTAACCCCGTCAAGACTGCCGTATGGCTATACAGGACCCCACTTTTACATCAAGACATTGGCCAACTTCAAATAGTTACATCGCTTGCTCCGTGGCACCAAGAAACACAATTCTGGTGACCCATAAATATGTAAGGCGTCAGTCTGTCACCCTCTCCAAGGTTATAGAGGACCTACAGTAAGCTGCTCCTAGTGCTACAACAGTCCCAGCAGTGTTACACTGCTAGCGTTATTGAAAACCTCCAATAACGCTAGCAGACACTGCCGCGCTGTACAATAGAAACGCCGGACCACTCTCAAAGTGGTCGGGCGTATTCATGAGGGCACGGTCCATGGGGCTGCCTCTTCCCCGGACCTCCCTGCCCACTCCATAGGCCAGTGGTGACTGCCGAGTGTCATGCAGCGCAGCGCAGTCCGGCGTTTTCTAGCGTACAACGCGGCAGTGTCTGCTAGCGTTATTGGAGTTTCCGATAACGCTAGCAGTGTAACACTGCTGAGACTGTTGTAGCACTAGGAGCTGCTTACTTTAGTAACATCTCCTAGTGCGTTTTTAAGGGTGACGCTCACTTCTTTTGTCCCATGAAAGAGGAGAATTTCCCCTTTAATAGCATAATCAGGATAATGCAGAACCAAATTGTCACACACGGGGGTGTGGGAGAGTCTCTTGGGGATAGAGTCTGTGGACTCCCTGGACCACCGCGGTACTAGCCGCAACCCGGGACAGGAGTCTAAGTGGCCCCCGGTCTTCACCAGAGCCCACCACAAAGCAGGATGGTCTTGCTGCGGCGCGGTGCCACCAGGTCGTTCTATGGGTGCGACTAGGCCCGCGGTGGCAGCCAAGGTAGGGAAGCAGGAAACCGAACCTCGGGAAGACAGGACCTGGGGAAGGCAGGACACCACATATGGCCAGTTCATGGTATTTCCCTGATGACGTGGTCCCTGCTCTGCTGATGGTCTAACGCTATTCATAGAATTGCCTGCCCAATGTCTCCTCTGAGGATTCACCCGCAGACAGATCCTAGGAGTCTTGAGAACATCACAAGTCATTCAGTACCCAAAATTCCGAGTTTGAACCGTCCTGAGTTTGAAGTATTGAACAGATGCATTGCGCAACCCTAATGTCCCGTGTCTGGAACACGGCCGCCATCTTTAAAGCTGCCGTATTGGATCAAGGGCAGATTATTTCAAAAGGAAGGTGGTCACGTATCAGATTAAAGAAGAATTGTATCAAATCGACGGTTGCAATCAGATCTGCAATATTCCTGGTGGATCAAAAGTTTTCAACACAGAGGAGGACATGTATCTTTATATTGACCCTATTTTTACTCTTCTTTTTGCAGGTTTTTTGATTCCTTGGGAGACAGATTTTTTTGGGGGTTTTGCAACTTTTTATTTTGGAGCAAAATTAAGAGATTTTTTTAGATGCCGAACGAAGTACAACTCCATGCTTAGTTCCATAAATGCACCTAAAAAGTCACAAAAAAAACCCTGCAAAACAGAGAGAGAAAAAAAAACCATGTATCACAACATCAAATTCAGTAAGATACACAGCACTTCCCGACAAAGTATCCCGACATCAGCCAATTTTAAATGAAACCTACCATGAGGAATCTACTATTAGTGGACCTGATGGTAGATTCCTCCTCCTGCCTCTGCCCTAATCTGTAATGTGATAATCCTGGATCTAAATCTAACTTGTTACAAAATTTATTTTAGTAATATGTAAATTAGCTGCAGAGGCTACTGGGGCGTGTACTATCCTGGCCGGGTACTAGGAGCTGAGGCTACTCCACGCCCCAGTAGCCTCTGCAGGTAATGGACATATTACTAAAGTACAGTTTGTAACAAGTTAGATTCCAGGATTATTAAATTACAGATTAGGGCAGAGGCAGGAGGAGGAATCTACCATCACATTTACTCCTGATAGTAGATTCCTCATGGTAGGTTTCCTTTAAAAAGTCTTAAAAGAAATCAAATGATACATGTGGCCTGGGAAGTTGTAACAACCACGGGGAACGTTCCCTGTGATGCACAGCTATGTGACGTGTTGTCCATGGTGCTGATCACAGAGCTGAAGGTGCTGGATCTAATCGTTATGAACCAATGTGAGAATCTATGGAGGATCTCTGTGTTGAAAACATTTGATCCACAAGAGATATTACAGATCTGATTGCTGCAATCACTTTCTGAGACAATTCTGGTCTTTTATTTGTGACTTCCTTCCTATTGGAAAAACTTACCCTTGACGTCTCATCCTCCTACACTGTCTGAACAAGGTGCGATTTCTCTCTAACATTCAGGAGTAGGTTTTCTCCTGACGCCATGCAGGGGATGGGAGCCGCTTATGTGGAGAAGCCGTAGAGGGTCACGTTCATGAAACCCATGTATAACAGGAAGACCTTAACTATTTGGAGAAAGACAACTATGACAGATTAGGGGTGCAACAACAAAAGAGAGGTTTAAAGTGTCCCAAAGTGCATGCATCACACACCATGCCATACTATACACCGCACATCACACCGGCATTAACCCCCTGTGCCACACAGCAAACCTCCCGCCTTACATGAGATTCAGCCGGGGGGGTGTGGAGCAAGGTCTTTGGGGTGTACAGTCCTAAAACTTTTCCAGGGTCCGTGGTGAGGTCACATTCCGGAAGTTCCACAACTGCTTCCAAATCAAACCTCTCCAGCGCCTGCTTATACCACAAAACTACAGTCATATATCCCATCAGGAGGAAACACCACCCCCACCCACACACTGCCCATACAAAATGTGCCATCGTAATAACCCAGGGACATTACTCATACATCCAGACACCGGGACTGTGGGAATCTTCTTATATCTGTTATCCATTTTTGTTATTATGCTAAAGAACCTGAAAGGCTCTGGGGGAGTAATTAGAATCCCTTTGTGATACCGCTTCACAGACTGTTATACGGTCTCCCTCTCTCCCCTGCTCCTTCAACACTTCCCCCTACCTCTGCCCCTCTACCTGTGAGCAAGTACTCATGCACAGTGTAACAGCCTGTGGAACTCCAACACGGAGGGTCTCTGGTACAGTGTCCACAGAAAGTCAGATGTAGTCTAAGACATACCCACTGCATCCTCATTGGGTTAGGCCACATCTGTCTCCTGCGGCTCTGCTGACTGGCAGTCAATTATAACACAGACTCAGCAATGCACACAGAGCTTATTTTTATTACAGGCTTATTAAATGGTGTAAATCTTGACACTTTTTCATTCGTTTAGAGGATAGAACAATCTAGACTGCAGTGTAAAGCATGGTGGTGCATAGCGTCCATAGTGCACTATAGAAAGGAAGTCAACCCTGAAGTCAAACAATAGCCAGGTAAGTGTAGATGTACATGATAACATTCTGCCTGCCTTCAGTCACCACTAGAGGGAGCAAAGTGTCTGCAGAGGAGCCTGCATCAGGAAAATACAGAGCTCCATTGGTATAAATATAATGTCAAACAACAAATTAGGGCACAAAAGTGGACAGTGAAAGGTTAATTTAATTCCAAAATCAGAGCCACAAGATGTTGGCTTAGTAGCTTTAACCAGATCCTTAAAGGGGTTTTCCCACAAAGGAAAGTTAGGCCCTATCCATGGGATAGGGCCTAATTTGCTGATCAGTGGGGGTTTCAGTGCTGAGACACCCACTGATCCATTGGACCACACGCCGCTCCATCAGACTAAAAAAGCAGACGGCCGTACATGACCATTCTGCTCCATTAATATCTATAGAGCTGACGGAAATTGCTGAGCGCAGCGCTCACTGATCTCCATCAGCTCCATAGAGATTAATGGAGCAGAATGCTCAACCGTGGCCATCTGCTCCTTTAGACTAACGGAACGACGAGGGATCCGACTGAGGTACGTGGGACCCCATCAGACCCCTCGTATTCGCAATCTGTGGGGGTCTCAGCACTGAGGTGGATAGGGCCTAACTTTCCTTAGTGGGAAAAAACCCTTTAACTCTGATTTATAATTCTTCCCATAAATAATGCTACCTAGAAAAGATAAATGGAAGTGAGGATGATGACTACATCTCCCAGCAGTGCACACAGCCACACGTACCTTCATGTCTTCTTTTGGCATGACGCTGTACAGCAGGGGTGGGATTGAGTTCTCCACTGCTTTTCCCACATCAATACGGAAGGAATCACTGGCAGGGATACAGCTGGAAGCGACAATAAGTAGAAATTGTTATAAACCAATTCTTTACTCAGCTGTAATACATGTAGAATACTACAATCCATTTTTCATAGTCCTGCTGCTACTAACAACATAAACCAAACTCTGATTACACATAACCCCAACACTATTTGCAGAGAGCACAGCAGTGTGAGGATATGCCCTTTTGCAGGAGGTGAAGCTACAATCCTGGAATATAAATTCATATTTCACAGTCCTGCTGCTACTAACAACATACACAAGGTCTGATTACACATATCCCCAAGCACACTGGCTAATACTATTTGCAGAGTGCACAGCAGTAAAAGGAAACACCCCCTTAGCAGTTGGTAAAGCTACAATCCTGGAATATAAAGCCATATTTCACAGTCCTGCTGCTACTAACAACATACACAAAGGTCTGATAACACATCTCTCGATACAAACACTGGTATAAAGCTGCAGCTTTCCTACTATGGGAACAGAAGATCCATCCTAATGTTGTGTTGCAAAAAATATTTAATTTTTAAGAGGACCTTCTAACATGTCCAGCCAATTCTTTGCAATATTCCACTTGTTCTGAATTTGGAATGATGTATTATGTAGGCTTCCCCCTGTTTCCAGAGTATGAAAGTCAGAGTTCTGGATTGTCAGATAGGAGGAGCCAGGCTGTTTGACCACCCATCTGACAGGAGAGGCTTATTAGCATAGTTAGGAACCCAATAAGCTAATAAGACTTTTTAATGGTCAGATGGGTGGCCTTGAGTTGAGGAGTCTGACTCCGCCCATATGACAGTAGAGATCTAAAAGTAATGATGTAGATCACTCAGGAAAGCTTGGAGCCAGAGAGAAAATCCCGACTACACAACAACCAGTGGAGTGGTCCCTATTAAAGGAGATGGTGAAATGTCCCCTTTAAGAACATTAACCAAGGAGACAAAAAAAAGTCACCTGGCTGGAAGCTTATAAATATAACTCTGTCCTTCTTCAGTCCAGATGATGACTTTATCCGCCGCTATGAAGTCTCCTCCGGTCCATGTCTGACCCTCCTCACTGGGCACAGAGCACAGCAAGGAATAATCCCCCGCATCAAACACCTGAAAAATAACAGGGTGAGAAGATTACAACAGATGAAATTTACAATTAAAATCCATCCTGACAAAAATGGAACCACTTAATCCAGGCACCGTGACAGTAGAAGGCCTCCTTCCTTCTAAAATCAACTTTTAAAATTATGCTAATAAGTCAGAAGGTGTTCAGAGTGTTACTAGAGCCCCTCCATGCTGCAGCTTGACAGGCTGTTACACTGTGAAACAGCACGGAAGTGCTGAGAGAGAGACAGTGTAACAGCCTGTGAAGCTACATCGCGAAGAGGCTCTGGCAACACCCTTTTGACTCTTGGCATAAATTTTAAAAGTTGATTTTAGAAGGGAAGAGGCCATGGGTAACAAGAATAGAAAATACGAAAAGAAAATTGGAATAGATAATAGAATAAGAATAGAAAATTACCACAGTCACGGTACCTGGATCTATGAGTAAGTGTCCCTGGTTTATCATTATGGATTTGAATGGGAGGTTTCCTTTAATAACGTGCAAGGGATTCAGGAAGGGGGGGATGAACCCTTCACTTTTCCATTTAGAATTTTGGGGAAGTGTTTCAGTTTCTTGCTCGATCTCTTCATATTCCTAATATACTTTGTTTCCCTTCTGCAGTATTTTTTTTTTTTAGAAGTTTAAAGGGGTTCTCCGGAGGTGGAAAAACATGGCTGCAGTCTTCCAAAAACAGCGCCTCACCTGACCATGGGTAGTGTGTGGTATTGCAACTAAGCTCCATTCATTTCTATACAGCTGAGCTGCAGTACTGGCAGTAACCATGGTCGGGTGTGGCGCTGTTTTTTGGAAGACTGCTGCCATGTTTTTCCACCTCCTGAGAACCCCTTTAATAGAAAAATTAAATTGGTTGCTGGGGGGGCAGCTGGGTGCTGGTCCCTGCTGGTGCTGTGTTGCAGCGGCGGTGGACGCAATGTGATGCTGCAGCCTATAGCGTAGGGACCCACTACAACGAGATCAGTAAGTAAATTTAAAAAAAAAATTTAATCCTCTGTATGGGGAAAAAAAAACATTTGCCATCTTCTGATGCGACTTTTTCATAATTCCAGGTACGGAGCTGTGTAAGGGGACACTTTTTGCAGGAGGAGCCCATTTTATTACCAGAATTTTGGAGACTTTATGACCTTTCGATCACTTCTCATTCAAATATTTTTATGTTACAAAATGGCAAAAAAAAAAAAAAAAAATGTGCCGATTCAGACATTTGGTCGCTATTTTCCATTACAACGCTCACTGCCGAAAATGATCAGTTTCATATTTTTGACAGATTTGGAATATCAGAATATGGCGATGCCTGACAGGTATATGCAAATTCATTTATTTTCATTTCCATTCTAGGGCAAGTGGGTGACATGATTTTGTTTCTTTTGTAACTTTAAAAAAAAATGTTTTTTTTTGCTTTTTTTTTTTTGGTTTTGGGCCTCCAGAGAATATTTGTAGGGGGGATCTGTAAAAAGCGCACCTGAATGACTGGAGTCTCACAGAGTAAGGCCGTGCTTTATGTATATTTCCAACGTGTCCATAAATATATACTGGTGTGGGCCTCCATTTTGCCCCCATCTGGACAGTACACGCCGTATACTGTGGGAGACATAGGATGAAAAGACGCAACATGTTACGTCTCAGCAGAGGCCTTTAGAGGCTATAGTGGACGGATGCAAATTATTGCATCTCTTTCCCGACCTCCGCTGACCGCACGCTCTGGGAGGTCCCCAGTGATGTCATTGTCCATATAAGGACAGTTACATCAATGGGGAAACACCCCAATTACTAGATGCTTCCAAACTTCATTCCTCCACCCACTTTCAAGAAGTCTAACCAGAGGATGTATCCCACCATACATGCGTACAGTTGGATACGCCCTCTGTTATAGGGAAACGATGGAAAACCTCTCTTTATAACGGACTGCAAAAAAAAACGCAATTTGAATGCAGCCTGACCAATCCCCGCTTGATGCCATCGGTGGCTCTGCCCGCAGCATCGACCCCCTCCCCTGCAGGTACAGATGTGCCGGGGTCCTGTTACGGTCATGAACTGCTCTCACCCTCCAGTATTTTGCACAGACAACCAGAAGCGACCGCTGCGTGAATGCACAGAAGGAAATACTCTGACAGTTCTGGCAATAAATGGGTTTGGATTCCTCCTCGAACACGGGTTCTGTGTCCTACAAAGGAAGATAAAAAAAAAAAGAAGTCAACGCTGTATGCATCCCCCAAAATCTAGTGAGCCCACAAGATTAAATTAAAGATTAAGGTTAAATTACACAGCATGACCCATATGCCTTATATCATGGCAAAGCGGGTGATGAATTACATCATTCATTGCTCCATCCATACAAGGATCACGTAACTACATGTCCCTTTAAAAGGAAATCTACTATCAGAATCCATCCTGATAAACCAGGGACATTACCCATAGATCCAGGCACCGGGACTGTGGTATCTTCTTATTAGTTATCCATGGCCTCCTTCCTTTTAAAATTAACTTATGCTAATAAGTCAGAAGAGCTCTGTGGGTGTTACCAGAGCACCTCCCTGTGGCAGCTTCCCTGGCTGTTACACTATTTCCCCCCCCCCCTCACCCTTGCTCTCTCAGCACTTCCCCCTCCTTCTGTGTAATTTAAACAGACAGTGAGAGGGGGAAGTGCTCCTGTGCAGGATGGATAACAAATATAAGAAGATTACCTCTATGAGCGAGTGTCCCCGGTTTATCAGGATGGATTTTTATGGTACATTTCCTTAAACGACTGATCATATGAACAGTATAAAGATCCTATACATTTACACCTGTACTCGCTGCAGTACACAGACCCCTCCTTACCTGCATGCGGTGAACCTCGGCAGTAATAATCCAGACCTTCAAGATGCCGGTCACAGAGACGGCTACTACTGTGTCTTCTGCAAAATAAAAATGCGGCGTCTTTTTGTTCAGTTTTTCTGTAGCTTTGACTTTCAATAGTCAAGAACTGTTAAAACTTTGCATTAATGAATAGTACAAGTGCCCCGGGCCCCCAGCGTTACCTTGTGTCCTGTGTGAGCGGATGATGCTCATGGAGCTGATCCAGTCTGGAGAGATCTTTGATACCAGTGTGTACAGTACGTCCAGGCTGCTGGCGTCCACCACAAGGACTTCTGGGTAATGGCCGTGACATAGTAATCGTCCTTCCCGCTGAGTTCCCGCAGAAAACTGATAGAACTGAAAAAAAAAAAAAAAAAAATCACCAAAAGTTCTAAGGTCAAATAAAAGCAGGAAAAAAAATGACAATTAGTTGTTACTTGGAAACTATTTCTTAAGAGGTGCTTAAGGTGCTGCAGCAGCTGCGGCATACACTACGGGGCTCTGCAGCAGCTGCGGCATACACTACGGGGCTCTGCAGCAGCTGCGGCATACACTACGGGGCTCTGCAGCAGCTGCGGCATACACTACGGGGCTCTGCAGCAGCTGCGGCATACACTACGGGGCTCTGCAGCAGCTGCGGCATACACTACGGGGCTCTGCAGCAGCTGCGGCATACACTACGGGGCTCTGCAGCAGCTGCGGCATACACTACGGGGCTCTGCAGCAGCTGCGGCATACACTACGGGGCTCTGCAGCAGCTGCGGCATACACTACGGGGCTCTGCAGCAGCTGCGGCATACACTACGGGGCTCTGCAGCAGCTGCGGCATACACTACGGGGCTCTGCAGCAGCTGCGGCATACACTACGGGGCTCTGCAGCAGCTGCGGCATACACTACGGGGCTCTGCAGCAGCTGCGGCATACACTACGGGGCTCTGCAGCAGCTGCGGCATACACTACGGGGCTCTGCAGCAGCTGCGGCATACACTACGGGGCTCTGCAGCAGCTGCGGCATACACTACGGGGCTCTGCAGCAGCTGCGGCATACACTACGGGGCTCTGCAGCAGCTGCGGCATACACTACGGGGCTCTGCAGCAGCTGCGGCATACACTACGGGGCTCTGCAGCAGCTGCGGCATACACTACGGGGCTCTGCAGCAGCTGCGGCATACACTACGGGGCTCTGCAGCAGCTGCGGCATACACTACGGGGCTCTGCAGCAGCTGCGGCATACACTACGGGGCTCTGCAGCAGCTGCGGCATACACTACGGGGCTCTGCAGCAGCTGCGGCATACACTACGGGGCTCTGCAGCAGCTGCGGCATACACTACGGGGCTCTGCAGCAGCTGCGGCATACACTACGGGGCTCTGCAGCAGCTGCGGCATACACTACGGGGCTCTGCAGCAGCTGCGGCATACACTACGGGGCTCTGCAGCAGCTGCGGCATACACTACGGGGCTCTGCAGCAGCTGCGGCATACACTACGGGGCTCTGCAGCAGCTGCGGCATACACTACGGGGCTCTGCAGCAGCTGCGGCATACACTACGGGGCTCTGCAGCAGCTGCGGCATACACTACGGGGCTCTGCAGCAGCTGCGGCATACACTACGGGGCTCTGCAGCAGCTGCGGCATACACTACGGGGCTCTGCAGCAGCTGCGGCATACACTACGGGGCTCTGCAGCAGCTGCGGCATACACTACGGGGCTCTGCAGCAGCTGCGGCATACACTACGGGGCTCTGCAGCAGCTGCGGCATACACTACGGGGCTCTGCAGCAGCTGCGGCATACACTACGGGGCTCTGCAGCAGCTGCGGCATACACTACGGGGCTCTGCAGCAGCTGCGGCATACACTACGGGGCTCTGCAGCAGCTGCGGCGTACACTACGGGGCTCTGCAGCAGCTGCGGCGTACACTACGGGGCTCTGCAGCAGCTGCGGCGTACACTACGGGGCTCTGCAGCAGCTGCGGCGTACACTACGGGGCTCTGCAGCAGCTGCGGCGTACATTACGGGGCTCTGCAGCAGCTGCGGCGTACATTACGGGGCTCTGCAGCAGCTGCGGCGTACATTACGGGGATCTGCAGCAGCTGCAGCGTACATTACGGGGATCTGCAGCAGCTGCAGCGTACATTATCAGGCTCTGCAGCAGCTGCAGCGTACACTATCAGGCTCTGCAGCAGCTGCAGCGTACACTATCAGGCTCTGCAGCAGCTGCAGCGTACACTATCAGGCTCTGCAGCAGCTGCAGCGTACACTATCAGGCTCTGCAGCAGCTGCAGCGTACACTATCAGGCTCTGCAGCAGCTGCAGCGTACACTATCAGGCTCTGCAGCAGCTGCAGCGTACACTATCAGGCTCTGCAGCAGCGTACACTATCAGGCTCTGCAGCAGCGTACACTATCAGGCTCTGCAGCAGCGTACACTATCAGGCTCTGCAGCAGCGTACACTATCAGGCTCTGCAGCAGCGTACACTATCAGGCTCTGCAGCAGCGTACACTATCAGGCTCTGCAGCAGCGTACACTATCAGGCTCTGCAGCAGCGTACACTATCAGGCTCTGCAGCAGCGTACACTATCAGGCTCTGCAGCAGCGTACACTATCAGGCTCTGCAGCAGCGTACACTATCAGGCTCTGCAGCAGCTGCGGCGTACACCATCAGGCTCTGCAGCAGCTGCGGCGTACATTATCAGGCTTTGCAGCAGCTGCAGCGTACATTACCAGGCTCTGCAGCAGCTGAAGCGTACATTATCAGGCTCTGCAGCAGCTGCAGCATACATTATCAGGCTCTGCAGCAGCTGCAGCGTACATTATCAGGCTCTGCAGCAGCTGGACGTAGATTATCAGGCTCTGCAGCAGCTGGACGTGGATTATCAGGCTCTGCAGCAGCTGGACGTAGATTATCAGGCTCTGCAGCAGCTGGACGTAGATTATCAGGCTCTGCAGCAGCTGGACGTAGATTATCAGGCTCTGCAGCAGCTGGACGTAGATTATCAGGCTCTGCAGCAGCTGCACAGTTACATCGATCCAACAGTGAAGTTATGAACACGACAGTATCAACCAAATTGACTGTACAGAAAAATCTTTTTAATGATTAATAATAAAAAGAAGAAAAGATCCGCCCTACCTGTATACCGGTGTGTGTACACGCTAGTTTAGTAAACTCTACGCATCTCCCATCATTCACATCCCAGAGACACATCTCACTGTGGACAGAGAGCAAGACAAAGATTAGAGGGAACCTGTCAGCTACTTCAGGACCTCTAAACAGGCAATGTGGCTTTATACAGATGGATCCTGAGCACACTCAGCTCAGTGCTGCCTTCTGCAGATATTCAGAGAACTGCGGGTGGAAAGGTCCGATGATCCGAGTCTGGATGAGGCCTCCAGCGCACAACGTGAGGGAAGGACAACTACTTACTGCGCAGACCCCAAAATCCCGGGGGTGGGCAGTAAAGGGAGATGCACTTCCCATGACTTTAGTATAACAAGCCCCAGCTGTAAGATCCTATCTGATCTACTACTAATAACCCAACCCATGAACATTTACTGGATCTTTATCTGCAGTTCACATTTTCACCTATGTATTAATAAGGCATCTACCACCAGGATGAGGGACTGTAAACCAAGCACACAGACATGCTGGTGTGTCCCCCTCTGGCTGGATCTGCTCTTCTTTTATACAAAAAAATGCTTTATAGAATATGCAAATGAGCCTTAGGGGCTCCAGGCTCCAAAAAAATTTTGTGTGCTGGCAATGTAAAAAGTCCTAAAAGGTGTTTTACCAAGTCAGATCAGATCCCCAATCAGATTGTTACGTGTTAACTTGATATAACCCCTTTAACTCATTCGCCCTCTAATGATAATGACGCGACTTTACTCCTTCTGTTCCAACCTATACGGCAAAGCTGAAATGTTATCTACTTAACACTGGAGGCATTGGGTTACTATGCGCTAGTGCACGATTATATTATTCAATTTATGGGAAGTAAACAAAAACTTTACAAAACACAACAAAAACATTTTAGAATAAATAAACATATAGTAAAACGCTACAACGCAATTATCTGTTGTAGATAATTACCGGTACACCCTGTAAGAGGTGAGGGAGCACCTTCCCCATCCAAGTAGTGAGGGTGGGGGGGTGACACCCGTGCGCACAGTCTGATCACTCACCCGCTCTCCGAGGCGCTCACTATGTACTGCCGGTCAGAGGACGCACAGGCTTTAGAAAGGCAGGTGATGGAAGCGGTGTGACCGAAAAGCAAGGCCCGGGGGTGGATCTAAAAAAGTAGAAAATATCAGATAATTGAAAGTTTTATCAGAAACAACAAAACAGATGACAAAAACGGACTAGTTAAAAAGCAGGAGGACCAGCGACACCACTGCTGGAAATCTACCATACTAATCCATCCCGATAAACCAGGCACATTACTCATAGATCCAGGCACCGGGACCTGTGGGATCTCCTTGCTTGTAAAAATAAACTTTTAAAATGATGCTAAGGAGCAGAAAGGGCTCTGGGGGATGTCACCAGGGCCCCTCCGTGCTGCAGCTTCACAGGCTGTAACACTGTACACGAGCACTTCTCAATCTCTATCTGCCTGTTATAATCTCAAAGGGGGCAAAGTGATTAGGGAGCAAGGTTACAGCCTGTGATGTGACAGCATGGGAGGGGCTCTGGTAACAACCCCCAGAGCCCACCTAGCATAATGATAAAAGTTGATTTTAGAAGCTAGGAGGCCATGGATAACCAATATCTATGGCCAGGATCTATGAGTAATGTCCCAGGTTTATCAGGATGGATTTTGAATATTCCGGATTTTTAAAAAATGGAGATACCGCTGTGGTCTCCATCTGCCATATCCAGCACCATACATAGTGTATCTCCATTCACAGGACACATGACAGGTACCAGCACCACTGCAAATCTGAAATTAATCCGCTATCCCACAGATTGGAGGTCAATTTAGAAGATCCAAAATTTACCTGCCCCCTTTTCAAACAGCGGTGAAGACGACGGAGGAAGCTCCAGTGAAACACTGAATTAGCGCTACAAAAAGTTACAAAACCGAGTCCTCCCACTTTTTACTAGACAAAGATCAGGACATTGTGATTTAATAGGTAAATCATTGGCTTGGGGACCATTGTTATGATCGTACGCAGACTCCCAACGCCGCGACAGCCCGCGGGGACGGATATCGTTACACAATCGTAGTAATTAGAGGAGAATAAACAACTAATTGTCTGCCGGGTTGTTGTCAAAACACAGAGGGAGAAAAAATTGGAACAAACAAAGTTTGGAACTCAAAAAGGTAAAATAAAGGTAAACGCAGTGCAGAGGTGTCTCCAGCAGAGGGGGCTACACTCATGGGTCTCTGCGATATGTCTGTCCCTAAGGATAAAAGAAGGACACAGCGAGATCAATACTCACTTCCAGCTCCGGTGATAGATCCCATAGGCAGATCTGTCCGTCGTGGCACCCGGTGATAATGGTGGCCATGTCGTCCATCACCAGCACGGTGGATATACAGTGAGTGGGGGCTTTGCGGCCCCATAGTACAATAGGAAGGACAAGGCTGTTCCCCGTCATATTTATGACCTGCAAAAAACAGAGAAGTGAGAATTTTATATCGAAATTGTCAAAATGTTGGAAAATTCATAAGCAGCAAGATAAGTAATGTCATGTATGTACACAGTGACTGCACCAGCAGCAGAATAGTGAGTGCAGCTCTGGGGTATAATACAGGATGTAACTCAGGATCAGTACAGGATAAGTAATGTCATGTATGTACACAGTGACTGCACCAGCAGCAGAATAGTGAGTGCAGCTCTGGGGTATAATACAGGATGTAACTCAGGATCAGTACAGGATAAGTAATGTCATGTATGTACACAGTGACTGCACCAGCAGCAGAATAGTGAGTGCAGCTCTGGAGTATAATAGAGGATGTAACTCAGGATCAGTACAGGATAAGTAATGTCATGTATGTACACGGTGACTGCACCAGCAGCAGAATAGTGAGTGCAGCTCTGCAGTATAATACAGGATGTAACTCAGGATCAGTACAGGATAAGTAATGTCATGTATGTACACAGTGACTGCACCAGCAGCAGAATAGTGAGTGCAGCTCTGGAGTATAATACAGGATGTAACTCAGGATCAGTACAGGATAAGTAATGTCATGTATGTGCACAGTGACTGCACCAGCAGCAGAATAGTGAGTGCAGCTCTGTAGTATAATACAGGATGTAACTCAGGATCAGTACAGGATAAGTAATGTCATGTATGTACACGGTGACTGCACCAGCAGCAGAATAGTGAGTGCAGCTCTGGGGTATAATACAGGATAAGTAATGTCATGTATGTACACAGTGACTGCACCAGCAGCAGAATAGTGAGTGCAGCTCTGGGGTATAATACAGGATAATTAATGTCATGTATGTGCACAGTGACTGCACCAGCAGCAGAATAGTGAGTGCAGCTCTGTAGTATAATACAGGATGTAACTCAGGATCAGTACAGGATAAGTAATGTCATGTATGTACACGGTGACTGCACCAGCAGCAGAATAGTGAGTGCAGCTCTGGGGTATAATACAGGATAAGTAATGTCATGTATGTACACAGTGACTGCACCAGCAGCAGAATAGTGAGTGCAGCTCTGGGGTATAATACAGGATGTAACTCAGGATCAGTACAGGATAAGTAATGTCATGTATGTACACAGTGACTGCACCAGCAGCAGAGTAGTGAGTGTAGCTCTGGGGTATAATACAGGATAAGTAATGTCATGTATGTACACAGTGACTGCACCAGCAGCAGAATAGTGAGTGCAGCTCTGGGGTATAATACAGGATGTAACACAGGATCAGTACAGGATAAGTAATGTCATGTATGTACACAGCGACTGCACCAGCAGCAGAATAGTGAGTGCAGCTCTGGAGTATAATACAGGATGTAACTCAGGATCAGTACAGGATAAGTAATGTCATGTATGTGCACAGTGACTGCACCAGCAGCAGAATAGTGAGTGCAGCTCTGTAGTATAATACTGGATGTAACTCAGGATCAGTACAGGATAAGTAATGTCATGTATGTACACAGTGACTGCACCAGCAGCAGAATAGTGAGTGCAACTCTGGAGTATAATACAGGATGTAACTCAGGATCAGTACAGGATAAGTAATGTCATGTATGTACACAGTGACTGCACCAGCAGCAGAATAGTGAGTGCAGCTCTGGAGTATAATACAGGATGTAACTCAGGATCAGTACAGGATAAGTAATGTCATGTATGTGCACAGTGACTGCACCAGCAGCAGAATAGTGAGTGCAGCTCTGTAGTATAATACTGGATGTAACTCAGGATCAGTACAGGATAAGTAATGTCATGTATGTACACGGTGACTGCACCAGCAGCAGAATAGTGAGTGCAGCTCTGGAGTATAATACAGGATGTAACTCAGGATCAGTACAGGATAAGTAATGTCATGTATGTACACAGTGACTGCACCAGCAGCAGAATAGTGAGTGCAGCTCTGGAGTATAATACAGGATGTAACTCAGGATCAGTACAGGATAAGTAATGTCATGTATGTACACAGTGACTGCACCAGCAGCAGAATAGTGAGTGCAGCTTTGGGGTATAATACAGGATGTAACTCAGGATCAGTACAGGATAAGTAATGTCATGTATGTACACAGTGACTGCACCAGCAGCAGAATAGTGAGTGCAGCTCTGGGGTATAATACAGGATGTAACTCAGGATCAGTACAGGATAAGTAATGTCATGTATGTACACAGTGACTGCACCAGCAGCAGAATAGTAAGTGCAGCTCTGGGGTATAATACAGGATGTAACTCAGGATCAGTACAGGAGAAGTAATGTCATGTATGTACACAGTGACTGCACCAGCAGCAGAATAGTGAGTGCAGCTCTGGAGTATAATACAGGATGTAACTCAGGATCAGTACAGGATAAGTAATGTCATGTATGTACACAGTGACTGCACCAGCAGCAGAAAAGTGAGTGCAGCTCTGGAGTATAATACAGGATGTAACTCAGGATCAGTACAGGATAAGTAATGTCATGTATGTACACAGTGACTGCACCAGCAGCAGAATAGTGAGTGCAGCTCTGGAGTATAATACAGGATGTAACTCAGGATCAGTACAGGATAAGTAATGTCATGTATGTGCACAGTGACTGCACCAGCAGCAGAATAGTGAGTGCAGCTCTGTAGTATAATACTGGATATAACTCAGGATCAGTACAGGATAAGTAATGTCATGTATGTACACAGTGACTGCACCAGCAGCAGAATAGTGAGTGCAGCTTTGGGGTATAATACAGGATGTAACTCAGGATCAGTACAGGATAAGTAATGTCATGTATGTACACAGTGACTGCACCAGCAGCAGAATAGTGAGTGCAGCTCTGGAGTATAATACAGGATGTAACTCAGGATCAGTACAGGATAAGTAATGTCATGTATGTACACAGTGACTGCACCAGCAGCAGAATAGTGAGTGCAGCTTTGGGGTATAATACAGGATGTAACTCAGGATCAGTACAGGATAAGTAATGTCATGTATGTACACAGTGACTGCACCAGCAGCAGAATAGTGAGTGCAGCTCTGGAGTATAATACAGGATGTAACTCAGGATCAGTACAGGATAAGTAATGTCATGTATGTACAGTGACTGCACCAGCAGCAGAATAGTGAGTGCAGCTCTGGGGTATAATACAGGATGTAACTCAGGATCAGTACAGGATAAGTAATGTCATGTATGTACACAGTGAGTGCATCAGCAGCAGAATAGTGAGTGCAGCTCTGGGGTATAATACAGGATGTAACTCAGGATCAGTACAGGATAAGTAATGTCATGTATGTACACAGTGACTGCACCAGCAGCAGAATAGTGAGTACAGCTCTGGAGTATAATACAGGATGTAACTCAGGATCAGTACAGGATAAGTAATGTCATGTATGTACACACTGACTGCACCAGCAGCAGAATAGTGAGTGCAGCTCTGGGTTATAATACAGGATGTAACTCAGGATCAGTATAGAATAAGTAATGTCATGTATGTACACAGTGACTGCACCAGCAGCAGAGTAGTGAGTGCAGCTCTGGGGTATAATACAGGATAAGTAATGTCATGTATGTACACAGTGACTGCACCAGCAGCAGAATAGTGAGTACAGCTCTGGTGTATAATACAGGATGTAACTCAGGATCAGTACAGGATAAGTAATGTCATGTATGTACACAGTGACTGCACCAGCAGCAGAATAGTGAGTGCAGCTCTGGGGTATAATACAGGATTTAACTCAGGATCAGTACAGGATAAGTAATGTCATGTATGTACACAGTGACTGCACCAGCAGCAGAATAGTGAGTGCAGCTCTGCAGTATAATACAGGATGTAACTCAGGATCAGTACAGGATAAGTAATGTCATGTATGTACACAGTGACTGCACCAGCAGCAGAATAGTGAGTACAGCTCTGGGGTATAATACAGGATGTAACTCAGGATCAGTACAGGATAAGTAATGTCATGTATGTACACAGTGACTGCACCAGCAGCAGAATAGTGAGTGCAGATCTGGAGTATAATACAGGATGTAACTCAGGATCAGTACAGGATAAGTAATGTCATGTATGTACACAGTGACTGCACCAGCAGCAGAACAGTGAGTGCAGCTCTGGAGTATAATACAGGATGTAACTCAGGATCAGTACAGGATAAGTAATGTCATGTATGTGCACAGTGACTGCACCAGCAGCAGAATAGTGAGTGCAGCTCTGGGGTATAATACATGATGTAACTCAGGATCAGTACAGGATCAGTAATGTCATGTATGTACACAGTGACTGCACCAGCAGCAGAATAGTGAGTACAGCTCTGGGGTATAATACAGGATAAGTAATGTCATGTATGTACACAGTGACTGCACCAGTAGCAGAATAGTGAGTGCAGCTCTGTTGTATAATACAGGATGTAACTCAGGATCAGTACAGGATAAGTAATGTCATGTATGTACACAGTGACTGCACCAGCAGCAGAATAGTGAGTGTAGCTCTGGAGTATAATACTGGCTGCACCCCAGCCCTTACATATAACCACAGGGGGCCCGTCCCCACACACACAGCCTGGGGGTCTTCTCACAGAGATGCGTCTTCCATACTGCACATAGATATGAGTGGAGGTGACTTGTGATCATCTCCCCTGGAAATCTTCCATTTACTATGAAGTGGAATGTGGCGGCCGCCCGAGGTCTGAGCTTATCACAACCCAAAACACTCACCTCAACTGCGCTCAATATTTTACCTAAAAACACAGCACAGGTGCAGGATGATGTATGGCGCCTCCAGGGAAACCTCCAGAATAGCCGAGGCAGCGGTACACTGCGCTATATATATAGGGGGGGGCTACAGAGGGACCCGATCACTCAGCACAATCAATATGGTGTCTACTACTACTGGTCCAGAAATTATAGGGTTTATAAAACTGAAGACACACATTCTGGACATGATGTGGGGGCTACATGTGTATCTGTATCTGTGGTATCTGGGTAGGCAGTGGGTAGAAAACAGTGATAATAGTGGGGCGGGGACAGAGGGAAGAGTCACGGGAGGGGCGGGGACAGAGGGAAGAGTCACGGGAGGGGCGGGGACAGAGGGAAGAGTCACGGGAGGGGCGGGGACAGAGGGAAGAGTCACGGGAGGGGCGGGGACAGAGGGAAGAGTCACGGGAGGGGCGGGGACAGAGGGAAGAGTCACGGGAGGGGCGGGGACAGAGGGAAGAGTCACGGGAGGGGAGGGAAGAGTCACTAGTTGTCTTTTGATTATTAGTCAAACCAGGAAATGTCAGGCCATTTCGACTCTTCTCCGCCCCTGTGACTCCGCAGGTCATTTATATGCAGCATTTTACATAATCCTGAATCTCCCTGAATATAGAAGGACCTCATTGTGATCCTGGATAACAGATTGGTGACGTCTTTGGATCTTAGTACTCATCCACAGGTTTCCTTTAATTCCATGTGAATTTAGGAAAGTTTGGGAATATAAATAGAGGAGAGGTGGAAACAGATTGCAGAGGAATAGAATCCGAATTCACGGCGACATGAAACAGACATATGGTATGTGATGAAATCAGGGGGAGGTGGGGAACGTGTGCAGCAGAGGGATCACATGTAAAAAAAACCTCTATTTTAGCTGTGGAATTTGGGCAAGACTCTTCTGCTTATGCGGCCACCTGGGATCCTCTGTCACATGTAGCCCCCACATTGTGGCTTATGCACTCAGCTTATTGTCACTTGAATAATCTACCATTTTATTTGATGCATTATGAAGCAAACCTACCCTGATAATGCTGTAGCTACACTGATGCAGAAACATATCTTGTCTAATCCCTAAACTCAGAGTTTGCTGAAAAAACAATTATAAAATTATGATAATGAGGCTCTGTCCTTCCTGTGGCTGCCTCGGAGCTTCTCCTCTTACCCTAATTATGCACTGCTTCAGAAAATGATGTAATTACAGTATTGTTCTCTGACAGGCAAAAGTTATCAAATCGCTGCACCATTCCTCAGCTGCTGTGTATGAGTCATCCAGCTCAGCTTGATTAGTCCTGTCTGGACAGTTCAGGAAGCTCAGTGTAACGTGTTTTTGAATTGGCAGCACCCAGCTTTCCCAAGGTCCTACATTTTATGATCGTCTTTTGAGCAAAACCACTCGGTTCAGTGTTTAAACAAGATATGTTTCTGCATCAGTGTAGCTACAACATTCTCAAGGTATGTTTGGTTCACAGTGCATAAAAACAAATGCAAGATTTCCTTTAAGGACAACAATAGACTATGTGAATTAACCAGATCTGCAATGCAAATATTTTTTTTAGTTTGAGTATTTTATACAGTCCTCAAACCTGTAGCAACTTCACGCTGCGTGATCCTAACCTTAGGCCGCGTCCACATGTCGCGGTTCTGAAACGCTATTCAAAGGCTGCGGGAAGGAGCTTGTCCTGACTTCATTGCCTTCACATCATGTATATACAAATGGTAACGCTATGTAATCCCAATGCAATCAGGTCAAGCCCCTTCCCGCAGGCATGGAATAGCATTTCAAAACTGCTACATGTGAACAAGGGCTAAGAACACGATCATAAAACAAGTTTGTTTGGTCAATCTCGCTTGTGTGCTTGTCCCCGGCCCGCCTTACTCCCTGCACTCTTATCCAAAAACTGGCATGATGTGAAAGCCACATCTCCCTGGAGCACAAAAACTTTAGCACTACGGTATCTGATGGCGCCATATAAATAAAGATTATTATTAAATAAATAAAGTTCCCCTGTTCAGTGTTGGGTCCGGTCCATCCGGCGAGCACGAACCAGCAAATTTGATTGAACAAACCAGTGAAGGATCCCAGCCTGAGGATATTTTTCCATTTAATACGAGAGACTAGAGACTGAGACTCTGTTCCACACATTAGTCCAGTGATGGCGAACCTTTTAGAGACCGAGTGCCCAAGCTACAACCAAGACCCACTTATTTATCGCCAAGTGCCAACACAGAAATTTTATTTGTGATTTATACTCCCTGCTCTGTCACTTTCATTCATACCAGCACCCTGAGGACTCTAATTAAGCAGAAAATAGAAGAAATTTGGATGATTATTGTAGCTTCCCTCCAGTGTCCCATAAACAGGAAGAATTGTCAGGGCCGGAGCAGGAGCTACAATGATAATCCAGATCTGTCCGCACCTTCCCATTCCTCCAGCAGTCCCAGGTAGCGCTGTCACTTTATAATAGCTCTGTCCTGGGCTGTCTGTAACTTCAGGAAGATACCTGGAGTCATCTCTGGTGATGGCCTGAGTGCCCACTCAAAGGGCTCCGAGTGCCACCTCTGGCACCCGTGCCATAGGTTCGCCATCACTGCATTAGTCTATTTACAGGAAACCATCATAATCTCATAGATCCGGGCACCATGACTATAGCAAGTGACAAGTATTTGCTGTCCATGGCCTCCTTCCTAAAAAAAAAACACCTTTTAAAACTACACTAATGAGACAGAAGCCTGTACTGTAGCTTCACAGGATGTTACACAGTGCTGGAGCACTTCCCACTCTCTCTGTGCGAGATTACAGCAAGCATAGGTAGGGGGAGGTGCTGATGAAGCAGGGGAGACAGTGTAACAGCCTGTGAAGCTGAAACATGGAGGAACTCTGGTAACGCACCAAGGAACCCTTATGGCTCATTAGCACAATTTTAAAAGTAGATTTTTAGAAGGATTTTGAAGATACCACAGTCCCGGTGCTTGGATCTATGAGTAAATGTCCCTGGTTTATCAGGATGGATTCTGATGGCAGATGAGAACAGGAAGAAGTCCCCAAAGTCAAGTTTCAAGCCGTTTCCATGCAGATTTTGGGCAAAACACCCCAAAATCTGAGCAAAATAGTACAAGCAGACTCCAAGGTTGATACCTGGTTTTGTGCAGCAGGTTAGGAGCCATCACTGTGACACCAGAGCTCTGACCTCCTGGACCTCTCCCAGAGGATAGAGCGGGTGGGGATTTACCAGGGTGCCCCTAACTTCTAGGACTCCGCCTCCTTCTTCCTCAAAATATTGAGGACCCAGGGGTCAGATCCCCTTAAACAACAAGATCTACTATATCCGAATTATTATAAAAACACTTCTCATCACCTCTTCCCAAAATGTGCACACACTCTGCTTGCTGTCAGTGAGGCTGAAAACCTGCACAGACCTGATACACTGCTCAGCTATGGGTTTGATAACATCCGGTCTAACAAATCCCTGTATAACCTGCATAGACTGACACACTGTAACAAATAACCAGCGACAGAGAAAACCACGTGCCGCTCATGCATTCAAACTGGAGCAAACCCTCAGCTGTGATACGTAGGATTAAGTCTATTGCATTTGAGAATCTGGATGTCCTATTCGCTGACAGCAAGCAGAGATGTGGAGAATTGTCAGTATTATCACTATAACACGCCTGGACCCTGTGTCTGTGGAGAACTACAAGTCCCAGCATTCCCTGTGGTCAGTGGGTTGTATTGGGATGCTGGGATTTGTAGTTCTCCAGCAGCTACTGCCTGTGTTTATCAGTATGGAATATGTGGAGCCTATGGACGGTATACAAGACAATCTATAGTAATATCATACCGTATAACACACAATATGCACATCCAGCAGCCAGCCAGGGGCTCGCCCGCATATACTCCATGGAATACGGTAATATACAACAAGGTGACAGACGCCGGGGCTCCCACCACTCACCTCTCGCCCTCCTCTCCCCCTCAATATGGAGATGTCACCTCCTGCTGCACCTCAACGACCCCCCACTTTCCCAGTGCAACCAGCTGACCGTTTCTATGGCGATGAGGATCCTGCTTTACGACAGATGTCGCAATCGGCAGCAGATGGGTTAGGTATGATCCGCAGTCACATGCTCTTACTTCCGGCCTGTTCTGTTTACAAAGGGAACAATAAAGTTTTGACTACAAAGTTAAAAAAAAATATCCGGAAATGTTTGGCTTGATTCCGTTGACTTTATCTATTGGCTAGAATCAGGTCGCAAGAAATGACGTCACATCTTAGCGCGAAACAGCCGGCGCCATCTTGTTTAGTGGCAGAAGATGATTACATATTATATACTATAATAAAACAGTTTCCTGTTTAACATATTCTCTTCTGCTGTCAGATGATGGATTCTGATGGTAGATTTCCTTTAATGAGGCAGCTAAGCCTCCCAACTCAACTTTCCAACCCCTTTCTCTGCAGATTATGGGCAAAACACCCCAAAATCTGAACACAAAAGTAGAAACAGTTGATACCAGCTTTAATATATTCTCTTCTGATGTCAGATATGTCGGGGGAGATTTATCAGAAGTGTCTGAGGTAAAACTGTTCCAGTTGCCAGTGGAAACCAATCAAAGATCAGCTGTAATTTTATAAACAGCTGTGGAAAAATGAAAGCGGAGCTCTGATTGGTTGTCATGAGCAATTAAAACAGTTCTGCTCTCTCACATCTGAGGAATCTCCCCCATCATGTCTGTACTAGAAAGTAAAGTGGCATTAACCCCTGAGGCCAAGCACTTTCTTTAAACAAATTTTCATATTTTTTTTTTACTTTTATCATGGCGGAGCCAAGTAAGCGGTTGTTTTTTATTGGACAGGTTGCGTTCTTGAATGGAACCATTTTTGGGGAACACACAACAAATCATCAAATATCTATTAACCTTCTCTGAGAAGAGAGGAGTAAAAAAAAACAATGAAATTTTTTCTAGTTTTTAATGTTTTAAATGTTGCCACATTAACTTTGTTTTCCAGAGGCTGCCACAAATACTGCGGTAGCATGAAGCGGTCACATCATCAGGAAAGCTCAGGTACCACTGTGTTACAAAACAATTATGTTTCTAACAAATTAACATTTATTAGAAATAGTTTTCATGAGGAGAATAAAAAAAAGTGTTGACGTTTTCAGTTTCAGGGGTTGTTTTTTTCACTTAAAAATAATTTATTTTATGTTACTTTTAAGGTTTTTTTTTAGCTGTATAATATATTTTTTTAAGTCTCCCAACGGGGCATCATAGTGTGACCATCATTAACGAATTCCTGTTGGGTATTAGATGTCCTTTCTTGCATCTCCTTACTTAAAGACACCTGACTTACAGAAGACCCCAAGTTACAGACGGACCCCTCTGCCCCCTGTGACCTCTCTGGATGTTACTATAGTCCCAGACAGCAATGATCAGCTGTAAAGTGTCTGCAATGAAGCTTTATTGATAATCCTTGGTCACAGAGCAAAAATTTTGAAAATCCAATTGTCAATGGGGCAAAATTTAAAATATGATAAAATATACAGTTCTGACTTACATACAAATTCAACTTAAGAACAAACCTATGGAACCTATCTTGTACATAACCCAGGGACTTCCTGTATCACTCATTCCAATTCTTCCAGTTTCTTCAGAATGTATCTTTTTAGTTCATGTGTGTGCGGTACATTTTTGTATCCTCCATTCCATTATCTACCATGTCAGACAGTAATTTCTTCAACCGGCTATCAAGGTGCAATTTTTTTTTTCTTGTGACATCAGGAACGGCAGACACATCACTGCTTTGTTGACACTTCTAGAAAAATGGTAGAAAATTCAACAAAACCAAAAAAAAAAAAAAAAACACCGTCTCTGGATCTTCTCTTATTAACTATATGGACAGAAAAATGGAACTGATTGTGCATGCACAAGTGCAGTATCAGTGGCTTATCTGCAGTGATCATTGCACCAGTGATCGGCCACAGTGGGCACTGGAGCCTCACAACTCGACCTGGATTATAAGAGGATGGAACTAGGACTGAGTTCTGCCCTCACATTTGCTTTTCTGCTCAGAATCTCTATGGCATTTGTGTCCCGTTGGTCTGTGAAGGAGCCTTCGCTCCGTCCTTGGCGTTACGTGACCATGTGTAGAGGCGATAGACGCACAGACATGCCGAGTTCCAGCTAAACCTTTATTGTACGACGGAATTCTATGGTTTGGTTTCAGAAACATGCAATGTTATGAAAAATAAAACTGCAATGGGTAAAAGCAAATGACATAAAGAGGTAACACACGTTCTTCATAGGTCACAGGCAGCTTCATGACAAGGTTTGGACATTAGTGACGTCACAGCGTTGATCAGGAAGCACAGAACTTGCTTTGGACTTTCACATTAAATAGGATAATTGTAGGAATGAGCAAAGGAGATCAAAATGTAACATCTAAAATAACCAGCAGGGGGCGACATAGTAGTTGCCTACTGTAGGATAGAGGATGAATGGGAGACATAAAAATCAGATTAATATGGTCGATAGCAAACAGACTGCAATACCATTCCGGCTAAGAGGCTTTAGTAATCAGATTTTCTAAAAAGTAATCATTTTGGTGATGAAATTTAAAATTTACATAGAAAATTGTCTCATGGGACAATCAATGCCAGCTCAACTTTTTGGGAAACTGATGGTCTGACAATTTTCTTATACTGTATTTTAGATCCGTCTCAAATCTGGCTGTAGACATAAGACAGAGGTAAAAGCATCAGCTGATCATTTATCTCATTTAAATTATGGACTAAGCTAAATGTGCATATAGTTCCAAGGAGAAAATGGAGAGAAGGGCCTCTCATCACAGTTGATGCTGCTTATCTTGGACTGTTAAGTATCGATCAGTTCAGAAAGATCAACAGCAACGTCAAGGCTGCCATCTTTCAGAAACAGTGCCACATCAGTTCTCAGGTTATGTGTGGTATTGCAATCAATCAATTTACCGGTAGTTAAGCTGAGCTGCAATACAAGACACAACCTAAGGACAGGTGTGGCGCTGTTTTTGTAAAGATACAGCTATGCTTGGATGCTGGTAAAGAAAATGCAGATACAGGTATAATATCACAGCAATCCATAATGTAATGACTGGATAGTGTCACTTATCTACAGATGTAGCGGAGCTAAATTTATCATATCTATTACTGCATTGCGACATCAGAGATATTGTAGCGCGTTTACCTGCAGTTCTGTGTATGGTCTTGATCATACAACTGCATGCAATGAGGTCTGTTGGATACCGCGATGTTAGTCCTTCAACAGATCCAACACAGGAGTGTGGCCACTGATATAAACAGAGCTTAAAGTATATATATATATATATATTACTAGACCCAGGCACCGTGACTGTGTTATCTTCTTATATTTGTTATTCATGGCCTGCTTCCTTCTAAAATCAATTATTCTAATAAGCCAGAAAGGCTCGGGGGAGGGCGTTACCAGAGCTCCTCCATGCTGCAGCTTAACAAACTGTTACACTGTCTCCATCTCCCCTTTGCTTCCTCAGCACTTGTCCCCACCGTTTGCCTGATGTTATCTCACACAGCAGGAAGGGAAAGTGCTCCTGCACAATGTAAAAGCCTTTGAAGCCATAACACAGAGAGACTATATTAACACCCACAGAACCATTCTGCTTCATTAGCATAATTTTACATGTTGATGTTAGAAGGAAGGAGGCTGTGGATAACAAATATAAGAAGATTCCCACAGTCACGGCGCCTGGATCTACGAGTAAGTGTCACTGGTTTATCATGACGGATTCTGATGGTGGTTTTCCAACTTCAATGATTGGATGATCTATCCATAGGATATGAGATTGGTGGATGTCATCATCAGTGGGTGTGGTGTCGCTTTGTTGGAGCGCCAATCTGATCCTGTGAATGGAAGCTGTAAAACTGCAGATTATACTCTGTGATGTCACCAAATCTCAGCTCTGCTACATCTGCAGTGAGATGCTACATTACACATTACCGTGGTGGGAGCATGGAGGTCCCAGATAATGATGTAACCATAGTAACGTGCGATAAATAATGATGGATCTTGCAGTGGAATCAGAACGTACAACTTTTTACTGGCTGATACACAGAGAACCGGGAATTAACAGATACGTGAAATACTAACACAGATGGAGGATGAGATTCCAAATCATGGAGGATTCTGGAAATGTCCTGATAAAAGCAGCAGCAGGTAGGTCGGTCGATCGGTGGGTGGTCTTTTCCCAAACACGAGATGGCGAATCCCTCTACCAGGGGATAGGGAGTCTCCAAGGGGTTAAGGTTTACAGCGCTGGACGAATCGCGGGTATAGACAGACGTCCCGGATGTGGTGCCTATTGAGGATCCAGGTGAGGAATCTCTCCAGGCCCAAACCATAACCGCCATGAGGGCACGTGCCGAACTTACGCTGCGAAGCAAGAAGAGACATTTGTTTTATGCTCACAACATAGTCCTCAGCGCAGAACACATTTACCGGAGCCCAACAACTCGCATTGTAATCACGTAGCATTCATACTGATAAAACCAATTGCCAATCAGGCTCCCTGCACACCAGGAGGAAACGAAGACGCGAGCGTCTCAAAACGCTTTGCAACAAGCTGAAGAGATTTTTTGTCAGAATTGTCAACATGTGTTAACAGTTGTGTTTTGTAAACAGCAAATGTTAACAGCTAATCTCTCTCTAGCTATTGCGTTTTGAAATGCATGCATTAAACTAAACGCCATGTGTGACTGCACCCTGCGTTCTTGGCATGTTAACATGCACGCGTTTTTTTGCATGTTTACCATGCGTTTGACTGGTTTGAATCCTGTATTAACAGTTTCACAGCTGCACAACCTGGCCCTTTTTCGTTTTTTTGCGTTTTCATTTTTCACTCCCCCCTTCAAAAATCCACAACTTTTTTATTTTCCATGTACAGAGCTGTGTGACGGCTTGTTTTCTGTGTAACAAATTGCACTTCATAGAGATGGTATTGAATATTCCATGCCGTGTACTGGGAAGCGGGAAAAAAAAATGTCAAATACAGCGGAATTGGTGAAAAAACTAGATTTACACCGTTTTCTTGTGGGCTTGGATTTTACGGCTTTCACTGTGCGCCCCAAATGACATTTTCCGTTACGGGGTTGGTTAAACGCTGGGAATATTATATGTTTATAGATCGGACATTTTGGGCCGCAGTGAGACTGAACAGGTTTATGATTTTTACAGTTTATTTATATCAGTTCTAGGGCAAGGAGGGGGATTTGAATTTTTATGTTTGTTTTTTTATTTATTCTTTAAAAAATTTTTTTTTTTTTTGAGGTTGTCTGATTGATTCTACCATTTACTACCATAGAACAGTAAGGCATTATATGGGGATTTTCCACATGGATTTTCAGGTCTTTATGTGACCCAAGGCTGTCATAGCAATAGATGGCCACTCCCCGATGAGGTCACAGGAAGCAAAATCTTAGCCAACATGGCGGCACCCACGCACCAATGGTGGGTGTTACGGGTGGGCGAGTGCTGCAAACACCTACCGGCTATGGAGAGGGCTCAGTCCTTGAGCCCTCTCCAATCACCCACAGCCGACCCGTGACTTTAAACTTCCACAAATTAAGGCTGCGTTCACACAGCCGTATGGGGGACATTTATACAGCCTATATACGCCCCCCCCCCAATAGACAGCAATGGGCGCACGGCGCCCTACGGGAGTGGTACAGTGCAGCACACATGCGGCACCGTACCCCATGTTTCTCTAAGGAGAGAGGTGGGGGTGGAGCAGCTGTGCTATGGTACGGCGGTGTGAATGTAGCCTAAGAAAAACAGATTCAAACCAGCCAAACGCATGGTAAACATGCAAAAACACATGCGTTTTCAGTTCACCAAGAGCACCACGCATGACAGAGCCCTCAGGGTGCTTTTACATTGTGGCGTTTTGGTTGCGTCAGGACGCAAGCGTTTTCAGATGTAACAATGCATTTGGCTACTTTGAAAGCGTTTTTCTTCATTGCTTTAAGTGTGAAAATTTTTACACAGTTGTTTACACTTCCAGCAATGAAGAAAAACACTTTCCAAGTAGCCAAACATTTGAAAACACATGCATCCGGTGCAGTTTTGTTGCTAAAGCAGAACAGCTATAAGAAAAGCCCCTTAATGTTTCAATCATCCCTTTAATACAAGCTCCTATAAAGCAGCCTAGTCTGTGTACAGGGCAATGGTGGAGAATATGAGCTCAGCAGGTAAGTGATGGCTCATCTAGGACTTACCTGATCTGTATACCAGTAGTAGGGGGTTGGGTCGATCCCTTCTCTCTTGTATCCCTCCAGAAGTTCCTCGCTGTCCCAGATACGCATTGAGCCTCCGACAATCTCACCAACATTAGGCATGAGCACGTCCACCTGGCACATGGGGCAGAAAATTAATGTTTACTGGGATGTCACATGGAGATCTGTGCTGTACTCGGATCTTGTGATCTGTTTATGTAGTTATAAGCGAAATATATGGACCCTACACATCCTGAACTTTGTTATAACTTAGTGAGTCGCAAATTGTCTTACGATCATTCTAATGTTTCAGGGTTTGATAGTGGATAAATGAAGCCAAACCAAGGAAGTTGGGTTCGTAGCTGTAAACTCACAGACTCAGTGAGACGCTTATCCTCGGCACAGCGCTGCATGTAGAATGACTTGATCTCAGCTGGGAAGCGGCACAGCAAGATTGGCTCATTGATGGCGTCAGTCATTTGCCTCTCAGGGGCTTCTGGGATATCCTGAAAGCCATGAAATGACAGAAACGATGCATGAGAAAAACCATTAGAACCATAGTCCACATCTGATGTTTACATGCACATTGTACGGAAACAATGAAACCCCAAACAACAACCATGGACCCCAATGTTTCTTTGATCCGTCACCAGTTGTTCTTCCATAGACCAACCTATACCGGGAACAACCAACAAGTCCCATCCACTGAATCACAATTTGTCCATTACCCTCTCTGATCCCTCCGCTTGCACATTTTTTCCAACACATTAATCACAAGAATTAACCCTTCAGCTCCTGCACAATATATTGTACTCACTTAAACCTATCATGGATGATCAGTAAATCTGAGCGTTCAGATATAAGAGACCTCTGGTGCAAAAAAGGTAAAACTGCAGCCACCAATATTGAACCTTTGTAGTTTATCTACTCTGTTCTATATCTAGATAGCTTGATGTACATGGATAGAATACAGACGACCCCTACACTGACCCCTCTGCCCCCTGTGACCTCTGGTGACCTCTCTGGATGTTACTATAGTCCCAGACTGCAATGATCAGCTGTACGGTGTCTGTAATGAAGATTTAGTGATAATCGTTGTTCCTATTACGGCAAAAAATTATGAAACTCCGCTTGTTACTGCGGCAAAAAAATTTTTTTACTCGATCTACAATTATAAAATATACTGTATCGACTTACATACAAATTCAACTTAAGAACAAACCTATGGACCCTATCTTGTCTGTAGCCCGGGGACTGCCTGTGTATATAACATGGGATTTATCTTTCCTCCACAGAATATAAACGTCATCACTTTTTACCTCCCCAAACTCGTAATACGTTCCATCGTCCTTCTTCACATCATGTTCCTTCAGCCAGGTAATGGCCTCCGAGTAGTTCATTCTCTTAAAGGGGCGTTTGGGTGGTTTGAATTCCTACAGGGAAACAAATTATAATGTATATGCTACCAACATGTACCATAGCACAGTACACAATTCACTTATAAGTCTGTGTCCTCTTTGGATCTCACAATGTACAATCTCAGACTGTAAGCTCTTGTGAGCAGGATCCTCACTCCTTTGGTTTCATATGTTATTAGTCTGCAATGTCCTATTTTGTTTGTATATTCACAGTGTGACTTGTACAACGCCACAGAATATGATGGCGCTATTAAAATCAAAATGTATTTTTATTATTACGTGACTGTTTTCTATGGTCTGTAACAGACCTCTCCCCATCCTACATCTCAGTCAGAAAAACACATATTACTGGTTTACCATTCTATTATATGCCATGCATTGTGGATTTCTTATTTATAGAAGTATTCCAGGATTTTGATACTGATGGCTTCTCTTCTGGATAAGTGACTGAAGCTGTGGGTCCTGATTTAGCAGCCATCATCTAGCTACAAAATGATGGGGGCCTCTCCGCTCACTGTATATGGCTATTTTCAAGTCTTCCTATAGACAGTGAATATTGTGGCTTATCCTGCAGCTCCATCAATTAGGAGGAAAGGGACCCAAGGTTCTTGTGATTGGTGGGGTCTGGTCCCCCGGGGTAAACTTGGACCAATCCATTTAACATCAAAGCAAGGAGGTCTTATAATAATCAGCAAATATCACCAGAAAGCTCCATCCAGTGTGTAGTGGCCTTTCCTGATGACTGCAGCTCGTCTCCAATTCACATGAACCAATGATGAGCTGCAGTAACCTGGCGGGGTGTCACCTGGTCATTGAGAACAGATGATGGGTGCTGGTACTAGTTCTCAAACCGTATTAAATCGGATATTGAGCACTTATATCCCATAGGCAATACATATCTAATGCTAGAACTGCTAAAAGGCAATATACAATCAAAATCCCTCATGATAAACTAGGGACACTTACTCATAGATCTGTGGTAATATTCTTATATTTGTTACCTATGGCCTGCTTCCTTCTAAAAAAAACACCTTTAAAATCAGGCGAATTAGCATAAAGGGTCCCTGGGAGTGTTATCAGAGCCCCACCATGCTGCAGCTTCACAGGCTGTTACAGTGTCTCCCCTTCTCCATCACCACCACCTCTCCCTCTGCCTGATGTAATCTCACACAGTGGGACAGGGGAGAGGAGAGTGCTCCTGTACAGTGTAACCACCTGTGAAGCTACAGCACAGAGGGGCTTTGGAAAGGTCCCCCACCAGAGTTCTTCAGACTCATTAGCATAATTATAAAAGTTGATTTTAGAAGGGAGGAGGCTATGGATAACAAATATAAGAAGATTATCACAGTCACGCTGCCTGGATCTATGAGTAATGTCCCTGGTTTATCAGGATGGTAGATTTCCTTTAAGACGACTCCCTATGGAGTAACAAAAGAATGCAGGACGTACCGGGTGCAGCTCCGTCACCAGCTGTGCCACCGGAGACTTCAGTACACGGTCCACCACGTCACATACCAGATCCTCCAGGCGGTTCAGCAAATCATCAAAGGTCATGAAGGGACATTCAGCCTCTATGTGAGTGTATCTAAGAGACAGGAGCACAAGGAGTCAGGGTCACATCTGAGCACTTTATACTTTACTTCTACAGGATGGGGGTTAATTTATTAGGATTCACTACAACTAATATTTTGCACATCTTATGTGGCACATGTAAACTAGAGCTCCACCGCTGCACCTTCCACCAATATCCCAGGGCACTATAAACTAAATGAACGTATAGGTCTTTGCTATACAATTTCCTTACTCTGCTAAGTGTCGCCGGGTCCTTGACTGCTCGGCTCGATAAGACTGAGCAATGCAGAATGTGTCTCCCAGTGCGGGAATACAAGTCTCCAGATAGAGCTGGGAGGACTGGGTTAGGAAGGCCTCGTCTCCGAAATAATCCAGCTTGAACAGCGTGGAGCCGCCTTCTACTTGTGTCTGTACCAGGGTTGGAGGCGTCACCTGGACACAGAGGAAGTTATTAGAATAAGATGGAAAAATCCAAGTCAATAAAATCCAATAAAAAAAAATATATAATCTTTCAATTAATGTTGTATAAATCCCCAGTCCAGTATATGTACATGAGCAGCATCACTATATCGGGCCATATATGACCTGTATCCTGAATTATTTAGCAGTTTTCCCCCATTTGTAATTCATGTATCTCTCAGAGCTGGTGGATGGAGACTGCCATGATGTCTCCCACAGAGAAGAATCAGCAGGATCATATAGGACATTATAGAGCACAGATCTGTACTGATGGGATATGGAGCGAGATTCTTTTGTCTTTCTGTTTCTCTCCTCCTCCATAGACCCATTTAGTTTAGTTTTAATCTTCAGGCTTACCTCATAGTAGCCTCTGTCGAAGAAGTGGTTGCGGAAGCAGTTGATGACGGTGGAGCGAACCTTGAAGATCTTGGACATGTTCTCTCCTCTGATCATCATGTGACGGTTGTTGAGCTGAACATCCACATCAGATTCTTCATTGATTAAGTTGTCGGCACCCCCGGCCGGGGCCAAGCCCACCAATTCCCAGTAGTCACAGGACAACTCGTGTCCACCAGGGGCCTGCAAGATTAAAAGGGGTTACACAATGAATCAATTTCACTCTAAAAATCCTTTACTCAAATAATTTACCTAACCCCCTCCGGCAGCTTTTCAGACTCAGCTATATACTGTCCCGTACTACCATAGCTCTGCTCCTACCCTGACAAGCAGGACAAGGGCGGTGCGGAGCTGAAGCAAACAGCACAAGACCACCCACTTGACAATTTAGCTGTCATCGGGGAGGATGAGAACGGAGATCCTTCCCTCCACAAACCCAAGGCATTATTTAAAGGAACTCTTCAGTCAAAGCTAATTCACTGGATAATACCTGGTGCACGGCCTGAAAGGAGAAGCTGGACTCATTTTCATTGAATTCCTTAGCTTGGAGTCCTGCTCCTCCATTACGGTCCTGCACAAGGTAGAATATAATGAATCAGCTGTGACTGAAGTGTTCCTTTACGACTATTATGCAGCACTAAGGTCAGGAGCAGAACTTTGAAGTCCGGTTCCCATAATTTCTATGACATCATTGTTTTATTAACCAGTCCTTAACCCTTTCAGGACCTGGCCCTTTTTTGTTTTTTCATTTTCATTTTTTACTCCCCATGATCAAAAATCCATAACTTTTTTATTTTTCCATGTACAGAGCTGTGTGACGGCTTATTTTCTGCGTAACAAATTGCACTTCATAGAGATGGTATTGAATATTCCATGCCGTGTACTAGGAAGCGGGAAAAAAATTCCAAATGCAGTGAAATTGGTAAAAAACCGCATTTGTGCCGCCTTCTTGTGGGCTTGGATCTTACGGATTTCACTGTGCGCCCCAAATGACATGTCTACTTTATTCTTTGGGTCGGTACGATTACGGGGATACCAAATTTGTATAGGTTTTATAATGTTTTCATACATTTAAAAAAATTAAAACCTCCTGTACAAAAAATTTTTTGGGGATTTTGCCATCTTCTGGCGCTAATAACTTTTTTATACTTTGGTGTACTGAGCTGTGGGTGGTGTCATTTTTTGCGGATTTTGATGACGTTTACAATGTTATCAATTTTAGGACTGTACGACCTTGTGATCACTTTTTATAGAATTTTTTAATTTTTTTAAATGACAAAAAAAGTGCTATTTTCGAATTTGGGCGCGATTTTCCGTTACGGGATTAAACGCAGTGAAAAACCGTTATCATATTTTGATAGATCGGGCATTTTCGGACGCGGCGATACCTAATGTGTTTATGATTTTTACTGTTTATTTATATTTATATCAGTTCTAGGGAAAGGGGGGTGATTTGAGTTTTTAGGGTTTTTTATTATAATTTTTTTTTTTTTAACTTTTTTTTATTTTTATTTTTAGTACTTTTCAGACTCCCTAGGGTACTTTAACCCTAGGGGGTCTGCACGATCCTATCATATACTGCCATACTACAGTATGGCAGTATATGGGGATTTTACTCCTCATACATTACAATGTGCTGATAGCACATTGTAATGCATGGGTTAACCAGAAGTAGCCTCAGGTCTTCGCGAGACCCGAGGTTACCATGGCGACGGATCGCCGCTCCCCGATGACGTCACGGGGAGCGGCGATCCCCGAAAAGATGGCGGCGCCCACGCGCCGCCATGCTTTTGAAGCCGCCGGCAGCATTGCTAGCACCGATCGCGGGTGTTACCGGTAAGCCTTTGCTGCAATATGCAGCAAAGACTTACCGGCTATGGAGAGGGCTCAGCGCGTGAGCCCTCTCCATGCACCCACGGCCGACCCGTGACGTGCTATTACGTCACGGGTCGTGAAAGGGTTAAAAAGGATTGTCCCAAGCTGACTGCTGGGATGCGCATCAATCATGGTAACGGGACGCCAGTGGTCTTGAATCCTGTTATCTAAGATTGATGGAGCTGAAGGTTCATCATGTGCCCTGGCCCTCCATTCAATGTCCCTATGAGTGCCAGAGCTGAGCATAGCGCTCCGATATCTCCAACCACTCCCATAGAATAGAATTGTGCAGGACACATGCTCATCCTACAGCTCTGTGTAAAAAGGGACCTCTGTTCTCCAGATCGTGGGGGTCCCAGTAGTCAGACTCTCACTGATCAACTTGTTATCCCCTATCCTGGGAATAGGAGATAAGTTATAAACTCGGAACAACCCCATTAAGTGTTCTTAAGATTAGTTATTTGTGATGTTATATCTCGTGAATAAAACCAATGATAATTTTATCAAATCTTTACCTGTTTTCCTTCTGGCACGAGGTTCAGGGTCCCGTACACGGCCACTGTGCTTTCTGTAGAGAGGACCAGCCCATTGTAACACTGACACTGTGATATAAGAGAGAAGGGGAACAATGTGTTCTGTCAATACTCAACATCGTAGATACCGACAAACCAGAGAACCCCTGCTCCGAGCTCATGAGTGGGGTGCGCAGTGGTCAGACCTCAACAATAAATCCATACATCACAGTCCTGCTGCTACCAACAACATACACAAAGGTCTGTTTAGACATCTCTCCAAGGACATTACCCAACATTGCTGACACATTCCCTTTAATCCATGCTCCATCACTGCCCAAGGTAAAATTCAAGGGATCAGGAGAAAATGACCACCACTGCAGTGGGATAAGTCAGCGCCTCCTGGGAGCAGGGGAAATCAATATATAGAACTGCAAATAGAGGAACATCAGCATCTTGTAGGCACAGAGCGTCTGCAAGGAGTCAACTTAAAGTATCAGACATTACTGCACCATTTACTAAACTTTAAAGGCTTTTACTGTATATTTTGATCACCAGCGACCGGAGCTATGAATCGGAGCGGTCCATTCCTTATTCCCATCACTCACCAGTTTATCGCTGAGGACGCACTGAAGGTATCCGGTCCCATCTCTTAGGACTATAAACATCAAGGTTTTCCCTGAAACGCACAAACACACATGATCAGTACAACACATATATAAGAGACCAATCTGCAAGTGATTAATTCTATGCTAGCGCCCCCACAGGAGAAATTGAGTATCATTCAGTTGCCCGTAAATCAATATGCTGATTGTGTCATATATGGACGTATTTGGTTCTCCAGCCTTCGGCATATACACTGAACATATCCATAGAGATATACTGGCAGATGGAGGAATTCCTTTTAGCTGCAAACTATATACATGGGATCCTGCAACTTTTCCTGCTGCAGAGTGATGTACGCACTAAGCGGAGACCATTAGAGGCTATGGGGGATGAATAGAACTGTATGGCATACAACCCCGGCCTCACTCTCTATTATAAAGACAGTTAAAGGGGTTTGCCACTTTAACCTTTTGGAAAGTGTGGGGGACAGACAGAGGGTCATATGATCTATAACTGTCCATGACCAATCTCCCTGTCAGGACCTTCAGTTTGCAATCATAAATACTATCAAAAGGTCCTAGAAGGTAGATTACGCATAGCCAGAGATCACATGACCCTCTATCTCCTAACATTTTATGGACAGGAATGTCTGGCTGATAAGGCAAAAGACATTTCTGAACAAGGAAATTTACAATTCCAGAAAGTGGAGCAGAACTTCGAAATTATCCAACATCCTGCCCACACAAATTACAGAAATCTTGAAGTACAGTGGCCGATCTCTTTAAGTCACCTAGGGGAAATCCAGAATGTCTGCAGCATATACAGTGGGGTACATCATAGCCCAGTGATGGCGAACCTTTTAGCGGCCGAGTGCCCAAACTGCAACCCAAAACCCAACTTATTTATTGTGAGGTGCCAACCAAAAATTAAAGCAGTTATTTATTGCTCCCTGCTCAACAACTTCCAATCATATTGGCCTCCTGAGGACAGCAGCACAGTAGAAAGATGGAAAATTTTCATCATTTTAGCTTTTTAGAGTCCCTCTGTACAAAGAGAATTGTGGGGTCAGCAGAAGGTCCTCCAAAAATAATTTGACCCTGTCTCCTCATTCTCCCTCTTCCTACAGTCCCAAGTAGCAAAGTCAATATCAAAATATGACTGAAAGCAGCATCTTTTAAGTGGCTTGGAATTGCCGGAAGATTCTTTGAGTTCTGTCTGGTGCTGGGGCGATGGCCCGGGTGCCCACAGAAAGGGCTCTGAGTGCCGCCTCTGGCACCATGGGTTCGGCACCACTATCATAGCCCATCTTTGTAAGGGCACCTCAGGAATCCTCCCAACATATCCTTACAATGGAGAGCAATAACAAGCTATGTACCTATACTTCTAGGTCCTATGGTCAATAACCTACACAACGGTTGAGAGCTATTTTGCGCCAACATATAATAAAACCACGCCCCTCCAGCTCTGGCCACCTGGGATAAAATTGCGCTATTTCCGCAGCATTTTCCTGCCGGACGCCGTCCGCTTCACTGCCAGCTGCACCCCTCCTTGATGAGGAGGTCGCATGGAGGGAAAAATAATCGCAATGTCTGGCAGTTCACGTGCATGCAAGTCAGAAAACTGTCATACAAACCCTGGTCAATGTGCGCTAGTCACTCCAGGAAATCCCTGTATATTTGCAGCAGAAGACAAACAATACGGGATAATTATTCCTTACCTTGCCTGCGCAGCCTGTGGACCCAGCCGTACACTCGGACTCTCTGCCCGCGGTGCGCTTCCAGATCCCGAATTTTTGCCTGAGGCAGCAAAACAAAAGTAAATATAAACTATGTGATACAAGTCATTAGAGAATCATCACTTTACACATCTGTAAATACTAGAAGAAGAATCGCCACGTGCTGATGATAAGGAAATCAAATGTAAGGCACCGACTGACGGGCAAGTGGCTGGGGCCATGGGAGCCTCATGACGCACACGTTTGGCTTCTTCTAATTTAAAAAAAGAATGTTTCAGATCATTAACTCAATGGTAGACAAGTATCTGATCTATAACCAAATCTGGGCTAACCATAAAAATACTAAAAAATTACTTCTGCGATCTCAGAGGTCATTTCCAAAATTCCTTGTAATACATAAAACCTTCATCACTTTACAACAGGAGGCACCGATTATACTGCACAGAGTTGACTTTCTCCCGTAGCGCCAACATACTCCACAGCGCTGTACAGAGTTCAAAAGATTGTGGAAAGACAAGATGACACTTACGGTGACAGGTTCAGGGAGGTTGGGGTCATTCTGGATGGTGATTTTTTTGGCTTCTTCCAGATTCTTTTCCCGTCTGAGGTTGTCCTCGGCCTGGAGAAAGAGGAACACAACAGAGAATGTGAGCACGGACCCAAAGCTTGAGTAAAGGTCAGCACATTGCAAGGGTAATGGGACCTAGAGGATTCTTACTAATCCTAAAAATAAAAAAGGGTCACAGCAGTGCTTTGCAACAAAGCTTGAAGGTGCAGGGAGATCCCAGCGCTGCTAGCCTTTCATTTCCAGGATTAAAGGAAATCCCAGATGCCAGACCCCAATTGGTCATAATGTGATGACATGTCCTAGCCTTATACACGCAATTTACAAGAATGCCCCTATCAGCGCTCTCATCGACTCTCATGAAACCATCAGTTTCTTATCAGTGCTGGGAAAACCTCATATTTAGCCTATTTAACTTCGTTTGATATCAATGATCTTCAAACGCTAATCTGATCGCTGTCCAGACCGTACGCCTCCTCAGTGGCCACTACTGGAGAGACGTAGTATGTAACGTTATAGGAAGTCCATCCTGAGAATGTGACCCCTTCACTATGGACAATTGGTTAATACATCCCTAATTTATTACATCAGGGTCTTTGAGAAGTACCACAACCCGTTCCTTCTCACCTCCTTCTTTTCCTTGGCCTGATTCTTCATTTGTTCCCGGGTCCAGAGTTTCTTAACGTTCTTCAGCTGGGTCTTTGAGATCACATCCCATCTCTGCAGGGAGATATAAGAGTAATAGGTCAGAGTATGTCCAATGTATGAGCCTTCATCTGAAGTCACCAAACGCATCCAGCAGCAGATCTTCACTTATTTTCACAGGGGGGGCATTTACATTACCATACTGTAAGCAATGCACATTTATATCAGTCTGTTGCTGTGTACCATGCTACCCCAAACCTGGTGATGAATCCCCTCCCTATGCATCCTGTACAGCCTCATCTCCACTCATATAATCATATACCTGCACAGGTCACTGCCCTCCACAAGATCAACCCCCTCCTCCACTGCTGCTTCATCTGTTCCTTCATCTTATAGGTCATGAATAGGTGTGTACAAGTCTTCCCATGGTTAAAGAGCCAGCAGTAACATGGACTAAAGATGCCAGGAGTATGTGTGTAGCTGTAGAGCCGCACTGCACATCTCATAGCAGCCGTATGCCATGGTCATGGTCATCATAGACAATGCCTTGCACAAGATCAGAGGGTTCTCTCCTGAAGTGCTCTGTGCTGCTGGGATCTCCAGTATACGTCGTGTATACATGCCCCATTACATGTAGCACTGTCTACCATATTATCTGCTAAATATGTAGAACTAAATGCAAATATCAGACCTCATTCTCCTTCTGCGAGTCCACATAGAAGACTGGAAACGGCTCCTTGCCCACTGTCAGCATCGCCTGAAATTCAAAAAGACAGCATGAGAGGTTATGTAGGATCTGACTACATAAGAAAGATTTGTAGTCTGTTACCATGGAGACACATGAAGTTGCTTCATATTTATTCATTTAATTTAATAGATATATTGATGCATTAACTTTATAAAAGAAAATCTGATTACTACAGGATGGAGCAACAGGACCCTTGGTAAATCTGCTTCTCCATCCATTACTATGAGAGTGTGCACAGCGCTCAGGTATCTCTGGCCTCTCACATACAGTAAATGGAGCAGCAGGACACATGCTTGATCTGCTGCTCCACCAATTAGTGATAACATGACCACCAAGACAGTGAGGATCCAGATCACAATGTTATCCCCGATAATTAAAAGTTAGTACAAACTATAAGTAAAAAAAATTGTATTCATATACTTAAGGATTTGTATTCTATTATTATTATTATTATTATGTGATGTAAACCATTACCTTTAAGACAGTTTTAAATGGTTTTTCCTTGCTTCCATCTCCAGTGGCATCATCTCCTTCTTTGTCAGAAATGTACATCTCTTCTAAGGGAGAAAATCAATACCTGTGTTACTACTAAATGCTGCAAGTATGTACACAGTGACTACTCCAGCAGAATAGTGAGTGCAGCTCTGGGGTATAATACAGGATGTAACTCAGGATCAGTACAGGATAAGTAATGTCATGTATGTACACAGTGACTGCACCAGCAGCAGAATAGTGAGTGCAGTTCTGGGGTATAATACAGGATGTAACTCAGGATCAGTACAGGATAAGTAATGCCATGTATGTACACAGTGACTGCACCAGCAGCAGAATAGTGAGTGCATCTCTGGGGTATAATACAGGATGTAACTCATGATCAGTACAGGATAAGTAATGTCATGTATGTACACAGTGACTGCACCAGCAGCAGAATAGTGAGTGCATCTCTGGGGTATAATACAGGATGTAACTCAGGATCAGTGCAGGATAAGTAATGTCATGTATGTACACAGTGACTGCACCAGCAGCAGAATAGTGAGTGCAGCTCTGGAGTATAATACAGGATGTAACTCAGGATCAGTACAGGATAAGTAATGTCATGTATGTACACAGTGACTGCACCAGCAGCAGAATAGTGAGTGCATCTCTGGGGTATAATACAGGATGTAACTCAGGATCAGTACAGGATAAGTAATGTCATGTATGTACACAGTGACTGCACCAGCAGCAGAATAGTGAGTGCAGCTCTGGGGTATAATACAGGATGTAACTCAGGATCAGTACAGGATACGTAATGTCATGTATGTAGACAGTGACTGCACCAGCAGCAGAATAGTGAGTGCAGCTCTGGAGTATAATACAGGATGTAACTCAGGATCAGTACAGGATAAGTAATGTCATGTATGTACACAGTGACTGCACCAGCAGAATAGTGAGTGCAGCTCTAGGGTATAATACAGGATGTAACTCAGGATCAGTACAGGATAAGTAATGTCATGTATGTACACAGTGACTGCACCAGCAGCAGAATAGTGAGTGCAGCTCTGGGGTATAATACAGGATGTAACTCAGGATCAGTACAGGATAAGTAATGTCATGTATGTACACAGTGACTGCACCAGCAGCAGAATAGTGAGTGCAGCTCTGGAGTATAATACAGGATGTAACTCAGGATCAGTACAGGATAAGTAATGTCATGTATGTACACAGTGACTGCACCAGCAGCAGAATAGTGAGTGCAGCTCTGGTGTATAATACAAGATGTAACTCAGGATCAGTACAGGATAAGTAATGTCATGTATGTACACAGTGACTGCACCAGCAGCAGAATAGTGAGTGCAGCTCTGGAGTATAATACAGGATGTAACTCAGGATCAGTACAGGATAAGTAATGTCATGTATGTACACAGTGACTGCACCAGCAGCAGAATAGTGAGTGCAGCTCTGGAGTATAATACAGAGGTTATAGAGTTGTTGGTCCTGTAATCCAGAATGAGAGATAATGTGAACTACCACAGATTACAAGTAGAAGCCCCGACTAGTGAAATGCAGGTTCTCTCCTTGTTACCTTCCCACTAACTTTGTATCCAACATCCAAATATCTGATCACTGATGGTCTGATCCAAGCAATCATGAGGACAGAGGTGCACAGGTCCCCGTGTACAGGAGTTGTGGTCTCTTCTATGGTAACTGCAGGAAATTGCTGACCCATAGAAGTGAATAGAGAAAAGCAGTGAAGCTTCTGTGCACTGGAGGCTTCAGCAATTAGAGAGTTACATATGAGGTTACAGTTATCTGTGTGAAGTCCCTTGAAGTTTAACATAATTTCCGCCTCCCAGAATATTTCATAATCGATTTCCTATTGGGGCCTCCCTTAGAGATCTCACCTTCCTGTACATTTGGCGGCCGTCACTAATAAAAGGGGAAGCCGCGCATCTCTAATCACGGCTTTGTTTGTTCGCTTTCACCTTCATATAATATGGCAGACGGCCCAAAACCGAGAGGAGGAAGAAGAGAGATGATCTGCAGAGGCGTCACCACCACGGGGAGATCATCTGCAGAGGCGTTACCGCCACGGGTAGATCATCTGCAGAGGCGTTACCGCCACGGGTAGATCATCTGCAGAGGCGTTACCGCCACGGGTAGATCATCTGCAGAGGCGTTACCGCCACGGGTAGATCATCTGCAGAGGCGTTACCGCCACGGGTAGATCATCTGCAGAGGCGCTACTGGCAGGGGAAAATCATCTGCAGAGGCGCTACTGGCAGGGGAAGATCATCTGCAGAGGCGTTACTGCCATGGGTAGATCATCTGCAGAGGCGTTACTGCCATGGGTAGATCATCTGCAGAGGCGCTACTGCCATGGGTAGATCATCTGCAGAGGCGCTACTGCCATGGGTAGATCATCTGCAGAGGCGCTACTGCCATGGGTAGATCATCTGCAGAGGCGCTACTGCCATGGGTAGATCATCTGCAGAGGCGCTACTGCCATGGGTAGATCATCTGCAGAGGCGCTACTGCCATGGGTAGATCATCTGCAGAGGCGCTACTGCCATGGGTAGATCATCTGCAGAGGCGTTACTGCCATGGGTAGATCATCTGCAGAGGCGCTACTGCAATGGGTAGATCATCTGCAGAGGCGCTACTGCCATGGGTAGATCATCTGCAGAGGCGTTACTGCCATGGGTAGATCATCTGCAGAGGCGTTACTGCCATGGGTAGATCATCTGCAGAGGCGCTACTGCCATGGGTAGATCATCTGCAGAGGCGCTACTGCCATGGGTAGATCATCTGCAGAGGCGCTACTGCCATGGGTAGATCATCTGCAGAGGCGTTACTGCCATGGGTAGATCATCTGCAGAGGCGTTACTGCCATGGGTAGATCATCTGCAGAGGCGCTACTGCCATGGGTAGATCATCTGCAGAGGCGCTACTGCCATGGGTAGATCATCTGCAGAGGCGCTACTGCCATGGGTAGATCATCTGCAGAGGCGCTACTGCCATGGGTAGATCATCTGCAGAGGCGTTACTGCCATGGGTAGGGGTTGGAGGAATACAGAAACTAACTGATGGAACAGAATATAAATCATGCGTCCTGAAGCTCAGTGACATAAATTACTGAGCACAGCGCTGGGGTATCTCTACCAGGCTCCTGTAGACAGTGAATGCATGTGCTGGATATACTGGAGCGCTGTGCTCAGCAATTTCCAACATTTCCTTATTCAATCAGTGAGAATAACCCCCCCCCCCCCCCAGCAGTGAGAACATCAGCAATCAGATTCTGATCTCCTATTCACAGGGCAGTCAATTTGTACAACCCCGTCCGAACCCCTTTAACTGTAAGTTTTCTCATCCTGGACAATCCCTTTAAATTTTTCAAACTTATTCTATGTGAACTGTAGTAGAAACCTAGAAACGGTCTGCACTGGCTGATAACAGAGAGCATTGCACTGCATCCTCCATCAGCCAATGACGAGAATGAGGCCGTCCCTAGAGTAGTGGTGTCAGCGAGAACAGAGTGACCCCTAATAGACGAGATAACACTGCAGGGTCCCAATAGGTCAACCCTTCATTTCCTATGAGCAGCAAACCCTCAGCTTGCAGTCAGTGAATAGAACTGAAGTCACAAACCTTCCCTCCACTACTTCACAGCTGAGGGTTTGCTACAATGGTATCCAATCGCCTGGAAATTGTACAAACAGGGTGAACATTTCCAGTCACAGACAGCAAGCAGAGATACTGAGACAGATGATGGCTAGGGGCAGGTGTAGACACCATAGTGATGACCCTTTAATAGCCATTGCAGTGACAGGATCCCTTTAAGGGGGCATAGGTGTAAGGAGGTGACAGGGTCAGAGGTTATCACGTCTGTGGGGAGATGCAGCAGCACATGGCAGGAAGGCAGCTGGACATGAAGGGGTTAAAGACCACCCCCACCCATTACAGTGACAGCCCGCCCCTCATATGCCTCTATATACCCCCATACAGAACTAGGTATCGCTGTGACGCCGCTCCGCAATGTCTCACCTATCCGCAGCTGCTCGGTGCCTCCAGTGATCTCCTCCATGTCTCACACACTGTCAGCCGGTTGCATCAGGCTTCCACTATCCCAGTGCGCATGCGCGATCATAGACGCACCCTACTGACTCAGTCTAGCCGCTCTATCCGAGTACAGCAAACTCTATCATACTTTACTTCCGGTACAACACCGGATGTGAAATAATCGTCGCTTTTACCAATATCCCCCGCCATTTTATTGGATGTCTCAGACCAGACTATTGTCAGTTTTTATGGAATTAGCTGATTCTGCTGTTATAACTACTGAAAAAGTCATCCTACAGTATGTATTATTACTGGAGAGTGTTCACACCTGATGGAAACATTACTGCTTCCATTAATTTCAGTCAATAATAGCCACAACTGTCAAACCTTCTTGGCCATTGTAAGTCACTGTTCACACGTCCAGTCTGGATGGCATTTCAAAACGCAATCCAGATGGGGCAGGGAAGGGCTGTTTATTATGTTGCATGTAGCAAATGTAACATTGAAGCGATTTTATACCATCATAGATGTCACCTGGTTAGTATTCTACGGGCGTGGAGATTTTTTTTTACGCTTAGCCAGTATTTGTATGCGTTTGTAGCTCCCTTATTTGTGATTTGTTACGATGGCCGCCCTCGAAAACTGCCGACCCTCAGTGACCGGGTAGTAAAAGCACACAGGAAGAGATACTCTAAGCGAAATGTAGCAGATATTCGCATAAACAAAAGTTTACTAATATTCTTAGTAACACATTTATCATGTGTTTTTTACGAATGTCTCGTATAGTGCTTGTTTTTCACAACAGTCTTGATGTCCCTCCTTGCATCGACGCAGCATGAGCATCATTTTTCTGGCATAAAATATTGTTGCTCCTTCAGAAAATGTAACAAATAAAGGCTCTTTTTTTGCTAATTTTTCTGCTCCAAAAAGGGCATAATCCATAAGAAAGGTTACGACTCCACGCCTACCAACTGTTCTGGATTCAGCAGGACAGTCCCAGATTTTGGGCTCTGTCCCCTGTGGCGAGATATACGTCCTGCGATAGAGTTGGATATAGTGATGATGCAGAGGGCTGTCCGCTCTCTGTACAATCACTGTGCCTCCGCTGCTGCTGTGACAGGCTCAATTATATGACGTCAAGCGGCACACAGGAGTAGAAGAGGAGAACATCTGCTCGGGTCAATGAAGAGAGGTGAGTATCTGGTGATTATTATTTTTATTTTTTTATTATTATTAAGAGCAATAAGAAAAGGATGTGGTGAGGGGGCCACAGTATCAGGGGGAGCAACAGGGGGATGGGAAGCAGCTATGGGGGAGCAATATGAGGTGGAGCTGCTGGGAGGCACAATATCAGGGAGACCTGCTGGGGGAACAATATCAGGGGAAACTAAGCACCACAAATTTAGAGGAGATGTTGGGGGACACAATACGAGGGGGAATTACTGGGGCCGACAATATGGAAGGGAATTGCTGGAGGGGAACAACATGAGGGGTTGGGGCACAATTTCAGGGGAGATGCTAAGGGGGCACAATATAAAGGGGAACTTCTAAGGGGACACAATATCAGAAAAGCGAGAATAGGAGGGGTCATGTAAACTTTTTTAAGTAGAACAATTTGTCCAGCCACTGGTTCTTGCCAAGCTATACAAATGTGTGCAAAACGAGGTCCTTGTAATAAAGGGGAAATCCGCATTGCTGGTCAATTTTAGACGGTCCACATAGTTTCAAACATTGGGGCTTATTTACTAAGGGTGAAGACACACATGGCGTTTTTGGGCCGTTTTTACTAAGTGCGTTTTCAGATCGTTAAAAACGCATGCGTTAAAAAACGCATCCGTTTTTTAAAAACGCATGTGGTTTTTTCCGTTTTTCATTGCGCAATTTCGGAAAAACTGACAAAAACTGATGCGTTTTTAAAAAACGCATGCGTTTTTTAACGCATGCGTTTTTAACGATCTGAAAACGCACTTAGTAAAAACGGCCCAAAAACGCCATGTGTGTCTTCATCCTAAGGGTTGCAGATTGCACTTTCTTCGGACTGTTCATGGTTTTCGGGGATTACACGGCTTTGACAGGTATGGAACAGGTGTCTGCGCTGGGATTGTGTCACAAGTGATCGGATTGTGGCACAGCTGCGCTGCTTACATGCGACAGAAATGGGGGGGGGTCTCGTCGGATTATCAGACTGATTCGGACTGAGCACAGGATATAAGATTCAAATTGTGTCGCCAGATCAAGCACTTACATGCACCAGGAAGAGGAAGGTGAACTCCGGCGGACCTGAGCGGGGAAGCGACACATGCAGGATATCGGGCGCACGATCTTAGTGAATCGCGGCAGATGTGCATTACACATGGACAATGCACTTTCTTGAACTCCAAGGGACCATGTAAGTAAATGTGACCCATTGGGACAGATTTACTTACACAGTCCATTCGCGATCAAGCAGCGCGTTTTCTGCGGTGGATTCGGGTCCGGCCGGGATTCACTAAGGTAGTTCCTCCGGCGTCCACCAGGTGTCGCTGCTGCGCTGAAGACCATCGGAACGCACTGGACCATCGGAACGCACTAAGCGCGAGTCCAGCGACACTTTTTTTTTTTTTAAACGTGCGGTTTTTCCGAATCCTTCAGGTTTTCGTTCGGCCACGCCCCCCCCCCATTTCCGTCGCGTGCATGCCGGCGCCGATGCGCCACAATCCGTTCGCATGCGCCAAAAACCCAGGGCAATTCAGGGGAAATCGTCGCAAAACAAAAATATTTGGGTAACACGTCGGGAAAACTCGAATCGGGCCCTTAGTAAATGACCCCTATTATGTTAAACGTTTTGCACTTTTTGTTTAATTAAATGTTGCTTTACAATGGCTAATACATATGATGCCAACGCTATACTGCCTTGAGTGTCCAAATAATATTGCCTGACAGTGCCAAGTAAGTCCCTAAAATCAGACAGAATAAACAGGTCGGTGAGGGGATAGCATCACTGTAGTGTTTTTGTCATGTTAAAAAAAAAACAATTGTCATTGTTGCCAACCTGCAGCAAAGGTGCATCTATTTATTTGTAGCAAATCCATTTTTCCCTTTAGACATCTTACTTCAGATTTCTTATTGTCAGCTCTTTGACCAAGTGATCGATATACTACAGTCACTATAGCGCAAGATAGTAAAGTGTGTCTGTAACTGGACATAAGTGCAATTGTAAAAACATAGCAATAAAACACATTTAATCTGAAACATTTTCTTTGAGAATTTTTTCAACAAAATTGCATGAAGGCACAATTTAACTTTTAACTTTTTTTTTTTTTTTTTGCTAATGATGAAGTGAATGTATAAAAGGGTAAATCAATTAAGAAATATACACATAATTTATTCAGATCCCTATCTACATGTCCGTAACAGAAATGCTTAAATATTGCAGTTATCATAGTCCATGTAAACATTACAAGGAAGCGTCAATCTTCATGGATAGACTCATTCCAAGATTTAAAAAAATCTCTTGGAGTGGGGCTTCTTTAATCTTTGGCGATCAGCTGTGTCAGCGTTCTTCAGAGGGGGCGGAGTCCTCCAGAATAGAGAAAATGGGGCACTGCACTTTTGTCGGACTGTGCATGTTCTTCATGGTTAAAACGGCTTGCACACGTATTTAAGAAGTGTCTGCGCTGCTATTGTTGCGCAGGCGATCCTTTTGTGGCGCAGCCGTGCCGGCCTCCGCTATACACAAATTAGGGGGCGTGACCAGACTGACTGACCAGACCAAGCGCCATATTTCACTTTCAAATTGTGTTGCACGCCCTGTTAAAGGTCCACCACAAAATAGATGGTGATCTCTGTCGGGCCTGAGCGGGGAAGCGACACATTCATGATTTCTGGCGCACGATCTTAGTGAATCGCTGCACGCAGCATTATACACGGACAATGCACTTTCCGTGAACTCCGGTGACCCTATAAGTCAATGCGCCCCAATGTCTTTCAATTCTGGCTCCCACATGGGCGACCCATCCATATGTTGTATGTTGGACGGTCTCTATAAGCCAAACCCATTAAGTGCTTCCATTTGCTCCATTAACTTCATACACCGTACGCTTTTTCCTTCTTATACTACGTCCGCTTGAGATGAGTTCACCAAATCCTGCCTGATGGGAGAATGCATAAGCAGAACGTCTGACAGATGTCCCACGTCGGATCGGGCTCACCACATCTTCTACTGGAAGCTCCTTCTCTTTGTAATGTTCTGGATTTTTTTGGACCTTGAAAGAAAATAAAAAAGTTAAAAGAAGAGTATAATATAGGTTGTAACTCAGGATCAGTACAGGATAAGTAATGTCATGTATGTACACAGCGACTGCACAAGCAGCAGAATAGTGAGTGCAGCTCTGGGGTATAATACAGGATGTAACTCAGGATCAGTACAGGATAAGTAATGTCATGTATGTACACAGTGACTGCACCAGCAGCAGAATAGTGAGTGCAGCTCTGGGGTATAATACAGGATGTAACTCAGGATCAGTACAGGATAAGTAATGTCATGTATGTACACAGTGACTGCACCAGCAGCAGAATAGTGAGTGCAGCTCTGGAGTATAATACAGGATGTAACTCGGGATCAGTACAGGATAAGTAATGTCATGTATGTACACAGTGACTGCACCAGCAGCAGAATAGTGAGTGCAGCTCTGGGGTATAATGCAGGATGTAACTCAGGATCAGTACAGGATAAGTAATGTCATGTATGTACACAGTGACTGCACCAGCAGCAGAATAGTGAGTGCAGCTCTGGGGTATAATACAGGATGTAACTCGGGATCAGTACAGGATAAGTAATGTCATGTATGTACACAGTGACTGCACCAGCAGCAGAATAGTGAGTGTAGCTCTGGAGTATAATACAGGATGTAACTCAGGATCAGTACAGGATAAGTAATGTCATGTATGTACACAGTGACTGCACCAGCAGCAGAATAGTGAGTGCAGCTCTGGGGTATAATACAGGATGTAACTCAGGATCAGTACAGGATAAGTAATGTCATGCATGTACACAGTGACTGCACCAGCAGCAGGATAGTGAGTGCAGCTCTGGGGTATAATACAGGATGTAACTCAGGGTCAGTACAGGATAAGTAATGTCATGTATGTACACAGTGACTGCACCAGCAGCAGAATAGTGATTGCAGCTCTGGGGTATAATACATGATGTAACTCAGGATCAGTACAGGATAAGTAATGTCATGTATGTACACAGTGACTGCACCTGCATCAGAATAGTGAGTGCAGCTCTGGGATATAATACAGGATGTATCTCAGGATCAGTACAGGATAAGTAATGTCATGTGTGTACACAGTGACTGCACCAGCAGCAGAATAGTGAGTGCAGCTCTGGAGTATAATACAGGATGTAACTCAGGATCAGTACAGGATAAGTAATGTCATGTATGTACACAGTGACTGCACCTGCAGCAGAATAGTGAGTGCAGCTCTGGGGTATAATACAGGATGTATCTCAGGATCAGTACAGGATAAGTAATGTCATGTGTGTACACAGTGACTGCACCAGCAGCAGAATAGTGAGTGCAGCTCTGGAGTATAATACAGGATGTAACTCAGGATCAGTACAGGATAAGTAATGTCATGTATGTACACAGTGACTGCACCAGCAGCAGAATAGTGAGTGCAGCTCTGGAGTATAATACAGGATGTAACACAGGATCAGTACAGGATAAGTAATGTCATGTATGTACACAGTGACTGCACCAGCAGCAGAATAGTGAGTGCAGCTCTGGGGTATAATACAGGATGTAACTCAGGATCAGTACAGGATAAGTAATGCCATGTATGTACACAGTGACTGCACCAGCAGCAGAATAGTGAGTGCAGCTCTGGCGTATAATACAGGATGTAACTCAGGATCAGTACAGGATAAGTAATGTCATGTATGTACACAGTGACTGCACCAGCAGCAGAATAGTGAGTGCAGCTCTGGGGTATAATACAGGATGTAACTCAGGATCAGTACAGGATAAGTAATGTCATGTATGTACACAGTGACTGCACCAGCAGCAGAATAGTGAGTGCAGCTCTGGAGTATAATACAGGATGTAACTCAGGATCAGTACAGGATAAGTAATGTCATGTATGTACACAGTGACTGCACCAGCAGCAGAATAGTGAGTGCAGCTCTGGAGCATAATACAGGATGTAACTCAGGATCAGTACAGGATAAGTAATGTCATGTATGTACACAGTGACTGCACCAGCAGCAGAATAGTGAGTGCAGCTCTGGAGTATAATACAGGATGTAACTCAGGATCAGTACAGGATAAGTATTGTCATGTATGTACACAGTGAATGCACCAGCAGCAGAATAGTTAGTGCAGCTCTGCAGTATAATACAGGATGTAACTCAGGATCAGTACAGGATCAGTAATGTCATGTATGTACACAGTGACTGCACCAGCAGCAGAATAGTGAGTGCAGCTCTGGAATATAATACAGGATGTAACTCAGGATCAGTACAGGATAAGTAATGTCATCTATGTACACAGTGACTGCACCAGCAGCAGAATAGTGAGTGCAGCTCTGGAGTATAATACAGGATGTAACTCAGGATCAGTACAGGATAAGTAATGTCATGTATGTACACAGTGACTGCACCAGCAGCAGAATAGTGAGTGCAGCTCTGGAGTATAATACAGGATGTAATTCAGGATCAGTACAGGATAAGTAATGTCATGTATGTACACAGTGACTGCACCAGCAGCAGAATAGTGAGTGCAGCTCTGGAGCATAATACAGGATGTAACTCAGGATCAGTACAGGATAAGTAATGTCATGTATGTACACAGTGACTGCACCAGCAGCAGAATAGTGAGTGCAGCTCTGGAATATAATACAGGATGTAACTCAGGATCAGTACAGGATAAGTAATGTCATCTATGTACACAGTGACTGCACCAGCAGCAGAATAGTGAGTGCAGCTCTGGAGTATAATACAGGATGTAACTCAGGATCAGTACAGGATAAGTAATGTCATGTATGTACACAGTGACTGCACCAGCAGCAGAATAGTGAGTGCAGCTCTGGAGTATAATACAGGATGTAACTCAGGATCAGTACAGGATAAGTAATGTCATGTATGTACACAGTGACTGCACCAGCAGCAGAATAGTGAGTGCAGCTCTGGAGCATAATACAGGATGTAACTCAGGATCAGTACAGGATAAGTAATGTCATGTATGTACACAGTGACTGCACCAGCAGCAGAATACTGAGTGCAGCTCTGGAGTATAATACAGGATGTAACTCAGGATCAGTACAGGAGAAGTAATGTCATGTATGTACACAGTGACTGCACCAGCAGCAGAATAGTGAGTGCAGATCTGGGGTAAAATATAGGATGTAACTCAGGATCAGTACAGGATAAGTAATGTCATGTATGTACACAGTGACTGCACCAGCAGCAGAATAGTGAGTGCAGCACTGGAGTATAATACAGGATGTAACTCAGGATCAGTACAGGATAAGTAATGTCATGTATGTACACAGTGACTGCACCAGCAGCAGAATATTGAGTGCAGCTCTGGGGTATAATACAGGATGTAACTCAGGATCAGTACAGGATAAGTAATGTCATGTATGTACACAGTGACTGCACCAGCAGCAGAATAGTGAGTGCAGCTCTGAGGTATAATACAGGATTTTCACTGCATTTGGAATTTTTTTCCTGCTTCCCAGTACACGGCATGGAATATTGAATACCGTCACTATGAAGTGTAATTTGTTACTCAGAAAATAAGCCGTCACAGAGCGCTTTATAAAATAAAAAGTTATAGATTTTTAAAGGTGGGGAGTGAAAAATGGAAATTAAAAAAAGAAGGGCCAAGTCGTTAAGGGGTTAACATTTTACAAAGAATTCCCAAATCCCGGTACTTACTTTATCAATCTGGGATGGCCAAACAGTCTTTATCAGGAAGGTTAGTGCCAGATATGGCAGCAGACAGATGGCGACGGTCAGGATGATTATTAACCAGATGTTGGGTTGTCGTAGAGCGTTTGTTATAGTTCCTAAATAGGGATGAGATATAATTAGTGGATCCCCCTTAATCTCCTAACACTTTACAGGCAGCCCCCGGGTTACATACAAGATAGGGTCCACAGGTTTGTTCTTAAGTTGGATTTGTATGTAAGTCGAAACTGTATATTTTATAATTGTAGATCCAGACAAATTTTTTTTTTTTTTTGCCCCAGTGACAATTGGAGTTTCAAAATGTTTTTGCTGTAAATGGACCAAGGATTATGAATAAAGCTTCATTACAGACACCTTACAGCTGATCATTGCAGCCTGGGACTATAGTAACATCCAGAGAGGTCACCAGAGGTCACAGGGGGCACAGGGGGCCGTCTGTAACTAGAGGTCGTCTGTAAGTCGGGTTTCCTTAAGTAGGGGCACACCTGTAATGTTTTTTTTTTCCTCCAGACTTCTGCTACGTACCTGTCATTGTGGTCATGGAGGTAAAGAGCATGTGCATGCCGCTGCTGTGCAGGTCGTACGTGAGTGAAAAATACAGGATAATAGTCCCAAACACAGAAAAGGTGAATAGAAAGGTCCAGTAAGACATGATGAGCCCGGCCTGCAACATAGTAATACACAAAATACAACACTGTACTGATAATGTAACAAAAAGCAACAATTTTCTGTGTACTATGATATTCTGCAGCAGCTGAAGTGTGTTTTAGGAGATCTTGTAGCAGCTGATGTGGGTATTATGATGACCTGCCGTAGATGAGGTATGTATACTGAGGTTCTGCAGCAGCTGGCATATTAACTATGATGTTCTGCAGCAGCTGAGGTGTGTTTTATAAGGTTATTCAGCAGCTGATGTGTGTATTATCAGGTTCTGTTGCTGTTAGTGTGTTTTATGAGGTTCTTCAGCAGCTGAGGTGTATAGTATGATGACCTGCAGCAGCTTAGTTGTGCACTATAATGTTCTGCAGCAGCTGATATGTGTATTTTGTAAGTGTGCACCAGGTGAAGTGTGTATTATGAGGTTCTGTAGTAGCTGAGGTGTGTATTATGAGGTTCTGTAGTAGCTGAGGTGTGTATAATGAGGTTATGCAGTAGCTGAGGTGTGTATAATGAGGTTATGCAGTAGCTGAGGTGTGTATTATGAGGTTCTGTAGTAGCTGAGGTGTGTATTATGAGGTTATGCAGTAGCTGAGGTGTGTATAATGAGGTTATGCAGTAGCTGAGGTGTGTATTATGATCTGCAGTAGCTGGGGTGTGTATTATGATCTGCAGTAGCTGAGGTGCGTATTATGATCTGCAGTAGCTGAGGTGTGTATTATGATGATCTGCAGTAGCTGAGGTGTGTATTATAATGATCTGCAGCAGTTGAGGTGTGTATTATGATAATCTGCCTTAGCTGAGGTGTGTATTATGATAATCTGCAGAAGCTGAGGTGTGTATTATGATGATCTGCACTAGCTGAGGTGTGTATTATGATGATCTGCACTAGCTGAGGTGTGTATTATGATGATCTGCACTAGCTGAGGTGTGTATTATGAGGTTCTGCAGTAGCTGAGGAGTGTATTATGATGATCTGCAGTAGCTGAGGAGTGTATTATGATGATCTGCAGTAGCTGAGGTCTGTATTATGATGTTCTGCAGCAGTTGAGGTGTGTATTATGATAATCTGCCTTAGCTGAGGTGTGTATTATGATGATCTGCACTAGCTGAGGTGTGTATTATGATGATCTGCACTAGCTGAGGTGTGTATTATGAGGTTCTGCAGTAGCTGAGGAGTGTATTATGATGATCTGCAGTAGCTGAGGAGTGTATTATGATGATCTGCAGTAGCTGAGGTCTGTATTATGATGTTCTGCAGCAGTTGAGGTGTGTATTATGATAATCTGCCTTAGCTGAGGTGTGTATTATGATAATCTGCAGAAGCTGAGGTGTGTATTATGATGATCTGCACTAGCTGAGGTGTGTATTATGATGATCTGCACTAGCTGAGGTGTGTATTATGAGGTTCTGCAGTAGCTGAGGAGTGTATTATGATGATCTGCAGTAGCTGAGGTCTGTATTATGATGTTCTGCAGTAGCTGAGATGTGTATTATGATAATCTACAGTAGCTGAGCTGTGTATTATGAGGTTCTGCAGTAACTGAGGTGTGTATTATGATGATTTTCAGCAGCTGAGGTGTGTATCATTGTGTTATGAAGCAGCTGAGATGAGTATCATGATGATTTGCAGCAGCTGAGGTGTGATTTATGGTGTTCTGCAGCAGCTGAGGTGTGTATGATGATCTGCAACACTAATATACTGTATTTTTGGATCATTATAATAAAACATCTTTCAGAATGACTGACTTGGAAGTTCACAATGATGATGAGAGAGGTGGATGTAGTAAAAGCCAACGTCTGATAGTCGGAATTTATTTTCCCCTCCTCCGTGGTCATGTGCCAGAAAGTTCCGTAGGGTATGAAGAATATGACGAGGGATGTCACGGTGCCATGGAGAAGACTGAGGAAGAACTTGGTGTAGTTGAACAATTGCCCTTTTTGCCCCGGGATATACAGAGTCGGACACTGCATGCTGACCTTGTCACTGACATCCTTGTGTAGAAAGACAAAATACAATAAGTCAAAAATATGGCCCATATCGTACCCCGAAATGCAGAAACATGGACCAAAATAATAGGGGAGAATGTGGGAGGAGAGTCCCCCTGAATCCTCCCAGTCAATGCAGCATGAGCAGAGCTCCATTCACTTTCATGTACCTAAGGCACAAATGACCACCTGCAGTCACCACTTGGGAGACCTCAACACATTTGGAGATATCTAAAAATATTTTTTAAAAATTACATACCCTTGAGAAATCTCCCATGTCCGAAACACATAGGGGACCACGTGGAGGACACCAGGGGCATGAATCAGCATATGAAATGTGTAGTGTGACATTATTTTTTTTGTCTCTTCTTCCTTCTTCAGGAAGTTGCATTGAAAGTTAAAAAATTGGCAATTTTTTGATAAATCTCTTCCATTAGACAGGTCTCTGCATGTACATGTACCTGTTTCTTTGACTCCTTTGAGGGCTTCAGCTTTTCTCTGTTCTTGCCATGCTGCCCTTTGCATAAATACACACACACCTTCCTCTCTCTTACTTCTATTATGGCATATCCCACTGTGCCCCTCTTCACACAGTCTATCGTCACTGACAGACACAGGAAGAGAGAAGGGGGAGGGAGCAAGATGTGTCATAATCTACCGCTGCAGCTCCTCCTATTCATCAGTGCTCAGACATGTAAACAAAGAATGGTGTAGAGTCTGCAGACAGCACAAAAGTATCAGGAATGCTGAATCACTTGAAAAACATTCAGGGATTATCCTCTAGGAAGTAAAGGGACATGAGCAACTTGTGTAAGATTTGCCAACCGCTTCTAATGAAGGGAGAAAGGGCAAATACACATTTTGAATGAGCACCCATTTTAGGTTATCCTGATGCCCAATCACAAATCTCAAAAGTCAAGAGATGTTAATGGGAGCAGCACATCCTTTGAGGTCTAGAAAGTGGGTCACAGAACCTAGACCCCCACTAATACTCTTGTTTCTTTACTATATACCATGTCATTAATCCTCCTTACCTGATCTTGTAGTCCAAGAACAATTATAGGAAGACTGGAATAAAGGAGGTTGTAGAGGGCCATGAAGATGGTGTCGTATACAGTCTAAGTAGGGACATACACAGGCAGAAGGGAAAAAATACAATAAAATGTAAATGAAAAAGCTGAAATAATATATTTCCTGTAAATTCATCAAAAAAATTAACAAGAAAGTAACCTTCAAATAATCTAGGAAGGAAAAGACATCTGTATTTTAACCCTTCTAGGCACCTTCCCAAGCTAAGTGTGTAATGCAGGCTCTGGAAATGGACAGGTGACATAGAGACAGTTAAACCCTAGAGTAAACCCCTTTCCTGCTTTCCCTGCCTGATTGCCTCACAATACCCTAGGCCAGTGATGGCGAACCTTTTAGAGCCTGAGTGCCCAAACTTCAACCAAAAGCCACTTATTTATTGCAAAGTGCCAGCGCAGCACTTTAAGCAGTAATGTATTTCTCCTTGTTCATTGACAACTTTCAATCCTTCAGCCTCCCAAGGACACCAACCCAGTTGAAAGGAGGAGGGCAAATTCATCCATCATTATAGGAAGATTCTGCAGGAAGATTCTTTGAGTTCTGTCTGGTGAACTTCATTCTGGGGTGATGGCCTGGGTGCCCACAGAGAGGGTTCCGAGTGCCGCCTCTGGCACCAGTGCCATAGGTTCGCCACCACTGCCCTAGGCAGTAGGGGACATTTGGACTTCTCTTCCTACGCTAAAGTGCAAAACACAGATACAAAGACAATACAAAGAAGATGCAGGTCGGAACCAAGAAGACAAACGCAGTACAAAATCACAAGGCAAAGGAAAAGTCTGAATACAGGCAAAGGGTCTTTACCAGAACCAAGAGAACACATGCAGTACAAAATCGCAAGGGAAATGGATAGTCTGAAGACAGGAAAAGGTTGTTCCAAATATCCTAGAAAACTAACTACAGATCTTCTTTGGATGTAAACGTGCCACCAATTTGTCTGTCTCGTCATGTAATCCCAGAAAGACCACTACAATGTGCACTTATATATACACACACCTCTGTATTTGAAAAAAATCATACTTTGTAGTATTTTTTCCACTCTTACCTAAAACTTCACCACAGTTCTGTATATTCTGCAAAAAACCAAGATATCATATATGTATATATAGAGCTCACGTCTTCACAGTACCTGGCCAGAGTATCCATTGAAGAAGGAGTACCAAAAGTTCACAAGTGTGTAGGCGAAGTTCTTGTAGAAGAAGTAACTGAGGAATTTACACATGCGAATGTAGGACCAGCGGCCATGAACCAGAAGGAGCCTCTGGAGGTATCTAAACTGAGCGAAGGAGTAGTCGCTGGACATCACAGCCTGCATTCCCTCCTGTCCACTAATGCCAACTCCTATATGGGCAGCTGCAACAAATTAACAGTAACAGTCATGATATAAATAGGCAATGGCAAACAGTTCTGCAGGTTTGTATTGGGACCAGTCAGCACCCTGCTGACAGGCACACCAATATATAATCATATACAGACCAAAGGCAGGCAAACTGTACAGACATCGAACCAGACGGTTATTTTAGTGCAGACCAGCAAAGGAAAACCTTGACAACTTTCTGGTCCAATACAAAGTCTTACCAGGCTCAAACCAAACATGTTCCATATACACTGGTATCATAGTATATGTTGGACTTGATGGGCCTGCGTTTGTTTCCTGCCTTTTATACTATATATTATATACTATAAGGCAGGAAATGGACGCAGATCCATCAAGGCAGGAAACGGACGTAGGTCCATCAAGTCCAACATATAAGATTAAACAAATGTTTTATCCCCATAACCCGTGATATTTTTCCTCTCCAGAAAGGCATCCAGGCCTCTCCTGAACATGTACATAGAGTCCGCCATAACAATCTCCTGCGGCAGAGGGTTCCATAGTCTCACTGCTCTTACAGTAAAGAATCCTGGTCTATGGTGACGGTAGAACCATGTCTGTTTATTTTTGCAGAGGATGCTTTGGGTAACGCAAGGTTGGGGTCCTGGTTGTAGCCTCTAAATCTCTGGTTGGATGCTTGTGGATGCTAAGATTTGTCATTAAAGGGAACCTGTCAGCAAAAATTGACCTATTAAACCACTACCAGTATATTGTCAAGCAGCTGAACACTTTCTAGAACAAGTTCCTTACTTGCATGGTCCATTGTGGTCGAATCATACAGAAAATCAACTTTGAAGAGAGATTTAAATTGATTGTAAAAAGTCAAGGAGGTGGTGAGTTTAATACTGAAGTCAAGCTCCCCCCGCCTCAGAACGCTCTGTTCACTGTAATTGATGGTCCTACATCACTAACCAGATCTCCTGTAGTCTGGTGTATGATGTCAATTACTTGGGTGGAGTCATTCAGAGGCAGGGAGAGCTTGACTTCAGTGTTAAGCTCTCCGCCTCCTTGACTTTATGCAACTAATTTACATCTAACTTCAAGGATGATTTTCTAAATGATGTCACCATGCTGGTCCATGGAAGGAACACTGTGTGGAAGGCGTTAGTCTGCTTGACAGCATCCTGGCGATAATTTGTTACATCAATTTTTGATGACAGGTTCCCTTTATAGGGGACCTGTCAGCTGTAAAGACGGCACTAGGAGGTGCTTACTAAAGTAAGCAGCTCCTAGTGCTACAAAAACGTAGCAGTGTTACACTACTAGCATTATCAGAAACCTCCAATAACGCTAACAAACACTGCTGCGCTGTACAATAGAAACGCCGGACCAAGCTGTAAGGTTCGGCATATTAATGAGGGATGCAGTCAGAGGACCGCCCTGCCCACTCCATATGCCAATTGAAGCTGGGCAGTCACCGTGCCTAATCCCGCCCCCTCATGAATATGCCGGACCGCTTCCAGCCCGGTGTTTCTAGCGTACATCGCGACAGTGTCTGCTAGCATTATTGGAGGTTACTTTAGTAAGCAACTCCTAGTGCCGTTTTTTACAGGTGACAGGTCCTTTTTATGCAGTCTTTTTCTGAAAACTGACGATAGGGGAATAGTTATGAGTGATCCAGAGATATTAGTTTCTACCGATCCCCTGATGTCTGAAGGGCCCAAAGTCTATCTGCCACATAAGAAGATACTTATAAAGTGCACTTTATTTTTTTATATAGGACTATAGGACCATTATAAAGGACTATTATGCCCTCGCTCTCACTGTCTTACTTTTTATCATGCTGACATCATTGGCGCCATCACCGATGGACAACGTGATGGCCTTCTTGTACTTCTTCACCAAGTCGACCACCATGGCTTTCTGCTTCGGAGTCACTCTACAGCAGATGACGGAGCTGCACTCGCAGGCCAGGTCCACAAAGTTCTTCTGTCTTTTCTCCTTTAAGGCATCGATTTTGCTCTTGTCTTGCGGATTTTCCTGCTTCTGTTCAAACCCCTGTTGGAATTTTAGCTTCAGGCGTCTTCTCTTCCTTCTCTTCTTCTCGAGTAAAATTTCATTCTAACCGAGAATAGAAGTAACACAAGGAAAGTTATCAAAGATAGAACAATGGAGGACGGTTGATATATGTGGTGGCCGAGGCTTCCATAGAGTTGAATCCAACGGAGGTTTTGGCTTCCTGCTCCTCCATTGCGCCTCTGCCGCTGCTTATCTGCCACATAATTATCTGGCATTGCTTTATAAGATATTGATATCCTGGAGGGAGGTTCCCCTGATCTCTGGAGCCTCTAGTATCCACTTACCAGCCATGACCCAGTAATGATAAGTGTCCGGTTTGTATTAGACTCCGGCTCACTGTTGCTATTCCCTTCCTCGACGTTCTTTCTGGATTTTTGGAGATCAATTCTTTTCTGTATCATGTCGCTGTATAAACAGATAATGGTGATTTACATGTATATAAACTGTACCAATCGTCTTCTTTAGTGCTACATAGTGTTAGTTTATGGGTGGGCTAAACATGGGGGGGGGGGGAGCTGCTATCGCTCCCAACTTTCTCAAACTAGATTAGAGGAGAATTTTCCAAAAATAATTATATTTTCTTTTATAGATATTGTAAGTTTAATTTTCAGTACTTACTTGACCTCTTCTCCATACGTGATAACAGATTTATCCGTTAAGAGCTTACAGGCAAAACCAATGTTTTCGGCAGTCTCTGAAATATAAAATATGTAATAATAATGTCAAATTTTCCATTGCGTTAACACTGATCTCATCACAGTGGTGCTTATTTACTAATGGTCCGCGGACGCACATTTGTCGGACTTTCCGATGTTTTCGGGTTTCTGGAGCGGCTGTGCTGCTTTCATGCGACAGAAATCGGGGTGCGGCCGTCGGATGATCCGACAGATTCGGACTTAGCGCGGGATTTAACGTTCAAATTGTGTCGCAAGACAATGCACTCACATGCACCAGGAAGAAGAAGGTGAACTCCGGGGACCTGAGCGGGGAAGCGACACATGCAGGATATGGGGCGCACGATCTTAGTGAATCGCGGCACAGGGCATTATACACGGACAATGCACTTTCTGTGAACTCCTCTGGACGGGTAAGTAAATGAGCCACATTGTGCGGTAAAGTCCTCTCCTCCGGTACTTACCTTTCTTGTCCCCAGTCAGGACCCAGATCTTTATGTCGGCTTTAGATAACGTATGGATTGTCTGAGGAACGCCATCCTGCAACTTGTCTTCGATAGCCGTGGCTCCCAACATCTACAAAGCATTAAACAACAATAGTAAACCCTAAGAGCCTAATACATGGCCATGTCTTAGCTCCCAACTACTCAATTGTTTCTCAATGACACTGGGTGATAGCAGAAAAGTACAATTTGTAGGTGGACAAATTTTATTACATGGACTTAAAACAAAATAATAGGCAACCATTCCGTACATAGTTGTTTTGAGTAGTCGAGAAGGGGTTTCCTTCTTTGTTCTGCACCCTAATAGTTGGTTGAGCCAAGTAGACACATCCATAAGCCTCACCCATCTGTTCTCCACCCTGAGTAAGATGGCAGGGAGGAGCTTCATAAACACAATATGAACACATGCCCAATGGACTCACCACCCGGCTTATGCCTGTGTATATACATTTAGTAGACAGTCCACCTGTTGCTCAGGGGATATTCAAGAGTAACGCTATGTCCATGGCCAAGCCAGATATATAAAGATGGGATACGGAGAAAGGAGAAGGGAATACAATGCAACAACAAGTCAACATGTTGCAGGTCTGGTCTCTGTATTTGGGTCACTCCATTCTTAAACGGGCAACACCCCAGCAGCACTCAACAAGTCCTTACTGACCAGGAGTCTTAGCCTTAATAAAACATCTATCTAAATGGATGGAATAATGGCCCTGGGGGGGAACTACAGGGGTAGCAGCCATAGCAGCTGCTAGGGGGCCTGCAGTGTCAGGGGGCCCCGACATCTGTGGTATTGGGTTGTGCATATGTAGTATGTGTGTGTGGTGTGTATATACCTTATGTCTGTATATTGTATATATTTGTGTGTATATGTGATGTGTATATGCTTATGTCTGTGTATATGATGCATGGGTGTATATAGTACTGTATGTATGTGTATATACTGTATGTGTGTGAATATGCCCTATGTCTGTATATGGTATTGTATATTGTTGAATGTGCATATATGTGATGTGTATATGTTCTATGTGTGTGTGTATACAGTATGTGATGTGTAAATGCTGTATGTGTGTATATATGATGTGTAGATACTGTGTGTGATTGTAACTCCAGTGTGAGTATACAAATATGTAGATTTTTTTAAGTAGGTCCTACTCAGAAGCCTCTCCTAGTTACACTGCTAATGACCCATACACAAAACTGTGATTTAGTGAGTACAGGGAAGTATTTAGCAGGAACCATCTTCTATCTAATATATAAAGCTGAATGTATGTATGTGTGTATGTATGTGTGTATGTGTGTATGTGTGTATGTATGTATGTATGTATGTGTGTATGTGTGTATGTATGTATGTATGTATGTATGTCCGCTAAATGAATCTACACTGTCTCGTTTATAATTACTAAATTTTGCACAGCCGCTCTCTGACTCAGGGAACGTCGCAGACTCAGTTTTGAGATGAAATTTTAACCCTGTGCTTTCCAAAATACACTTATTATCCACCATATACAGGAGCCATTATCTGCTGCTGTGGCAGTTGGAAGCTGAGCCGTGATTGGTTGCTGTTTTGCCACAGGTCATTAATATGAGCTCTGAACTTTGGTTATGAGTAGAAGATGCGTATGTGTGAGGTAAGATGGATAAGGATGGAATGAGAGTGTCAGAGACAGTCATTGGAATGAGAGTGTCAGAGACAGTCACTGGAAGGAGAGTGTCAGAGACGGTCACTGGAAGGAGAGTGTCAGAGACGGTCACTGGAATGAGAGTGTCAGAGACAGTACCTGAAAGAGACGGTCAGGGACAGAGATGGTCAAAAAAGTTTACAAAATGAGAGGGTCAGTGACAGAGATGGTCGGAGAAAGTCTGAGACAGTCTATAGATACATATAAAATATTTTTTGTTAGCCCATTGTATTTTGTTATAGCTAAGAGTATCCCGGGCAACGCCGGGAGCCACAGCTAGTAACTGTATGAATTTTATTGTAAAGTCACCAAAGCACATACCACTAGGTTATTTTCGATCTCCTCATATACTTTATCCAGGGCCTCTTCCCGGTTCTTGATGGCCACACTGGCTTGGTGGTATTTTTTATTCCATGTCTTAAAATCTTCCTCACTGATGTCCTTGTAGCACAGGCACAGGGTCCTCAGGGTCTCATTAGCAAATATCTGATGGCAAAAAGTCAATGTCATGAAGTAGAGTGGCCCAATGCTGGTCTTAATGGAGCATCATCAATGAAAAACATATAATAAATAATAATAATAATGCAAAACTGAAAGTCATATCTAACAACCATCAAGTACGATGGAACAGGCCACAAAGATTTTGACTTAGGCTACAAGGTTGGTTTTTCATTATGTTATTAAAATGCTAAGTCTCTGAAGAAGGGAAATTTTGCATATATATCGCCCCAGAGACCCCTGTCTAGATGCTAAAGAATATTGTTTTAGATCCGTCCAACCTAGGCAATGGGAAAAACATGGATACTGTTTCTCCGAGACTAGAGAGGGGGAGAATTCAAATTATGATATCTTTTGAGATGTGTTATGGTGTCATTTTAAAGAGGAGAATCTCCCCTTTAATATGACATAAGGATTGTGTTTCTGAATACCACAGATATAACCACAGTCAAAGTTACAGTTGGGAGTGGAAGCTGTATATGAAAAATTACAATATCATCTGTAACTTTACATTAAATATCTCCAGTTCTTTGTTACCTAAAAAATATTCTTAAAGGAAATCTACTATCAAAGGTCAAGCATAAACCAGGGACATTTACTCATAGATCCAGGCACCGTGGCTGTGTTAATCTTCTTATATTTGTTATCGATGACTTCCTCCCATCTAAAATTATTATTATGCTAATGAGAAGGAAGGGCCTTGGGGATGTTTCCAGTGCCCCTCAGTTATGTAGCTTCACAGGCTGTTACAATGAACAGAGCAGGTATCCCCTCCCCCGGCACTTCCCTTTGCAGCTCAAATACACAGGCAGATGGAGGAGGGAGAGAGCAGGGGTTGGGTGAGACATGTTCTGTGAATCTACAGGATTGAGCCCTTCTTGCTCATTAGCATAATTTGAAAAGTTGATTTTAGAAGGAAGGATGCCATGGGTAACCAATATAAGAATATTACTACAGTCATGGTGCCTGGATCTATGAGTTGGTTTATCATGCTTGATTTTGATTGTAGATTCTCTTCTTTAAAATGACACCAGAACTGTGTTTTTAGTTCGTAACTTGGCCTTATTTTCAGAGATACACATAGGTGATAACTAGTAGATTAATGGGCTTCTGAGCATTGCCCCCCCCCCCTTTAAATACATGGGACACCCCAGACCTACATTGTTCCACAGCCACAAGACTGTAGCCAGGAGTCATGGTTCTTGAACCACCTTGAGCATCATTAGATTTATCACTGAACTACATGGCCCAGCGCTACCATTTACTACTTCTACTCACATCTAAAGCCGTTTCAGTTTGCTCTTTGATAGGATTGTCGGGATGTAGACGTTGATAAATGACGGTGTCAGCTCCTTTGCAGTAAAGTCTGATGTTTCCTTTGGGATCCCGAACTAAAAAGTAAAAAAAAAATCTTAATTATACAAAAGCTCAGAATTGATGATTAAAACAAGAAAAGTTCTCCCCGGGAGGTAGGTGGGTTTCTGAATGTGGGTGGTCCCTGGCACGTTCTAGGCCTCACCTATCACTGACATGCGCTTTCTATCACTGTTGAAGTCGAGGATCGCCAGTCGTTCATAGGTCACTTCTTTTCCAAGCTCACTTATGGTGATGGTATTTTGGGTTCTCGAAAGGAAGACAAACCCAAAATTTCTAGCGGCTGTTACAAGGGCACCTTCATCGGGTGAGGCCGCCTCATAGCATAGGTCACCACCTACAAGGAAGTATAAAGTGGGTGTAGATTCGGTAGTTTACTGTAGATATCATCTTTTAATGGGGTGGTGTCACTGCTGGTCTTCTCCTATGGGAAAGTGACCTTATGGGCCCCCTGAACCTCTTGGTCCCGGTGCGACCCCACAAGTTACGCCCCTCGGAATTACAATGGACAGTTCTAATACTTTCAATGAAATGAACATCAATGGTACCTACCTTCTGTCTTGTCCACCATTACTGTGTGGCACAGAGCGAGTAACTTAAAGAACTCGTGAACATATGGATCGTTTCCAAATCGGATTTGCTGAATTAACATCTCGTCATTGAATGTGAAACTGGGATCCGCTAAAACGTTCCAGCTGAAGTCCACGTTCTAGGAACAAAGGCAGCAAGAGCATGAAAGAGTTAAAGGACACCTGTCATCAGGTCTGTGTCACTTGTCCTGTCACTACTACCTGTTGGAGCAGCTCACATGGATCCCATCCCAGCCTTTATCTAGTTATTTCATACATTAATTATTGTAAAATCATCTTTTCTTTATTATGTAAATGAGGCTGGTCACATGGTCAGAGGCAGTGATGTCACCCCTGTTACCCCTCCCCTCTCCTCCCCCTGTTCATGTCTGTGTGTAATGTATAGTAAAGCATTGCTAGAGTCTGTCCTTTATCTGCTGAGATGCTGCATAATCCTAATACACATGTGAGAGACACAGACATCAGCTACACAAGTACCTGGCATGCTGCATCCTCCCATATACATGTGTGAGACACAGACATCAGCTACACAAGTACCTGACATGTTCTGCTATAACATGGCTGCATCCTGGAGCTGCTGTATCTCTCCTATACACACACACACATGCACACACAGGCTGCAGGAGGTGTGGCCACCAGCAAGCACATGGAGCAGCCATTACATGGAGCAGCTGTCAGTCAAGCACTGGGGGTGTGGCTGTGCCTCCCACTCGTGAATAAGCCGGACAGCTTGAATATGCTAATGACTCATTGGACATTTCACAGGTCATTTGCATACAGCTTTAGGACCTCATTGCTTAGGTTTACAGGCATGTAGAGCGACAATGAAGGGATAGAGGCAATGCTCTCTAATGGCAGTTTATAAAAATATATTTAGATTAGGGGGGTTATTTTGCAAGACGGGTTCTCTTTAAAGGGACGTTTCAAACGATGGATCCGACTGTTACAAAATTTCACTGGTTGAGATTCCACATTTTACAGAAATGGAGAAGAAGATTGAAGCACTGTGATTGGGGTAATCTTCTTATATTTGTTATCCATGGCCTCCTTTCTTTCTAAAATCAACTTTTAATATTATGCTAATAAACCAGAAGCCCCTCCATGCTCTCTCTTCACGGACTGTTACACTGTGGAGGGGCACTTCCCCCCTCCCACTTCGTGAAATTACAGCTGACATAGGGAAGTGCTGAGTGTGACAGTGTAACAACCTGTGAAGCTAAAGAAAGGAAGGGCTCCGGTAAAGCCCCTAGGAGCCATTCTGGATCATTACAATACCATTAAAAGTTGATTTTAGAAGAAAGAAGGGCCATGGATAACAAATATAAAATGATAACCACAGTCACGGGGCCGGGATATATTAGTAGGTGCCCCTGGTTTATCATGATGGACTTTAATGGTAGATTTCCTTTGAGTAAGAAAACTATTTAGCTTTGCTCAAACAGTGATCCTTAGCCGGCTGCTTTCCAGCTGCTGTAAAACTACAACTCCCAGGATGCCGTAAGATATATAAATATAAGCGGGATACTGACCTCAGTGCCTTTCGTCTGTTTCCCGGCTATTTGCTTTTGATCACCTGGAAGAAACAGCAACATTCAATGAAAGGAGCAGAATCTCATTTTATAAAAGACCAAAATTACAAATAATTTGTGTATTTTTTCCACAATTCCTAATTGTGCATTCTAAAAAATATTAGAAAATCTTGTAATATCAAAACGGAGAAAAAAATCATATATGACATACTGAATTATTAATACGTATGAATTCTGTCCCGGATGAGCCCCCAAGTGTCTTCTAGACTGTTGTCATTAGAGTTAGGTTTTTATTCGGGTGACAGTACAAGGGGCCTACCTATGGAATGACTAGGACAGCATCCACATTTTCGGTGGACAGCTTTCCCTGCTTACTTTTACAAAGACCTACATGCTCAGTTTCCCTGATTTTATAACCTGTGAGACCAATGACTTGGTCCCCCAAAATCAGTTTATTACTAGATGGTTGATTATCCTTTTCTCGGAGAGACCATCTTAATAAAATACTCTATTGAAATGAAGACAGAATGATAGGTAAACCCTTATCCAGGATTCCAAATTAACTCATAAATTCCCTTCAAAGAAACTTCAAATGGGGCCATCTAAATTGGATTATTTAATAAAGTGATCATTTAGAGGATTTGGCAACATACACAGTTGAAACTGTATGTACCAGTCAGGGGTGGATTAGGACCTCCATGGCCCCTGGGCTGTATGAATATTATGGCCCCTACAAGTCTGGAATCACTTCTACATCTGGTACTAGAATCAGCTTATTGGGGAATGGAGGATGTGTCCCTTCTGCTTTCATTCTGCGGTTATAGGACCTTTGGAGGACCTTGAAAGGTTCTGAAATGGCTCTTGTGAGAGCAGAAACAGATGTAGGAGGATTTCATGGGTAAAGGTCCTTCTCAGTATAAAATTTGGTGGGCAGTTTGGTGACCATGGGCCCCCTAGAAGGCTTGGGCCCTAGGCTACCCCCCAAACCGCCCAATCCACTACTAGTACCATTAACCCCAACTAGTCACAGAAGCCCAATTGCCTCTGATGCTGCAGGCAAAGCTCATATTATGGCCATTTGCGAGCTGCACGGCAGCCATCAATCCATTTTTACTACAGAAGGAGAGTCTCCACATTCATGTACCGTAGGTTTTCCCATTAATAGAACACTTCTTGAACGTCATTATGTTTTGTGTTAACGTCCCGGTCTTGTCGGTGAAGATGTACTCGATCTGACCCAGCTGCTCGTTCAGCGAGGTTGTTCTGGCCTTGGCTCCCGTGTCTTTCTTCGGGTAGTACATGTGTAAGTCCCAGTCAATGAAAAAACTTTGGCCCAAACGAATCATTTCAACGCTAAGGGAAAAAAAAACAATCAGTTAATAATGTGAAACTACAACAAAAAGTTTTCCTTACTTTATACAGTTTTTCCAGATATCATATTTTAGATCCCTGATTTTATTCGGCAGAGGCATCCTGGGCCCTACAATCCATGTTTTACGATGACATAGCATTTTGTGTCAACACTAGCTGGATCAATAATATTGGGTTGGAAGAGTTATTTTTAACCACTTGGCCTTTTGCTGGGTTTTGTTGCGTTTTGATTTTTCACTCCCTACACAAAAATCTAGAACTTTTTTTACTGTGTACACCACTGCATAAAAAATTGTACACCGTGATGACAGTATTTAATATTCCATGCTGGAATCCGTGAAGCAGTGGTGTAACTGGAAGCTGTTGGGCCCCAGTGCAAAGTCTGTGCCAGGCCCCCGACTATAATGTATGGTTTATAGTATACTGAGAATTTGTTATAGATCTGTACAAGTGTGCCACCTGCACACTGTTACAGATCTTCAGCAATGAAAGGTCCTGGAAAGATCTCAAGCTGTTGTGGCAACTAATCTTCGCTCCCCGATGATGTCATGGGGAGTGACAATCAAAGCCAATATGCTGAAGGCAGTGAAAGGGTTGACACCCACGATTGGTGGCAGCATGGATTGTGGGTGTTTGCTGCATATTATTTGTATGGACAGGGCTCAGGCTATGAGCCCTCTCCATTCTCTCTTAATGGACTTGTGATATACATTTCATTGGGAAATTATCTGAATCGGAGAAACCCTTTACCTAAAGTGCGTAATCTAGTAAATATATCAACAATACATTTTTGGGGATTTTTAGTGTTAAAAGGATAACCGATCCTTATATATTTCTTACATACATTGAGATGATAGTAATACTGTACCTTACATAGAGGGATATGGGTACCATCGTATTAAGGACAATGATATATCCCCAAAATCCAAGGAATCCCCGGTAGTTTGGTGAATAGTCATACCCATCATACAAATACCAAGACGTGTTTCCACTGTTTATTGCACTCTCCCAAAATGTCTGACCAATGGCTAGACCCGCTGCGCACAGGATCAGCATGACGAATATCTGCAAGGCACATCCCAAATTTACAGTCCATATAGAGAGGAGCCGGAATATACAACAACCATGGCTCTGGATGAGCAGGACGCCTTACCATGTACACCATGCCGTTCATCATATGATCGATTTTGGTTCTCTTCAGTGTCGATCTTCCGCTGTTTCTCATAATTTTAGTGTCTGATCCTATGGTAAATAGAGTAACATTTCTAATTAGAGCAAAGATCTTAAAGGGCTTAAAAATTCTTAAGGTTCTAGGTCAATAATATTGATTGAAATAAGCCCAGTACGTGGTTGTCCGTAGCTAGGACTATCCCCAAACCAGGAAGTGCACAGTACAAGGGATCGGGCAGCTTCCTGAATATAGTAGTGGGGGAGCGGGAAGTGTACTGAACAAGGAGTGCACAGAGGCAGGGGACTATTCTGCATCATGAGCATAGTACTGGGGGATTGGGAAGTTAGTATGTCACTGAACCAGGAAGTTCAGAGTGTTTGGGGGGCCAAGGAGCATGCTCAGTGTAATTGTTACTGACCCAGGAAGTGCAGAGTGCAAGGGATCGGGCAGCTTCCTGAATATAGTAGTGGGGGATCGGGGAGCTTAGTGAACAAGGAGTGCACAGAGGCGGGGGGACTATTCTGCATCATGAGCATAGTACTGGGGGATTGGGAAGTTAGTATGTCACTGAACCAGGAAGTTCAGAGTGTTCGGGGGCCAGGGAGCATGCTCAGTGTAATTGTTACTGACCCAGGAAGTGCAGAGTGCAAGGGATCGGGCAGCTTCCTGAATATAGTAGTGGCGGATCGGGGAGCTTAGTGAACAAGGAGTGCACAGAGGCGGGGGGACTATTCTGCATCATGAGCATAGTACTGGAGGATTGGGAAGTTAGTATGTCACTGAACCAGGAAGTTCAGAGTACAAGGGAAGTGGATTAAGAAATTATTATGTCAATGTAGCAGGATGTATAGCGTGGTATGGGACCAGGCAGCATACTGCGAATAGTAGTGGGAGATCTAGAAGCTAGTGTCTGGGTATCAGGAAGCACAGTACTGGGGATCAGGAAGCACAGTACTGGGGATCAGGAAGCACAGTACTGGGGATCAGGAAGCACAGTACTGGGGATCAGGAAGTTAGTATGTTACTGAAGCAGGAAGTTCAAGGGATCAGCAACTTCCTGAGGATAGTACAGGGGATTGGGAAGTTTGTATGTTAATGTAGTAGGAAGTGTAGAGTGGAAGGGGATGGGGCAGCTTCCTGAGCACAGTACTGGGGATTGGGAAGTTAGTATGTTAGTACTCTGCAGAAATGCAGAGTACAAGGGAAGTGGATTAAGGAATAATTATGTCAATGTAGCAGGATGTATAGCGTGGTATAGGGCCAGGCAGCATACTGTGAATAGTAGTGGGAGATCTAAAAGCTAGTGTCTGGGGATCGGGAAGCGCACTATTGGGGATCGGGAAGTTAGTATGGTACTGAAGTAGGAAGTGTAGAGTTGTAGGGGATCGGGCAACTTCCTGAGCACAGTACTGGGGATTGGGAAGTTAGTATGTTAATGTAGCAGGAATCAGGCAGCATACTGAGTATTGTAGTGGGGGATCTGGAAGTTAGTGTGTTACTGAACCAGGAAGTGACATGGGACCAGGCAGCATCTTGAGCATCGCAATGGGTATACGGGATGTTAGTATGTCACTAAACACAAAAAAATGGTAGCATGGACTGGGCAGCTTCCTGAGCATAGTAGTGGGGGTCGGGGAAGTTAGTTTTTTACTGAACCAGTAAGTGCAGAGTGGCAGGGACTTGGGGTATAGCAATGGGGGATGCCTGACATTGATATGTCACAAAGACATATTTGGGGGATCTGGGTCCTATTCATATCTGAGTTATAACATTAGTTAGTAATGGAAGCCACAACACTACATGCACAGATTGAGCTCAGATGAATGAATACAGCATTTCTGAGTAATCTGTTGCCAGATCCAACCATATGTGATAGAGAAGTCATCACAATGAACATAAATATTACATTTCTGGTTTCTGCTAGCACAAGTCTCAGGATTTCAACTTTCTCTAAGGCTACACAGGGATTTTGGCTGACAGATTCCCTTTAAGTGTAAATATAAGTGACCAAAAAATGAAATGGAGCACTTACCTGCAAATATGACCAGGCCATGACAGTGCAGCGTGTTGCGAATTTTACAGCCACGGAGTAAAATTTTGTCATTATCAATCCCATAACTTAATCCTCTCCAGAATAACGTCCCTACAAATTTATCTAAGCGGTTATTCGGTTCCTCACATTCAACCATCCCTGTAGAGACAAAATGTATATAGCTACGGCTATGTTTTTTGTTAAATGTCAAACCCTTAAAATCATGATAAGCCCCTTTAATTGCAAGTTAGCATAACCCCTGCCCCTTTCGAGTTCAGATCCCCAGACAAATCCCGAATATTGGGGATAGTGAGCATCGGAGGGGGTGAATATGTCATGGCCCAATAAATACAGTCACAACAAAATATTGTGCTCCTATTAGATTGAGTCTGATCGCCTCTGCGCACCATCTACTGTCTATAACTGGTAATGCAGCTGAATAATATTTGCCCAGTAAGGGAGGGTTTACATGTTAACTAATCACAAGTTATGTTTTATTACTGTCCATCCGATTCTGCTCCGAGGTTCCTAATTGGCGGATGCCTGGAGTCACACACAGAGTAGAAGTTAACTTATTATACTTCCCCTGGCTGGAAGTTCCAGAAGAATCTCCGATCTTCCTTAGAGATGCTGCTGCTGTCTCACCGGAGGATAATATTCCTCCGTCAGGCATGCAGGACTCCGATCCCTTACAGAACCTGCTCTAACCTTGCTGCCAAAGCCAAGTTCCTGACTCTGGGCTATGAGCTTTTATACTAGACTGCCTCCTAATAGTTACCTTGAAGATTTGCAGATAGGATATTACCTCAGCCTGTTACATTTTCTGTATTAAAGTCTTGGAATAAAGAGACTGTAAGTTTGATGCTCTGCATCTTGTCTCCACGTGTGATCCCTGGCTGCCACTAAGATCAAGGGCCTCCACTCTACCATCTACCCGGGGATCCCTACATTACACATACACCAGGATTGCACTAGTGAAAACTCTTCGTCCTATTGCGGCCTCCCCCTTTTCTTGCATCCCCTTTCCAGCGCTAAGCCACGCTAAAAGCAGCCAATCAGGAACCAGGGGAATCCAGCTGCCCCCTGCACGAAAGGTTTAGGCCCCGTTGGGAGGACATTGCATATACATAACAGGCATCTAGACCTACAACTAACTTGGAAATCAAGTTTGTGGTTTGAATTATGAGTCAGGGAAGATTACTGCGTGTCCTGGCAGCTGGGGAAGTGTGGGCAGTTTTGAGACAACTTGTTTAGAATATGGTTTAGATAGACCTTTCATAATTCTACGTAAATAGCTGGTGCCAAGTTTGGACTGACCCAGTGGTCCCTGAGCTATGTGGGCCCCCAGGTCCTTCATGGGTGGTGTGTGACAGAGGACCAGCACTATTCTTCATACAAATATTCAACATGTATCATCTCAACCCTCCTATATTTCTGGCCCACAGAGCTAAGAGGGCCTACATTAAAGGCAAAGGCCAGTCAGCAAGTTACTGACAGGGATCCCAAAACCATAACATCTAAGGAAAGAGATGGGGAGTAAACTACTACTAAAAGACATTTGTGACAGATGTTTTCTGGAATTTCCAAATGGTGTTAGGTAAGAAAATCGATTTACATGATGTCAGGCAAATATTATTATGGAGGTAATTACACCATGATGACCTCACCATCAAATGCTGCCATATCCTGTTCTTTTTGGAGTAACTCGTCAGTGTCTTTAAGGGACATTTTAAACTTCAAGTTAGTTTCACTAGAAAAAGAAATGTGATTTCAATAAGAATAATTTTAAAGGAAAATGCTCCAATTAAGACTTTTTTTTTTGCAATTTTAACACCCATAAAAATGTCGACAAAATAAAAACCCATAAAAAATGTAAAAAAAATAGGCTGTACTATTCTCCAAATGACATCATTGAAAACCTCAGCTCATCCTGCAGAAATGATACCTCATACAAGTCTGTACATCAAAGTATGAAAAAGTTAATGGTATTAATTAGTATGTGGCCACGCAAAAATTTTTTAATAATTGCAAAGTTTTATAATTTTGTCAATGGTATTAAAGGGGTTGGCCATTCTTTTACAGTAGCTGCCCATGTGCTTTTACTGCATTAATAATAATCCCTGAATGTTCATCAGGTGATTTAGCAGTCCTACTTCTTACTTCTGTACTATGTGCAGACTCTCTGTGATTCTGTGTTTACATCTGAATGATTGGATGTAACATAAAATAGTTTCTTACCCATCAAGCTCTGCTGTTTCTACATAGCACAAGCTGTTAGGTTCAGAACTTGAGAGCAGCAACAAATCTGCCTAAAGAAAAACAAGACATAAAACACATCAGACAGATTTGGTAGATCAATTAAAGGGATTACCAAGCATGCTCTTCTTTTTCGGAAAGCAAAAGGCAGTATAAGCCCCTTTCACACAGGGATTATGGCGGCTGTATGACCGGTAGCTAGCATAGGGCCACCATAGTAGTGCAATGTGTATGGTACGGTGAGCACAACGTGCAGTATTATAGTAGTTATATTCTGCTGCACAAAGGCTAGTATTATACAGACAGTCCCCGACTTAAGGACACCCAACTTACAGACACCTAGTTACTGACAGACCTATGGAAGCAGATAATTTACTGGGCTTTAACCCCAGGCTATAAGAGTTATGAAAGGTGCCTGTAATGAAGCTTTACACAAAATTTTTAAAATCTCAGGGACCAAGATAAATTTGAGTTAGGGCAAATTCACATGAACGTATACAGTCCCACCCAGCTATGGCCGGGAGTGCAAATGGCTGGCGCAATGGAGACGAGGAGGGGTGACCCCTCCCCTCTCCATAGAGATGCACAGCGTACCACAGTGCACACTGGGAAAGATAGGACATGTTCTATTTTTTTTTCCACATGTGTGGCACCCTATCGCTCCACGTGGCCATTGCCTTCTATGGGGGGCGCATGTACAGCCGCGAGCTTGCGGTCATACATACATGCTCCATACGGTCATGTGAACTTGGCCTAAGGGTACATTCATACAGCCATATGCCAGTCCTCCTCCTGTGCGCTGGAGGGGAGGATGAGATTACCCCTACCCCATCCATGGAGAACAGCAGCGCACGCCCGCACACACGGGGACAGATGGAGCATGCTCTATCTTTTCCCTGTGTACGCCGCGGAATGGTGCCACACCGCTGCCGGACGCCATTGCCGTCAAATTTTCAGCCGTTTATACATCCCCTCAGACGACTATGTAAATGTACCCTTACACTTACAAGATTTACCTGTTGTGGCCTGCATACAGAATTTAACTTAGAGGGGTTTTCCCACGAACCAAGTTAGGCCCTATCCACAGCACAGGGTCTAACTTTCTGACCGATGGGGGTCTCCGTGAGATTAATGGAGAGGAAGGGTCATCTGCTCCATTAAATTCCGGGAGCGACGAGGGGTCTGACTGAGGTATCTGGGCCCCCATCGGACCCCTTGTGATCTGAGGGGGTCTCATCACTGAGACCCGCACCGATCATGCAAGTTAGGCCCTATCCGCAGGGCTTGGTTCATAGGAAAAGCCCTTTAAGAACAAACCTACAGACCCTATCTTGTTCTTAACCCGGGGACTATACATTAGAGGAACCTGTCTTAATAGGTAGATCCGAGATGGTAGGTTCCCTTTAAGAACAAACCTACAGAACCGATCCAGTACATAACTCGATACATAGGAGCAGTATTATTATAGTGTATTTATCCTTGTCCCCTTATGGTTTTAATCATGTATAATATTTTCCCACCATTATATGAATACTATGGTCTGAAATACTGTACTCACCGGAATAAACTCATCTTTTTTAATTCGTACAATGTCTCCAACACGAAGATTCCTCCATTTGGTCTTTTGAAAACTTTATTCAAAAATAAAAAGATTTGCCAGTCAATAGATGTGCCATATAATACTTGCTATAGAGCTGCTTACATATGTCTGGAACCATATCCCCTATCCATAGTACGCATTTGGATCACCAGGACTGGTGTCACTTGGACAAACACAATCCTGATCAACAAAAGTGGCACTTACTCCCCAATAATCCTTTTTTCGTGGAATTTATTTTCCTTATGGAGATTGCCATTGCGGGGCACTTTTTCAGATGTAGAGAGTTTAAACACCATGCATTTTCTGTTGAGGATTCTGGGTAAGGAATATGCAAATCAGTTTTAGGAAAAATAAAACTATGCCTGAGCAGTTCCAATTACAGTTCCATTTACATCAATGGCTGACTTTTAAGAAGCCTAGTGACATAAGATAATAGCCAAACTAGAAAGAATCTACCTGAAGGAATCGATAACTATCTGTAGAAGGTGCTATTACAATATAATTACATTTCATAAGCACAGTATAAAGCACTGGTCTGGCTAGGTGAGAGGCCATGGATGTAAGTCAGGATGGAATTGATTCTCCTTGAGGAGATTGTCTCTGCAGAAAAAAGAGATCAGCTTTTGGGTAACACTGAGGCACAGATTTCCTTTTCCCACCCGTAAAAACACACAATCCTTACCCAGAATCCTCAGCAGAGAAAGGATGTATATGTCTGCAATGGTACTTCTAAAAGGACATCTACATAAGGAGAATGAAGTCCTTACTAATCTACATCCAAAGACCTGACCGTCACTAGGCATCTTGAAAGTAGTGATGGGAAGTCCGGCTCTTCTTAATGAGCTGGATCATTAGGCTCCGCTCACTAAAAAGGCTTCTGGCTCCTGAACGGCTCTTTATTAAACTTATAATAGGTTGTCTTATTTCAGTAAGACACTCCTCTCCACACCACTTTTAACACTTTTAACACGATCTTATAGGGGGTAAAGGCATGTTTACCCATTCAGAGGCGGGGTTAAGTGAACCATCGGCTCACTGCAGGGAGCCGACTTCTGTCATTTACATAAAGGAGCCGGTTCTTAGAGCTGGCTCATCCACAAACTACTCATCACTACTTGAAACTAGTGAAAGACTTCATCTGCCTTATATCGGGTAGCACTTGATACTTCCACTTCCTATTCTGGGAAACTTATTTGCATATTCCTTATTCCTTCCTTACATATTGTACATTCTAAAAAAAAAGAAATATGATTTCAGGGGGAACAAAAGAACCGAAAACTTTTACCTTCCGTCTTTGATAACTTCACACGATCGGTTATTTATCTCTTTGTCCATCCTGTGCCGAGACTAAAAAGACAAAAAGATGATCTTATAGTTTAGAGTTGTCAGATACAGTATTTCGTTAGTTAATTTGAGGGGTGGGTCCTACATCTTGCTATTTGGTCCTATGGAATTTGTATACGCCCCTGGTACAAACATGTAGAGGCTGTGATGGCAGAGAGGAGGAGACCTGGTGTAAAGGTCCTGTATTAATTATGGGATGTACTGTAATTATGAGCTCAAAGGGGAATACCAGGACCGGCTCCAGGTTTCAGTAGGTCCCTGGGCAACAGAACCTCCGTGGGCCCCTTTGCAGTGAACTCATGGGGCGGCATAAAATATTCAGAAACTAAATAAAATATTCCCTATTGTATCATTTCCCAACAGCCCTGTCATGGTTCTATTATATACAACCCCCAGGGATTAATTATATACGGCCCCCATCACCAAGCACTGCTAGGCCCACCAGCAGCTCTGGGCCCCGGCACTTGCCGAAAGTATGCATGGTGCTGGCCCTGGGCAATACTATGGGGCTCATTCAATTACCCTTCCGGAGGAGTTCACAGAAAATGCATTGTCCGACGATCATGCACTGTGCCGCGATTCACTAAGATCGTGCGCCCGATATCCTGCATGTGTCGCTTCCCCTCTCAGGTCCGACAGAGTTCAACATCTCCTTCCTGGTGCATGTAAGTGCTTGGGCTTGTGACACAATTTGAAAGTTAACTCCTGCGCTCAGTCCGAATCAGTCGGATCGTCCAATGGACGCCCTCCCACCCCCATCTTTGTCGCATGAAAGCAGCGCAGCTGCGCCAAAAACCGATCACGTGTTACATATTTGTCACGGCCGCGCAAAACCCGAAAACGTCGGATAGTATACAAAAGTGCGGTCACTGACCCTTAGAAAATAAGCCCCTATGAGCCCAAGGAGCAGACCAGGATGTCATTTCATAGAATCCCTCTTGATATCTCTTGTGCAGAGATATGAATGGCAGGAGATAGTAAGCCATGATCAGTCACTATATATGGCAGGAGATAGTAAGCCATGATCAGTCACTATATACAGGTTATGAAACAAATTAGATCCCGTAAAAGTGCCATGTGATGCCCGGCAGTGACTCCGGATGACACAATTTCATGGCGACCAATCAGCTCTCTGCATTCACTTTCCAAAAATCCAACTTTTGGATGTCCCATTCACCTGGCATGTAGAGGTCAGAGCATCATCAATTTGGGACATGTGCCCGATGCTGTGGATAGGGAGGAGGGGCATTTTATTGGGCAATTCCCTAATTGACAACTTGATCGCTAACGGTCCATGACTTCCACCGATCATGAAGAATCTGGAGGGTCCCAGTCTTACTTATTGAATGAATTGGCAGGTAATAATATTTAGACAGCCTCATAGACAGTGTAATGTCACGTAATTTCAGGCATAGTTGATTGTTGCGGTTTGCGATTTCTGATGCTTCCAGAACCGTAACATGCAAAGCTCAACCTGCATCTAATTAATGAGAACTGGATGGTTGTTCTTATGATCGGGGGGTTACACCCAGTTAGACCCCCCCCCCCTTCTCAACCAGATTGTTATCCCTAGATTGAGACCATCTGTGCTTTTTCTTCACAGGTTGTTACACTGTCTCCCTGAGCACTTCCCCCCACCTTATTCCTGATGTAATCTCACACAGTGGAAAGGGGAAGTGCTCCTCCACAGTGTAACAGCCTTTGAAGCGACAGCATGGAGTGGCTCTGGTATCGTCTCCTGGAACCCTTCTGGCGTATGAGCATAATTTTAAAAGTTGATTTTAGATGGAAGGAGGCCATGGATAGATTCCCGCAGTCACGGTCTCTGGATCTATGAGTAATGTCCCTGGTTTATCATTGAAAGTTATTCAAAGAAAGGGGTTCCTGGGGTACCCCAGGTGCCTGTTACTCCAGTTCTCTCTGAAGGAGATACTAAAGCGCTATACACGGCCCCTCTTCACCCGCTCCACAGAATTAATGGCACCGCATCATACACGACAGTCTGCTGACCCATGGAAACCTGTTTTATCAGTCCCAGGGATAATCGCTGATGATCCTGTGACATTTTGTCCATGGGAAAACCCTCAAAACCCTCAGATTAGAGGAACCGCCTGGGCATGATGGTGGGGAAGATCCTCTAGAAGTGTGAACCTAAATATGGTGGAGGTCCTGTGGCACTGCCCAAGGGTAAGACCTAAACTTTTTGTGCATTTTACTCTCCTCCATGGTTTTATGCTTCAGTATTAGGGTTAGGAGATTAGGGTTAGGAGATGAGGGTTAGGAGATGAGGGTTAGGAGATGAGGGTTAGGAGATGAGGGTTAGGAGATGAGGGTTAGGAGATGAGGGTTAGGAGATGAGGGTTAGGAGATGAGGGTTAGGAGATTAGGGTTAGGAGATGAGGGTTAGGAGATTAGGGTTAGGAGATTGGGGTTAGGAGATGAGGGTTAGGAGATGAGGGTTAGGAGATTAGGGTTAGGAGATTAGGGTTAGGAGATGAGGGTTAGGAGATGAGGGTTAGGAGATTAGGGTTAGGAGATGAGGGTTAGGAGATGAGGGTTAGGAGATGAGGGTTAGGAGATGAGGGCTAGGAGATGAGGGTTAGGAGATGAGGGTTAGGAGATTAGGGTTAGGAGATGAGGGTTAGGAGATGAGGGTTAGGAGATGAGGGTTAGGAGATTAGGGTTAGGAGATGAGGGTTAGGAGATGAGGGTTAGGAGATGAGGGTTAGGAGATGAGGGTTAGGAGATGAGGGTTAGGAGATGAGGGTTAGGAGATGAGGGCTAGGAGATGAGGGTTAGGAGATGAGGGTGAGGAGATGAGGGTGAAGAGATTAGGGTTAGGAGATTAGGGTTAGGAGATCAGGGTTAGGAGATGAGGGTTAGGAGATGAGGGTTAGGAGATGAGGGTTAGGAGATTAGGGTTAGGAGATGAGGGTCTGGAGATGAGGGTTAGGAGATGAGGGTTAGGAGATGAGGGTTAGGAGATGAGGGTTAGGAGATGAGGGTTAGGAGATGAGGGTTAGGAGATTAGGGTTAGGAGATGAGAGTTAGGAGCTGAGGGTTAGGAGATTAGGGTTAGGAGCTGAGGGTTAGGAGATGAGGGTTAGGAGATGAGGGTTAGGAGATGAGAGTGAGGAGATTAGGGTTAGGAGATTAGGGTTAGGAGATGAGAGTTAGGAGCTGAGGGTTAGGAGATGAGGGTTAGGAGCTGAGGGTTAGGAGATGAGGGTTAGGAGATGAGGGTTAGGAGATGAGGGTTAGGAGATGAGGGCTAGGAGATGAGGGTTAGGAGATGAGGGTTAGGAGCTGAGGGTTAGGAGATTAGGGTTAGGAGATGAGGGTTAGGAGATGAGGGTTAGGAGATGAGGGTTAGGAGATGAGGGTTAGGAGATTAGGGTTAGGAGACGAGGGTTAGGAGATGAGAGTGAGGAGATGAGGGTTAGGAGATGAGGGTTAGGAGATGAGGGTTAGGAGATTAGGGTTAGGAGATGAGGGTTAGGAGATCAGGGTTAGGAGATCAGGGTTAGGGTGACAGACACGTGCAAGAAAAATTATCTCATGTGAATATTTGTAATGTGAGTAAATGGATGAAATCATCTGCATACACTGGCAGGATGCCCGAGCCAGGGCGAGTGTGATAATCCGAGGAACTCTGCCTCCACGTGATGATGATTACATCTGCATGTGGCTTGTATACGGGACATCATAAAGCCGAGGAGTCACGGCCGGGCACCGTCTGGCACTTTTACTAGAGGAGATTAGATGCCAGCGCTCGTACTCACCTCATCACATAGATCGTGTAACTAATTTCCTTCTTGGATATTTAGTTTATTCATGGATCCATACATTGGAGGCCCGATTCGCGGTTTCCCGATGTGTTATCCGAATATTTCCGATTTGCGCCGATTTTCCCTGAATTGCCCCGGAATTTTGGCGCTCGTGATCGGATTGTGGTGCATCGGCGCGGCATGCACGCGACGGAAATCAGGGGGCGTGTCCGATTGAAAACCCGATGGATTCTGAAAAACCGCCGCATTTTTTTTTAAAAAAGTGTTGCTGGACACGCACTTACCTGCACCCAGCAACGGATCGTGAACTCCAGCGGACCTCGGCGGTCTTCAGCGCAGCAGCGACACCTGGTGGAACTGCCTGGAAGACCCGAATCCACCGCAGAGAACGCGCCGCTGGATCGCGAATGGACTGGGTAAGTAAATCTGCCCCAATGTATCTGCTACATTATCTGCTACACCTTCACCCACAACCTGCATTAGTAAAAGATCAGAGATACCCTTTATTCATCCTAAGGGTGATGGCACACATGGCGATTTTGGTCAGTTTTTGAGCATGTGTTCTCACTCCGTTTGAAAACGCATGCATTTTTGACCATTTTCCATGCGTTTGGCTGCTTACAACCTGTTTATCTAGTAAGATAATTGAGAAAAACGGACAAAAACGCTTGCATTTCTAAAACGGACTGAAAATGCATGTTTAAAAACGCCATATGTGACATCACCCAAAGGGAGTGGTAGCGAACCTATGGCATGGGTGCCTGAGGTGGCACTCAGAGTGCTCTCTGTGGGCACTTAAGCTCAGCGCAGAGTTTACCAGACAGGACTCAAAGAATCTAACTGCAGTTCCACACAGGTCAAGTTTTACCAATCTCAGTGCTATTTTAACCCTTTAATCGCCAAGGAAGTATCTCATATGTCCTCACAGGGTGGCACCTCAGTGGCCAAGCATGTATGAGATACATCCTGGAAAATAGGAGCCATAACTTTAGATCCCTGGCACCTAGAATCTCTTGGCAGCTTGGGACTGAAGGAAAAGCGAGAAGGTGAGGAGAGGACCAGAATATCTTTAAAGGTCCTCCTGCTGGCCCCACAACTCTTCCTGTACAGCGGGAATCTGGAGAGAAGCTACAGTGATAGTCCTGCTATGTTAGGAGAACAGTTCAACAAATAAATAAATGACTGCTTATATTGGCACTTTGTGATAAATGCGTGGGTTTGGGTTGTAGTCTGGGAACTCAGTCTCAAAAAGGTTCGCCATCACTGCCCTAAGGCTTTGCCAATCACCAAATGTCAATTTTAATAAACATGTTTCTCTTATTAGACAGTAACAAAGGAAAATCCTCACTAGCAGGTGCCCCCTGCACTGCCCCGACAGAGTGCACCAACTTCTTTTTGGTGCACCTTTAACATGGGGTGTGCGACACAATTCTGCATGTAAAATCTGGAGCACGGTCCGACTGAGCACCGGAGCGCCCCCTTCAGTGCAGAAATTTGTGTCGCCTGATGACTAGTGCCGCAACACAAAACGGTCACATGTGACACAAATATAAACACTTTGTAAATACCTCTGCAAGCAGTTTGCACTAGAAAGAACGTGCAAAGTCCGGCAGAAAACTGGCGCAAAGCCCTTTTTTGTGAAACTCTGGACTTCTTAAAGGGCCTTTCCAGTTCATTGTAATAAAAGGTAATTAGGTCCACAACCTTTCTTAAAAATGGCCTTCATTGATAGTAAAAGGTATCGGGAGTCTGGGTAGGGCTGGGAAATATACAGGATTGTAGGATTGCAGTCAATCATTTTGACTTATGTCGGGTCAACAGAGGAATTGTTCAGGAATGATGTAGTTAAAGGGGTTTCCCATCTCAGAATTTACATTTAATTCAATTGGATGTTATTAAAAAAAATGTCCCTCTCTGAAGATACATTCCCATAAATCTAGCCATGTTGTCCCTTAGAAACCAAATAATTGTCCTTGGATACAACCACCCCCACACCCACGCACTGTTGAGCCCTTCCTGACCACCTGGATTCAGTGTTCATTACCACAGGATGGCTGGTATAACTCCTGGACATTTCATATGCAAAAACTTTTTGTTTCTTTGTGCAATCCTTCCAGCTGCGGTGGTCGTATCCAAGGAGAGCTATGTCTTTTCCAAGGGACCATATGAGTACATTTTTGGGAAATTATCTAAACACATGTGCATTTTTTTCAATAGCATCCATTGGAAGAAATGTATATTTATGGCAGGTGAATTAATTAAATATCACTCAGATGAGAAAACCCCTTTAAGGCCACACTCTCTCCAATTGATTTAATCTTCAATGTTTAAGTCACTGGATGTATATTCAGATATCAGACATTACATCATGTATCATCAGGAAGTCGGGTGACTACGTCACATAGTTTGGCTGTAGTCCAGCAGTGGATTATCATCCTCATCTGCAGGATATCTGTACCGGGATTACGTAGGGATTAGTATGAGTGTACCCACAACACAATACTGCATGTGGTGTTACAATGTGTTCTGCGATTGTGTGCGATGGAGACAACCAGACCAGAAATAGGAGCCTTCTATTGTTTTACACATTGGAAGATTAAAGTCATGAAGTAACTTTATATATTGAATTTAAAAACATTTCTCAAATATTACAATATTTTCTCCTTAATTTCCTCCCTTTCTTTCATGCTACTGTACATTGCCATTGAAATATACTAAGAAGGTCAGCCATGACTCCTCTGTCGTAGATGTTACATTGTATAACTCTAAAAATAGAAAAAAACAGAAAAAAACAGAAAAAACAGAAAAAACAGAAAAAAAAACAGAAAAAAACAGAAAAAAAGATAGTACTGTCTACTAGTACTATCTCCCTAATTAGTAAAGGCACAGATTATACTGTGTCCCTGTATCTTCCTGTGAAACATGTAAAACAGATAGTGCTGCCTCTCTGTCTATCCTTGTAATGATGGAAACATCTATGGCGCTACCAAGCATTATCTATATTTTTTAATTGTTTACGCTCAGATAGTACTGTCTCCTTCAAAATGATGTCCATGTAGTACTGCCTTCCAGTCCTATAAGGTAGGTATGGATAGTACTGCCCCTTGCAACTTATGTAAGCACACATAGTACTGCCTTCCTGCATAGTATTGCCTCCTATAAATGATATAAGCACAGATAGTACTGTCTCCTTGTCTTATTTGTAAATTACGTATATACAACTATACTACCCCCATGTCTCCCCATATCAATAGTAGTTACAGATATTGCTGCCTCTCTGTTTTTTTCTGGAATTGCTGTAGGCACAGATAGTATTGGCTTCTCGTCAACCCCTTGTAAATCTTGTAGAAACAGATAGCACTGCCTCCTTTTCTCTTTTTGGAACAGATGTAGATACAAGTACTGCTGCCCCGCCTCTTCTTGTAAATTGTGAAGAAACAAATAGTACTGTATCCCTGCTTTTTGTGGAATTGGTATAGGCACAGATAGCACTGCCCCCTATCAATCCCAGTAAATCATGTAGGCACAGATAGTACTGTCTTACTTTAAATCATGTAGGTATTGGTGTGCTGGCCTGTAGGCATTGTAATAGGTTAAATAACAAGAATTACAGTCCTCTACTACCACTATAGAAAACTGGTAAATAGTAGTTACAGATATTACTGCCTCCTTGTTTCTTTCTGGAATTGATATAAGCACAGGTAGTATCATCTCCTTGTCTTATTTCTAAATGATGTAGATACAACTATACTACCCTCATGTCTCTCCTTGTAAATAGTAGTTACAGATATTACTGCCTCCCTGTTTCTTACTGGAATTGATGAAGGCTCAGATAGTACTGCCATCTTGTCAATGTAAATTGTAAATCTTGTAGGAACAGATAGCACTGGCTTTTTTTCTCTTTTTGTAAAAGATGTAGATACAAGTACTGCTGTCCTGCTTCTACTTGTAAATTATGCCGTTACAAATAGTACTGCATCACTGTTTTTGGTGTAATTGGTATAGGCCCAGAGAACACTGCCTCACTGTCAATCTCTGTAAATCATGTAGGCACAGATAGCACTGTCTCACTTTAAAACATGTAGGTAACGTGGGTCTGACCTGCAGGCATTGTAATAGTTTAAATAACAAGAATTAATTACCTCTACTACCACTATAGAAAACTTGTAAGTCATAGTTACAGTTAATACTGCCTCCCTGTTTCTTTCTAGAATTAATGTTGGCACAGATAGTACTGTCTTCTTGCCTACCCCTGTTAAATCTTGTAGGAACAGATAGCACTGCCTCCGTTTCTTATTTAGTAAGCTATGTAGATACAACACATACTGCCCTTCTGCCTCTTCTTATAAAACATGCAGCTGCAGGCAGCACTAACTCCCTGTTTTCTGTGTAATTGGTATTGGCACAGATAGTACTACCTCCCTGTAAATTATATAGGAGCAGTACTGCCTCTCTTTAGATCATTTAGGTATCAATGTGCTGATTGTAACAGTTTAAATAACAATTACGGTAATATCCTATTCTACTACTATAGAAAACTGATGGAAAATTATAAGACTTTAAATAATTAGCAAAAATACAGAGGAAAAACTATTTTTTTTTCTCTTACAATGTCATCTGCCAGGTCTTTGATTGCAGTGATTCCTAGAACAATCACCAGGGGAACGAAGGTCGTGTACCACGAGACGGTGGATATTTGAGGGATCAGCTGAAAACAAATAATATCACAATTATTATGGTGATGCAACAGATGGATGAAGCAGCATCATGACTACCTGACCTGAAAAACCTTTCATATAAAAACTTTACAAGTGTAATGGGGATGCGTCCTCACACTGCTGTGCTGTAAGCTGTAACAGACAAAATGCTAGAGCACAGCAGTGTGAGGACATGCCACCAGTGCAGTTAACCTATAATCCTGGGATATAAATCCATTTTTCACAGTCCTGCTGCTACTACGAAACATTCACAATGGTGTAACTACACCTCCCTCTAGAGGCCATAGTTGACATAGCAGTTTTGCTAAATTGAATGTGCCAGTTGTTGGCTCTGCCTATGGCAATAGATCATCCACCAATCTCTCTTACCTGTATGATCAGTAGAAGAAGGAAATAGGTGTTGGCGATTCTTCTGAACTGTTCAAACAAGTTGAGCGGCAGGAAAGTGATGACGTTGTATTTGGAGGTCTTGATTTCGTTTGTCTGCGGACAAAAGTTATAATTTGTAAAAAATTCTATATTAGAGAATACAGAAAGCTGTACAGAAGGAGCTGCTAGTGTGTTATGTGGTGCAGAAGACAGAAACAATGTAACATCATCTCCATGTCCAGTTACAAGGCTGGAAGGAGGGAACTAAGGAGTAGTATACTGTGTGGAAGGAACTAAGGAGTAGTATACTGTGTGTGGGGGGGCTAAGGAGTAGTATACTGTGTGTGGGGGGACTAAGGAGTAGTATACTGTGTGGAAAGAACTAAGGAGTAGTATACTGTGTGGAAGGAACTAAGGAGTATCATACTGTGTGGAGGGAACTAAGGAGTAGTATACTGTGTGGGGGGACTAAGGAGTAGTATACTGTGTGGAAAGAACTAAGGAGTAGTATACTGTGTGGAAGGAACTAAGGAGTATCATACTGTGTGGAGGGAACTAAGGAGTAGTATACTGTGTGGAGGGAACTAAGGAGTAGTATACTGTGTGTGGAGGGAACTAAGGAGTAGTATACTGTGTGGAGGGAACTAAGGAGTAGTATACTGTGTGGAGAGAAGTAAGGAGTAGTATACTGTGTGTGGAGGGAACTAAGGAGTAGTATACTGTGTGGAAGGAACTAAGGAGTAGTATACTGTGTGGAGGGAACTAAGGAGTAGTATACTGTGTGGAGGGAACTAAGGAGTAGTATACTGTGTGTGGGGGGGCTAAGGAGTAGTATACTGTGTGGAAAGAACTAAGGAGTAGTATACTGTGTGGAAGGAACTAAGGAGTATCATACTGTGTGGAGGGAACTAAGGAGTAGTATACTGTGTGGAGAGAAGTAAGGAGTAGTATACTGTGTGGAGGGAACTAAGGAGTAGTATACTGTGTGGAGGGAACTAAGGAGTAGTATACTGTGTGGAAGGAACTAAGGAGTAGTATACTGTGTGAAAGGAACTAAGGAGTAGTATACTGTGTGGAAGGAACTAAGGAGTAGTATACTGTGTGGAGGGAACTAAGGAGTAGTATACTGTGTGGAAGGAACTAAGGAGTAGTATACTGTGTGGAAGGAACTAAGGAGTAGTATACTGTGTGGAAGGAACTAAGGAGTAGTATACTGTGTGGAAGGAACTAAGGAGTAGTATACTGTGTAGAAGGAACTAAGGAGTAGTATACTGTGTGGAAGGAACTAAGGAGTAGAAGTAAGGAGTAGTATACTGTGTGGAGAGAAGTAAGGAGTATCATACTGTGTGGAAGGAACTAAGGAGTAGTATACTGTGTGGAAGGAACTAAGGAGTAGTATACTGTGTGGAGGGAACTAAGGAGTAGTATACTGTGTGGAGAGAAGTAAGGAGTATCATACTGTGTGGAGGGAAGTAAGGAGTAGTATACTGTGTGGAGAGAAGTAAGGAGTATCATACTGTGTGGAGAGAAGTAAGGAGTATCATACTGTGTGGAGAGAAGTAAGGAGTAGTATACTGTGTGGAGAGAAGTAAGGAGTAGTATACTGTGTGTAGGGAACTAAGGAGTAGAATACTGTGTGGAAGGAACTAAGGAGTAGTATACTGTGTGGAAGGAACTAAGGAGTAGTATACTGTGTGGAGAGAACTAAGGAGTAGTATACGGTGTGGAGAGACGTAAGGAGTATCATACTGTGTGGAAGGAACTAAGGAGTAGAAGTAAGGAGTAGTATACTGTGTGGAAGGAACTAAGGAGTAGAAGTAAGGAGTAGTATACTGTGTGGAGAGAAGTAAGGAGAATCATACTGTGTGGAAGGAACTAAGGAGTAGTATACTGTGTGGAGGGAACTAAGGAGTAGTATACTGTGTGGAGAGAAGTAAGGAGTATCATACTGTGTGGAGGGAAGTAAGGAGTATCATACTGTGTGGAGGGAAGTAAGGAGTATCATACTGTGTGGAGAGAAGTAAGGAGTATCATACTGTGTGGAGAGAAGTAAGGAGTATCATACTGTGTGGAGAGAAGTAAGGAGTAGTATACTGTGTGGAGAGAAGTAAGGAGTAGTATACTGTGTGGAGGGAACTAAGGAGTAGTATACTGTGTGGAGGGAACTAAGGAGTAGTATACTGTGTGGAAGGAACTAAGGAGTAGTATACTGTGTGAAAGGAACTAAGGAGTAGTATACTGTGTGGAAGGAACTAAGGAGTAGTATACTGTGTGGAGGGAACTAAGGAGTAGTATACTGTGTGGAAGGAACTAAGGAGTAGTATACTGTGTGGAAGGAACTAAGGAGTAGTATACTGTGTGGAGAGAAGTAAGGAGTAGTATACTGTGTGGAGGGAACTAAGGAGTAGTATACTGTGTGGAAGGAACTAAGGAGTAGTATACTGTGTGGAGGGAACTAAGGAGTAGTATACTGTGTGGAGGGAACTAAGGAGTAGTATACTGTGTGTGGGGGGGCTAAGGAGTAGTATACTGTGTGTGGGGGGACTAAGGAGTAGTATACTGTGTGGAAAGAACTAAGGAGTAGTATACTGTGTGGAAGGAACTAAGGAGTATCATACTGTGTGGAGGGAACTAAGGAGTAGTATACTGTGTGGAGAGAAGTAAGGAGTAGTATACTGTGTGGAGGGAACTAAGGAGTAGTATACTGTGTGGAGGGAACTAAGGAGTAGTATACTGTGTGGAAGGAACTAAGGAGTAGTATACTGTGTGAAAGGAACTAAGGAGTAGTATACTGTGTGGAAGGAACTAAGGAGTAGTATACTGTGTAGAAGGAACTAAGGAGTAGTATACTGTGTGGAAGGAACTAAGGAGTAGAAGTAAGGAGTAGTATACTGTGTGGAGAGAAGTAAGGAGTATCATACTGTGTGGAAGGAACTAAGGAGTAGTATACTGTGTGGAGGGAACTAAGGAGTGGTATATTGTGTGGAGAGAACTAAGGAGTAGTATACTGTGTGGAGAGAAGTAAGGAGTATCATACTGTGTGGAGGGAAGTAAGGAGTAGTATACTGTGTGGAGAGAAGTAAGGAGTATCATACTGTGTGGAAAGAAGTAAGGAGTATCATACTGTGTGGAGAGAAGTAAGGAGTAGTATACTGTGTGGAGAGAAGTAAGGAGTAGTATACTGTGTGTAGGGAACTAAGGAGTAGAATACTGTGTGGAAGGAACTAAGGAGTAGTATACTGTGTGGAAGGAACTAAGGAGTAGTATACTGTGTGGAGAGAAGTAAGGAGTAGTATACGGTGTGGAGAGACGTAAGGAGTATCATACTGTGTGGAAGGAACTAAGGAGTAGTATACTGTGTGGAAGGAACTAAGGAGTAGAAGTAAGGAGTAGTATACTGTGTGGAGAGAAGTAAGGAGTATCATACTGTGTGGAAGGAACTAAGGAGTAGTATACTGTGTGGAAGGAACTAAGGAGTAGTATACTGTGTGGAGGGAACTAAGGAGTGGTATATTGTGTGGAGAGAACTAAGGAGTAGTATACTGTGTGGAGAGAAGTAAGGAGTATCATACTGTGTGGAGGGAAGTAAGGAGTATCGTACTGTGTGGAGGGAAGTAAGGAGTATCATACTGTGTGGAGAGAAGTAAGGAGTATCATACTGTGTGGAGAGAAGTAAGGAGTATCATACTGTGTGGAGGGAAGTAAGGAGTATCATACTGTGTGGAGGGAAGTAAGGAGTATCATACTGTGTGGAGAGAAGTAAGGAGTATCATACTGTGTGGAGAGAAGTAAGGAGTATCATACTGTGTGGAGAGAAGTAAGGAGTAGTATACTGTGTGGAGAGAAGTAAGGAGTAGTATACTGTGTGGAGGGAACTAAGGAGTAGTATACTGTGTGGAGGGAACTAAGGAGTAGTATACTGTGTGGAAGGAACTAAGGAGTAGTATACTGTGTGAAAGGAACTAAGGAGTAGTATACTGTGTGGAAGGAACTAAGGAGTAGTATACTGTGTGGAGGGAACTAAGGAGTAGTATACTGTGTGGAAGGAACTAAGGAGTAGTATACTGTGTGGAAGGAACTAAGGAGTAGTATACTGTGTGGAGAGAAGTAAGGAGTAGTATACTGTGTGGAGGGAACTAAGGAGTAGTATACTGTGTGGAAGGAACTAAGGAGTAGTATACTGTGTGGAGGGAACTAAGGAGTAGTATACTGTGTGGAGGGAACTAAGGAGTAGTATACTGTGTGTGGGGGGGCTAAGGAGTAGTATACTGTGTGTGGGGGGACTAAGGAGTAGTATACTGTGTGGAAAGAACTAAGGAGTAGTATACTGTGTGGAAGGAACTAAGGAGTATCATACTGTGTGGAGGGAACTAAGGAGTAGTATACTGTGTGGAGAGAAGTAAGGAGTAGTATACTGTGTGGAGGGAACTAAGGAGTAGTATACTGTGTGGAAGGAACTAAGGAGTAGTATACTGTGTGAAAGGAACTAAGGAGTAGTATACTGTGTGGAAGGAACTAAGGAGTAGTATACTGTGTAGAAGGAACTAAGGAGTAGTATACTGTGTGGAAGGAACTAAGGAGTAGAAGTAAGGAGTAGTATACTGTGTGGAGAGAAGTAAGGAGTATCATACTGTGTGGAAGGAACTAAGGAGTAGTATACTGTGTGGAAGGAACTAAGGAGTAGTATACTGTGTGGAGGGAACTAAGGAGTGGTATATTGTGTGGAGAGAACTAAGGAGTAGTATACTGTGTGGAGAGAAGTAAGGAGTATCATACTGTGTGGAGGGAAGTAAGGAGTAGTATACTGTGTGGAGAGAAGTAAGGAGTATCATACTGTGTGGAAAGAAGTAAGGAGTATCATACTGTGTGGAGAGAAGTAAGGAGTAGTATACTGTGTGGAGAGAAGTAAGGAGTAGTATACTGTGTGTAGGGAACTAAGGAGTAGAATACTGTGTGGAAGGAACTAAGGAGTAGTATACTGTGTGGAAGGAACTAAGGAGTAGTATACTGTGTGGAGAGAAGTAAGGAGTAGTATACGGTGTGGAGAGACGTAAGGAGTATCATACTGTGTGGAAGGAACTAAGGAGTAGTATACTGTGTGGAAGGAACTAAGGAGTAGAAGTAAGGAGTAGTATACTGTGTGGAGAGAAGTAAGGAGTATCATACTGTGTGGAAGGAACTAAGGAGTAGTATACTGTGTGGAAGGAACTAAGGAGTAGTATACTGTGTGGAGGGAACTAAGGAGTGGTATATTGTGTGGAGAGAACTAAGGAGTAGTATACTGTGTGGAGAGAAGTAAGGAGTATCATACTGTGTGGAGGGAAGTAAGGAGTATCGTACTGTGTGGAGGGAAGTAAGGAGTATCATACTGTGTGGAGAGAAGTAAGGAGTATCATACTGTGTGGAGAGAAGTAAGGAGTATCATACTGTGTGGAGAGAAGTAAGGTGTAGTATACTGTGTGGAGAGAAGTAAGGAGTAGTATACTGTGTGGAGGGAACTAAGGAGTAGTATACTGTGTGGAGGGAACTAAGGAGTAGTATACTGTGTGGAAGGAACTAAGGAGTAGTATACTGTGTGAAAGGAACTAAGGAGTAGTATACTGTGTGGAAGGAACTAAGGAGTAGTATACTGTGTGGAAGGAACTAAGGAGTAGTATACTGTGTGGAGGGAACTAAGGAGTAGTATACTGTGTGGAAGGAACTAAGGAGTAGTATACTGTGTGGAAGGAACTAAGGAGTAGTATACTGTGTGGAAGGAACTAAGGAGTAGTATACTGTGTGTAGGGAACTAAGGAGTGGTATATTGTGTGGAGAGAACTAAGGAGTAGTATACTGTGTGGAGAGAAGTAAGGAGTATCATACTGTGTGGAGGGAAGTAAGGAGTATCATACTGTGTGGAGAGAAGTAAGGAGTATCATACTGTGTGGAGAGAAGTAAGAAGTATCATACTGTGTGGAGAGAAGTAAGGAGTAGTATACTGTGTGGAAAGAAGTAAGGAGTATCATACTGTGTGGAGAGAAGTAAGGAGTAGTATACTGTGTGGAGAGAAGTAAGGAGTAGTATACTGTGTGTAGGGAACTAAGGAGTAGAATACTGTGTGGAAGGAACTAAGGAGTAGTATACTGTGTGGAAGGAACTAAGGAGTAGTATACTGTGTGGAGAGAAGTAAGGAGTAGTATACGGTGTGGAGAGACGTAAGGAGTATCATACTGTGTGGAAGGAACTAAGGAGTAGTATACTGTGTGGAAGGAACTAAGGAGTAGAAGTAAGGAGTAGTATACTGTGTGGAGAGAAGTAAGGAGTATCATACTGTGTGGAAGGAACTAAGGAGTAGTATACTGTGTGGAAGGAACTAAGGAGTAGTATACTGTGTGGAGGGAACTAAGGAGTGGTATATTGTGTGGAGAGAACTAAGGAGTAGTATACTGTGTGGAGAGAAGTAAGGAGTATCATACTGTGTGGAGGGAAGTAAGGAGTATCATACTGTGTGGAGGGAAGTAAGGAGTATCATACTGTGTGGAGAGAAGTACGGAGTATCATACTGTGTGGAGAGAAGTAAGGAGTATCATACTGTGTGGAGAGAAGTAAGGAGTAGTATACTGTGTGGAGAGAAGTAAGGAGTAGTATACTGTGTGTAGGGAACTAAGGAGTAGAATACTGTGTGGAAGGAACTAAGGAGTAGTATACTGTGTGGAGAGAAGTAAGGAGTAGTATACTGTGTGGAGAGAAGTAAGGAGTAGTATACTGTGTGTAGGGAACTAAGGAGTAGAATACTGTGTGGAAGGAACTAAGGAGTAGTATACTGTGTGGAGAGAAGTAAGGAGTAGTATACTGTGTGGAGAGAAGTAAGGAGTAGTATACTGTGTGGAGGGAACTAAGGAGTAGTATACTGTGTGGAGAGAAGTAAGGAGTAGTATACTGTGTGGAGAGAAGTAAGGAGTAGTATACTGTGTGGAGAGAAGTAAGGAGTAGTATACTGTGTGGAAGGAACTAAGGAGTAGTATACTGTGTGGAAGGAACTAAGGAGTAGTATACTGTGTGGAGAGAAGTAAGGAGTAGTATACTGTGTGGAGAGAAGTAAGGAGTAGTATACTGTGTGGAGGGAACTAAGGAGTAGTATACTGTGTGGAGAGAAGTAAGGAGTAGTATACTGTGTGGAGAGAAGTAAGGAGTAGAAGTAAGGAGTAGTATACTGTGTGGAGAGAAGTAAGGAGTAGTATACTGTGTGGAGAGAAGTAAGGAGTAGTATACTGTGTGGAGAGAAGTAAGGAGTAGTATACTGTGTGTGGGGGGGCTAAGGAGTAGTATACTGTGTGGAGGGAACTAAGGAGTAGTATACTGTGTGGAGAGAACTAAGGAGTAGTATACTGTGTGGAGGGAACTAAGGAGTAGTATACTGTGTGGAAGGATTTAAGGAGTAGTATACTGTGTGGAAGGAACTAAGGAGTAGAAGTAAGGAGTAGTATACTGTGTGGAGAGAAGTAAGGAGTATCATACTGTGTGGAAGGAACTAAGGAGTAGTATACTGTGTGGAAGGAACTAAGGAGTAGTATACTGTGTGCAGGGAACTAAGGAGTGGTATATTGTGTGGAGAGAACTAAGGAGTAGTATACTGTGTGGAGGGAAGTAAGGAGTATCATACTGTGTGGAGGGAAGTAAGGAGTATCATACTGTGTGGAGAGAAGTAAGGAGTATCATACTGTGTGGAGAGAAGTAAGGAGTATCATACTGTGTGGAGAGAAGTAAGGAGTAGTATACTGTGTGGAGAGAAGTAAGGAGTAGTATACTGTGTGGAGAGAAGTAAGGAGTAGTATACTGTGTGTAGGGAACTAAGGAGTAGAATACTGTGTGGAAGGAACTAAGGAGTAGTATACTGTGTGGAGAGAAGTAAGGAGTAGTATACTGTGTGGAGAGAAGTAAGGAGTAGTATACTGTGTGTAGGGAACTAAGGAGTAGAATACTGTGTGGAAGGAACTAAGGAGCAGTATACTGTGTGGAGAGAAGTAAGGAGTAGTATACTGTGTGGAGAGAAGTAAGGAGTAGTATACTGTGTGTAGGGAACTAAGGAGTAGAATACTGTGTGGAAGGAACTAAGGAGTAGTATACTGTGTGGAGAGAAGTAAGGAGTAGTATACTGTGTGGAGAGAAGTAAGGAGTAGTATACTGTGTGGAGGGAACTAAGGAGTAGTATACTGTGTGGAGAGAAGTAAGGAGTAGTATACTGTGTGGAGGGAACTAAGGAGTAGTATACTGTGTGGAGAGAAGTAAGGAGTAGTATACTGTGTGGAGAGAACTAAGGAGTAGTATACTGTGTGGAACAATTTAAGGAGTAGTATACTGTGTGGAGGGAACTAAGGAGTAGTATACTGTGTGGAGAGAAGTAAGGAGTAGTATACTGTGTGGAGAGAACTAAGGAGTAGTATACTGTGTGGAAGGATTTAAGGAGTAGTATACTGTGTGGAGGGAACTAAGGAGTAGTATACTGTGTGGAGAGAAGTAAGGAGTAGTATACTGTGTGGAGAGAACTAAGGAGTAGTATACTGTGTGGAGAGAAGTAAGGAGTATCATACTGTGTGGAGAGAACTAAGGAGTAGTATACTGTGTGGAAGGATTTAAGGAGTAATATACTGTGTGGAGGGAACTAAGGAGTAGTATACTGTGTGGAGAGAAGTAAGGAGTATCATACTGTGTGGAGGGAAGTAAGGAGTATCATACTGTGTGGAGAGAAGTAAGGAGTATCATACTGTGTGGAGAGAAGTAAGGAGTAGTATACTGTGTGGAGAGAAGTAAGGAGTAGTATACTGTGTGTAGGGAACTAAGGAGTAGAATACTGTGTGGAAGGAACTAAGGAGTAGTATACTGTGTGGAGAGAAGTAAGGAGTAGTATACTGTGTGGAGAGAAGTAAGGAATAGTATACTGTGTGTAGGGAACTAAGGAGTAGAATACTGTGTGGAAGGAACTAAGGAGTAGTATACTGTGTGGAGAGAAGTAAGGAGTAGTATACTGTGTGGAGAGAAGTAAGGAGTAGTATACTGTGTGTAGGGAACTAAGGAGTAGAATACTGTGTGGAAGGAACTAAGGAGTAGTATACTGTGTGGAGAGAAGTAAGGAGTAGTATACTGTGTGGAGGGAACTAAGGAGTAGTATACTGTGTGGAGAGAAGTAAGGAGTAGTATACTGTGTGGAGAAAACTAAGGAGTAGTATACTGTGTGGAGAGAAGTAAGGAGTAGTATACTGTGTGGAGGGAACTAAGGAGTAGTATACTGTGTGGAGAGAAGTAAGGAGTAGTATACTGTGTGGAGAGAACTAAGGAGTAGTATACTGTGTGGAAGGATTTAAGGAGTAGTATACTGTGTGGAGGGAACTAAGGAGTAGTATACTGTGTGGAGAGAAGTAAGGAGTAGTATACTGTGTGGAGAGAACTAAGGAGTAGTATACTGTGTGGAGAGAAGTAAGGAGTATCATACTGTGTGGAGAGAACTAAGGAGTAGTATACTGTGTGGAAGGATTTAAGGAGTAATATACTGTGTGGAGGGAACTAAGGAGTAGTATACTGTGTGAAGAGAACTAAGGAGTAGTATACTGTGTGGAGAGAACTAAGGAGTAGTATACTGTGTGGAGAGAAGTAAGGAGTATCATACTGTGTGGAGAGAACTAAGGAGTAGTATACTGTGTGGAAGGATTTAAGGAGTAATATACTGTGTGGAGGGAACTAAGGAGTAGTATACTGTGTGGAGAGAAGTAAGGAGTAGTATACTGTGTGGAGAGAACTAAGGAGTAGTATACTGTGTGAAGAGAACTAAGGAGTAGTATACTGTGTGGAGAGAAGTAAGGAGTAGTATACTGTGTGGAGAGAACTATAAGGAGTAGTATACTGTGTGGAAGGAACTAAGGAGTAGTATACTGTGTGGAGGGAACTAAGGAGTAGTATACTGTGTGGAGAGAACTAAGGAGTAGTATACTGTGTGGAAGGATTTAAGGAGTAGTATACTGTGTGTGGGGGGACTAAGGAGTAGTATACTGTGTGGAAGGATTTAAGGAGTATCATACTGTGTGGAAGGAACTAAGGAGTAGTATACGGTGTGGAGAGAAGTAAGGAGTATCATACTGTGTGGAGAGAAGTAAGGAGTAGTATACTGTGTGGAGGGAACTAAGGAGTAATATACTGTGTGGAAGGATTTAAGGAGTAGTATACTGTGTGGAGAGAACTAAGGAGTAGTATACGGTGTGGAGAGAAGTAAGGAGTATCATACTGTGTGGAGAGAAGTAAGGAGTAGTATACTGTGTGGAAGGATTTAAGGAGTAGTATACTGTGTGGAGGGAACTAAGGAGTAGTATACTGTGTGGAAGGATTTAAGGAATAGTATACTGTGTGGAAGGAACTGAGGAGTAGTATACTGTGTGGAGGGAACTAAGGAGTAGTATACTGTGTGGAGAGAACTAAGGAGTAGTATACTGTGTGGAAGGATTTAAGGAGTAGTATACTGTGTGGAAGGAACTAAGGAGTAGTATACGGTGTGGAGAGAAGTAAGGAGTATCATACTGTGTGGAGAGAAGTAAGGAGTAGTATACTGTGTGTGGGGGGACTAAGGAGTAGTATACTGTGTGGAAGGATTTAAGGAGTAGTATACTGTGTGGAAGGATTTAAGGAGTATCATACTGTGTGGAAGGAACTAAGGAGTAGTATACGGTGTGGAGAGAAGTAAGGAGTATCATACTGTGTGGAGAGAAGTAAGGAGTAGTATACTGTGTGGAGGGAACTAAGGAGTAATATACTGTGTGGAAGGATTTAAGGAGTAGTATACTGTGTGGAGAGAACTAAGGAGTAGTATACGGTGTGGAGAGAAGTAAGGAGTATCATACTGTGTGGAAGGATTTAAGGAATAGTATACTGTGTGGAGGGAACTAAGGAGTAGTATATTGTGTGGAGAGAACTAAGGAGTAGTATACTGTGTGGAGAGAAGTAAGGAGTAGTATACTGTGTGGAGAGAAGTAAGGAATAGTATACTGTGTGGAGAGAAGTAAGGAGTAGTATATTGTGTGGAGAGAACTAAGGAGTAGTATACTGTGTGGAGAGAAGTAAGGATTATCATACAGTGTAGAAGGAACTAAGGATTATCATACTGTGTGGAGGGAACTTAGGAGTATTATACTGGGTGTAGATAGGTGGGGTCTTTATTTCTTATTTCTCCCTAGGAATGAGGAGCCCACTTTGGTAATTTTACCACCAACTCTAAGATGTCACTTCCCCATATGTAGGGAGTAGTACTATAAACCATACATAGAGCCATTATCGCCTGTAGTCTGTGTCATGTCCGTGTACATTCTTAGGTGTGTCCTGCATGAATTCCACATCCCTGGAGAACCTGCCGCCATGGACATGTTTACTTTCAGTTACATAAAGACCTTCCTGAGTTTACGAGTATTTCATGGTTGTTATCAGCCCACGTCACATTCCCTATCACCCACTGTAAGTCACATGCCAAATGGGAAGGGTTCGGAAAATATAACCATAGATTTTTACCACGGAAGAACAAACAAAGGAACCTACGGCGTATTTGCTTCTCTTAAAGCAGAAGTATTTTTTCTTCATGAATTCCGGCTGGTTGCAGAAATTGGGATCATTGGCTTTGACTTTCCATCCGCTTACTGGAGGAGACACGAGACATTTATGACATAAAAGTATAAGTAACACAAGACTATCGGCCATTGTCACCCCCTAGGGCAAATCTTACAGGTGTATCAATGCATAACTTGTAACGTTGCGATGGTTCCGTGCTGAGCTGAAGACATGCAAACTGGTCATGGCGAGAAATATCATTGTTTTTATGTAAATGATCACTAACTTCTTAGAAAAACTACATACAGTACATATTTTTAGAGTTATGGCATATTATTATCTTCTCTACATTCCTTATAAATTATTTTTACTTTAAATTTCACTTACTTATTTCACGCTTCCTAGCAAGATGGACAGAATCTCGCTGAGATGTCAGATTACAGAGAGATTCTCCACTGAAAATCATACAAGTTAAATTTTTCTTTGGTGTATAATTTTAGACATTTGGAAGGTCTTTTTGTGGTGTTTTCTTGTGATACATGTTTAGTTTTTCCTGTCCTGGCAGGTGCAACTTTTGGCTTTTTTTGGGACTTTTTGTTGCAAATGTCTCAAATCCAAAGTGACACAAGTCATGTGAGGAGTGGACACTACTGTAAATTTTCGATTTGACTCATTGGGGCACATTTACTTACCCGGTTCTGTTGCGATCCCGCGGTGCGTTGTCCGGTGAGGATTCGGGTCCGGCGCGATTCACTAAGGTTGTGCGCCCGATATCCTGCATCTGTCTTCTGCGCCGAGGTCCGCCGGAGTTCACCTTCTTCCTGGTGCCTGTAAGTGCTTGATCTTGCGTCATTTTTTAAAATTCAAATCCTTCAGGTTGCCAGACACCCATGCCCCAGGAATTCTGCTGCATGCAAGCCAGCGCCGGTGCGCCACAATCCGATCACAAAAGCAGCGCAAAACGGAAATATTCAGGAAAACCCAAAGGAATAGCGGTCCATGGACCCTTGATAAATGTTCCCCATTATTTTGCATCTTAACTCACTCTAACAACACCCCAGGGAGATGACATATTAGGGTGTGGTCACATGTGGTGTTTGCAATATTTTTTACATGATAGTTGGCAGGTTGGTTTCATTGCTGGAAGAGTAAGCACCTGTGCTACCATTTTCACAGCTGCTTACACTTCCAGCAACCAAGAAAAACGCTTTAAGGGTGCAGCCACACGTAACGCAAGTGCAGTGGTTACAAACGCAGTGCTTGGGTACTGGGGCGTCCTCGGGCCAATTTCGTGTGCATTTTTTTATGGAAACCAGAACCTGGTGTCTGGTTCTGGTTCATAGAAGCGCATAGGCGATCGAGCTGAGGCCGATCCCAGTACCTTAGTGCTGTGTTTGTAGACTCAGCACTATTGGTGGCTGTGACTGCACCCTAAAATCATGAATCTCAAACATGAATCATTGGCAACAGGACTCAGGACCTCCTATGACAGTGGTGGCGAACCTATGGCACTGGTGCCAGAGGTGGCACTCAGAGCCCTTTCTGTGGGCACTCGGGCCATCACCCAAGCACACCAGACAGGACACAAAGAATCTTCCTGCAGTTCCAAGCAACTTAAAAGAAGCTGATTTCACTCATATATTTAAGTGATACATACTTTGCTACTTGGGTATGTAGGAAGAGGGAGAATGAGTAGACAGGGAAAAATTATCTTTGGAAGACCTTCTGCTGGCCCCATGATTCTCTGTGTACGGAGGAACACTGGAAAGAAGCTAAAATTTGCTAAATTTTCCATCTTGTCCTCAGGAGGCCAATATGATTGAATGTTTTTGAAGAACAGGGAGCAATAAGTTAGTGCTTTAATTTTTGGTTGGCACATCGCAATAAATAAGGGGGGTTTAGGGTTGCAATTTGGGCACTCGGCCTCTAAAAGGTTCGCCATCACTGTCCTATGACATCCCATGTCCTTCTATCATCCATCGGATGGAGGGGTCCAAGATGTCTGCCCCCTGTCTCATACCCACCCACATAGCAGGGGCTAGAGAGATGTCCTTGGCACAAACCTCCAACTTTACCAGGGTAAAGTTTTGGGATTGCGACCAACCCCTGTAAACCTCATCAACAAATTAATGTCTCCATCAGCACGAGGCAACGGGTAAACAATCTTTTCAGACAAGGGTCAAAATCGCAATTCAGAATCAAAGATGACAAAATCAGAAGCAAATGCAAAATCCCTTTAACTTGAGTCAATGCCCATTCAGTGCTACAGACTTCAGTGTGAAAATTTTGTAGCATTCCCTGCTTTTTCAGTGTCTCCTGAAATTTGCACTGTGGGAAGTGTAGTGTACATCAGGCACTGTACAGTAGTGTTACATAGATAAAACTTACTGCCCCTTCCCAGTATAGCGGCTAGAGAAGGGTCTGTTGACCTGCTTGCTGATTGTAACCAGAAAAACTACTTACCTTTAGAAGTCTGCCGTTGTTCTCTAGTTAAGTCAACCCCATTGTCTTCTGGGAGAGTCTCTGAACCGTCCACGTCATCCTCTGTTTCATCACCTGAGTAGGAAAGCTTCCCATCGTCCGGCTTCTCTAGATCTTCAGTTGACGTTGTAATATTTCTACTCATTCTGTTAGTGCAAAGTAGAAGATAATAAAGTAGATTGATAGAGTGATAACATCTATAATACAATCCCTTATACACTGGGGATCAAAATTAGAGAACAACACATAATCTCCTAAATGTCAATGTCATTGTATGGTCCGGTGTGGATATATATTATCATGAGTAACATACTGTATTTTATTTCATAAATTGTATATATTTTCAAGCACAGAATAAAAATGAAACTTAGATAATTGTAAGACATTAAACTCAATTAGATAAAACCTGGTGCAAATTTCCCTAATTATATGACAAACTCTAAGTAACTTGGGCCTAACTTTTGAGTTTTCACTGACTTTGCAAAAATGTTCTGCCACTCCAAAGAGACTGAAACCCTCCGGCAGCAGGTTGTCCAGATGAAGGCCAAAGGGGGGGAGGGGGAGGGTGGCCCTATCAGCCACAGCGAGAGAAGATCACTCTAAGACTGTGATTTCTAAACTAGTCCACCTTTACAAAATCACAAACTCATTTAGAGTCCCCTAAGAAGGCTGGTGCCCCTGAAAGACAAAAGTAAGAGAGGACAGAATAATGCGGAATATCTCCATGGGTAATTGTTCCAACACTGCAACTGGAATTGCCGCTGGTTCAGCACTGAACAGGGTAAGGATCTGAATTGTCATAGTGTCTCATCAAGCCCAAACCTCCCATTAGCAGAAAGGATCAGAAAGCTAGACTCACCTTCGATGAGGAGAATGTTGTGTGGACAGAGAAGAAGTGGTCCACAGTTCATCATTGGGTCACATTTATAAAAAAAAAACATTGCAGTCTGTACTATGTGCAGTTTGCCTGTGAAGTGTGCAGAAGACGCCAGATTCATGGAATGTGCACTGCTCCAACTTTTTTTTGGTGCACCTTTAAGATAGAGTGTGCTACACACTTCTGTTGAATGTGGCCCATTATGTTCATCGACAAACTGGAGAACTCGAAACCCAAGGTTTGTAAAAAAGTCAGTGTAAGGTGGTGGAGGAAGTGTCATGGTTTGGGGAATGTTGGATCTGGCGGAGTTGGATCTCTCATTCAGCTACATGGATGAGTGAATGCAAGTGTGTGTCAGAACCTTCTTCCACCTTGAGTTCATCACTTAATCAGCCATTACCATACAGCACATTGCCCCCTGTCCCACAGAAAAACAGGTAAAGCTGTTCTTTTATACACTGAAATGGCCACAGCCCAGAGTCTTGGTCTAAACCCAATAGAAATCTGTAAAATAAATTTTGTAAAGCGCTACGGAATTTGATGGCGCTATATAAATAAAGATTATTATTATCCTCGGTGGCAAAGTTATGGCCAAGAAACGCATTACAGCCACAGAAATACAGAAGAGACTGGAAGAAGAGCGGAGACTTCTGATGTCCTGTGGCCGGTGCTGAAGTCATTCACAGCCACTACCACATGTAAGGTGCTACGCCTGGTACATAAACAATGTGACGAAATACTTGCCAGACTCCTTTATTTAGCTGATAGGGCTGTTGGCAGTTGAACCATCACAGATCTAATATTGGAAACTCTTTTATATCTTGGAATCGTGGTTTAGAGGGATTCTCCCACCTCCTTCAGGCATTATATCTAGAGATGAGCGAACATACTCGTCCGAGCTTGATGCTCGTTCGAGCATTAGCGTACTCGAAACTGCTCGTTGCTCGGACGAATACTTCGCCCGCTCGAGAAAATGGCAGCTCCCGCCGTTTTGCTTTTTGGCGGCCAGAAACAGAGCCAATCACAAGCCAGAAGACTCTGCACTCCACCCAGCATGACGTGGTACCCTTACACGTCGATAGCAGTGGTTGGCTGGCCAGATCAGGTGACCCTGGAATAGACTAGCCGCTGCCCGCGCTGCTCGGATCATTCTGTGTCTGGATGCCGCTAGGGAGAGAGCTGCTGCTGGTCAGGGAAAGCGTTAGGGTGTTCTATTAGCTTACTGTTAGGCAGGAGTGATTCTACAAGAACCCAACAGCCCTTCTTAGGGCTACAATAACGTTATACTTTTTTTTTTTTGTTTGCTTGTGGCTGGGCTTGCTGGCACTAGTAGTGCAGCTAGTACCATATTGTGAGGAATTTGCAGGGGGACTTGCTACCGCTGTGTTTAGCGCTTAGTGACGCACATATCCACCTCAAACACCAAAGTGGGAAAATTTATTAGGGGTTGGATTTCAATTAGGCAGAGTCTGCCAGTTTCTTTTTATTTTACGTTTATTTTTTCATAACTCAGCGTCATCTCATCAGTGTGCTTTCATACTTGGCTAGAAAATAGCCAAAGTAGAATCCAAACGGCTTACTTACGCCTACAATAGCGTTATATATATTTTATTTCTGGTTGATCTGCTGGTGGCTGTCCTTGCTGCAGTGCATATACTAGCAAATTGTCAGGAATTTGGAGTGAGACTTGCGACCGCTGTGTTTAGCGCTTAGTGACGCACATATCCATCGCAAAGACCGAAGTGGGAAAATTTATTAGGGGTTGGATTTCAATTAGGCACAGTCTGCCATTTCCTTTTTATTTTACGTTTATTTTTTTCATAACTCAGCGTCATCTCATCTGGCATAGCAGTGTGCTTTAATACTTGGCTAGAAAATAGCCATAGCAATAGGATAGCATCGTTTGGTTTTAAAAACTAAAAAACACAAAAAAAAACTAAAAAACACAAAAAAACACAAAAAAAAGTTAAAAAAAAATTAAAGTTATAACTTTCATTTTAAAAATGTTTAACCCGAGGGCTAGGGGTAGAGGACGAGGGCGGGGACGTGGGCGTCCAACTACTGCAGGGGTCAGAGGCCGTGGTCCTGGGCGGGGTGAGACACCACCTGCTGATGAGGGAGCAGGGGAACGCCGCAGAGCTACACTCCCTAGGTTCATGTCTGAAGTTACTGGGACTCGTGGTAGAGCACTGTTGAGGCCAGAACAGTGCGAACATGTGATGTCGTGGATTGCCGACAATGCTTCGAGCAATTTGTCCACCAGTCAGTCTTCCACGCAGTCCACCCATGTCACCGAAATCGGCACTCCTCCAGCTCCTGCACCTCAGCCTCCCCCCCCCCAGTCTGCCCCCTCCCAGGAAAATTTGGCATTTGAACCGGCATACTCTGAGGAACTGTTTTCTGGACCCTTCCCACAGTCACAAACCACTTGTCCGGTTGCTGCTGAGCAATTTTCCGATGCCCAGGTTTTCCACCAGTCGCAGTCTGTGGGTGATGATGACCTTCTTGACGTAGTGGAAGAAGTGTGTAAAGAGGTGTCCGACGATGAGGAGACACGGTTGTCAGACAGTGGTGAAGTTGTTGTCAGGGCAGGATGTCCGAGGGGGGAGCAGACTGAGGGATCGGAGGATGATGAGGTGACAGACCCAAGCTGGGTTGAGAGGACGGGTGAACACAGTGCTTCTGAGATGGAGGAGAGTCCTCGACCAGAACAGGTTGGAAGAGGCAGTGGTGGGGCCAGACGGAGAGGCAGGGCCAGAGCAGGTGCATCAGCGCCAAATGTGTCACGTAGTGAAGCTCCCGTGGCGAGGGCTCCCGCGGCGAGGGCTAGATTTTCAGAAGTCTGGAGGTTCTTTAAGGAAACACCGGATGACCGACGGACTGTGGTGTGCAACCTTTGCCAAACCAGGATCAGCAGGGGTTCCACCACTACTAGCTTAACTACCACCAGTATGCGCAGGCATATGAATGCTAAACACCCCACTCAGTGGCACCAAGCCCGTTCACCTCCGGCCGTGCACACCACTGCTCCTTCCCCTGTTTCAGCTGATAGTCAGCCCCCTGCCCAGGACCCTGGCACAAAAACCCCATCGTCGCCTCCACGATCCTCCACAGCATCCACCAGCGTTCAGCTCTCCATACCCCAGACGCTGGAGCGGAAACGGAAATATAGTGCAACCCACCCGCACGCCCAAGCCCTTAATGTCCACATCTCCAGATTGCTTAGCCTGGAGATGCTGCCCTATAGGCTAGTAGAGACCGAGGCCTTTCGCAACCTCATGGCGGCGGCCGCCCCTCGGTATTCGGTCCCCAGCCGCCACTACTTTTCCCGATGTGCCGTCCCAGCCCTGCACCAGCACGTGTCAGACAACATCATCCGTGCCCTGACCAACGCCGTTTCTGACAAGGTCCACCTGACCACGGACACGTGGACGAGTGCTGCCGGGCAGGGCCACTATATATCGCTGACGGCACATTGGGTTAACTTGGTGGAGGCTGGGACCGAGTCTGACCCTGCGGCTGGTCATATACTGCCGACGCCGAGGATTGCGGGGCCTACCTCGGTCCAGGTCTTTCAGGCCTACTATGCCTCCTCCTCCTCCCACCCCTCCTCCACCTCCTCCTCCGAACTACCATCCGTTGGCATGCCGCCATCAGTCGGTAGCTCTAGGCACAGCAGCAGTGCCGTCGCTAAGCGACAGCAGGCGGTGCTCAAACTGCTGAGCCTAGGCGATAAAAGGCACACCGCCCAAGAGCTATTACAGGGCATCACGGCGCAGACTGATCTGTGGCTGGCACCGCTGAACCTGAAGCCAGGCATGGTTGTGTGTGACAACGGCCGTAACCTGGTGGCGGCTCTGCAACTCGGCAGACTGACACATGTGCCATGCCTGGCCCATGTGTTAAATCTGATAGTTCAGCGTTTCCTCAAGACATACCCCAATCTGTCTGATTTGCTCACGAAGGTGCGCCGCATCTGTGCGCATTTTAGGAAGTCCAGCACAGATGCTGCCACTCTCAGGGCAGCGCAGCGCTGCCTCCAACTGCCCGCTCACCGACTGTTGTGCAACGTGCCCACGAGGTGGAATTCAACATTAACCATGTTATCCAGAGTTTACCAGCAGCGCAGAGCGATTGTAGACTGTCAGATGTCAACTTCCACCAGAACTGGTAGTCAGGTCAGTCAGCTTCCTCAAGTCTACAATGAGGAGTGGACGTGGATGTCTGATATCTGTCAGGTGCTGAGTAACTTCGAGGAGTCAACACAGATGGTCAGTGGCGATGCCGCCATCATCAGCCTCACCATCCCGCTGCTTGGCCTGTTGAAAAACTCTCTGGTCGGCATGAAGTCGGAAGCTTTGCGCTCGTCACAAGAGACGGGGGAAGAAGGTTCCCTTGTTGATAGCCAAAGCACCCTTAGGTCTGTTTCTCAGCGCATATCGGAGGAGGTGGAGGTGGAGGAGGATGAGGAGGAAGAGGAGGAGAATGTTGGCGAGACACAAGAGGGGACCATTGTTGAGTCCTTCACTGTTCAGCGTGTATGGGCAGAAGAAGAGGAGTTGGAGGAGTTGGAGGAGGAGGAAATGGACAGTCAGGCCAGTGAGGGGAGTGAATTCTTACGCGTTGGTACTCTGGCGCATATGGCAGATTTCATGCTAGGCTGCCTATCCCGTGACCCTCGCGTTCAAAGAATTTATTCCAGCACCGATTACTGGGTATTCACTCTCCTGGACCCACGGTACAAGCAAAATCTTTCCACTCTCATCCCTGGAGAGGAAAGGAGTGTGAGAATGCATGAATACCAGCAGGCCCTGGTGCACAAGCTGAAACACTATTTCCCTTCTGACAGCGCTAGCGGCAGAGTGCGTAGTTCTGCGGGACAAGTAGCGAGGGAGAGTAGGCGAGCAGGCAGCTTGTCCAGCACTGGCAAGGGTACGCTTTACAAGGCTTTTGCCAGCTTTATGTCACCCCAGCAAGACACTGTCACCTGTCCCCAGTCTCGGCAGAGTAGGGCTGATCTTTACAGAAAGATGGTGAGGGAGTACGTAGCTGACCATACCATCGTCCTAAATGATCACACAGCTCCCTACAACTACTGGGTTTCAAAGCTGGACATGTGGCACGAACTGGCGCTGTACGCCTTGGAGGTTCTTGCCTGCCCTGCCGCTAGCGTCTTGTCCGAGCGGGTTTTCAGTGCAGCTGGTGGCATCATCACCGATAAGCGTACACGCCTGTCGACTGACAGCGCTGACAGGCTGACGCTTATTAAGATGAATAAAGCCTGGATTTCTCATAATTTCCAATCTCCACCTGGTGAAGGAAGCTCAACCTGAATAATTTATCCATTCCTCCTCCTCCTCATTTTCCTCCTTCTCCTCCTCTTTGTACACTAAAGCAGAGGAAACTGGCTATTTTTTGACAGGGCCCACTGGCTCTAGCTATAGTACTTTATGCATTTAATTTTTCTGGAGGGCCACCTACCCGGTCCTCTGTTTTAAACAATTTTTGGGAGTGCCACATACAGGCACTCAATCTATTCAATTTTTCTGGAGGGCCACCTACCTGCTCCTCTGGTTTGAAAACTTTTTTGGACTGCCACATACAGGCACTCAATCTATTTCATTTTTCTGGAGGGCCACCTACCTGCTCCTCTGGTTTGAAAACTTTTTTGGACTGCCACATACAGGCACTCAATCTATTTCATTTTTCTGGAGGGCCACCTACCTGCTCCTCTGGTTTGAAAACTTTTTTGGACTGCCACATACAGGCACTATCCAAATTAAATTGTCTCCATAGCAGCCTCCACGCGTTGTCTCCTTTGCTACCTCCAAAAGTCGTCCATATAGCTGCCTCCATACATCGTCCCCTTATCAAACGAGGTGTGTCAGGCAGAAATTTGGGTTGTTTTCATGGATTCCACATCAAAGTTGTTAACTTTGTCGCCACCCTGCTGTGTTATCCACAAAATATACTGGCAAACTTTTATCATTTACCAATATTATTTCAGCGCTTCTTGCGCATCTGTTTACATTCCCCTCACCCGCCATATCCTAAAGAACGCTACTACACTTGATCTTATACAAAAGGTTCTCTTAGAAGTGCTGTTTGGGGAGTAGCCTAGAGACAGGGGCTTGGATTGGCGAAAGCTCGCCTGGCAGCGGAGCGCCAGCTCCATGCGCATCATGCGCTTCTTGCGCATCTGTTTACATTCCCCTCACCCGCCATATCCCAAACTTATAAGAACGCTACTACACTTAACTTGGTGCAGGCTGGGACCGAGTCTGACCCTGGGGCTGGTCATATACTGCCGACGCAGAGGATTGTGGGGCCTACCTCGGTCCAGGTCTCAAAGGCCTACTATACCTCTTCCTCCTCCCACCCCTCCTCCACCTCCTCCTCCTCCTCCGAATTACCATCCTTGGGCATGGCGCCATCAGTCGGTAGCTCTAGGCACAGCAGCAGTGGCGTCGCTAAGCGACAGCAGGCGGTGCTCAAACTGCTGAGCCTAGGCGATAAAAGGCACACCGCCCAAGAGCTATTACGGGGCATTCCACATCAAACTTGTTAACTTTGTCGCCACCCTGCTGTGTAATCCACAAAATATACTGGCAAACTTTTATCATTTACCGATATTATTTCAGCGCTTCTTGCGCATCTGTTTACATTCCCCTCACCCGCCATATCCCAAACTTATAAGAACGCTACTACACTTGATCTTATACAAAAGGTTCTTAGAAGTGCTGTTTGGGGAGTAGCCTAGAGACAGGGGCTTGGATTGGCGAAAGCTCGCCTGGCAGCGGAGCGCCAGCTCCATCCCAAGATCCAACTAACATAGTTTTAACTGCAGCACCTTTAATCTACTACTAGTTCACTGCCTCCATACATGGTCCCCTTATCAAACGAGCTGTGTCAGGCAGAATTTTGGATTGTTTTCATGGCTTCCATGTTAACTTTGTCGCCACCCTGCTGTGTAATCCACAAAATATACTGGCAAACTTTTATCATGTACCGATATTATTTGAGCGCTTCTTGCTCACCTCCTTTGGTTCCTCTCTGCCACCCATTGGTTTGAAGCCTGAGTCCATTTAGGGTATGTTGCCATGCCTCTCTCTAGCCTGCCGCTGCTGCCGCTGCCTCTGCATGCCGTCCCCTATAGTGTCAGGGTCAATTATTGGATGTTTTACATGCTATCTAGCTTCATTCTCTCACTCTGTCATGGCCATGCTGTTGCCCATAATTTTGGCATAATGGTGCGATTAAGCAGCCTCAGAGGCATCCATGCATGCTGCCCCTGCTGTTTCCTGTCCATTTCCGTGGTGTTTCCATTCTTTTCTGAGGTTCCCAGGTGTTTGGCCAAGCTTCCCTGTGCAGAGCCTTGGTCCCCTTGAAAAATGCTCGAGTCTCCCATTGACTTCAATGGGGCTCGTTATTCGAGACGAGCACTCGAGCATCGGGAAAAGTTCGTCTCGAATAACGAGTACCCGAGCATTTTAGTGCTCGCTCATCTCTAATTATATCCTGTTATCAGTATGTTGTATGTGAATAAACTGTGATCTCCAACATAGCTTTATTATTTCTGTTTTTTATGTTGTTGCAGAGATATTACCATTTTAATCTGTATGCTAATGAGGTTGTTGGAGCACCCAGGTTGTGGCATCGGCACTTGGAGCAGTGCTATTCCTGCCTGGACCATTCCCCTTTTCATCACAATAAAATTAGGTTTTGACTGTGAGAAACATGGGGTGACACTGGAAGAAGAGGGGAGTGACTTAGAAGGGAGTGGCAGTGCTCTAGAGGACACGCCCTGGGTGCACCAACTGCCTCATTAGAATACAGATTGACAGGAGAATATCTCGGCAATGGCATAAAGGACAGAAATAATAGAGGTATGGTCATAAGTTTGGTGGAGGAGATAGACTCCCTTTAACAATAAAATTGATGTGAAGAGGTTTAGCCAATATTTAAAGTTTTCCTGTATGTACAGTATAGAAAGTCACATGTTGATTGGTGAGGGTCAGCCTGCTGGGACCCCTTCTGATTACAATTGAAGGATCCTGTTCAACCAAATGATTGGAACGGTGGGTCCCCCATTCTCGTCATCAAGATAAGATAATCCTTTATTAGTCCCACAGTGGGGAAATCCACAATGGGGGTTCCAGAGACCAGACCTCCACCAATATCAGCTTGTTATTCTCTAAGGAATAACGTTAAAATTTACTAACCTGTCCATCAAGTTCAATCAAGGTAGGATAGAGATTGGATAAGGAAGGGATTTAGGGGAAACAATTCTATATAATATAACCGTCAATGTTATTTAGACCCTTCTTAAAGCTCTCTGCTGTCTCTGCTATGACCAGCGCCTGAGCTAGGCTATTCCACAGATTGACAGTTGAGCCGTCATCTCTAGTGATTAAACCTTGTTTCCTCCAGATGGAGACAGTGCCCCCTCGTCTTTTGATTTGATTTAATTGATTTGATTTGTTGAAGAGACCTTTCTTTATTAAGCAGAAGTCAGATAACAAGCAGTCATCAAGACCCCCAAGTACCAGACTTCGAAATACTATGTATCTTTTATCTAAAATGTGGTGTCCAAGCGGCTGCGATCTTTTTACATAGGACAACAGGTAAACCTACTTCCCTTCCTTAAAGGAAACCTACCACTTGTAGTGGCAGGTTTCCGATGTAAATACCGGGCACCAGCTCAGGGTGAGATCAGGGTGAGCTGGTGCCGGAGCTTATTTTCGTTAGTGTTTTAAACCGCGGTATCGCGGTTTAAAACACTTTTTAAACGTTATAGCCGGCGCAGGCAGGTACGCGCTCGGCGCTTACCGTGCACGCGGCTCTCATTCACTTCCTATGTAGCCGCGCGCATGGTAAGCGCCGAGCGTGTACCTGCCTGCGCCCGCTATAACGTTTAAAAAGTGTTTTAAACCGCGATACCGCGGTTTAAAACACTAACTAAAATAAGCTCCGGCACCAGCTCAGCCTGAGCTGGTGCCCGGTATTTCCATCGGAAACCTGCCACTACAAGTGGTAGGTTTCCTTTAAAGGGGATCTCTAGGTTTTGCACTTATTTAATAGTCCTAGCTATTCTGGATCTCATTGTTCTTGTGAACAATAGATTTCCATTACAAGACCAAGTTCGTTGTGTAAGAGGTCAAGTTCAGCTCTGCTACATCTATACATTCACAGAAGTGGAGATACCCGCACTATGTGCACCAGCATAGAGCTCCAGTGTTTGTTTTGCGTCCATACATCCGGAGCCTATGATTGTCACGTTATTTGCTTTCAGTAAATGTCACACTGGTTACTTTTGTGCAAGGACGGGGAAAATATGAACTTTGTTCACAATCTTTACAGGCACAAACGAGAAATACTGGTTGGTGGGAATGCCTTGTGGCTGCCGCAGCGTGGAGAGATGTGACAATAGACGACTATCTGTTTATGTGGAGACTTATGTGACATCTGCGCTATTTAAGAGCGCCCGATAACGACCACTAATGGAAGGACATCATTACTCTGAATGAGACAAAAAAGCCAAATCTCTTTGCTATGTCACAAACCAGACTACAGTACCAGGTCCGAAACTTCATCAGAATAACAAGGAACAGACAATGAAACTTAACTCAATTAGTTAAAACCATAGAGATACAATGTATATGAATTTTCCAAAACAGGAAGCAATTTAAAGGTAGAACATTCATCCACTAATCAAGATGGAAATCAGAACAGATTAACCCAAATCAGGCGTAGGATATCAGTGTATCACTCCAAGCAGGGGAATAGGACCGGTTCTTGGGTACCTAATTCTATATACACCCTGATGACCCCCGGCCTGACAAGTACAGTACCCACGCTGTCCCTTCCCAGGTGTATTACTCTTTACCATAACGTTAATGCATGTGCTCATATACATTGGGGCACATTAACTAAGGATCTGAATGCCACATTTTCGTCGGCTTTTGCAATTTTTCCGTTTTGCGCTGAATTGCCCAGGTTTTTGGCGCAAATCGGGGGCATGGAGGTCAGACAACCCAACTGATTCGGACAAACCGCGAAATTTAAAAAGCAAATTGTGCCGCAAGATCAGCACTTACATGCACCGGGAAGAAGATGGTGAACTCTGGCAGACCTGAGCGGGGAAGCGACACATGCAGGAAATTGGGCGCACGATCTTAGTGAATCGTGGCAGACCCGAATCCTCGTCGGACAACGCACCACGGGGATCGTGACGGGACGGGTAAGTAAATGTGCCTCATTGTATCTATATGGTTTTTACTAATTGAGTAAAGGTTAAAGGGCTTGTCCACTTTCAGCAAATAATTAATATTGTTTGTGTATACAAAGTTATACAGTTTTCCAATATATCTTCGGTATCAATTCGTCATGGTTTTCTAGATCTCTGCTTGCTGTCCTTCTATAGGAAACTTCATTGTTTACTGCCAGTGGATAGAAATCTGTCCATAGTCATGTGATGGACAGGCAGGTGCATGAGCCGTTAGTATCACATGGCTCTGATTACTCTCTATGATAATAATGGCTCATGCACCTGTGTGACATCCCATGACCATGGACAGATTTCTATCCAGTGGCAGTACTGTAAACACAGAAGCTTTTATAGCAGGACAGCAAGCAGAGATCTAGAAAAACATGATGAATTGATACAGAAAATATATTGGAAAATTGTATAACTTTTCAATACACAAAATATATAAATTATTTGCTGAAAGTGAAAGATAAGCCAAATATACTCACAAAAATTATAGAAATATGAATAAGCTCAGGAGGTGAGTATGTAAACATTAAAATATAACCTTTAATAATATCATATAAAAAATGTCAAAAAAGAAGTGTCACCTACCCTGTCATCTAGATGGGACACCATATGCAGAAGATACGAACTCAAATAAATACAAAAAGTGCACCGTCCAGTGAAGACATTAGTCAATGACAACAATAGTCTTACCGTGGTTCGGACGTAAGTTGCATCCACGGGTAGGAGGTGGGGGTGCCTCAAGGAGGAGGAAGAGCTCACCCTAGTGGACCCACACAACTCCCGCCCTGACAAGGGCAGTCCACAGCTGACCCTACAGGTACCGGGACATACCCCCTACGAGCACCAAAAAAGGATGAAGCGTCCCTGACGCGTTTCGTTATACTCTTCAGAGGGACTTTAAGAAGACTTGGTGCTGGAAGATGGTCCGACTGTATGTGCACCGGACGTAGTCCAAATTTACTTGCACCAAGGGCTAGTAGGTAGATTGTGGACAGAGCTGTAAGCAAATGTCCTAGACTTGACTGCGGGTCACCGGTCACAGTGGTGGACTAGGTGACCTCTTATCTGCAGGCTGGCATGGTGAGCGCGCCAGACAGAGGTAACTTCCGCCTCTTTAAACCACAAAGCCCCGCCCAGCTGCGCCGTGATTGGGCGCACCTGCCTTGCCCCAGAAGCCGTATTGGTCTATGTGCGGGGCGCCCCAGTAGCTGGCTGAGGCGGACCGCAGCGAAAACCGAACTGCTGAAACCTCGGACCGTAAGGAGGACAGCGCCGGTCCAGACAAGGTTACAGTGCGCATGCGCAGAGTAAAGAGGGGGGGGCGGGTTAGAGTAAACCGTTGCCGAGGCAACATGTGACGCCCATCTCCTGTGGGCGTAATTACCACTTGTACTGTGGTGATTCAATCATGGGGGACCGACAGACATGGGAGAGAGGAGAAAGGTGCCGTTTCTCGGCACCGAAATCACAGTACTAAAAATCAAAAAATTATCCGGTAAAGACAAGAGTGTACTTATGAAAGGTGTATACACCGTCTATGTTATATAGACGTATAAACATAAGAGTGGGGACAATGACGGCATGGGGTGGATACAAGCTCAGTGGCCTGAAGTATAGTAACCCCTCTACCCCAGTATATATGTAGCAAGAGACATTACAAAAACGGCGTAAATGACAATAACTCATTTAGGCCCAAGGGGTACACAGTGTTCAACGTAAATATCCACCTCGCTTCCTTCTGGAGGATAGTTCTGTCCCAGTTACCCCCTCTGAGAGGCGGGGGGACAAGTTCAATACCCATGAATCGTACCACGGAGGCGTCCCCATTGTGGTGCAGTGTGACATGATTAGACAAAGGTTTGTCGCGTCCATGTTGGATGTCTCCCAGGTGTTCCCCTACTCTTCTTCTAAACTCCCTAAACGTTTTGCCTACATACTCCAAACCACAGTCACAGGTAACCTTATAGATGACCCCGGAACACCTACAATTAATGAAGTCCCGGATTTTATAGGTTTTACCTGTGACGTTGCTGGTGAATGTTTTACCCGTTTGGATATATGGGCAAGCGACACAGCCCCCACATTTAAAGCTCCCAAGCGGACGTCTATCCAACCAAGTACCTTGGGATTTAGGAGGAACAAAATGGCTCTTAACCACCCTGTCCTTGATGGAGCGTGTCTTCCGAAATGTGATGGACGGTGTCGGCCCTACTAGGGTCTTTAGATCATGGTCCATCAGCAAAATGGGCCAATGCTTCTCCAGGATGGCTCGAGCCTCCCTTGAGCCGTTATCAAAGGTGGCAACCATACGAAGTTTAGTGTCCGCTTCCATCCTGGTTCGTTTCGGAGTACCCTGTAAGAGTTCAGTACGGTTGGTCCTGAGGCTGCTTTGATACGCCTCTCTCAGAACCTCATCCGGGTAGCCTCTTTCACGAAACCGGGTCCGTAGGTCCCGTGCTTGTGTATGGAAGTCATTAAGGGAGCTACAATTTCTGCGGACTCGCAGGTATTGGCCCTTGGGAATACCTTTGCGGAGTGGGTACGGATGGTGACTCTCCCATCTCAGCAGTGAGTTAGTTGAGGTCGGTTTGCGATATATAGAGGAGTGTAACATACCGTCCTGGGAGCGTGTGATGAGTACATCCAGGAAAGGGAGGGTACTGGTGTGACTCTCTGACGTGAAGCGGAGCCCAATGTGATTATGATTAAGGGACTCTACGAAACGTTCAAAGTCAGATGCCTCACCCTTCCACAGGACGAATATGTCGTCGATATATCGCAAAAATAGATCGACCTGTTCAATCCCTATCGGTGGAGTGTCGCCAAAGACCACTGTGGCCTCCCACCAGCCCAGGAGTAAATTGGCATATGAGGGAGCGCAAGGGCTCCCCATAGCGGTACCCCTGAGCTGGTGGTAAATATGGCCATCAAAGAGGAAGGAGTTGCTGTTGAGGGTAAACGTGAGAAGATCAAGAATCAGTCCATTATGTGCTTGATACTGGGTACCCCTGGTAGAGAGAAAAAAACTTACCGCATCCAGTCCCTTTGTATGGGGGATGGAGGAATACAAAGCCTCAACGTCAATGCTACAAAGGAGTGTGTTAGGTTCAGTAATCAGACCCTCGATGTGTCGTAGGAGATCAGCTGTGTCCCTAAGATACGATGGCAAGGAATGCACAAATGGACGGTTTACTCTAACCCGCCCCCCCCTCTTTACTCTGCGCATGCGCACTGTAACCTTGTCTGGACCGGCGCTGTCCTCCTTACGGTCCGAGGTTTCAGCAGTTCGGTTTTCGCTGCGGTCCGCCTCAGCCAGCTACTGGGGCGCCCCGCACATAGACCAATACGGCTTCTGGGGCAAGGCAGGTGCGCCCAATCACGGCGCAGCTGGGCGGGGCTTTGTGGTTTAAAGAGGCGGAAGTTACCTCTGTCTGGCGCGCTCACCATGCCAGCCTGCAGATAAGAGGTCACCTAGTCCACCACTGTGACCGGTGACCCGCAGTCAAGTCTAGGACATTTGCTTACAGCTCTGTCCACAATCTACCTACTAGCCCTTGGTGCAAGTAAATTTGGACTACGTCCGGTGCACATACAGTCGGACCATCTTCCAGCACCAAGTCTTCTTAAAGTCCCTCTGAAGAGTATAACGAAACGCGTCAGGGACGCTTCATCCTTTTTTGGTGCTCGTAGGGGGTATGTCCCGGTACCTGTAGGGTCAGCTGTGGACTGCCCTTGTCAGGGCGGGAGTTGTGTGGGTCCACTAGGGTGAGCTCTTCCTCCTCCTTGAGGCACCCCCACCTCCTACCCGTGGATGCAACTTACGTCCGAACCACGGTAAGACTATTGTTGTCATTGACTAATGTCTTCACTGGACGGTGCACTTTTTGTATTTATTTGAGTTCGTATCTTCTGCATATGGTGTCCCATCTAGATGACAGGGTAGGTGACACTTCTTTTTTGACATTTTTTATATGATATTATTAAAGGTTATATTTTAATGTTTACATACTCACCTCCTGAGCTTATTCATATTTCTATAATTTTTGTGAGTATATTTGGCTTATCTTTTGGTTATATGTGACCACACTATGGCTGGTTTTTTATCGGCAGGGATCGATAGACAAGCATGGCTATCTGAGGCTAAAGACGTTTTTTCGGAGAAGGATTTAGTTCAAAAGAAATACACCCCATCTTTCCAGTCCGCTTTCAAAGACCTCACTAGACTTTACAAGGACCACTGCACATCGTGGTGGGAGGTCCAGAGTCTGGAAAATTATCTTAAGAATGGTATTGTCCCCCGTGGTCTAAGGATCACATTGACTCCGGGTAGTCGTCTTAAGAGCACCACCCTTAGTACGAAGTGGGAAAAAGAAGCAACCGCCAGTTCCCTCAGGTTTATGGGCATCCTCCTTGAGGAGGAGAAAACTAACTTAGATAAACTTGATAAGGCACTCCAGGAACAAATAGATTTAGTTAAGAATTTTGCAACTGAACCCGAGTTCTCAATTAAGGAAACATCCCTGAAAAACACTGTTGATAAATATCAATACTTTCTCAAAGAGAGGAAACACAGGCAATTTGTTAGGGATCTACAGGATTTCAAAGAGAACAAGGTATACACAGTACTGAATTCACGCCCACAATCAAGAATTACAGACACTGAAGTCTCTTCCACAGAGGCGGAAATTTCTGATAGTGAAGGCCCTCATAAAGAGAGAAAAGGGAGGAACACAAAAAGGGGCGGTCCAAGGGGCAATAGGGGCAGAGGTATTGTCCCCCGTTTTTTAGAGAACCCGTATCCCCTAAGGAACCGAAATTTAGCACCCAATCCAACAGCTCCCCCCAAATAATCAATCTCTCGAAGAGAGCACTCAATAACGGGGAAATGGCAGTTTTATCTAAAGGCCTATCATTTGTTCCCTCTTCAGATTTTGATGCATTCACATGGACGAAAGACGTGCATTTATTTGCACGTAAATTGCAGTGGCAAAAATTTTTTAATAAAATAAATGAGAAATCGGGTAGAGAATTGGGAATACCTCCCGATATGGTGGCGGACGTTAGACTTCTGGCCAGTCTGGAGCATTCTGAACCCAAAACAGAGGGCCAGGGTCCTTTCACTTCTTTAAAAAATAGAAGCTCTAAAATGCCCCCACAGGGCGACCTCTCGTGTGTGGACGTGTTTGTGGAACTGGTGTGTTCAGATCTCAGACAGGTCCAGCCCCCTTCTTGCAGACATAACTGCACCAAGGAGGAGATTGATGCACTTTGCACACTCGAGAAGGACAGTACCCTTACTATAAAACCTTCGGATAAAGGGGGTAATATCGTGATAATGGATGCGAAGGACTATGCACAGATGTGCAAAAGTTTACTGAATGACCCAACGGGTTACGAGGTACTCGGCTCTAATCCTGGGCCGAGGTACCAAGTAGAACTACGGGCCATACTGGGAATTGCCAGACGGAATAAACTTATTAGTGATGACGAATACGAATTTATGGATATAAAAAAACCGGTGACGCCGACTTTTTATTGCCTCCCGAAAATACATAAGGGGACAACACCCCTAAAGGGTAGGCCCATTGTATCCGGTGTAAATTCGATATGTCAAAATGTGGGTGTGTACATCGACACCATCCTCCGTCCATTTGTGCATTCCTTGCCATCGTATCTTAGGGACACAGCTGATCTCCTACGACACATCGAGGGTCTGATTACTGAACCTAACACACTCCTTTGTAGCATTGACGTTGAGGCTTTGTATTCCTCCATCCCCCATACAAAGGGACTGGATGCGGTAAGTTTTTTTCTCTCTACCAGGGGTACCCAGTATCAAGCACATAATGGACTGATTCTTGATCTTCTCACGTTTACCCTCAACAGCAACTCCTTCCTCTTTGATGGCCATATTTACCACCAGCTCAGGGGTACCGCTATGGGGAGCCCTTGCGCTCCCTCATATGCCAATTTACTCCTGGGCTGGTGGGAGGCCACAGTGGTCTTTGGCGACACTCCACCGATAGGGATTGAACAGGTCGATCTATTTTTGCGATATATCGACGACATATTCGTCCTGTGGAAGGGTGAGGCATCTGACTTTGAACGTTTCGTAGAGTCCCTTAATCATAATCACATTGGGCTCCGCTTCACGTCAGAGAGTCACACCAGTACCCTCCCTTTCCTGGATGTACTCATCACACGCTCCCAGGACGGTATGTTACACTCCTCTATATATCGCAAACCGACCTCAACTAACTCACTGCTGAGATGGGAGAGTCACCATCCGTACCCACTCCGCAAAGGTATTCCCAAGGGCCAATACCTGCGAGTCCGCAGAAATTGTAGCTCCCTTAATGACTTCCATACACAAGCACGGGACCTACGGACCCGGTTTCGTGAAAGAGGCTACCCGGATGAGGTTCTGAGAGAGGCGTATCAAAGCAGCCTCAGGACCAACCGTACTGAACTCTTACAGGGTACTCCGAAACGAACCAGGATGGAAGCGGACACTAAACTTCGTATGGTTGCCACCTTTGATAACGGCTCAAGGGAGGCTCGAGCCATCCTGGAGAAGCATTGGCCCATTTTGCTGATGGACCATGATCTAAAGACCCTAGTAGGGCCGACACCGTCCATCACATTTCGGAAGACACGCTCCATCAAGGACAGGGTGGTTAAGAGCCATTTTGTTCCTCCTAAATCCCAAGGTACTTGGTTGGATAGACGTCCGCTTGGGAGCTTTAAATGTGGGGGCTGTGTCGCTTGCCCATATATCCAAACGGGTAAAACATTCACCAGCAACGTCACAGGTAAAACCTATAAAATCCGGGACTTCATTAATTGTAGGTGTTCCGGGGTCATCTATAAGGTTACCTGTGACTGTGGTTTGGAGTATGTAGGCAAAACGTTTAGGGAGTTTAGAAGAAGAGTAGGGGAACACCTGGGAGACATCCAACATGGACGCGACAAACCTTTGTCTAATCATGTCACACTGCACCACAATGGGGACGCCTCCGTGGTACGATTCATGGGTATTGAACTTGTCCCCCCGCCTCTCAGAGGGGGTAACTGGGACAGAACTATCCTCCAGAAGGAAGCGAGGTGGATATTTACGTTGAACACTGTGTACCCCTTGGGCCTAAATGAGTTATTGTCATTTACGCCGTTTTTGTAATGTCTCTTGCTACATATATACTGGGGTAGAGGGGTTACTATACTTCAGGCCACTGAGCTTGTATCCACCCCATGCCGTCATTGTCCCCACTCTTATGTTTATACGTCTATATAACATAGACGGTGTATACACCTTTCATAAGTACACTCTTGTCTTTACCGGATAATTTTTTGATTTTTAGTACTGTGATTTCGGTGCCGAGAAACGGCACCTTTCTCCTCTCTCCCATGTCTGTCGGTCCCCCATGATTGAATCACCACAGTACAAGTGGTAATTACGCCCACAGGAGATGGGCGTCACATGTTGCCTCGGCAACGGTTTACTCTAACCCGCCCCCCCCTCTTTACTCTGCGCATGCGCACTGTAACCTTGTCTGGACCGGCGCTGTCCTCCTTACGGTCCGAGGTTTCAGCAGTTCGGTTTTCGCTGCGGTCCGCCTCAGCCAGCTACTGGGGCGCCCCGCACATAGACCAATACGGCTTCTGGGGCAAGGCAGGTGCGCCCAATCACGGCGCAGCTGGGCGGGGCTTTGTGGTTTAAAGAGGCGGAAGTTACCTCTGTCTGGCGCGCTCACCATGCCAGCCTGCAGATAAGAGGTCACCTAGTCCACCACTGTGACCGGTGACCCGCAGTCAAGTCTAGGACATTTGCTTACAGCTCTGTCCACAATCTACCTACTAGCCCTTGGTGCAAGTAAATTTGGACTACGTCCGGTGCACATACAGTCGGACCATCTTCCAGCACCAAGTCTTCTTAAAGTCCCTCTGAAGAGTATAACGAAACGCGTCAGGGACGCTTCATCCTTTTTTGGTGCTCGTAGGGGGTATGTCCCGGTACCTGTAGGGTCAGCTGTGGACTGCCCTTGTCAGGGCGGGAGTTGTGTGGGTCCACTAGGGTGAGCTCTTCCTCCTCCTTGAGGCACCCCCACCTCCTACCCGTGGATGCAACTTACGTCCGAACCACGGTAAGACTATTGTTGTCATTGACTAATGTCTTCACTGGACGGTGCACTTTTTGTATTTATTTGAGTTCGTATCTTCTGCATATGGTGTCCCATCTAGATGACAGGGTAGGTGACACTTCTTTTTTGACATTTTTTATATGATATTATTAAAGGTTATATTTTAATGTTTACATACTCACCTCCTGAGCTTATTCATATTTGCTGAAAGTGGACAACTCCTTTAAGTTTTATTGTCTCTGCCTTGCTATTCTGATTTACTATGATGAGGCTCCAAATCTAGTGACCACGACACAAAAATTTCCTCATTGTTCCAGCTTGTGCATGCCATCAACATGCAATAATTAGTCAAAACATTACCAAAACCAATATCTTCCCAAAATTATGTAGATTCCCCTTCTGCCACCAGTGCAGCGATAATCTGTTAAAGAGGTTTATATCAAGGATAGGGGTTAACAAGCTTATCCGTGAGAGCTGATAACCCCATCGCTTATGAAAACGGGACCCCTATAAACGGGGTCCAAATCTCACTGATTAGAGGAGTGGACAGTCATCCTTTCACTCTATTCTAATGTATGAGAGCACAGCACTCAGCTATTTCTGGCATTTTCATGTGCCATTTTTTTGGGAATGTCGGAGACACACAAGCTGTACTCTGCAATTCCCACACTCCCATATTATAGAATGGAGCAGTGATACACAAGCCCACCCTGCCATGTAACCTTATAGTAAAAACTGAGCCCATTCTCTGGATCGTGGGGGTTCGACTAGTCGGACCTCCACTGATCAGTGCATAATCGCAGATCATGTAGGGAATAACATGTAAACTTGATAATAATAATAAATAATAATAATAATCTTTATTCATTTAGCGCCGTAGCGGTACAATCCCTCTAACTTTTGGACTTCACAAGTCCTCTGCAGGTTCTGCGTTATCTGGTTCCAATACATCAGCCCACATCTCCAGCGGTTCTGATGAATTTATTAGCCCGAGTGTCTTTTTCCCACCCATTGACTCCCATACAGCTTTCCACTAACTTCTTTTAAAAAGTTTTGGGGGAAGATACAGATAATTATGCTGGACCCCCCTCCGGATCTGCCTCTCCTGACTCTGTGGATGCTTCCGGTTGTTGCACATATGATGAGTGCGATCTCTCTGACCTCGCTCTGCTCCATCCCTGTAGTCTTTGTCTGGTTTGGTTGAGTTGGCTCCTGGACAAGTCTGGGACATTCCTGCGTGTGATTTAGTTGTCTGTGATTTGTTACTTGTGCAACAAGAGTGGCAAGTCCTCATTTTTGTGCACTCCGCCGACTAACACGTCCTACGCAAGGAAAAGGTGAGCCCGCAGGACTGGTTGTCACAATATGTACATAAGCTATAGCTTTCCACAGCTTCTTATCTGTCCTCCTCCAATTCTCATACAACTCTTACCTATTGTTAGTGACGTAACGAGCAACTGTGAGGGCGGACACGGGTGTCATGTGGCTAAAAACCATATGAGCAAACTTACATCACTTGTACTATAAATCCATTGTAGTCTTCATAACTACATAGTGTGCAGTCACACAGCTGCCATCGCTGGCCTTACTCTAACTATCACTCTCATATAATAATTCCTGTATTTATATAGTGCACACAGATTATGCAGCACTGCACAAGTTTTGCCAAATCCCTAATTGGGTATCGCAATCTAATCAACCTACCAGTATGTTTTGGAGTGTGGGAGGAAACCGGAGGACCCGGAGGAAACCCACGCAAACACGGAGAGAACATACAAACTCTTTGCAGATGTTGAGCCTGGGACTTGAACCCAGGTCCCCAGCGCTGCAAGGCTGTAGTGCTAACCACTAAGCCACCGTGCCGCCATCTTGATTATTATTTCTCATTACTAATTAGTCTTCCAAAGAGATGTAACTTCATGTTGATTGACCCCAATGTAAAATCTGTACAAGACTATAATAGATATAATGTATTATTTATAGTACTGGCATCTTTATATTAGGATCAGTCCCCATAATGAACTTCAAGGTTACTGGGCATGAGTATGACTACACTTTCTTTACTCTGTCAAGTATAGTCCCTTATAATCCCTTGGACAATGTATCCAAATCATGTTCTTGTCCAACCTCTAGTTTGAAGCCTTTATTCCTTAGCAGTCCCATATAGAATACACAAACTTCTCACTCGCAAGCACAAAACTCCACTACTCCCTTTCTTCATCTCTGTTAAACACTCATCTAATTATCTTCACTAAACTGCCAACAATCTGAAACTAATTTCCAGAAATTCTACTCTACTTGAGCTGCACCTACTCTCTGGAATGCACTACACCAAGCAAATTAAATTCCAATATCTACACCTTTCAGCTTGTCCTAAAAGCACCTTTTAGCCAGGCCCATCACGAGCTCTAATATAACTCAATGTATTCCCCTCCTACTCCTCAAATCCCTTTATCAAACACGATCGGCCAATATTTTAGTGCCCCTACACAGATCATGGCCGGCACCAGTTCTATGTTCGCTTCCTTGTTAAGTAAAACATAGCTGGATAATTATGCATCACCTATTATCCTATAGATTGTAATCTCTTGAAATCTTCTGTTGAATAATTCATTACTTTGCGATTTTTACTATTGACTCCCACAAAACTCTAAAAACAGAGCCCGGGGTTAAAACTCTGAGCAAGGGATTAGTAACCCTGTCATAAAGTCAAAACGGGACAGACAGGAAACGCCAAACCTGTTACAGGAGGACAATAAACTCATAAACAGCGCCATAAAATTATCTAGTGCTCAATAGGAGAGGAAATACAGCTGGGAAATGTGACCACCGGATACCCGTATGTTATGGAATTAGGATCGGAGTAATCAGGAAAGTATCTATCAATCATCATGTAGTTCTGTCTCCGGGTTCAGTCTTGCCCCTGTCAACATCAGGTGATAGCCACGTGTTTGATCAATAGCCCCCAATGTCTCACGCCAGAAGAACAAAGCCAATAGGATACAAAGTAACAAGTTGTGTTCTGCACTTCGTTGTCAATTGGATCGAATGATAGTTGTCAAATTGTCACTTTTGGAAGACCCTCCCAATTGGATAATGGTGGCTATTTGCTTGGGTACACTGCCAATATCTTGATATACTCCACTATAAAGTTTTTCATGATATCATATTGTGTTTTTCTCTATTATCGTATGTATAACAGTTGGGTCTAGATAGAAGGGTCTAACAGGAAGGACGCCAACATAGTACAAAATATTGGCCATTTCAATACAAGGCGGAAACTAAAAACTTGTGCTTGGAAAAATATATACAGGCGGTCCCCTACTTAAGGACACCCGACTTACAGATGACCCCTAGTTAAAGACGGACCCCTCTGCCCACTGTGACCTCTGGTGACCTCTCTGGATGTTACTATAGTCCCAGACTGCAATGATCAGCTGTAAGGTGTCTGTAATGAAGCTTTATTGATAATCCTTGGTCCAATTACAGCCAAAAATTTTGTAACTCCAATTGTCACCGGGGCAAAAAATTTTTTTTGTCTGGATCTACAATTATAAAATATACAGTTCCGACTTACATACAAATTCAACTTAAGAACAAACCTATGGAACCTATGTTGTATGTAACCCGGGGACTTCCTGTATATAAAAAATATACATTTACTGTAAATACAGATGTAGCAGTGCCCAAATTTGTAACTTCTGTTTTTTTGGGTGTATTTTTGGTATATTTAACTTTTCAAGTACAGAAAGTGGAAAAAGTTTACTACGGACTCCATAGAAATACAATAACGTGGTACTACAATGAGCAGTGCCGGATGACAAACTCAGCTCTGCTGCATCAGATATACTTTTACGTTAACTTAATCAATGTAAAACATTAGGATCTGTCAATTTATGTATCTAACAGACATGTATAGGAGGCATAGAGATGAAAATCCACAAAGTCTTACCTGGAGAGTCCTCACCCATGAGAAGTCCTGGTATAATAAGGCACTAAGGACTACAGACACGGTGAAGGTGTGTCCACCAGGACTGATTAGTAGCTGTCAGGGATTGGATGGACGGCAGTGGTTACACTGTAACAAACAAGTTCTACAGACTCATTCCTCCTTCCTCCAGGTGAAGACAAGACGTCAACAGGTAGGAGAGTACGAGATTACACGATCGCAACACCCAGATTGGGGGTCAGTCTATAAAGATACTAGAAGGGGGGGGGGGTCCCCCATTGTAAATGTCCATATATCTAATTGACCCAATGTATGTGAGTGGCTACTCCAGGGCTAGAGATGAAGTGACATCTGTGTAACCTGCGACCATAGGAAATGTATTTGTTCAAAAAGAAAAACCAGATTATGGGATTATTGGTTGTGGCGGATTACTGGAAGTTAACATCTCGCGTTGCGTTAGTTTACAAATATTACAGACTGTAGTGAAAGTAGAAGAAGAAGTGGGAAGTAAAAAAAAAAATTACCAATTTATAGCACAGGTGGTCCCCTACTTAAGGACACCAGACTTACAGACGATCCCTAGTTACAGACGGACCCCTCTGCCCCCTGTGACCTCTGGTGACCTCTCTGGATGTTACTATAGTCCCAGGCTGCAATGATCAGCTGTAAGGTGTCTGTAATGAAGCTTTATTGATAATCCTTGGTCCAATTACAGCAAAAAAAATTTTAAACTTTGTTGTCATTGGGGCAAAACATTTTTTTGTCCAGAGCTACAATTAATAAAATATACAGTTTCGACTTACATACAAATTCAACTTAAGAATAAACATCTTGTATGTAACCCGGGGACTGTCTGTACTGCACTTTATGTAAAATCCGATAGTTGATGTATTTGGAGCCTCATACAAAAGTTACATCTAATCCTAATCCATAGATTACAGAACAAGGAGTCTATTGCTGTCTGGTCGGTCGTTGCTTCTGTTATTGGCTTCTACAACACGTAGTTTTGGACCTCCATGATTTTTGGTACCCAAAGCAATTGTTTGGAGTCATTTATATGTTATATGTTAGACCCTATATATAATCAATTCATAACCCCAAGGCTAAATTGTTCAAGAGTTGAGAGCATTACTTCTAAAGACAGTGCCACATCTGCTCACAGGTTGTGTGTGGTACTGCAGCTGAGCCTTATTAGTTCAGGAGAGACATGCTGCAATACCAGACTTCACCTATAAATAGGAGTGGCGCTGTTTATCAGAGAAGTTATTCTAGATCTATAAACTCCTCTACATAGTCTATCACAATCATTCTGATCTGTATTAAAGGAAATCTAACATCAGGATTATGGATTATAAACCAAGCACAATGACATGCTGTTGTGTGTCCCCTCTGGCAGGATCCGCTCTTCTTTTAGCTTTTCATGCCTTAGTTTTTACAAAAAAAAAAAAAAAACGAGCCTCATTGGCTCTACATTCCATATAATTTAACGGGTTGTGGAGCCCCTGAGGCTCATTTACATTATTCTTTTTATAATTACTTAAGCAAAAAAGAAGAGCGGATCCTGCCAGAGGGGACACACATCAGCATGTCACTGTGCTTGGTTTATAATCCATAATCCTGATGGTAGATTTGCTTTAAATAAAAAAACAAGCTGCTCCCTACCTTACTAAAATTAAGTTCTGATACAGTGGGGCAGATCTAATCCCATCTTGTAGAAAGAGTATACTTTGACCCAGTAGTATTAAGGCAACATGAATTTTCCATTATTGCCAAATCTGTTTTTTTACCACTATTTTGCACAAGATTTAATCATATTTTTCCGCACATACCGATGCATCATAATTTACACTCTAGCCGAATGAAGCATAAATAACCATACAGTAAATGTAGAAGAGCATGGAAGCCGATTATTGGTACACATTAAGAATTTTGGTGTAAATCTTCCCCATTGCATTTTTCATATCAGCCACTAGAGGGCGTCACATTAGCCTATCTTCAATGGAGATGAAATGCATCTCAATTTACAGTCGGCTACAAATTGGATTATAAACACTTTATGTTTGGTTACCCATACAAAAAAAAGGGTGGTTGTAGCACATAAGGAGTAGTAGTTGTGAGGATGTTGGAGCAGTAGTGGTGGCAATAGTGGTATTTGTCATCAAATTATTACTGGTGGTAATGATGGGAATGATAGTAGTATCAAGGCAGATGTGCAGTATTGAGATATGTTATTGTGGTGGTGAAGGATTAGTATTGGCATGGTGGTTAAAGGGGCTGGCCACTTTTCAATAAATCTCTTCCATTAGTCAAGTCTTTGCATGTATATGTACCTGTGACTTTGCCTCCTTTGATAGTCCCTATCCTCACCATGCTGCCCTCTGCATATAGCCACTTCCTCTCTTTCACTGCTCCAGCCCGACCTAATGGTGTCCGCCAGTGTATATCTTTCTCTCAGTGATAGAGACAGGAAGAGAGGAGGGAGCCGGATGAGGCATACTATTCTTCTGCAGCTCCTCCTATTCATTAGGCACATAAACCAAGAATCTCGGAGAGTCTGCCCACAGCACTTAAGTAAGTAGCTGGAAAGCTGAATCACATGATGAACATTCAGGGATAATTAAGGAAGTAAAGGCACATGGGCAAATAATGTATTAGAGCGGCCAATCCCTTTAAAGTACTTAAGTATGATCCCATTAATCAATGGGTCCTTCTTATGTACAGCAGGGAATACACAAGAGCTGCAACAGAGGTTTCATTATACAGATGGAGGAGATGCATACGATGCAGATAGAAAGGGCTCAGCACCAAAGGGACCCTGCTCTTCCCCAGGCAATAGATAGGACAACTCCAGTCGTAGAAACTCGAGAAGTGGCGGGCAGAGGGAGAATTATATGGGTTCAATGCCAGAAAACTGGCAGAGAATCCATAGTAAATCTGGACCAGAGTCAGGTCCTGCCTGAGGCAAGACGCTCAACGCTCCTCATGGCTTGTGCACCCCTGGATACATGGAGGAATACTCCCTTTAGGGTTGGGCAGCCTCACCTCTGTATTAGAACGTACTGGTGTAATGCAATGGTCTACATGTGATCTACTTAATGTCATCCAATAAGAATCAGGGGCAAACCTCCGAATTACCAGGAGAACTAGGAACTGTGCTATATGTAACTACATCTGTGATCTGCCCCCTTGTGGCGTGTTACAAAGTTGCTGCATTTGAACTTTGCTTCTGCCTGCCACACTGTGATCATTTTAGACTGGCCAAAAGGAATCCGTCAGCAGTTTTGACTGTACAAAGGTGAAGACAGCGATTGGTATTGTCCCTGGAGATCAGTGTAATCACACCTCTGTGTATCTTATTAGTAGCAGCAGGACAATTAAATATGGATTTATATTCCAGGATTGTAGCTGGATTTGGAACACTTTAGTCCACTGATGTGTGAGATCTCTTCTCTGTACTCCTGCATAGCCCCATCTATCTGCTGTTTGGTGCTTCTGTTTTAATACTACAGCGGATATTCAGTGGGGAGGTGCTGTGCTGGTGTTCGTTCAGAAGCAATCTTACGCATCAATGTACCAGAGCAGTCCATGTCCAGCTACAATCCTGGAATATAAATCCATATATCAGAGTCCTGCTGCTACACACACACACACAAAAGGTATGATTACACATCTCTCCGGGACAATTCCCAACACTAGTTCCAGAGAGCACAGAGCACAGCAGTGTGAGGACATTCCCTCTGGGCACCTGGAGAAGCAACAATCCTGGAATATGAAATCCATACTTTACAGTCTTCCTGCTACATACAATATACACAAACATATCATTACACATCTCTACAAGGCACAATACCCGAATGTAGAAATAAGCTACATTTAAAAAGGGTCATCTCGAAGAGTCCCTTTAACCTCAGATACCCCTTTAAGACACCACGGACGCTGCTTTACGTAAACCATTTATTAAAGACAAAAATAAACCTTTACTACAGTTTTGTTTGTAACAATTTTAAATAACGCAAAAAGGCTAAAAACGTAAACAACGAGTTTCACAGAATTCTGCGCTCATAATAAAAAAGTGTCCCCTGGAGGAGAGAAACAAAGCCGCTCCTCTCCGAATGTGCTTAAAAAGAGCCACCATCTGGGCAGGCCGCCATCCGGCCCGACGGCCCTTCCACGCCCCCTACAGGCGAAAAACGGTATTTTTTGTAAATCAGCGATTGGCGCTTCCTAAATGCCCATAATGTGGACTTTAATATAGAAAAATAGATAATCGAACAATAATTGTAACGAGACCACAAAGCGAATATTCTCCAGGTAACGAGTTCAGTCTGTATTTAAAAAAAAAAAAAAATCCTGAGCAAGAGGAACGTTTTATAAAAATATATACAAAACTTCTATGTGCAAAGAGTCCGCGATAAAAAGCAACGTGGAGGATTTTATCATATAGTTCCCGCGTGGCTGGCAAAGACGCCTTCCAGTGGAGCCCGTTTTTTAGGGATACTGCGTCCTGTGGCGATCAAGTCGGCATATCCGCGCTGGTGAGAGAAGGCGTATGCCGAGCGTCTCCTGGATATGCCGCGTCTCATTGTGCTGACCCGCGGCCTCCACTGGGCCTCTTCGATCTTTAACTTTTTACGATTCTTCTGTATCTAAAATAGAAGAAACAAAAATCCTATTTGTAGAGCTCTGGATACGGAAGCAAGCAAGGAAGAAGGTAATTGGTCACTTTCTCCCTCAAGTTCAACACAGTATTCTTCTGCTGCTGTGATTATACCAATTTATTGGGGATCAAGTTACATGAACTTTATGATACCTTCCTGTCCCCAACAAGCGTAATGGTAAAAGAGGACAAGTCACTGCATGCTGCAAAATCAGCACACTCCTCCAATGTTGTCATTACTTGCAAAGACTGTCAGGTCACTGCTGAAAATCAATACTTTCTTCACCTGCTGCTGTTATCACCCCATGATCTCCTGGTCTACTTCGTAGCCCTGTGACAGACAAGACTGCCCCGTCCTTACTTTCATAATTATTTGACTCCGCAGGTCACTGCCTCCTGCAATATCAGTTCAGTTGTACTATGCTGCCGTTGTAGGATTACTACTTCAAGGATTTCCAGATTGATACTTACTTTATCACTTTCTGAAGGCCACAAGATTTTGCTCAAGAACCTTAATGCAACAACAGGAAGCAGGCACACCGCCACCGTGAGGATTATGGTCAGCCACAAATACGGCTGCCTGAGAGCATTTGGAGCGGCTCCTGTTACACAAGAACAAGAGTTAATAAGCTTTAGGTGGTAGATTTAAAGAATATTAGATTTCAATTGTTATATATTGTTTTACGTTGTGGCTAGTCAGTAGACCAGATATATAAACATGTATGACACTTGTCACAGGGAGACTCACCTGTGAATATAAATTTGGAAGGGAACAGAACATGGATTCCGGCACTGTGCAAGTCAAACATGATTCCAAAGTAGATGGCAATGCTTCCAAACACGGAGAAGGCGTTCACAAAGGTCCAGTAAGAGGTGTCCAGACCAATCTGTAGAATAGAAGATACACAACAATCGCATAAAAGGTCTCCACATTTTGGATTTTTTTTAAGCCCCCCCCCCTCGTCTACACTCCTGGCCGGCCAGTCATCTACTCTCCCACGCACCGTGAGCCAACCCAATCGTCCACTCTCCCACGCACCGTGAGCCAACCCAATCGTCCACTCTCCCACGCACCGTAAGCCAACCCAATCGTCCACTCTCCCACGCACCGTGAGCCAACCCAATCGTCCACTCTCCCACGCACCGTGAGCCAACCCAATCGTCCACTCTCCCACGCACCGTGAGCCAACCCAATCGTCCACTCTCCCACGCACCGTGAGCCAACCCAATCGTCCACTCTCCCACACCGTGAGCCAACCCAATCGTCCACTCTCCCACACCGTGAGCCAACCCAATCGTCCACTCTCCCACACTGTGAGCCAACCCAAGTGTCGACACGCCGAAAAAAAAGAAGCCAACCCAATCGTCCACTCTCCCACACCGTGAGCCAACCCAATCGTCCACTCTCCCACACCGTGAGCCAACCGAATCGTCCACTCTCCCACACCGTGAGCCAACCCAATCGTCCACTCTCCCACACCGTGAGCCAACCGAATCGTCCACTCTCCCACACCGTGAGCCAACCCAATCGTCCACTCTCCCACACCGTGAGCCAACCCAATCGTCGACACACCAAAAAACAACCAACCCAATTGTTCTCTCCCAAGATATGAAACAACCCAATTGTCCACTCGCTGAAAACAAGAAGCCAACCCAATCGTCCACTCTCACAAAACAAGAAGCCAACCCAATCGTCCACTCTCACAAACCATGAGCCAACCCAATCTTCCACATCATGAGCCAACCCAATCTTCCACATCATGAGCCAACCCAATCTTCCACACCATAAACTAACCCAATCTTCCACACCATGAACCAACCCAGTCGTCCACTCTCCGACAAACAATGAGCCTACCCAATTATCCACTCTCCGAAAACAAGAAGCCAACCCAATCGTTGACTCTCCCAAACCATGAACCAACCAAATTGTCCACCTTCCTACCCCATCAGCCACCCAACCAATTAACAACCCATCCTTTACCCCATCAAATCAACCATCCACGCTACTACCCAAGCAACCACCCACCCACTTATCAATCATCAGCAGCCGCTTGACACTAATGAGTCCTTACCTGAAAGTTGACCGTGATGATGAGAGCGGTGGCAGTCGTGACAGCAAATGACTGGTAATCTGATGGAGCTTCCCCATCCTGCCCCATGGTTAATAAGAACGCTCCATACGGGATGAAAAAGATGATCAGGGAGGTCGCCACACCATGGAACAGACTCAGGAAGAACTTCTTGTAGTTGAAGAGCAGATCTTTTTGGCCGGGTATATACAAACGAGGGAAGCGCAGGCTCAGCTTGTCACTTACATCCTGGAATAATGAAGTAAAGCTATAAAACCAGAGACCTGCATACACGGTGCGGAGATACTTCTATTACCACTCAATTAGGTTTCGTCTAATATTATTACAGCAGACGCTGATAAAAGCCATAGCGACTTACCTGATCCAACAGGCCAACGAGAAGAACCGGGAGGCTGGTGTACAGGACGTTGTAAAGTGCAATAAACCAATCTTCATATACAGTCTGTAAGAGCAGAGCAATGTATATATAGTATAATGTAGTGACTGCTGCTGTAAATGGATTCTATATGTACCGGAGCCATCCAATAACAGCAGTGATGATGGAAGACACAATTGTGGGGCTCCCAAGCAAAGTGCAGTAAGGGCCCCCTGAAATGTTTTTAATATGTTCAGAATTTTCTGATTACTCAGATAACTTATTACGTTGGACTCTGTGATTCACTCCAAACACCATATTGTTCAATGCATTTATATCAGTCACTGGTTTAAATACATTGATAAATGCACATAAACTGCACTCAGTGAGAAGTCTGGCTTCCTCTAGCCACCACTAGGGGGTGCTCCATTCTCAATTTAAAGTGAACTTGAAATTTCTTTTTTAGCTAGTGTCAGGTTCCTAATATATAAATATTAAAAATCCTCAGCATTCTGAATCATTTCAATACTTTATAAAACTTTATTTCATGTTACCTGGCTCATGCATCTCCTCATGCATTCTCGCTCTACCCCACGCCATCCCCCCTGCCTGTTAAATGCATATAACAAAGTAGGGAGAGGGATGGTGTAGGGGAGAGTAGACGGACACAGGCTACAGCTGCCCTAATACCACCCACTCCCCGCCCCAATTACACGCTGCTGGCAGGGAGGCAGGTAATATGAAATAAAGTCTAATAAAGTACTGAAATGATTCAGAATGCTGCCAATTGAAAGTGATAACACCACAGCATGCTGCATATTTTCCGTGAGCCCTCTCCATACACCCACAGCATGTGTATGACGTACCAATACGTCACACATCATTAAGGGGCTAAAGATGTTTGTATCTGTTGCCGTTCTGAGAGGCAGCTTGATATTTCTGCACGACTTGCAGGTTATTAAAAATAGTTTAAAACAAAATTTATTTATTTTTTTTTAACATAAAAATTCATTACAAAAAAAAGCTACATATAATGAAAAGTCCCCCAAAAGCTAGAATAATAATTTGAAATTAGTCATAAAACATAAAAAAAAAATTGAAAAAATATCTTGTATGTAGTGGAAAATGATCTGTATAAAAAACGATTAACAAACATGGCTACAAATTTAAAGGATCATTAATTAACAATAAAGAAGTATAATATTAATAATAATAATAATAATAATAATTTAAAAAAAATTACCTGAGCAGAAAATCCATTGAAGAAGGAGTACCAGAAATGAACCAATGTAAACGCAAAATTCTTGTAGAAGAAAAAGCTCAGGAACTTGCACATTCGGATGTAGGACCAACGGCCATGGACCAAAATGAGTCTCTGGAGGTAGCGAAACTGGGCAAAAGAGTAGTCACTGGACATGACGGCCTGCATTCCCTCCTGTCCACTTATACCAACTCCTATATGGGCAGCTGGGAGACACAGAAACAGTAGATATGGTTATGATGACCAATACTTATCCAGTTGAACCTCTACAAATCACCAAATGCTTGCTGCCACCACTAGGGGGAGCTAATTGTATACGATGCATTTTTTACTTGGAACTTATGGAATAAAGCAACAGCTGCATGCCTAAGGTCCAAGTAGGGAACAGGATCAGGGAAACCGCCCTGAGACTTACATGAATTATTCTCCTGATTACTGCACACATCTTACTTTTAATCATGTTGACATCATTAGCGCCATCGCCAATAGCCAGGGTGATGGCCTTCTTGTACTTCTTCACCAAGTCGACCACCATGGCTTTCTGCTTCGGAGTCACCCTACAGCAGATGACAGAGCTGCACTCGCAGGCCAGGTCCACAAAGTTCTTCTGTCGCTGTTCCTTTAGGACGTAGGTCTTCCTTTTCTCTTCCAGATCCTTCTGTTTTTCCTCCGCAGTTCTGGGGAATTTCAGCTTCAGGCGTTTCTTCCTCTTTTTCTTCTTTTCGAGAAGAATTTCATTCTGTTTGTAAAATGAGACAGTAACGTTACACCTCATTATCGTAAGGCTTCTTCTCAAGGTTTACAAATCGGGTTTGGCCTTGTGACCCGGACACATTGCCGCCCAATCAGCCAATCCAACAAATTGATGGGCCTAGCAACTAGCCATAGCTATGATTGGCCAAGGGTGTCCCCCAGGACAATTGGTAATGCCAGCAAGTCAATGTCAACCCTTAGAACATATTTAGGCTTGTCAGCCAATTGTAGATATACAGAATGAGGACAATTCTCGTGTAGGTCAAAAGTCTGAGATCCCGACCCCTGATGGAGACTCAACTGTATTTTAGAGGGAGACATTTCCTTTAAAGGAGTCTCCTCCCAGGTTGTTCTACTGGACCACCACAATAATGGACATTGTCATGAAGCCACAGGCATTTCGCAGGAGATCAATGTGAATGGCAATAATCCAATGGAAAAACAAAGCTTTCTGGTGGCGCAGGTAAAGTCAGGATTCCCAGAGCTATAAATCCATTTATTCAAATTATAGAGAACATACAACGCGTTTCACACCTCTACAGCAGGAGCTTCAATGTCCTTATATCACAAATCGGTGCTTAAATAGTTTGATTTTATGATTCACAAAATGCTATGGTCTTTCTAACGTACACAAAATAATCTCCAAGATGGGCGCAATCTACAACTACAATTCCCATGATCCCTCAGTTTTCAGTAACAGCTCCTCTCTTTTATGTTCTGCTCGAAGTGATGATGTCACAGACTGTCCTGCTCTGTCAGCATAGTAATGATGTGAAACTGTCATCACTGCACATCACCTCACTGAGGTTATGTCTCACCACAACTCCGGCCATACTGTATTCACTGCAACCAACCGACTACAACCAAACAGTGATGAACACATGACCTGCGCAGACAGGTGCAGGACATGTGATGTGGACATGTGACCTGCAGCTTCTGTGCAGTGTTTCCTCCACAGGGTCAAAGCCACAGGATGTATTAAAGGGCCAGTAGCATTTTAATTCCCCATCATAGTGTATGACCACAACATTTTCCTTATAAGGGGAGCAAAATTTTAACCAATTACATATTAGCTTATATTTTAATGACCCATTTGAATATGAATTATTATTCCTGGAATACCCCATTGATATGATAACATACCAGCCAAGATCCAGTTAAGATCAGAGAAGATTTCCCATTAGTCTGGAAGAAGGGCTCTGGGATATTAGCACGGGCTCCTAGGTTACCTCCGCTCCGGTTCTTCTGATTTTCCATCCGTGTCTGTAGCAGAGCGCTGGGGAGTAGAGATATGGACTATGAGATGTTATAGCACGGACAGGAAGGAGTATAACCCCCAATGTAAAACGTGGAGGACTTATTCCTCAAGACACATCATTCCACTACACAGGGTAACAAGTATATCTGGATTTTCACAAGTTTTAGGAATCTGCGAGCACAGATACGAGGGAAATTACCCAATAAATCCTATGACGTAGATTTATAGTAATAACACTTACTACATCACTTACTTAATGTCTTCTCCATAGTAAATCTTTGTCTCATCTGTCAAAAGTTCACAGGCAAAGCCAATGTTTTCTGCAGTTTCTGGAACACAGAGAGAATATATGTCGGGAGCTGTCTGGTGAGACTGTGCAATATATATACATATATATTGCACAGTCTCACCAGACAGCTCCCGACAAGGAGAGGGTCACTTTTGCAACACCTACCTATCCCATGCATCGGCAGGGGTGTTGCACATGTAGGATTTATATATATAACACATAGACAGGAAAAACCTCCATAATAATGGCTCAGATATAGTGGTTGAGGTCTATACATGGCAGATCCCTCAAGAATGTCCTCTTAGATACAGCCGCTCAGCTCTTTGTATGGATGTATGGTAGGTAGCTCTATAATTGCAGCTTAGATACAGCAGCTCAGTCCTATATATATGGTAAAACGCTCTATATTGGCAGAAAATTTTGCAGTGAAACTTCTGCAATCGCTATGTGATCATGACATGAACATGGTTCTACAATATATGGCCATCATCTCACAAAAGGTTTACATCTTACTTACCCTTTTTATCTCCTGTAAGCACCCAAATCTTTATATCTGCTTTGGCAAGTTTAGAGATTGTATATGGCACACCATCCTGCAGCTTGTCTTCTATGGCTGTGGCTCCCAGGAGCTGTTGGAATATGACAGGTCAACAAAAATTAAAAAGGAAATACTGAAATCCCACATACTAGATGTCAATGCATGAAATATTACAGTTCAAACGATGTATTAAATAGTGAAATGCACGGAGAACAAAAAAACGTAAAAATGACCGATAAAAATGAACATCCCATGGAGGTCAGGATTTGGAATGATACTCAAAATCAAAGTGAAAAATCAAATTTCAGGCCGATCCATCTTTATTGGAAATGTCTCAAGACAAACAAAAGTGGAGCAGTAGGTGTGTGCAACATCCAAGTGCTCTATGACACCCCTATAATGCCTGGACATGCTGCTGATGAGGGCTCAGTATTGTGTGTGGCCTCCATGTGCCTGTATGACCTCCCTATAATGCCTGGGCATGCTCCTGATGAGGCTCAGTAGTATATGTGGCCTCCACGTGCCTGTATGACCTCCCTACAATACCTGGCAAGCTCCTGATGAGGCTCAGTACTGTATGTGAACTCCAGATGCCTGTATAATCTTCCTACAATGCCTGGATATTCTCCTGATGAGGTTCAGGTGTGTGTGAACTCCAGATGCCTGTGTGACCTCCCTACAATTCCTGGATATGCTCCGGATGAGGCTCAGCAGTGTGCGTGGCCACCACATGCCTGTATGACCTCCCTACAATACCTGGGCAAGCTCCCGATGAAGTTCAGCAGTGTTTGTGGTTTCCATGTGCCTGTATGACACCCCAAGCATGCCTGGGCAATATCCTGAGGCTCAGGAGTGTGTGTGATCTCCATTTGCATATGTGACCCCTCTACTAAATAAAAAGGTGCGTAGAGGTGTGTATTTCCTTGTTGAACATACCACAAGGTCCGTTTCTATCTGTTCATACACTTTATCTAGAGCCTCGTCCCGGTTGGTCATGGACACACTGGCCTCCTGGTACTTTTTGTTCCATTTTTCAAACTCTTCATGGCTGATGTCCTTGTAGCAAAGGCACAGGGTCCTCAGAGTCTCATTGGCAAACACCTGGGTGGGATATTAACAGAATAAAGTTATGTTAACAGTCTTAACAAAAAGATCTGTGACAGACCCCAGGACTAGAATGTATTATTTAAAGAATTGATCCCTGGCCAATTGCAACCACACCCACTATCCCATCCGGTTACCAGCAGATAGTTGCCTATTAGAGATGAGTGAATATATTAATTCGTAAAGAGTCTACCAGATTGGAGCAACATTGGTTCAACAATCGGTATATAAACCCCTATATTCCTCCAAAACAGTTTTTTTTAATAAAACCATTTTAAAAAAATATAAATTTTTTTTCATATAATTTCCATCAATCATTTTGTTAAAGTTAGACTTGCAGGGGTAAACCCGAATGCTAACCCGTATGGAAATATTTGTAGAAAAAGGGACGTTTTATTAAAACTAGACAGTGTTTTAGACTGGAGAGGGGGTTAGATACCAATTTCCGAAACAAATTGAACAACATAGGGTCGGACCAATTTTATTTTTAGACCTGAAAAATTTTGCAAAGTGATTCTTGAATTCTTCACTCATCTGCGTTGTCCATCTATTACTAGCACACACACTTTTGCAAGAGTAGCAGCAGGTCATTACAACTGTGTAGCATAGCAGCAGGGTCTAATCATATCCCCTTGTATCTACACCATATTGATTGATCATCTGGTCCATATTTAAAGACTAGATCCTCCATAGGAACCTGCAGAACTCACATCCAGCGCTTCCTGGGTAGAATCTTTGATGGGGTTGTTTGGATGCAGACGTTCATATATAACCGTATCAGCTCCTTTACAGTAGAGTCTGATGTTACCCTTTGGCTCTCGCACTAAGACAAGAAGAGAAAATTGCATTGTAACAACTCGTAGTTGTGGTTTTAATATATGACATGAGAACAATGGCAGAACCGAATATTATAAACCTTCGTATCTAAACTTTTATCCATGAGCCAGGTCTGAGAAGGAGTTTTAATATCAGACCCAAGGAGCGAGAAGTGGGGCTCTCGTTCCGGTGGCTGGGGCACAGAGTATACTTCTTAGATACCTGAGCATTTGGCCAACATCTCATAGTGAATCCTCACCTGTCCGATGTCCTAAGAGTTTAGAGTCTATCCATTTACTTGTCCCAGCACAAAATGTATCTGTCCCCATACAAACTAAAACCCGGATCTCACCTATGATAGACATGCGCTTTCGGTCGCTGTTAAAATCCAGAATACCAAGAACTTCATAGGTGACTTCTTTCTCCAGCTCACTAATGGTAATAGTACTCTGGGTTCTGGACAAAAACACAAAGCCGAAATTCCTGGCAGCTGTCACCAGCGCTCCTTCATCTGGAGATGCCGCCTGGTAGACTATTTCACCCCCTATAAAAAAAAAAGACGGAAGATTTAATTGCACTTGAAAACCGGGGAAGGACCCATATCAATCACATATAGAGAGATGGACGTACCATCTGCTTTCTCCACCATCACTGTGTGGCACAAGGCAAGTAGCTTGAAAAAATGGCGAACGTCCGGATCTTTTCCTGACCGGATTTGGTCAATCAGATAATGGTCCCCAAATGTAAATTTTGGGTCGGCCAAGGGATTCCAACCAAAGTCTACCTGCTGTGGGTCAAGATAAGAGAGCATACATAATATGGATCCAGCAATGTGTGAATGCCTTGCATAAATTACTGTTATCTTTCCATTTCTATAGTAACAGACTACAAACCAACACTATGTAGTCTGATCCTGCAGTCATGCGTTTTGTTTGGTCCAGTTCATATTTTTTTTTTGTCGTTCTATGGGAGTAAAGCCTAATTTCTATAATCCAAGTTAGTGTCATAAGGACACAGATTAGCCAATATACCCAAAGACATAGAAGCCCCCCAAAATTTTGATACTTTTCAGTTACCCAGTGGATACGACATTAGGATTTATAGCATGAACAGTCTCTTAACACCCAAAATTTTTTTGAGCCAATCAAAAGTGATCTACTACAAAACTACTACTCCCTTTCATCCCTTGCTGACGTTTTCTGTCCTCAATCTGGTCTGTCCCAAAATGGCTGCAGAAGTGGTCATAGACACACCCCCATCCTTACCTTATTGGTCCAGGGTAGTTTAGGGGTGTATCTGTGACTTACTGACAGTTTCCAAGATGAAAATGAATGGCCATTGTAGGACAGCCAAAAATAGGTCACATAGGCACAAGGAAAATAAAAGGGTGCACAAAGTATGTTCACTATACTAGCCTAGAATAAAACCAAAATTGTGTCTTCTGATGAGTCCCCCATAATACAACCCATTGCTACCCATTATCAATCATTTGAGCCTAGACAGGAGCTTGCAGTAATGTGACTTACTGGATGACTTACCTCACAATATGTGGACTTGTTTCCAGCTTCTTGTCTTTGTTCACCTAAAACCAGTTAGAAAAGTGTTATTCCCATTATACGTTAGAGCTCATGTTCTATTAAAAGGGCTGTAACTATCGATGACTTAATATTAGCTCCAAATTAGCTACATCCTAGGCCAAGTTTGCACCTACATTCGGACCTCCGTTACGATCCCCCGTCACTGAAACGATAATAATAGAAGTTGAACGGATCCATTAATGTGTCCATTGGTTTTAGTGGACTTGTAATGGCTACCAAATAACTTCTGTTAGCACCTCCATTATTTCAGCAGAAGCCAGGATAGGATCTCTACCGCCATTCCCCCCCCCCCTCCTCCCCCAAGGATAATAGAATTGGTGCAAATGGACTCTAATGGAAGGCATTAAGAAATCATTGTAATCATTGAAAACTGAAATGGATCTCTCTGACCTCCGTTGTTATAGTTTGAGTGACGGAAGTGTGAACCGGGGCCTGGACCCAAAAACAAAATGTAGACTAGATCAAAAGCAAGACTACCTACACGAAGGTACTCTATGTATGTTCTGGTTTCCTTACTGTATTGGGAATTAAAGGAACACACCGTAGGTTTCTCCATTGATTGTGCATTTCTTGAAGGTCATGATATTCTGGGTCAATGTCCCAGTTTTGTCGGAGAAGATGTACTGGATTTGTCCCAGTTGCTCATTCAGGGTGGTGGTTCTGGCTTTGGCCGGTGTATCCTTCTCACAATGGTACATCTGCAGGTCCCAGTTTATGAAGTAACTCTGTCCCAGACGGATCACCTCCACACTAGACAGAATAATTTGATCATTTAGTTCAAGTAAACTATGTAGCTGAACAAAAAACTTTTTTTGAAACCCAAGACAATAAAGCAACACAATTAAAAACAAGAAGGTAGTAGAAAAATTGTAATTTTAAAATTAAAATGTGTGTTATTCTAATATTTTGACTATTATATAGTATATACCATTTAAATAATAATAATAATAATAATAATAATAATAATAATAATAATAATAATAATAACAACAATAGTAATAATTATAAAATACAAACATAAATAAAATACATACAAATAAAATATATAATTAATTTTTTATTTATTTTCGTATTTAATTATTCATATTTATTTTTTGTATTTATTATTCATTATTATTATCCAGCATCAACATGTAGGAAGGTGCAGCAGCAACAAAGGCAATGCTAAATCAGTACGGTATTTTACTTGTCTAAAAAAAATCGATTAGTTCTGTAGACACATACATAACAGATGGATCTAAAGGATCTAAAGGGGGAGATTTATCACAAGTCTCTTAGAGCAGAACTGTTCTAGTTACCCATGGCAGCCAATCAGAGCTCAGCTTTCATTTTCCCACAGCAGTATATAAAATGAAATCTCAGCTCTGATTGGTTTCCATAGAACAAGAACCGTTTTACCTTAGATTGATTCTGATTTTAAAGGCCCAAACCAGAGACGTCACTACTGCGAGATTCTGACAACAAAACAATTTCTGTGTAAAAGTTAGTGGATTATGGAAACCCATAAGGATGAATTACTTCATCCTACTATGGAATTAGTAAAATCTTTGAAGTAACGCAATATATTTATCAGGGTGACATGTTAGTTCCTGGTCATAAATATCTTTGGAGCTTATTATTAAACCTTGTGTAGCTGATGGATGGAGGTTTCATCCTGGTGTCAGGATTTGTGTAGTCAGGCAGACCCTGTGTGAATTCAGACCAATATCTTCATCCATATCTATATGATACCAAGCCTGAATATTACATAACTAGTGGAGAGACCTTGTATTCGGATCCACACAGCTGATATAGATCTGAGGGGTTGTTGTGTTGTCAGCAGTGTCTCTCAGTCAGGGGTGTACCAAGCCTGTCTGCTGCCTGAGGCGAGCCATAGAGAGACGCGCCCCCCCCCATATATATGTAATATATCAGGGAATGTCAGGACCAGATCCATCATATTGATTTGGTGTAAAAATGCAAAATGCCTACAGTGTGCCACCATATAGTATAAGATAGATAAAGCATATCGTACTGCCATGCAGTATAAAATGCACACAGCGTACCACCATGTAGTATAAAATGCATACAGCGTACCGCCATGTAGTATAAAATGCATACAGCGTACTGCCATGTAGTATAAAATGCATACAGTGTACCGCCATGTAGTATAAAATGCATACAGCGTACCGCCATGTAGTATAAAATGCTTACAGCATACTGCCATATAGTATAAGATAGATACAGCGTGCCGCCATTAAGTATAGAATAGATACAGTGTACCGCCATGTAGTATAAAATGCATACAGCATGACGCCATGTAGAATAAACTGCATACACTGTACCACCATGTAGAATAAAATTCATACAGCCTGCCACCATGTAGAATGAGATAGATACAGGATACCGTCATGTACTATAAAATGCATACAGCATATCTCCATGTAGTACAAAATAGAAGTCCTGATAAATATTACAAATACAGCATATATACACACATACAAACAGTAGTTACAGCATATACATATATATACATACACACACAGACACACATATTCATATATACACACGCATATTCACACAAGCATATACACACATATATATATATGCAAAGATAAAATACCATTACCTTTCTTTTACGGTCTTGGGGTCTTTGTAAGTGCTGCCTTGTCCTGTGGCGGTGGCGGGCAGTTTCAGGCCGGGAGCGAGGGTTGGGGGGGAAGGGGTAGAGTCGGGACTGCGGGAGCGGAGGAGGGGGGGGTCGGAGCCGCGAGCCAGCAGCGAGGGTTTGGGGGGGGGGGGGTTTGAGAGCCGGGAGCGTGGGAGCAGGGTCGGAACCGGGAGCTTGTGCTGCGGGGACTGCAGCTGGGACCGCGGGAGCAGGGTCAGAGCCGGGAGCTTTCGTTGGGGGGAGTGCAGCCGGGACCGCGGGAGCGGAGTCGGGAGCTTCGGTAGGGTGGAGTGGAGCCGGGACCGTGGGAGCGGGGGGAGCGGCGGAGTGTGGGGGGCGGGAGCGGAGGTATGCGGGGAGCAGAGGTGTGCGGGGGCGGGAGTGTCGTCCAGCAGCCGGAAGCATGGAGCTGGACAGAGCAGTGGAGTGTCGGAACCACGGTGTCCGCGGCAGCGGGGGCGGGCGCACAGTGCCAGTGGGGAGCATGGTTTCGGACAGAGGGCTGCAACGCCGTCCTGTCCGGCGGCAGCGGGGGTCAGGCACACGGTACCGGCCTACGGAGATTGGGAACACGGTGCCGCCCCCTCGCCAAGCAGGAGGCGCGCCGCCTGAGGCGAGATGCTCAACTCGCTTCATGCGCCCCTGCTCTCAGTACTAAAGTCTCAGGCTTCGGGCCTATAAGGCAAACCACTACATTTGTGTCCATTCCCTGAAACATCTTGAAAATAGTAATAGTATAGTGCAGTAAGATATATTTATATAAGGACTAATGAAGCCGGACGTGTATAGTAATAAATATCTCACCTGACGTAAAGAGAAATGGGCACCATGGTATTCAACACAATGATGTAACCCCAAAAAGCCAGGAAACCTCGATAAGATGGGGCGTAGTCATTCCCATCATACAGATACCACGACACATTAGCTTGGCCTAGTTGTGCATCCCAGAACGTCTGTCCGATGGCAAGACCGGCCGACGCCAAGAGGAGGAGGACGAATATCTAACGGAGAAACATTATTTTATGCGTTACATGTTTAGGTAATAGTATGTACAGGGCAAGTGAAAAGTCCCATCTTAGTTCAGTAATGAAAATGACATATCCGTTACGCCAGCAAGGATTTTGTGATTGGGGGACGAGGGGACCACTCTACCGCCATGTCCAGAACATGGCACCATCTTGAAAGCCACCATACTGCATCAAAGGAAAGTTTTTCAGATGGGAAGGTAGTCGTGTAGCATCAAAAACTACCAGAATTGTCTCGGGAATTGACTGTCCAGATCAGATCTACAAAATCTCTTGTGATTCAAAAGTTACATGCACAGAGATCCTCCATAGATTCTCATGCCCCTTCATAATAATTGGATCCAGTTCCTTCACATAGCTGTGCATCACAGGCAACGTTCCCAGTCGTGGTTCATAACTTGTAACAAATCTGACTGTGGCAAATCGATTTCTAAAATAATTCCAGTCTTATTTAATGTTTTACCATTGGAAAAACTTTCCCTTCATCCAATGTGGCAGCTTTAAAGATGGCTGTTTAGAGGCCTAACAGATAGGCCTCATCAAACTTTGCTTGCATATATTTTCAATGACATATTTCCTTTGGAATTGTGTGACATTTTCATGAATTCTAAGGGCAACTATTGGTTGTCACCACTAGAGGGAGCTCTACTAGGGCAGTGTGACTACAACCTCTATTGTTATCATCCCAGTGTCTATACAGAGTAAATACTCAATGGTAACTTCATGTAGCACACAGCCTTTGCCTAATTTAGAAAAAACTATAAAAAAAAAATACCTTGCTTATTATCTAGAGGTTAAGCTTACCGTGTAGACCATGTAATTCATCAGATAATCAATTTTTGTTCTTTTCAGTCGTGTTTTCCCGCTATTCCTCATAATTTTTGTGTCGGCACCTAAAAATAAAAAATACAAAAAAAAAAATAGTTACAGCTAAATATTTTATAATACAGACGGTCCCCTACTTAAGAACCCCTGACTTACAGACGACCCCTAGTTACAAAGGGACCTCTGGTAATTGGCAAGTTACTGTACTTTAGGCCTAGGCTACAATAATCAGCTGTAACAGTTATCACAGGTGTCTGTAATAGATTTATTGTTAATCCGGGTTCTTATGACAATTCAACATTTTTAAAAATCTAATAGTCGTAGACACCAAAAATTTTTTGACTGTGGTTAGAATGATAAAATATACAGTTCCGACTTACATACAAATTCGACTTAAAAACAAACTATCTTGTATGTAACCCAGGGCCTGCCTGTAAATTAAAAATAACCCAACAACGAACATTATAAAAATTCCTCTAAAAATTGAAAAAAAAAAAAATAAGGTTAGAGTTGACTTTGTATCAAGAAGAAGAATAGGCAATGGCATGACTTCGGGGGGTCACACCCGGGTCCAGGAGCCCATAAGGGTTCGCATAGGACTAGACCAGTGCCATTAACAATTAGAGATGAGCTGACCAGATCTTTAGGTTCGGCAGCCTCCCATAATTTGGAAATGATGCTTCATCAGGCAGCTTTACGCCCTAAGAACCTAGGCAGAGCTGTGATTGACCAGGTGTGTCTAGTTCATAGGGGCATAAAGCTGCCCGACTGGCTGCTCTGTAGCCCATCAAGCAACATGTTTAGGGGAGCTGCAGGACGCTGGACTTAAAGTTGAGGTCCTCTTCTCGTCTCTATTAACAATACATTATAATTGGGGGACTGGGGGCCCAGCAGCTTTAAAGTCCCTAGACCCAAGAGGAAATTTTACCTGCAAATAGTACAAGTCCATGGCAGTACATGGTGTTACGGATGGTACAACCTCGGAGGAGAATTTTGTCAGCATCCAGGGGGTAACTCATCCCTCTCCAGCAAAGTGTCCCAACAAACTTGTCCAGGCGATTATTAGGCTCCTCGCATATAACCAACCCTGAGGAGGACAAAAACATCCATTAGCACAGACTTCCATGAGCAATCTCCAGGTCACGTCAGTGGCTTGTACAGGATAGTAGCTACCAACCCTAGTGGTGTATACAGGGATGAAACTGAACCCCATAGCGGTTAGAAATATAGCGCAAAATTGACCTTTCCATCACATGGTCAAAATCACGTATAATAAAGCCAAAAGATGAGAACTCACCATCAAAGTCTGCCAGTGCCGCCTCCTCCTGCAAGAGCTTGTCCGTCACCTCCAGGGACATCTTAAACTTTAAGTTTGTTTCTCTGGGGGGAAAAAAATGAACATTTTTGGGGGCTGTGCAATCCTAGGTTCAGGCTAAAGTTCTGTCCTTCCCCCTTGCTTTACACTGCAGCGATTTATCTTCATATGTAACTGAGCAATGCGATTTTATAGATCTGTTGGGGGGTGTTCAAATGCAATACAATCACAATGGTCTCCTGTAAACCCATAAAGCTTTACTGTAGAGACATGTAGGATTAGGGTTAGAGACACGCTGGGTGGTCACATATTGTGCCTCCAACCACGTCTCAGTATCCTACGTGGCTCTGTAATGTAGTAGTGGTGGTGGTTGAGTGCTGTGGGTGTGGAGGAGAATAAGCTCCGCAGGGCACATTCACACGATGCGTTGTGCTTCAGCCTTGCTCACATGCTAAGGTTACATTGCGTTTTAGCAGATGCAGTGGAAACGCAATGTAACCATTAGCATGTAATCAAGGCTGAAGCCAGTGGAAAGCGTCAAAAACGCAACGCACAGCGCGACGCAACGCATCTTGTGAATGCGCCCTAAGGAAACCTTACATAGCAATTATAATGCTCTATTTGACGCTAGGATCTTACCCGTCAAGCTCTGCTGTCTCTACATAACACAGACTGTTCGGGTCAGAGCTGGAGAGTAGTAGCACATCAGCCTGGAAATGGAGAAAAAAAAAAAAAAAAGACATACAAAATGAATATATCATATAAAAAAAGAAAAACACCTAAAACATAAAATCTTTAACAAAAATTGCAAATTAAAAAAGGTCTTGGACCATTTTGACACTGACCGGTATAAACTCGTTCTTGTTTATTCGTATGACATCCCCCACGTGGATGTTTTTCCATTTTGTTTTCTTAAACCTAAATTTAAAATGAAATAAAATTATATAAAACTGATTTTACAGTTGATCAGAATTAATAAAAACGCTTTTTTTTTTTTTTTTGTTCCAAGCACACATCTATAAACCAGAGAGAAAGATATCCCACCACTCAGGAGGAATCATCACAGTGTAATGCATCATTTCTCCTGTGGGGGTGCTGCAGGATAAGTTAACACATACGACCAGGTTAGCACACAGATTACAAGCGTCACGGCAGCAGAAAATCCCAAGAGAAATGTATCAACTGGAATAGTAACAAGGGGAGGACTCCTTTAAAATTTTTCCTATTGGATTGCTTACCTTCCGTCTTCTATGACTTCACTAGGGCGGTTATTAATCTCATTATCCATTTTATGACGAGCCTTTGGAAACAAAAATAAACATTTCCTCAATATTTATTCTAAGTATCCAAGTGATACATTTATTAATGTTATCATCACTGAATAACTAATTATTAATTTGCTAGATTATTTTATGGAGGAACCGTTCATCCTTGTGGAGAGAGAACCACAGTGGTTGTAGGCAGTTTTACAGGCACAATGCCCCCTGGGAAAAGTTTATGCAAATTAAATCACACCAGGAAGGGGAAAGAAACTGTGCGCCACCTACAGGACTGTAACCTCAGACATTCCATCCTGGCAACATAAAGCTCCATGACTTACAATGTCATCCACCAGGTCTTTGATGGCAGTGATTCCCAGCACAAGCAGCAGAGGGATCAGAGTCGTTGACCAGGAGACAGTGGATATTTGGGGAATTGTCTGCGGAGGGGGAGGGAAAAAAAACGGTCAGCTTAAATATCAAAGTAGATGGTAAAGGTCTATTAAAGACACAGGTTTATTAGGTTATATCTAGAATCCTGCAGTGATGAACCCTATAAAAAGTTGAGGCCAATTTTTCCAAGGTAGTCGAAAATTTCTCCCTGCCTCAAATCTGTCATGTAGAATAAATCCCTGGATCAACATCCCATCCCTAGAATCTAGATCCCACAACATGGTATTTTTACTTTAAAGAAAGAAACCCTGGCCCCTACTGACCCTGTACCATGTATCATCCATAACATGTGATATTATTACACTGCAGACATCCCGGCCCCTACTGACCCTGTACCATGTATCATCCATAACATGTGATATTATTACACTGCAGACATCCCGGCCCCTACTGACCCTGTACCATGTATCATCCATAACATGTGATATTATTACACTGCAGACATCCCCGCCCCTCCTGATCCTGTACCATGTATCATCCATAACATGTGATATTATTACACTGCAGACATCCCGGCCCCTCCTGACCCTGTACCATGTATCATCCATAACATGTGATATTATTACACTGCAGACATCCCGGCCCCTCCTGACCCTGTACCATGTACCATCCATAACATGTGATATTATTACACTGCAGACATCCCGGCCCCTCCTGCCCCTGTACCATGTATCATCCATAACGTTTGATATTATTACACTGCAGACATCCCAGCCCCTACTGACCCTGTATCATGTATCATCCATAACATATGATATTATTACACTGCAGACATCCCGGCCCCTCCTGCCCCTGTACCATGTATCATCCATAACATGCGATATTATTACACTGCAGACATCCCGGCCCCTCCTGACCCTGTACCATGCATCATCCATAACATATGATATTATTACACTGCAGAGATCCCAGCCCCTCCTGACCCTGTACCATGTATCATCCATAACATGTGATATTATTACACTGCAGAGATCCCGGCCCCTCCTGACCCTGTACCATGTATCATCCATAACATGTGATATTATTACACTGCAGACATCCCAGCCCCTCCTGACCCTGTACCATCCATAACATGTGATATTATTACACTGCAGACATCCCTGCCCCTCCTGACCCTGTACCATGTATCATCCATAACATGTGATATTATTACACTGCAGACATCCCGGCCCCTCCTGACCCTGTACCATGTATCATCCATAACATGTGATATTATTACACTGCAGACTTCCCGGCCCCTCCTGACCCTGTACCATGTATCATCCATAACATGTGATATTATTACACTGCAGACATCCCGGCCCCTCCTGACCCTGTACCATGTATCATCCATAACATGTGATATTATTACACTGCAGACATCCCTGCCCCTCCTGACCCTGTACCATGTATCATCCATAACATGTGATATTATTACACTGCAGACATCCCGGCCCCTCCTGACCCTGTACCATGTATCATCCATAACATGTGATATTATTACACTGCAGACATCCCTGCCCCTCCTGACCCTGTACCATGTATCTTCCATAACATGTGATATTATTACACTGCAGACATCCCGGCCCCTCCAGACCCTGTACCATGTATCATCCATGACATGTGATATTATTACACTGCAGACATCCCAGCCCCTCCTGACCCTGTACCATGTATCATCCATAACATGTGATATTATTACACTGCAGAGATCCCGGCCCCTTCTGACCCTGTACCATGTATCATCCATAACATGTGATATTATTACACTGCAGACATTCCGGCCCCTCCTGACCCTGTACCATGTATCATCCATAACATGTGATATTATTACACCGCAGGCATCCCTGCCCCTCCTGACCCTGTACCATGTATCATCCATAACGTTTGATATTATTACACTGCAGACATCCCAGCCCCTCCTGACCCTGTACCATCCATAACATGTGATATTATTACACTGCAGACATCCCAGCCCCTCCTGACCCTGTACCATGTATTATCCATAACATGTGATATTATTACACTGCAGACATCCCGGCCCCTCCTGACCCTGTACCATGTATCATCCATAACATGTGATTATTACACTGCAGACTTCCCGGCCCCTCCTGCCCCTGTACCATGTATCATCCATAACATGTGATATTATTACACTGCAGACATCCCGGCCCCTCCTGACCCTGTACCATGTATCATCCATAACATGTGATATTATTACACTGCAGACATCCCTGCCCCTCCTGACCCTGTACCATGTATCTTCCATAACATGTGATATTATTACACTGCAGACATCCCAGCCCCTCCTGACCCTGTACCATGTATCTTCCATAACATGTGATATTATTACACTGCAGACATCCCGGCCCCTCCAGACCCTGTACCATGTATCATCCATAACATGTGATATTATTACACTGCAGACATCCTGGCCCCTCCTGACCCTGTACCATGTATCATCCATAACATGTGATATTATTACACTGCAGACATCCCGGCCCCTCCAGACCCTGTACCATGTATCATCCATGACATCATCCTGTGTTAGTGATGTCCATAGTATCAATGTTTAACACAATACTGTCTATAATCCTGTCCATGTATCTGTACATTTTACAGTCATCTCATATTATCCAGTCTGATATCTCGTCCTTATACTGTAATATACCTTGGTCGCCCTTCTCAGCACCCGCTATAGTTCACCAATGTCCTTTTCCATAGGTGCTCAAAAATCTAAATATTTTTACACGCTCCTTTTACCTAGTTCCAATTTATATAATGAAACTGTGTGTAAGGAGGCTGGGGATAGGGATTAGTCCGCTTGATTTATAATAAAACCAAAAAAAAACCAAAACAAACAAAAAAAAAAAACCTCATAAATTAGGACATTGGGAGATATATGGAATATTTTCTGTTTTTCCTGTTGTGACGTGTACTGGTGACAACTAATCCTATAGGTGTCACCTGTATGACGAGTGACACGTCACAACAGGAAAAACAAAAAAAAAATCCATAATTTCCCAATGTCTCATCACACAGCGGGAATGTGCAGCCGCCACCCGGTGCTATTGTATTATAATGAGGAAGATGAGGAGTGTCGCAGGTTGTGCTCAGTGTAGATCTCGCTCTTGAACATCACCTTACATGACAGCGGATGACGGATGTGTCACGTGAACTAATAAATACCAGTGTCAGGAGGGCTGACGTAAAGCCATCATTACCTGGAGGATGAGGAGGACGAGGAAGTAAGCATTGGCCGCTCTTTTGAATTGCTCAAACAGGTTCAGGGGCAGGAAGGTGATGGGGTTATACTTATAGGTCTTTATGGCATTTCCCTGAAGGAAACAAACAAATTCAACATTGTACATATATACACACCAAATTATATAATTTAAAAACTAAAAATTATACACACACACACAAACACTTAATAAACTTGTATTTAAAAATTAAAAGATAACAACCCCCCCCCCAAAAAAAAAAAAAATCTGTTCCCTCCCATGAACTCCTAATTTGCGTTTGATTGTGTTGACACCATAATATTATTGTATCCCAATTCTATGTGGGAGAAGAGTAACCATTAAGAGGGAGCATTCATTATTCATCACAAAAATTTACTAACAATTGAGAATAGATGTAATTAAGTCCTCACACTGCTGTGCCGTCAGCTCTGTGCCTGAAGAATCCGCTTCTGTTCTTAGCGACTTCTGTAATATCCAATCAGGAGCCTGTGACAGCTTCTTCTAAGAGCAAAGGGGAGGGGTGTGCATCAGCTCAATGCACAGCAGTGTGAGGAAAAAAAAGCCCCCAGTGCACTTGGAGAAGCTACAATCCTGGAATATAAAATTTCACAGTCCTGCTGCTACTAACAACACACAAAATGGTGTGATTACACATCTTTGCAGGGTCTATAGCGAACACTGTATGCAGAAAGCACAGAGGTGTGAGAACACACTGTGTGAAAAGCACAGGGCACAGCAGTGTGAGGACACCCCCCTAGTGCACTCACAGAAACTACAATACGGGAATATAAATGCATACTTCACAGTCCTGCTAACAACACACACAGAGGTCTGATTTCACATGTCTCCAGGGGCAATACCAAACATTGTCTAAACAGAGCACAGAGCACAGCAGTGGTTGGAGAAGCCACAATCCTGGAATATAAATCCATATTTTTCACACATTTGCTGCTGCTAACATTGTACACAAAGGTTTGATTACACAGTTCCCCAGGGCCAAGACCCAACGCCGTCTGCAGTTTTGCATGGCCAACATTGTGGACAGCCTCCCTTCGAGGGTTTGCATAGTTTTGTACATACCGAGTACTTGCTCTTCTTAAAACAAAGATTGGATTTTTTCATGAATTCTGGTTGACTGTAGAAATTGCGGTCATTGGCTTTCACCTGCCAGTTACATTCTGAAAATGGAGAAAATTTTATTAGTGTCCAGAACGGATCATTTAGGGGCAAACTGGGCACAGTACAGGGTTGGCTCCAAGTTTCAGGAGGCCCCTGAGTGAGAGAGCCTCAGGGGGCCCCTTTGCAGTGAACTAATATGGCGAAATTCTAAATTCAGAAACTTAAACTAAGGAACATTTTAGGGAACAGGAGACTGTTTATCATCCCAAACAGCCCCTCATGATTATTTTATGCAAGTCCACCTCATTCTCCCCCTTTGATTCCTAATGTACAGCCTTATGTGGGCCCCCCAGCAGTTTTGGGCCCGGGCAATTGCCCAGTGCTGGTGCCGGCCCTGGTACAGTACCATAAAGGATTTCCTAAATTTACCCTCCGGTTGCAGCACTCCCACCCTAGGTTTTATGTTGGTCAGATTGGCTGCTGTGTATCATCACAAGTTCATCACCCAATAATGAAAAAGGGATAAAACCAGATCAACAGCGAATATAAAAAGACAGAGCTATTGGACGTATAGACGGCAATCAAGATTTACGAGTCCTATAAAAAGTTTTTCTGGATTTCTCCATTTACAAGCTCCTCACAAGGTTTACAAGAGGTTCTATAACAACAGGTTGACCCAGAAACCGGAAAGCTGAATAGAGTCGGCAGGAAACACACAGCCTTGTGCAAAATTCTTGATAGTTTGACACAGTTTTATACCGAAAGTCACATAAATCCACAAAATCCTCGACAAGGAGTATTTTGTCTGTGTAAAACATTTCCAAAAATCTATATAATGTGTCGTGTCAGAACTACCGGCCTGTAGTCACTTGATGGAGTTCTAAAGGTCATAACAGAATGGCCCTTTTCTCCAGCTATAGATTCATAATATCTGTTAAGACAGTGATCACAGACCATAGAGAATGCAAAACCACCGACTATTAACCCTATCTAGTGCACCCGTCACCAGGAATGTCATTTTCAGCTGGTGAAAGGTTCCAATAACCTACACCAAGTAAATTGCCATTGTCAGCATCCTGAATACTGACACTACTTCACTAATTCATACAACTTTGTTTCACATTACCTGGCAGCAGTGTTTAGCAAGTCCTACGGGAGGAGGCAGCTGCAGCCTGTGTCTCGGTCTCCTCTCCTCCACACTCATCCAGCTCCCTCCCCCTTCCTACACACTTCCTGTCATGTGCAATGAGTAGGCAGGGGATGGGGATGGTGTGGAGTAGGGGAATAATGGATTAGGAGACTAAAACACAGGCTGCTGCTGTACCCCCTTCCTCCAGACTCACCACATGCTGCTGGCAGAGAACCAGCTAATGTGAAAAAGTTTTATAAAGTACTGCAATGATTCTGAATGCTCAATCATCTGAGACATTATTATAATCAGTATAGCATAGACTATAGGAACCAGATAGCAGCTAAAAATGGCATTCCTGGTGGGTGACAGGTTCCCTTTAAGACGTGTGTTAGGTATAACATACAACACAGTAATTTTACATGTAGTGTTCCTTTAAGTATTGTGTGCAATTGAATACTAGTTGGAAGATTAGAAATCTAAATAATAAGCCTGGAATTAGAGCAAAGAGAACATCTCCTACCGGACAGACTGGAACCATCCATGTAAGATGTAGTTTCACGTATGGATAAGAAAACCTGTAATTGGTTGCCATAGGCAACTAAGCGCATTCTTACTCTTAGCCAGCTTGATAAATCTCCCCCAACGTTCCGGAGCAAACCAAGTCAACTACTATGTGTAATTCTCTTATGACTGTATCAGTTTGAACTAAATCTCATACAGGATTTGTAAATCTTCTCATTGTCTTGGCACTAACTGGATCGCCCATGTATCACCCGTACAGGGTGCGACGTGATCCTCTTATTTAAGGAACAGATCAGGGCAATCTGACAGTAGAACGCGATGACAGTGTGAATAATTCAGCAGCGGGCTGTCAGCACATAGATAAAGCCCGACACGTGTAAGCCGTGTATCCCATAACTAACCACATAATCACACACGGTCAGTGACCAGAGGGAAAATAATAGCTGCTCATTAGGTGCCACCATCTAGGAAATCCTAAGAGAAGGCCCATCTGTTCTTAGGAAAGTAGTTACGCTTAAAGGAATTGTCCATTTTTATAAAATGACCCCTATGATAACTGATAGCAAGTTGTTTGGATGTAGACACCCCCGACCATCAGCAAAAAGCAGTGAAAGAAACAGATAAAGTTTTCTGAGGACAGGTCCTCTGGACACACATTGTCCTCATTAAAATTAAATCAGTGTGGGGTCAATACACTGCACAGAGGGCGGCAGACAGGAAGCGATGCCACTCGCCAGAGGGCGGCAGACAGGAAGCGATGCCACTCGCCAGAGGGCGGCAGACAGGAAGCGATGCCACTCGGCAAAAGCAGAAAAGATGACAGGATTCGGAATAAAAGGGGACAGCTGACGGCCATTGTGAGCGCACAGGAGAAAGAATTTAGTGATATGAGGCACATTCACCTTTTGGGACCTGTTCTCGGCTGAGTTCTGCCTGTTTGTTGATAATGTTCTGCTTTGGCTCCGGGGTGTCTGGACTCTCCAGTTCATCGTCCGTCTCATCGTCACTGTATGGAACTTCATCGTCATTTGGCACCTGCGAGTCTTCATCAAACGTTGTATCGTAGTCTGTATCCATGATGTATCTAAATAACATAAAATAAGGATTAGCTGCATTTCCAGGGGCTCGGTGCACATGATCTACTCCAAAATTCTACTTTCCATCAGCTTGTAGATGCTCCTGCCTATAGATTCTGTGGATCCAGGTCATACCCCTCACATCAGAATAAACTTCTTTGTCTGAGGCTTTCACTAGATGGAACCGAACATATCTGGAACATATTATGGGCGCCTTTCTCTATACAGTTATGGAGTCGGTGCCCGCAGAACTGGTGGCAACATCGAGACTATCCCTTCAACCCCCTAGATGCAAAAGTCACGCTTATCCAAGGAACTTCGTTGTTTTATGTAGGAAGGGGACATTGGCTCCCCCAGATCTGCCATCTCAATATGTCACCATAGCAAAAATATTACAATAAAAACACTTAAAGATCTCCAAGAAGTTTTTAACACTCCTATTGTTCCATATGACTGTTTGTACTCTGTAATATCTTATTATATTTGTACATGTCCCTTATGAGTAGTAAGGCTACAGAATATGATGGCGCTATATAAAGATTATTATTTTAAAAAACAAAAAAAAAGTAACCCTATAAAATGAATTTTAAACTTAATAAGGTCCTAAACTTAGTATTTTTCGGACTATACTCCGGCGCACCGGAGTATAAGGCGCACCATCAATGAATGCCTGCTAAAACGTCTAGGTTCATATAAGGCGCACCGGATTATAAGGCACACCTGATTGTAAGGATGAATTACCAGCAGATGGCAGACATGTGCACAGTACAAGGCAGCTGTTGTCTGTAAGTACGGTTCATATATAAGGCGCACTGGACTATAAGGCGCATCTTTGATTTCTGAGAAAAGCAAAGGATTTTTAGTGCGCCTTATAGTCTGAAAAATACGGTACGAAAAAATAAAAATAAAATAGATCCACAAAGACATGGAAACAATGTATATTTTATGTATTTTTTTATACATATGTAACCATTAAAAACTATAAAAAATATTAAAAATAAATGTAAACCCGTCTAATGAGACATTTCTTTTTTTCCAACCTCATTTAAAGAATAAAAAAAATTGGAAATTTTTTTTTGGGTTTTTTTTTTTTTTTATCTTAATTATTTGTATCCATTCTGTTTATGACTGGTTTCACCAAATCATATGAAATTTTTTTTTTTTAAAGTGTATAGAATTTATTTTTTACTTGACCATTTATCATTTACGTAAAACTATTTTGATTTTGTTGGACTTTGTTTGGCTTCAGCAACAGCAAATCTCTTTTAGAATTGGTTCCTCAACTTCCATCAGCTACAAGAGCAGTGGGAGTTTTCTTCGGGAGTGTAATGACCAACCGATCCATCGTTCTGTAGCAGTGTAATATATAATTTTTTATATATATATATATATATATATATATATATATATATATATATATATATATATATATATATATATATATATATATATATATATTCAAAACAGTTTTTTAGTTTTTTAAACTATTTTAAATATTCAAACAAAAAAAACAAAAACCTGAGGCCAAGCAGAACAATGGAGTGTACACATGTTCTCCAGCCATTGTTCCAAAAAACTATTAAGAAGATGAATAGAGCGGAGTCTTATGTAAATAATTTAACGGATTAAATATTAACCTTCCGCATCTTATAATCTATTGTCCAGGTTACTTTCTAAAAAAGGTTGTCTGCGCAAAATGAAAAAATAATAAGACTTTACAGGCGACACAAAGGCCGTCATCCCGCCGCGCTCACAGCCATTATCTATAGCACAAAAAAAATTCAAGTGAAAAAACAAAAAAATAAATAAATTCTATTCAGGGGCCGTCAAAGCACCAATGACATTTCCAGCCTTAAAGAAATGTAATTTAAGCCGCGCTCCTCACAATGGAGATTACATCGTATTCTAAGCGACAATCCAGCGCCATCACAATTCTCCGTGGATCAAGTTGCAACCTGAAATCTCAGTACGCCACGTACCAGGGGGAAAATGGAACAGAAAATACACAAAAGTTTTCAGAATACAATACTGGCAAGACATCACATGGGTCCCGGACACAATGAATCCGTCACTCAGGCTCTGGTTACCATTAAAGGGACAAGTCACCTCCCCGGACAGTTTTATCACCCTAGAAGCAACAATTCTGGACGGTCTATATTGTGTCGCTCCTCCGTTATTCCTCTTAGAAATAGGTTGTTAAACTGGCAAATGGACGTTACCCATCTGTTTTAGTAACTTTTTAAAAAAATTGTATCTGCTATCCAACCAGTTCCTTTATATTTGTCTTGGGGGAATCCCACCAATTGAAAGTTTAAAAGGTGCACATAGACTTAAGGGTAAAGTTATACGCATGGGGGGTGTAGTGTGTCTACTCTACTCCGACGGCGGATGTCAGAAAGTTAAAGGGGTGTTCTCATTTCGGCAAATTAATTTTATTGTTTGCATGATGAAAAATTATACATTTTTCCAACTTTCTGTATCAATTCCTCATGGTTTTCTAGATCTCTGCTTGCTGTGTTCCAGTGGACAGAAACCTGACCGTGGTCACACAGGTGCACGGCTCGTTAGTATCATAGAGCAGTGGTGGTGAACCTATGGCACTAGTGCCGGAGGCGGCACTCGGAGCCCTCTGTGTGGGCACCCAGACCATCACCCCAGCATGAAGTTCACCAGACAGAACTCAAAGAATCTTCCTGGAGAATCTTCCTACAATGATAGACGAATTTGCTCTCCTCCTTTCAACTGCGTTGGTGTCCTTAGGAGGCTGAAGGATTGAAAGTTGTCAAAAGAACAAGGAGAAATAAATTACTGCTTAAATTGCTGTGCTCGCACTTTGCAATAAATAAGTGGCTTTTGGTTGAAGTTTGGGCACTCAGGTTCCAAAAGGTTTGCCATCACTGTCATAGAGTGACCATGGTCAGATTTCTGTCCACTGGAAGTAAACATAGAGGCTTTCTATAGAGTGACAGCAAGCAGAGATCTAGAAAACCATGAGGAATTGATACAGAAAGTATATTGGGAAATTGTATAACTTTTTATTATAGAAACAATGACATTTACTTGCCAAAGTGGTAACACCCCTTTAAGCATTATTCACAACACACACAATGGGGCTTATGTACTAAGGGTCCACAGACGCACTTCCGTCGGTTTTCCCAACGTTTTTAGGATTTGCACCGCTGTGACAGGTATTTAACTGGGGATTGTGTCGCACGCGATCGGATTTTGGCGCAGTTGCGCCGGCTTTCATGCAACAAAAATGGGGGGGGGGGGGGGGGGGCGCGGGACAATCCGACTGAGTGCGTGATTAAACTTTAAAATTGTGTTGCAAGACAAAGCACTTACATGCACCAGGAAGAAGAAGGTGAACTCCGGTGGACCTGAGCGGAGAAGCGGGGACACATGCAGGATATCGGGCGCATGATCTTAGTGAATAGCGGCACAGGGCATTATACACGGACAATGCACTTTTGTGAACTCCGGGTAAGTAAATGTGCCCCAATAAGTGAGACTATTTGGAAGGAAGTTTTAAAAAGTTTCTCTTTTTATTTTTTATTTTTCTCTAGACAACCCCTTTAAGTGTCCGGCCATCATACCGATAGACATTCATTTTCATACGATGTCCAAAAGTCTTTAAACTGCTCAGGCACGGAGGTTCTTCTCATGAGACAACCCCTTTAGTATCAGACAGGAGGGCGGGGCTCACTTTTGGTTTATTATTTAGTTCATATAATTGATCTTATTTTTAGGTTACTAGATCAGGGGATTGACGCCTTGTATGTGGATCTGTTGATGGCGTCATCACTGACCTAACCGGTTCTAGAACAAATCCCATGACACCTGCAGCACAACGCAAGATGGATTATCCAGGGTTATCTGCAATCTCAATAGAAAGTATCACACCTAAACATGGAAAGTCTACTGCATATTACATCCCAAAAACAAGAACATATAATAAATGCAAAAAATAAAATGCAACATGAATATGTACCTCCTACCAAGGCTATGTAGCATATTACTAGGTAATCTCATGTATGTACACAGTGACTGACCCAGCAGCAGAATAGTGAGTGCAGCTCTGGAGTATAATACAGGATGTAACTCAGGATGAGTACAGGATAAGTAATGCCATGTATGTACACAGTGACTGCACCAGCAGCAGAATAGTGAGTGCAGCTCTGGAGTATAATACAGGATGTAACTCAGGATCAGTACAGGTTAGCAATGTCATGTATGTACACAGTGACTGCACCAGCAGCAGAATAGTGAGTGCAGCTCTGGGGTATAATACAGGATGTTACTCAGGATCAGTACAGGATAAGTAATGTCATGTATGTACACAGTGACTGCACCAGCAGCAGAATAGTGAGTGCAGCTCTGGAGTATAATACAAGATGTAACTCAGGATCAGTACAGGATAAGTAATGTCATGTATGTACACAGTGACTGCACCAGCAGCAGAATAGTGAGTGCAGCTCTGGGGTATAATACAGGATGTAACTCAGGATCAGTACAGGATAAGTAATGTCATGTATGTACACAGTGACTGCACCAGCAGCAGAATAGTGAGTGCAGCTCTGCGGTATAATACAGGATGTAACTCAGGATCAGTACAGGATAAGTAATGTCATGTATGTACACAGTGACTGCACCAGCAGCAGAATAGTGAGTGCAGCTCTGGAGTATAATACAGGATGTAACTCAGGATCAGTACAGGATAAGTAATGTCATGTATGTACACAGTGACTGCACCAGCAGCAGAATAGTGAGTGCAGCTCTGGGGTATAATACAGGATGTAACTCAGGATCAGTACAGGATAAGTAATGTCATGTATGTACACAGTGACTGCACCAGCAGCAGAATAGTGAGTGCAGCTCTGGGGTATAATACAGGATGTTACTCAGGATCAGTACAGGATAAGTAATGTCATGTATGTACACAGTGACTGCACCAGCAGCAGAATAGTGAGTGCAGCTCTGGAGTATAATACAGGATGTAACTCAGGATCAGTACAGGTTAGCAATGTCATGTATGTACACAGTGACTGCACCAGCAGCAGAATAGTGAGTGCAGCTCTGGGGTATAATACAGGATGTTACTCAGGATCAGTACAGGATAAGTAATGTCATGTATGTACACAGTGACTGCACCAGCAGCAGAATAGTGAGTGCAGCTCTGGAGTATAATACAAGATGTAACTCAGGATCAGTACAGGATAAGTAATGTCATGTATGTACACAGTGACTGCACCAGCAGCAGAATAGTGAGTGCAGCTCTGCGGTATAATACAGGATGTAACTCAGGATCAGTACAGGATAAGTAATGTCATGTATGTACACAGTGACTGCACCAGCAGCAGAATAGTGAGTGCAGCTCTGGAGTATAATACAGGATGTAACTCAGGATCAGTACAGGATAAGTAATGTCATGTATGTACACAGTGACTGCACCAGCAGCAGAATAGTGAGTGCAGCTCTGGGGTATAATACAGGATGTAACTCAGGATCAGTACAGGATAAGTAATGTCATGTATGTACACAGTGACTGCACCAGCAGCAGAATAGTGAGTGCAGCTCTGGGGTATAATACAGGATGTTACTCAGGATCAGTACAGGATAAGTAATGTCATGTATGTACACAGTGACTGCACCAGCAGCAGAATAGTGAGTGCAGCTCTGCGGTATAATACAGGATGTAACTCAGGATCAGTACAGGATAAGTAATGTCATGTATGTACACAGTGACTGCACCAGCAGCAGAATAGTGAGTGCAGCTCTGGAGTATAATACAGGATGTAACTCAGGATCAGTACAGGATAAGTAATGTCATGTATGTACACAGTGACTGCACCAGCAGCAGAATAGTGAGTGCAGCTCTGGAGTATAATACAGGATGTAACTCAGGATCAGTACAGGATAAGTAATGTCATGTATGTACACAGTGACTGCACCAGCAGCAGAATAGTGAGTGCAGCTCTGGGGTATAATACAGGATGTTACTCAGGATCAGTACAGGATAAGTAATGTCATGTATGTACACAGTGACTGCACCAGCAGCAGAATAGTGAGTGCAGCTCTGCGGTATAATACAGGATGTAACTCAGGATCAGTACAGGATAAGTAATGTCATGTATGTACACAGTGACTGCACCAGCAGCAGAATAGTGAGTGCAGCTCTGGAGTATAATACAGGATGTAACTCAGGATCAGTACAGGATAAGTAATGTCATGTATGTACACAGTGACTGCACCAGCAGCAGAATAGTGAGTGCAGCTCTGGAGTATAATACAGGATGTATCTCAGGATCAGTACAGGATAAGTAATTTTATTTATGCATACAGTGACTAAGATTTTAAAGTATCATTCTTAGTGTGAATGTTTTAAATCTTTGCTGTGTGACAAGTAAACTATTCGCTAGGTGTTAAAAACACATTATCAGTGGATGACTTTCCGTGGAGAATGTGCCGTGTCCTATGATGCTGAGTTTCAGGAACGGCTCCTTACATCAAATGATACAAATCTGACAACACAAACACAAAGTGACTCAGATCCAGTAGTAGGACATCACAACAAGCCAATAAAACGAAAATATAGTAATAAAATACATTTTATTGCCCTTTGAGACAAAACAAATGGTCATTGCTTAGAGCAGGGGTGCACAATATTTTGTGGTTTGGGGTCCAAATTGTAAGATTTCATCACTCCCAAGGGCTCAAAGGGGTGTTAAAATAAGCTCTCAGTATCAGGGTTGTCAAAAATAATAAACAATTGGGGCGGGGGTGTGATCCAAATACGTCTGACTAATGTATGAAACTAGAAAAACAAGAATTGGCGCGTTTTGGGTCGCAGCAGAGGTGGAGTTTATTTTTTTAGGACAACCAAATTTTTGGCAAATTTAGGAAGTGCACACATAATGTAGTTTGTCCCATTTTACTGGACAATATATATAGTTTACAGCTCTAACAAATTTGCTTCTTTTTGGATATATCAAATTTTCTTGCATGGAGTTTCTTTTATTTTAACAAATTTTAGAGTATTATGAGTAGTAATGAGTATTATGAGTAGTAAGGCTACAGAATATGATGGCGCTATATAAAGATTATTATTTTAAAAAACAAAAAAAAAGTAACCCTATAAAATGAATTTTAAACTTAATAAGGTCCTAAACTTAGTATTTTTCGGACTATACTCCGGCGCACCGGAGTATAAGGCGCACCATCAATGAATGCCTGCTAAAACGTCTAGGTTCATATAAGGCGCACCGGATTATAAGGCACACCTGATTGTAAGGATGAATTACCAGCAGATGGCAGACATGTGCACAGTACAAGGCAGCTGTTGTCTGTAAGTACGGTTCATATATAAGGCGCACTGGACTATAAGGCGCATCTTTGATTTCTGAGAAAAGCAAAGGATTTTTAGTGCGCCTTATAGTCTGAAAAATACGGTACGAAAAAATAAAAATAAAATAGATCCACAAAGACATGGAAACAATGTATATTTTATGTATTTTTTTATACATATGTAACCATTAAAAACTATAAAAAATATTAAAAATAAATGTAAACCCGTCTAATGAGACATTTCTTTTTTTCCAACCTCATTTAAAGAATAAAAAAAATTGGAAATTTTTTTTTGGGTTTTTTTTTTTTTTTATCTTAATTATTTGTATCCATTCTGTTTATGACTGGTTTCACCAAATCATATGAAATTTTTTTTTTTTAAAGTGTATAGAATTTATTTTTTACTTGACCATTTATCATTTACGTAAAACTATTTTGATTTTGTTGGACTTTGTTTGGCTTCAGCAACAGCAAATCTCTTTTAGAATTGGTTCCTCAACTTCCATCAGCTACAAGAGCAGTGGGAGTTTTCTTCGGGAGTGTAATGACCAACCGATCCATCGTTCTGTAGCAGTGTAATATATAATTTTTTATATATATATATATATATATATATATATATATATATATATATTCAAAACAGTTTTTTAGTTTTTTAAACTATTTTAAATATTCAAACAAAAAAAACAAAAACCTGAGGCCAAGCAGAACAATGGAGTGTACACATGTTCTCCAGCCATTGTTCCAAAAAACTATTAAGAAGATGAATAGAGCGGAGTCTTATGTAAATAATTTAACGGATTAAATATTAACCTTCCGCATCTTATAATCTATTGTCCAGGTTACTTTCTAAAAAAGGTTGTCTGCGCAAAATGAAAAAATAATAAGACTTTACAGGCGACACAAAGGCCGTCATCCCGCCGCGCTCACAGCCATTATCTATAGCACAAAAAAAATTCAAGTGAAAAAACAAAAAAATAAATAAATTCTATTCAGGGGCCGTCAAAGCACCAATGACATTTCCAGCCTTAAAGAAATGTAATTTAAGCCGCGCTCCTCACAATGGAGATTACATCGTATTCTAAGCGACAATCCAGCGCCATCACAATTCTCCGTGGATCAAGTTGCAACCTGAAATCTCAGTACGCCACGTACCAGGGGGAAAATGGAACAGAAAATACACAAAAGTTTTCAGAATACAATACTGGCAAGACATCACATGGGTCCCGGACACAATGAATCCGTCACTCAGGCTCTGGTTACCATTAAAGGGACAAGTCACCTCCCCGGACAGTTTTATCACCCTAGAAGCAACAATTCTGGACGGTCTATATTGTGTCGCTCCTCCGTTATTCCTCTTAGAAATAGGTTGTTAAACTGGCAAATGGACGTTACCCATCTGTTTTAGTAACTTTTTAAAAAAATTGTATCTGCTATCCAACCAGTTCCTTTATATTTGTCTTGGGGGAATCCCACCAATTGAAAGTTTAAAAGGTGCACATAGACTTAAGGGTAAAGTTATACGCATGGGGGGTGTAGTGTGTCTACTCTACTCCGACGGCGGATGTCAGAAAGTTAAAGGGGTGTTCTCATTTCGGCAAATTAATTTTATTGTTTGCATGATGAAAAATTATACATTTTTCCAACTTTCTGTATCAATTCCTCATGGTTTTCTAGATCTCTGCTTGCTGTGTTCCAGTGGACAGAAACCTGACCGTGGTCACACAGGTGCACGGCTCGTTAGTATCATAGAGCAGTGGTGGTGAACCTATGGCACTAGTGCCGGAGGCGGCACTCGGAGCCCTCTGTGTGGGCACCCAGACCATCACCCCAGCATGAAGTTCACCAGACAGAACTCAAAGAATCTTCCTGGAGAATCTTCCTACAATGATAGACGAATTTGCTCTCCTCCTTTCAACTGCGTTGGTGTCCTTAGGAGGCTGAAGGATTGAAAGTTGTCAAAAGAACAAGGAGAAATAAATTACTGCTTAAATTGCTGTGCTCGCACTTTGCAATAAATAAGTGGCTTTTGGTTGAAGTTTGGGCACTCAGGTTCCAAAAGGTTTGCCATCACTGTCATAGAGTGACCATGGTCAGATTTCTGTCCACTGGAAGTAAACATAGAGGCTTTCTATAGAGTGACAGCAAGCAGAGATCTAGAAAACCATGAGGAATTGATACAGAAAGTATATTGGGAAATTGTATAACTTTTTATTATAGAAACAATGACATTTACTTGCCAAAGTGGTAACACCCCTTTAAGCATTATTCACAACACACACAATGGGGCTTATGTACTAAGGGTCCACAGACGCACTTCCGTCGGTTTTCCCAACGTTTTTAGGATTTGCACCGCTGTGACAGGTATTTAACTGGGGATTGTGTCGCACGCGATCGGATTTTGGCGCAGTTGCGCCGGCTTTCATGCAACAAAAATGGGGGGGGGGGGGGGGGGCGCGGGACAATCCGACTGAGTGCGTGATTAAACTTTAAAATTGTGTTGCAAGACAAAGCACTTACATGCACCAGGAAGAAGAAGGTGAACTCCGGTGGACCTGAGCGGAGAAGCGGGGACACATGCAGGATATCGGGCGCATGATCTTAGTGAATAGCGGCACAGGGCATTATACACGGACAATGCACTTTTGTGAACTCCGGGTAAGTAAATGTGCCCCAATAAGTGAGACTATTTGGAAGGAAGTTTTAAAAAGTTTCTCTTTTTATTTTTTATTTTTCTCTAGACAACCCCTTTAAGTGTCCGGCCATCATACCGATAGACATTCATTTTCATACGATGTCCAAAAGTCTTTAAACTGCTCAGGCACGGAGGTTCTTCTCATGAGACAACCCCTTTAGTATCAGACAGGAGGGCGGGGCTCACTTTTGGTTTATTATTTAGTTCATATAATTGATCTTATTTTTAGGTTACTAGATCAGGGGATTGACGCCTTGTATGTGGATCTGTTGATGGCGTCATCACTGACCTAACCGGTTCTAGAACAAATCCCATGACACCTGCAGCACAACGCAAGATGGATTATCCAGGGTTATCTGCAATCTCAATAGAAAGTATCACACCTAAACATGGAAAGTCTACTGCATATTACATCCCAAAAACAAGAACATATAATAAATGCAAAAAATAAAATGCAACATGAATATGTACCTCCTACCAAGGCTATGTAGCATATTACTAGGTAATCTCATGTATGTACACAGTGACTGACCCAGCAGCAGAATAGTGAGTGCAGCTCTGGAGTATAATACAGGATGTAACTCAGGATGAGTACAGGATAAGTAATGCCATGTATGTACACAGTGACTGCACCAGCAGCAGAATAGTGAGTGCAGCTCTGGAGTATAATACAGGATGTAACTCAGGATCAGTACAGGTTAGCAATGTCATGTATGTACACAGTGACTGCACCAGCAGCAGAATAGTGAGTGCAGCTCTGGGGTATAATACAGGATGTTACTCAGGATCAGTACAGGATAAGTAATGTCATGTATGTACACAGTGACTGCACCAGCAGCAGAATAGTGAGTGCAGCTCTGGAGTATAATACAAGATGTAACTCAGGATCAGTACAGGATAAGTAATGTCATGTATGTACACAGTGACTGCACCAGCAGCAGAATAGTGAGTGCAGCTCTGGGGTATAATACAGGATGTAACTCAGGATCAGTACAGGATAAGTAATGTCATGTATGTACACAGTGACTGCACCAGCAGCAGAATAGTGAGTGCAGCTCTGCGGTATAATACAGGATGTAACTCAGGATCAGTACAGGATAAGTAATGTCATGTATGTACACAGTGACTGCACCAGCAGCAGAATAGTGAGTGCAGCTCTGGAGTATAATACAGGATGTAACTCAGGATCAGTACAGGATAAGTAATGTCATGTATGTACACAGTGACTGCACCAGCAGCAGAATAGTGAGTGCAGCTCTGGGGTATAATACAGGATGTAACTCAGGATCAGTACAGGATAAGTAATGTCATGTATGTACACAGTGACTGCACCAGCAGCAGAATAGTGAGTGCAGCTCTGGGGTATAATACAGGATGTTACTCAGGATCAGTACAGGATAAGTAATGTCATGTATGTACACAGTGACTGCACCAGCAGCAGAATAGTGAGTGCAGCTCTGGAGTATAATACAGGATGTAACTCAGGATCAGTACAGGTTAGCAATGTCATGTATGTACACAGTGACTGCACCAGCAGCAGAATAGTGAGTGCAGCTCTGGGGTATAATACAGGATGTTACTCAGGATCAGTACAGGATAAGTAATGTCATGTATGTACACAGTGACTGCACCAGCAGCAGAATAGTGAGTGCAGCTCTGGAGTATAATACAAGATGTAACTCAGGATCAGTACAGGATAAGTAATGTCATGTATGTACACAGTGACTGCACCAGCAGCAGAATAGTGAGTGCAGCTCTGCGGTATAATACAGGATGTAACTCAGGATCAGTACAGGATAAGTAATGTCATGTATGTACACAGTGACTGCACCAGCAGCAGAATAGTGAGTGCAGCTCTGGAGTATAATACAGGATGTAACTCAGGATCAGTACAGGATAAGTAATGTCATGTATGTACACAGTGACTGCACCAGCAGCAGAATAGTGAGTGCAGCTCTGGGGTATAATACAGGATGTAACTCAGGATCAGTACAGGATAAGTAATGTCATGTATGTACACAGTGACTGCACCAGCAGCAGAATAGTGAGTGCAGCTCTGGGGTATAATACAGGATGTTACTCAGGATCAGTACAGGATAAGTAATGTCATGTATGTACACAGTGACTGCACCAGCAGCAGAATAGTGAGTGCAGCTCTGCGGTATAATACAGGATGTAACTCAGGATCAGTACAGGATAAGTAATGTCATGTATGTACACAGTGACTGCACCAGCAGCAGAATAGTGAGTGCAGCTCTGGAGTATAATACAGGATGTAACTCAGGATCAGTACAGGATAAGTAATGTCATGTATGTACACAGTGACTGCACCAGCAGCAGAATAGTGAGTGCAGCTCTGGAGTATAATACAGGATGTAACTCAGGATCAGTACAGGATAAGTAATGTCATGTATGTACACAGTGACTGCACCAGCAGCAGAATAGTGAGTGCAGCTCTGGGGTATAATACAGGATGTTACTCAGGATCAGTACAGGATAAGTAATGTCATGTATGTACACAGTGACTGCACCAGCAGCAGAATAGTGAGTGCAGCTCTGCGGTATAATACAGGATGTAACTCAGGATCAGTACAGGATAAGTAATGTCATGTATGTACACAGTGACTGCACCAGCAGCAGAATAGTGAGTGCAGCTCTGGAGTATAATACAGGATGTAACTCAGGATCAGTACAGGATAAGTAATGTCATGTATGTACACAGTGACTGCACCAGCAGCAGAATAGTGAGTGCAGCTCTGGAGTATAATACAGGATGTATCTCAGGATCAGTACAGGATAAGTAATTTTATTTATGCATACAGTGACTAAGATTTTAAAGTATCATTCTTAGTGTGAATGTTTTAAATCTTTGCTGTGTGACAAGTAAACTATTCGCTAGGTGTTAAAAACACATTATCAGTGGATGACTTTCCGTGGAGAATGTGCCGTGTCCTATGATGCTGAGTTTCAGGAACGGCTCCTTACATCAAATGATACAAATCTGACAACACAAACACAAAGTGACTCAGATCCAGTAGTAGGACATCACAACAAGCCAATAAAACGAAAATATAGTAATAAAATACATTTTATTGCCCTTTGAGACAAAACAAATGGTCATTGCTTAGAGCAGGGGTGCACAATATTTTGTGGTTTGGGGTCCAAATTGTAAGATTTCATCACTCCCAAGGGCTCAAAGGGGTGTTAAAATAAGCTCTCAGTATCAGGGTTGTCAAAAATAATAAACAATTGGGGCGGGGGTGTGATCCAAATACGTCTGACTAATGTATGAAACTAGAAAAACAAGAATTGGCGCGTTTTGGGTCGCAGCAGAGGTGGAGTTTATTTTTTTAGGACAACCAAATTTTTGGCAAATTTAGGAAGTGCACACATAATGTAGTTTGTCCCATTTTACTGGACAATATATATAGTTTACAGCTCTAACAAATTTGCTTCTTTTTGGATATATCAAATTTTCTTGCATGGAGTTTCTTTTATTTTAACAAATTTTAGAAACTTTTTAAACATTTTTGAAAAATTTGCGAAAATTGCATGATTATTGCAATAACTCCCCTCATAATCGCTTCCATCCCTTCTCCATCACTGTCTGATCATCCAGTCCTGGACAACAGGCAAGGATTACTGCATCAAGGTTACCCTCACAACCAAGGGGTAGTATTATAGGACATTTACAATCAAAATAAAGCATAATAAACCAGGGACATTACTCATAGATCCGGGCACCAGGACTGTGGTATCTTCTGATATTTGTTATCCATGGCCTCCTACCTTCTAAAATCAACTTTAATAATTATGCAAATGAGCAAGAACGTCTCTGTGGGCATTACTAGTGATGCAGATTCACAGGTTGTTACACAGTCTCACTCTCCTCTCTACTCCCTCAGAACTCCCCCCACCCTCCCTGACATTGTCACAACAGAACAGAGGAAGTTTCAGCACACAGAGAGAGGGGGAAGTGCTCCTTGTACACTGTAGCCTGTGAAGCTGCCACACGGAGGGGCTCTGGTAACACCCCCCAAAGCCCTTCTGACTCATTAGAACAATTTGACATGCTTTGTGCAGCGCTGGGTCATCTGTAGGCTCTATATAAATAAAGAATTATTATTATATTATAATTTTAGAAGTTGATTTTAGAAGGAAAGAGGCCATGGATAACACATATAAGGAGATACCACAGTCCCGGTGCCTGGATCTATGAGTAATGTCCCTGGTTTATCAGGATGGATTTTTATGGTAGATTTACTTTAAAGGGCATCTACCACCAGGATGAAGGAGTGTATGCAAATCAGCCTGAGGGGCTCCAGGCTCCATAGGTGTAAATGAAGCCTGGAGCCCCACAGGCTCATTTGCTTACAATCATTCATCCTGGTGGTAGATGTACTTTAAGTTTGATTGCTCTCCCCTATCCACATGCTTGACCTGCTGCTTCATCAATAAGTAAGAACAGGACTCCCATTCATTTTATCACTAGCGGTCCCAGCAGACGGATCCTATACCGTTATCCTCATACTGAGTACAACAAAGGATTGTCCAGCATAACATAAACATGGCTACTTTTTTTTTTCTCAATACAGCGCCATGCCCCCCACAGGTAGCATGTGGTACTGCAACCTATTCACTGTAATACCATAACCAACCTACAGACAGACGTGGCGCGGTTTGGAGAAAGCGTCCATGTTTTTACAACCCCATTAATTAAAATGTTTGTATTTTTTTTTAATTTTGTACACAAAAGCTTGTTGGAGCGCCACCCCTGACATCGCGCTGAACCGGAGTGTAAATCATTTATTAACTCCTTTGGATGAATTATTGACAAGCGCAGGTGAAGCCCAGAGGGTAACACGTCGTTACATGGATCTTATGAAACATTCACGCGGGCAGCGAGAGATACGCTAAATATTTTACCATCTCATATACAGCGAGAGCGAAACTCAGCCGCCATGACACACGGATATGACAGCAAGTATTTTAAAAAATATATCTACTTTCACCAACTTAAAGGGGTCTTCCCATTTCGTCAAATTAATGTTATTGCGTGTTTAAGGAAAAGTTAGACAATTTTCCAATCAATTATCTGTATCAATTCTTCATTGTTTTTTAGATCTCTGCTTGCTGTCCAATAGAAAGCCTTGTTGTTCATTTCTACTGGATCTGTCCATGGTCACACAGGTGCACAGCTCGTTAGTATCAGACAGTAATCAGAGCCGTGTGATATAACGAGCCGCGCACCTGTGTGACCATGGACAGATCTCTATCCACTGGAAGTAAACCTAGAAGCTTTCTATAGAAGGACAGCAAGCAGAGATCCAGAAAACCGTGGAAAATTGTACAACTTTTCATTATACAAACAATAACATTTGCTGGAATGGGAAAACCCCTTTAAGGGTTGATCTCTGAACAAATATGGAAACATCTCACAGCCAAGACTTCCTGCGGCATATAAAGTGTAGCAAGATAATTTCCGCTACAGCCTGGTGCCAGGTATATACCGAGGTCACATCTAGTACTGGGAACGCTGGGGGTAGTTTAATGGGGGAGTGGGGGCTACTTGTTTACTTGTGGTCAGGAAATTTTTATAGAAACATTTAACCTTTCTTGATTGATACATTGTATCAGAGTAGAAGTTAAAATGTAGCAAAGTATCAGGACATAATAATAATAAATAATAATTCCTTTATATACCGCACAAAGATTACGCAGCACTGCACTATTCCTGTCCCCAATGGGGCTCACAATCTAATCAATAGGTTTGTAATACTGATATATTAAAAAAGGAACCGGTCGCCACAAAACCAAAAATTAAACCATGACCATTACCATCTCCTCCATCATTCCTAGACTTAGAGCAGTCGCCTCACAGACGCTTTGGCTTGTAGAATCCACCCCTCCACATGCCCCTTGTTCCAGACGATAATCGAAAACACCAACTTGTAGGTGAAGGAGCAGTTCACCTCTCATGCGCAAGCATAATGTGCACGTGGGGCGAGAGAGGGCTCCAACATATACATGCACGTCACTGATGAACGTCGTCTTGCTGGCACACGTAATACTCACATATGTGCGGTGCTGCAGCCGGCTGGGGACCAAATGGCCCGCACCAACGGGGCAGCTGCAGCGCTCATGCACTAGAGCTGTGGTGCGAACCTATGCCACGGGGACCAGAGGTGGCACTCAGAGTCCTCCCTGTAGGTACCCAGGCTGTCATCCCAGCCAGGAACAAGTCATCCTCCTGCACTCTGAGGGTGCGTTCACATGTTCGTTTTTTTAGATGCAGTTTTTGATGTCCAAACCAGGAGTGGAGTGAAAATAGAGGAGTAGTGGCACTTCTTTATGATATGTCCTCAGCCATTATGATCCACATCTGTTTTTGGTTCCAGAAACTGCATCTGAAAAAGCAAACGTGTGAACAAACTCTGAGGAAGCTCCGGACGTGCCGCACTGAGCGCCATTTTAAAGTGACATATACTTGGCTGTCTGAGACTACAGAAGGAGCAAGAAAGTGTGGACAGAGCTAGATCATCATTGGGCCTTTTTACCCCGGGCCCTGTGATTATTCCTGTTGAGGAAACTGAAGGGAAGTAGCAATGACCATCCAAATTTCTCCGCCTACTTCCTACTGTATTGGAGTCCTCAGGATGCCAATACGATTGAAAGCTGAGTCAGAGCAAAGGAAGAGGGGGGCAATAAGTTACTGCTTATATGGCCATGTTGGCACTTTGCGATAAGTGGGTTTGGTGCTCAGTCCCTAAAAGTTTTGACATTACTGAGTTTTTCATTGTTTGCTACAATTATCTCCCCTATTGGATCCTCTGGTGCCTTTTATGATATGAGCCAATCACAGACCAATGTGGTGACTTTTGGTTTACACAAAGTGTCACACTCTACAGGGATCCAATAGATGTTTTCTTCCACTGACAGCAAGCAGAGATCTTACAATGAGAAATTAATTAACAAAGTTTCCATCAGGTCACGTTCACACATTGCATTTGAATACACAATTCAAGTGCATAGAGGAGGAGGAACTCCTGACCGCAGATGTGTTTAGACCTGAACGCACATATCAGGAAGTTGCATGTTGTTAACAAGGTAAAACATGTATTGCCAGTCCCTGAGCTTAAATGTTTACTTTAAACATATCAGCCTTCAGGAGTTACCGGTACTCCTCCCCGAGGCGCTTGAATGAGATTTCAAAATGTAATTCAAGGGCAACATGTGCACATGGCCCTAATGAAGCAGGATAGATCCCCTGTGCACCGAGGAAACATTAAAATCTTGTGACAGCCCCTTTAAGCTCCATTTACTGAGAAGACTGGCAGAGAGTTTACCGACAGGCTTATGGCCATTACTCTCATTAGCTTCGCCTTTGCCCTTCTCTTGGTGCAGCACCCGGCACGGACTGCAGGTATAGTGACGCCCCCGCTACTGGTCTGCACATCGAGGTCTTAGAAATTTGTGGGGACAGTGGAGATACTTAAAAAAATTGCTGAATTGTTACTGTAGTAGAAAACCACCAAAGGCTGAATGCCCGGGGCATGGGTGTTACCCAACTCTCCATCACACCTACTAATGCAGGGGTTGTAGAGGACTTACCGGTATCTCCCAACTCCTTTAACCTATTAACAAGCTATTTTGCTCGTTTTTCACTTTAATTATCAAAGCGTGCGGCCGCGCCTGGAAATGAGTGGGTGCCATTTGAGTTTGGGTACCCATCCTAAAAATAACAAAAAACTACTTACTCTTACAGTAATCCTTACCACTGCTCCAGTGTGGGACCACCCATCATTCCCAGTGTCTGCTGCAGAACATCAGGCGGTAGGGCGCTCCCGCTACCGTCTATACAGGGTGACACAATGTCAACGCAAGGTCACCGCGGAACCTCTGCACACAGACAGACACTGGTGGTGATGGGAGGTGCCGCACTGGACCAGAGGTAAAGAGTGATTTTTAGAGAACCTGGAGCCCATTAAACCCAAAAAAAAAATTTGCAATGCTGGACAATTCCTTTAAGGGGGTGGGATGAAGTCATGGAGGTGGTTATGTACGGCTGCGAGAGCCAAGTTTTTTGTATTCTAGTATTTTTGCTAAACACTTTAAAAAACAGAAGAATTGTTCACATGCAACCGTCCTAAAACCACATCTAAAAACACAACCTGTCACACACATCACTCACGATAGGATTAATCCACTTGCCTTAAATTTAAGGCCATAGTCACACCTGCCCTTGTCTTTACATTTGAAGTTTAAGGAGTGGTGTGACAGGACCTCCTGCAATCTGGAGAGTGGGGGTGCTGTTCTCACCAATGGTTGAAGTGGCCGGTAGAGCAGGATGTGGCAATACCTAACAAACATTCTTACATACATTTCTGTTCTAAAAAAAAGGGTATTAACTTTTTTTTCTTATGGTAATTTTAGGCCCCCTAGGAAACTAGAGCCCTAGGGGGCCTGATCACTGCTGCCAAATATTGCAATATTGTGTTACGGTATATATTGTTATGGTACACGATGTTGCAGCAAGGGTGTAAAGTGTCTTCTCTAGAGTGTCCCTCATTTACTATCCCTTAGTGACTATTGTTACATAATTGCATTTATTAAAGATTTTTCAATTTTTGCTGATGTTTTGACCTTGTTTTGTTGAGGTTTTGGCCTCGCATATTTCTATCCGACATTAACTTGGTTTTATGTGTTTGCGCTGCAGGAAGAAGCCGATTCGAACAAGAAAGTTCTACGACTACGGGGAGGATGTTGCAGAATAATGTAGAATGTATAGGTCGGCGTCAGTCTGACTCTGGAAAGTCCCAGATGTATGTAAGAGCCGTAACCATTATCCAGAACCTTCCAGATAAAACTTCCATACTACAATGCTATATTGTACCGCCACCACGATACAATGCGAAAAAAGGAATTCAACATACAAGATTCCCTTTAAGAGGAAACAAAATAAGTTGCTGATCACTGGGGGTCCGACCACTGGGACCTCCAGGAAACACAAAAATAGAGGTCTGGGACTTGTCCATTTAAACACAGATGTGCAAGCTCTGCCACCGCTCCAATTATTGCTATGGGACTTTCCATCATGCAGATTATCATTCTTTTCAATGGGACATTCCTGGACCCCAATCTTTGTGATCATTTAGTATCCCAATCCCAGACACTGACCCTCTTTTCATTATACAGGTAATAAGTCTAATAAGTATTGGATTAACAACCATAATAAAAAAAAAAAAATTAAAAAAAAAACTTTCTTCTATAAATAGCGCCACACTTGTCTTCAGGTTGTATGTGGTATTGCAGTTTAGTCTTATTTGTCCAAATAAAAAACAAGACACAAACCATGAACAGGAGTTGAGGGAATTAAATAGATTGAAATAGTAACACTTTTGTTACCCCTGGACAATCCCTTTAAGGTACAGCACTGCTCAGATACAATAAGGGATTTATCTCGTTTCTGCACCATTCCAGGTTTTATGGCCGTTCCTTAGCCCTCTCTGCACCCCCTCATCCATTAACCTAGTGAGTCACACTGAATTACGTGCAGACTTGTCCTGTAAGTTGTGGTTCCTTTTAGACTTTCTGTTTGCGTTGGCGGCTCCGCCGATGAGAGATCTCTGCATCCCCCAAGAATTTGTAACCTGCATAGTGGCACATGTTGGGTCACGTCCTGAAGACAAAACCTCTGTACAGCTATGAGGAAGGGGAAGCAACCAGAGACCTAGATATAGATAGATAGATAGATAGATAGAGAGAGAGATAGATAGATAGATAGAGAGAGAGATAGAGAGAGAGATAGAGAGAGAGATAGAGAGAGATAGAGAGAGAGATAGAGAGAGAGAGAGATATAGAGAGAGAGAGAGATATAGAGAGAGAGAGAGAGATATAGAGAGAGAGAGAGAGATATAGAGAGAGAGAGAGAGATATAGAGAGAGAGAGAGAGATATAGAGAGAGAGAGAGAGATATAGAGAGAGAGAGAGAGATATAGAGAGAGAGAGAGAGATATAGAGAGAGAGAGAGAGATATAGAGAGAGAGAGAGAGATATAGAGAGAGAGAGATAGATATAGAGAGAGATAGATATAGAGAGAGATAGATATAGAGAGAGATAGATATAGAGAGAGATAGATATAGAGAGAGATAGATATAGAGAGAGATAGATATAGAGAGAGATAGATATAGAGAGAGATAGATATAGAGAGAGATAGATATAGAGAGAGATAGATATAGAGAGAGATAGATATAGAGAGAGATAGATATAGAGAGAGATAGATATAGAGAGAGATAGATATAGAGAGAGATAGATATAGAGAGAGATAGATATAGAGAGAGATAGATATAGAGAGAGATAGATATAGAGAGAGATAGATATAGAGAGAGATAGATATAGAGAGAGATAGATATAGAGAGAGATAGATATAGAGAGAGATAGATATAGAGAGAGATAGATATAGAGAGAGATAGATATAGAGAGAGATAGATATAGAGAGAGATAGATATAGAGAGAGATAGATATAGAGAGAGATATACACACAGGGTATAGCAGCACATGGATCTTATGCCATGGGGGCCACTTAACAGTTACAGGCAGTCCCTGGGTTACATACAAGATCGGTTCTGTAGGTTTGTTCTTAAGTTGAATTTGTATGCAAGTCGAAACTGTATATTTTATAATTGTTGTTCCAGACAGAATTTTTTTTTTTGCCCCAGTGACAATTAGATTTTCAATTTATTTTTTGCTGTAATGGGACCAAGGATTATCCATAAAGCTTCATTACAGACACCTTACAGCTGATCATTGCAGCCTGGGACTAGAGTAACATCCAGAGAGGTCACCATAGGTCACAGGGGCAGTGGGGTCTGTCTTTAACTAGGGGTTGTCTGTAAGTCGGGTGTCCTTAAGTAGGGGACCGCTTGTATATGCAAAATGGATTATTAAGATGTATCAGAATCCATTGTCTGTTGCTATGGAATGCTAAAGAGAATCTGATGGAAACCATCAGCAAGCAGGTTCTTATACAACCCCTTAACAAATCTCTGATCACAATAATCCAGTTTAGGGATAGTCATGATAATAAAGAGCCTAGAAAACCCACCAGGTAATCACAGGTGGGCATCAAATGGGAACAGCAGACCAGTCCACAGCAGTTTGCTGATTTGTTACTTGGAAACAATGTTTTTATATATCATAAACAGTTACTTTCGGGCTATATTACCAGTATAGACAGGCCAATACAAGGCTGTATTCACACTCGGGGGCAGATTAAGACAGCCATGGGCTTTATAAAAATTGTAGGCCATTATAAGTCTAGTTTTTTAATGGCATTTACTTAAGAAAGGAGGGAGTCCCGTTTGTCCACTTTTAGTTCTGCTTTTGTTTGGAGGATCTTCAAAGGTCCTGGAAGGACCCTGGTATAAGCATGTGCTGAAAGCATGAGGATTTCATTGCTGGAGGTCCTTCTCTTTATCATCTCTACAGTGAAGTTTCAAACTTAGCAATTGGTTCAGGTGCCCATGGGCCCCTTAGAAGCCTTGGGCCCCAGGCAGTCGTCCATACCGCCCATGTGATAATCTACCACTTAGCAGTAACTTGCGGAATTCTTATAACCTCCATATGCCGAATTGTTGGCACATGGTCACATGATATGGAGGGGGGGTGGTAATGTAACTATATCAAGACATTGGACACAATCTGGGGTATGTGATGATAGAGGTCAATGTATCAATAATAATAATTAACATTTTAATGTATTCATAGTACAGAAAACATCGGAGCGGGGGAGTAGATCTATAGAAAGGAGGAGCCAATAGGCAGCAGAAGGTTTAGCGATTGCTTAGGGCCCTAGATATCAAGGGGCCACATAGTAGTAGAATGCAGCTATTTCTCAAGGTCCAATTATAATAAGGGTCCTGGTTACCAGCCTCTTCAAGTACTTTATAGTTTAAAGCTATAGACAAACTGTGCATTAGGATCAAATCTGTGCCCAAATTGTGCATCATTCCTATATTTTTCATAACAAGTCAAAAATTAACAACTCCCTTTGTATTTCCAGCCTTTAGGCTGCTTATACAGACTGGTAATACGGCAGCCCCAGGGGTCTATGGGCTGAGTTACATACATATCTGCAAGTCTGAGGGCGTGTTCACACGTTGCGTTTTGGTCGCGTTTTCATTGCGTTTGAAACGCATATAGAACAGCTGATGAGAGGTGATTTGCCTAATTACATTACCGTTTACGTTTGTAAACACACGCGTTAACAAAACGCATGCGCTAACGTGTTGTTAACACATGCGTTTACGATGCGTTTTGTAAACGGAAATGTTAACAGTGTAGTAATTAGGCAAATCACCTCTCCTCAGCTGTTGTATATGCGTTTCAGACGCAATGAAAACGCAGGTCAAAACGCAACGTGTGAACGCGCCCTCAAAGTCACGCAGTCTATGACTCTCTAGTACAGAGTCGCAGGGAGTCCTTGTGCCTCCTGCATACAACTCTCTAGTGTGCACCTCTTATTGATATTTTAAGATGTAGGTTTCTGTTCTTTCCGAATTTTTTCTTTTGTTTTTTTTGTATTAATTTATAATTGGTCATATTGTATTTATTTTCCTATGGCTACAGGTCCTGTTACATATTTATGACAAGCGTGTACAGGTAACTTATGTTTAATATAAAAAAAAAATTATTCTTGAATAATGGTTGGTGTTATGTGTATATTAAATACATATATAGAAGGCGCCTTCCTTTCTCCATGGTCTTATTCCTTTATATGGCAACTTTAATTATAGGATTCTCATAGATTGTAAGCTCTTGTGACCATTGTACAAGCACTGTCACCTCCTGGGATCCTGCTGGTCACCATTTACTAGTGATGGGTCGTTTGCGAATGGCTCACCACGCCCCCCTTTAACCCCGATAATATCGGGTTAAAAGTGGAGTGGTGCGTGGCGCCTGAACTGGCCTGCGGCTCCCTATTATATATTTAATAGGGAGCCGTTCAGGAGCCAGTAAAGCCGACTCTTCTTAGTGAGCGGAGCGGAGCACTAAGAAGAGCCGGACTTCCCATCACTACCGTTTACTTGTCCTGAAGTGATGACATCATCTATATCCATGTGAGTATCGCAGCCAATCACACGGTTCAGAAGTCAGTGATTGGCTGCGGTGGTCACATGGATGAAACAGGATGACACATGATTGCTACAGAGAAGTAAACAAACACCAATGGGAAGTAAAGCACCGGACCATCAGCGGATTGAACAGGCAAATATACTTTTATTATATTGTTATCCAATTTTTCAAAAAAATAACATTCCCAGACATCCCTTTTCTGCAGCCGACCCGGAAATTAACCCTTAGACACGGCCTTTACACCCAAATGTTCAGCGCAAGACATCAGTGCAGAGGTCCATATTCTGCTTTGGTTCTGGTGCAGACAGAGAGGACTCCTGCCGGCCACATCCCCAGTGTTTGTGGCATAATACATGTAGAGATACAATCTTTGTTAAAGAACATGTAGATACCAGAAAATATCTGAGTGACCTTTTAGAGGGCGTGCGGGGTGACCTCACTAATACCCTAATAATTACACCCGTAATGATCTCTCCAGGCCCTACGTCCACACAGACCCGGTCCTGCCTCTATAATCCACAGCTAATCCGATATGTATATGAGATCAGTTTACACCAAGCAGGTCATTTTCTCCTTAAAGACACTGGTCATTCAAAGGTTACGCTACAAGATTAACCCATAGTTCTCAAAATTCAGGATCGAGCTCTATACTACCATAGATCTAATAATAATTCTTTTATTTATATAGCGCACACAGATTACGCAGCGCTGAACAGAGCTTGTGACATCAGTCCCTGTCCCCAATGGGGCTCACAATCTAATTAACCTACCAGTATGTTTTGGAGTGTGGGAGGAAACCGGAGGACCCGGAGGAAACCCACACAAACACGGAGAGAACATACAAACTCTTTGCAGATGTTGACCCTGGGATATGAACCCAGGTCCCCAGCGCTGCAAGGCTGTAATGTTAACCACTGAGCCGCCCTATCTAGGATCCATGCATAAAAGTTTATATTCATGGGCTTGGGGGTTTCCAGTTAAATCCCTATAGGTGCTGCACACCTACAACGTCCAGCAGACCCTACCAAGCATTATCAGGACATAATAGGAGCTGTAGTTTTGTAACTATTGGATACGACCGGTCTGACGTCACTTCTGACAAACAACATGATAAAGTGTCTGAATTAGTGAACAGTCTATAAAAACCTAAATATGACACACGACAGACGGACAACATAGAAAGATGTGTATCCGCACCCCATATCCAGGAGACCCTTCCATACACAGAATGTATATAGTACACTGCATCTACCTATATACAATGTATCCACGCCCCATATCCAGGAGACCCTTCCATACACAGAATGTATATAGTACACTGCATCTACCTATATACAATGTATCCGCGCCCCATATCCAGGAGACCCTCACATACACAGAATGTATATAGTACACTGCATCTACCTATATACAATGTATCCACGCCCCATATCCAGGAGACCCTCACATACACAGAATGTATATAGTACACTGCATCTACCTATATACAATGTATCCACGCCCCATATCCAGGAGACCCTCACATACACAGAATGTATATAGTACACTGCATCTACCTATATACAATGTATCCACGCCCCATATCCAGGAGACCCTTACATACACAGAATGTATATAGTACACTGCATCTACCTATACAATGTATCCACGCCCCATATCCAGGAGACCCTCACATACACAGGATGTATATAGTATACTGCCTCTACCTATATACAATGTATCCGCGCCCCATATCCAGGAGACCCTCACATACACAGGATGTATATAGTACACTGCATCTACCTATATACAATGTATCCACGCCCCATATCCAGGAGACCCTTCCATACACAGAATGTATATAGTATACTGCCTCTACCTATATACAATATATCCACACCCTATATCCAGGAGACCCTTCCATACACAGAATGTATATAGTACACTGTATCTACCTATATACAATGTATCCCCGCCCCATATCCAGGAGACCCTTCCATACACAGAATGTATATAGTATACTGCATCTACCTATATACAATGTATCCACGCCGCATATCCAGGAGACCCTCACATACACAGAATGTATATAGTACACTGCATCTACCTATATACAATGTATCCACGCCCCATATCCAGGAGACCCTTCCATACACAGAATGTATATAGTACACTGCATCTACCTATACAATGTATCCACGCCCCATATCCTGGAGACCCTTCCATACACAGAATGTATATAGTACACTGCATCTACCTATATACAATGTATCCGCACCCCATATCCAGGAGACCCTCACATACACAGAATGTATATAGTACACTGCATCTACCTATATACAATGTATCCGCACCCCATATCCAGGAGACCCTCACATACACAGGATGTATATAGTATACTGCCTCTACCTATATACAATGTATCCGCACCCCATATCCAGGAGACCCTTACATACACAGAATGTATATAGTACACTGCATCTACCTATATACAATGTATCCGCACCCCATATCCAGGAGACCCTCACATACACAGGATGTATATAGTATACTGCCTCTACCTATATACAATGTATCCGCGCCCCATATCCAGGAGACCCTCACATACACAGGATGTATATAGTACACTGCATCTACCTATATACAATGTATCCACGCCCCATATCCAGGAGACCCTTCCATACACAGAATGTATATAGTACACTGCCTCTACCTATATACAATATATCCACACCCTATATCCAGGAGACCCTTCCATACACAGAATGTATATAGTACACTGTATCTACCTATATACAATGTATCCCCGCCCCATATCCAGGAGACCCTCACATACACAGGATGTATATAGTACACTGCTTCTACCTATATACAATGTATCCACACCCTATATCCAGGAGACCCTTCCATACACAGAATGTATATAGTACACTGCATCTACCTATATACAATGTATCCGCACCCCATATCCAGGAGACCCTTACATACACAGAATGTATATAGTACACTGCATCTACCTATACAATGTATCCACGCCCCATATCCAGGAGACCCTCCCATACACAGAATGTATATAGTACACTGCATCTACCTATATACAATGTATCCGCACCCCATATCCAGGAGACCCTTACATACACAGAATGTATATAGTACACTGCATCTACCTATACAATGTATCCACGCCCCATATCCAGGAGACCCTTCCATACACAGAATGTATATAGTACACTGCATCTACCTATACAATGTATCCACGCCCCATATCCAGGAGACCCTCACATACACAGAATGTATATAGTACACTGCATCTACCTATATACAATGTATCCACGCCCCATATCCAGGAGACCCTCACATACACAGAATGTATATAGTACACTGCATCTACCTATATACAATGTATCCCCGCCCCACATCCAGGAGACCCTTACATACACAGAATGTATATAGTACACTGCATCTACCTATATACAATGTATCCACACCCCATATCCATGAATCAGGCTCTTCTCCCTCTAATCTCAGGACCTATACACAGGGCATCTGATATACTCAGACACATACATTCTTTTTGTATACATTGTACAATCTGAAACCCAAAATCTATATATACGATTTCAACAATGTAGCAGTACTGACGCCAGTCTTTTCCCTTCTGATCTATATACCGTATCATCCCAAAGCCGGATATAGACTTCCCATAAGGATTGGCCAGAAAGGCGTCGGATAAAATCGTATGTTGCATCATCTGTACAAATTATCTGACCATAGACATGTGAGATATGATCTGTCCAATCTATCCACTTACATCAAGATATACAATCTATCCTATTATGTATCTTTATAAACCCACCTCTGCCAATATATAAAATTCCCAATCTATGAACACACAGAGGAATTAGACAATGTACTCGCCTAAATGTCTATATTTACAATGTATCAACCTGATTTCTAAAATACATATCTGCCCGATTTCTAGTCGTCTATACAGTCAGCCTCATTCTAGGAATCCACACCGGATCTGTACATTGTAATCACCCAATTCTCAATCTATACAATGTTTCAAGACGCAATAGCATCAGCACATTCTGCCCTTGGATAACCCCCAGTCTACTAATTGCCCCCCCATCTGTTTTATATATCATCCCAGACCTTCACCTATACAATGCATCAGCCTAACCCCAACCTACAAGCGAAGAACAATATATCCCCTACCTCTCATATATATACTTATTATATCTGATCTGTGTATACAAAGTATATTCTTCCCATGATTTATACATTCTCACAGCTAAGATGTGTGGGGGAGGGGAATACAACGTACTCATCTATAAGTCCATCCAAACAATACATCCACATAACGTGTAGCCAGTAATCTATATTATCAGCCTACTCCTGAGTTGTATACTATATCCTACTAGATCTCCATCTAATTGTATCCAGATAACACCACACATCAGGTCTCTGTATACAATATATCCTTATTGATACCTATACAATGTATCCATAGAAGTTTAAAATGTATCTTACTACCCTGTTCTGTATATAAGAGTATAAAAAAAAAAGTATAAAATTACCAACATGTTAATGTGTATAATAAATGCATCTATATATACACACAGCCTATATCTCCATCTATACAATGTATACAGATAACTACAGTGTATCCGCACACTGTGTATACAACGTATGACATATGTAAGGATCCACACCTGAGCTATACCATGAATCCATCTATACGTGACATCCACAGGTTGTTACAATGTATCCTCATCCAGTTCCTCTCCCACACTACCACCTGTGTAGTCAGAGAGCAGGTAAGTCTGCAGTGGGACCTACTTACCGTTTGCTGGCCTCCCTGCGGTGCAGTTTTAGGAGGGCTCCTCAATCCCAGTGCACACCTGGAGCTCAGGCTCAGTCCATCCTCACTAATGGCTTCCTGCTTGTTGTGTCACACACCTGACAAACAAGTTTGACAACTTTTAGCTGCTGCCTGCTCAGTGCCTGGAAATGTTCTCACAGATGGAGCTCACCTCCAGGAGGAGGGAGGGGGCAAGGGATGTATGGAGGGTCTGGCCCAGGTCATGTGACCTCAGGTAAGGTGAAGCCTAGGGTCCCTGGTGATCAGGCCTCCTCCACCCCCGGTGACCACAGCCCGGCCTCCTCTTCCTCCTCATTTGAATGTGCTCAGGTTACTAAATTACTCAGTCAAATAAAAGGGAGACAAATAGGAATTGTAGGCAAATCCCATCTCTCAGGGAACAGCTCCCACCTACACACCATAGCGATGTATATAGCTGATGCACTATATGCAGGGTCCATGGGGTCTCCAGACTGCGGGGGGTCTCATAGATGTGCTGTACCGAGTAGATGGATACATCTCATCCATACCATCAATACGGATGAAAATCGGACAACCATATATGAGCAAACACGGAGAACGGAACCAGAACTAAAACAATTAGGGTGAAGACACACATGGCGTTTTTGTCCGTTTTTCCGAAATTGCGCAATGAAAAACGGACAAAAACGCTTGCGTTTTTTAACGCATGCGTTTTTAACGATCTGAAAACGCACTTAGTAAAAACGGCCCAAAAACGCCATGTGTGTCTTCACCCTTAGGGCGCGTTCACACGTTGCGTTTTGACCTGCGTTTTCATTGCGTTTGAAACGCATATACAACAGCTGAGGAGAGGTGATTTGCCTAATTTCATCACTGTTAACGCATGCGTTAACAAAACGCATCGTAAACGCAATGTTAACGCATGCGTTAACAAAGCGTTAACACATGCGTTTTGTTAACGCATGCGTTAACATTACGTTTACAAACGTAAACGGTAATGTAATTAGGCAAATTACCTCACATCAGCTGTTGTATATGCGTTCCAAACGCAATGAAAACGCAACCAAAACGCAACGTGTGAACGCGCCCTCAGGGTGATGTCACACATGGCGTTTTTAGGCCGTTTTTAGTTAGTGCGCTTTCAGATCGTAAATTGCGTTTTTATCCGGTTTTCTGCATTTGCGCAATTAAAAACTGACAAAAACGCATGCTTTTTTTACGATCTGAAAACGCACTAAAAACGGCCTAAAAACGCCATGTGTGACATCAGCCTAATTATGTTTGATTATTGATGAAATACACAATTGTAACATTGGGGTAAGAGGATTATGTTGACTCCATAATGAAAATTGTGTGTCCTCAGTCGGTCTATTAAATTAAGGACAAAACCAAATTTATGGGAAATGAATAGAAAATTGGGGGGGGTGGAGCCTCCTCTGATCAGGTATGCGTTTACATCCAAAAGCCATCGGGCTTGACCACCACATTGTGGATTGTAAGATTGTGTGAATGTGGCCTGATAACTCAGCTGCAGTAACACATCTTGGCCACCACACAAAGAACGGAGCTGTGCTAGAGTTGTTTGAGGATCTGGAAGTCGGATCCCCACTGATTTGATATTATTAGACTACCCTAAGTGTAAGGCCGCGGTCACACGATCCGCTAGGCGTCCGTTCATAACGCGACGCTAGCACCAAGGGGGCGGTCCTCGGCCCGAACGCACATGCATTAACAGGGAAACGCATGCGATTGATAAGCCGATCGCATGCGTTTCCCTGGAAACGCATGTGCATTCGGGCCGAGGACCGCCCCCCTGTGCGCTAGCGTCGCGTTATGAACGGACGCCTAGCGGTACGTGTGACCACGGCCTAAGTGTAAGTCATCAAGAACTGTGGAAAATCCCTTTTAGATGCTTTTCATATTTAATGGGGCTTTTTTGGCTAATCAATATCAGGGGGCTGAGGGTGGTGATTTTAGTTGCGTTTTCAGATCGTAAAAAACGCATGCTTTTTGGTCCGGTTTTCCCAAATTGCGCAATGAAAAAGGGACAAAAACGAACGTCTTTTCAAAAACTGATGCGTTTTTTAACACATACGGTTTTTACAATCTGAAAATGGGCCAAAAACGGCCAAAAAACGCCATGTGTGACATCACCCTTGGGGTGCGTTCACACATTCAGTTTTTCAGGTGCAGTTTTTGACGTCCAAACCAGGAGTGGAATGAAAAAGGAGGCGGAGCAGCTTCTCTCAGTGATATGTTCTCACTCAATTATGATTCACACTGGTTTTTGGCTTCAAAAACTGCATCTGAAAAACTGAATGTGTGAACACAGCCTTAGTGCCAAACACCTGCTGATGTAATATTGATGACCTATTCTATGTATCATCAATGCGCCTGGAAAATCCCTGTCACTATAGTTCTCTGTTATCACATTTCAGCTACAGTCACACTGCACATTTTGATGCAATTTTTTAAAACCAAAATTAGGATGAGATGCAGCAAGAAGGATCAGTATGAGTTCCTAATTTATTGGGATCTTTAATGTCCCTCAATTCCTATAAGATCCGGATTATTGTCGGGTTCCATGAAATATCCTGGTGATACATAGTTGCCAACAGTCCCAAGTTTCTGGCAACTTCCAGAATTTTCAGTAACAATTCTAGTAAATTTGTCTACTCCCGAATAGCATTTAGAGGACCCGAATCTCAATGTTCTGGTCTGTGCCGAATAGAGTGCGTTTGGTTCCTGAACCCAGAGGTTTGGTTTCAGCATTCGGGCTCATCGACCCATGGTTAACCCCTTAAATGGCACAGGCAAAGCCGACGATGTAGCATTTAAAGGGTTAAAAGTAAAACACGCGATCAGCGCTGGTGTTATTGATGGACTACACGCTCAGGTCTGGGTTCGTGTAGCCGAACCAAGGTCCATTTATCTCTACACCAGAACCAAAAAGAGGCCTTTTTTCTTTTTTTTTTTTTTTGCAGAACCCAACTGCAGGTGGTTGTTCCCTGTTGGGTTGGGTCTCAGGGGATGCAGGGGGTGTGTATATTGCTCTCCATCACTTAATATAAGTTGGACATTACACAGCAGGGGTGGGATTTGACATTGAATCCTTGCATCATATGTCTCAAAGCCCCGCCCCTGCGGATCCTGCACTCGTCATAGATCTGGATATCTGTGTCACTAAGTTTTTTCTATTTGGGGAATAGAAGTGAGAATTTTTAATTATGTTCCAGGACCCAGAAGAATCTGTAATTCCCTCCCTGGTTGGAGATTCCAATGCGGATTGCAGGATTGTTCACTCATTTAATGAGACTCCATAAAATTACAGGATTAGACGTTATGAAGTTGCTTGTTAACCAGGAAAAGGCGTCTGTAATGACCGGAGTGTGAGCGGCAGCTGCTAATGTGGGAAGCTGCTACAGGTGTCAGAGGTCAGGACATGCTGGGACTTGTAGTTTAGCAACCACTTGAGAGCTTCCTCCAGTCCAATGACAAAGAATCGGATGTATGGTTTTACAGGTGACCATCCGTATGTGTTTTTGTATGAATTCTGTGTATCTGTCGATATACGGATATACGGCCGATATAGGTCTAACCACCTATTATATTCAGTATAGACACAGAACAGTATTACTACTATATATGGGCACATTACTGTACTACTACTCCTATTCTATATACATATGGGCACATGCTATACTACGACTACTACTACTCCTATCTTTTACATATGAGTACTGCATCGTACTACTACTCCTATCCTGTATATATGGGCACAGCACAGTACTACTACTCCTATCCTGTATATATGTGTACAGCACAGTACTACTACACCTATCCTGTATATATGGGCACAGCACAGTACTACTACTCCTATCCTGTATATATGGGCACAGCACAGTACTACTACTCCTATCCTGTATACATGGGCACAGCACAGTACTACTACTCCTATCCTGTATATATGGACACAGCACAGTACTACTACTCCTATCCTGTATATATGGGCACAGCACAGTACTACTACTCCTATCCTGTATATATGAGCACAATACTACTACTCCTATCCTGTATATATAGATACAGCACAGTACTACTACTCCTATCCTGTATATATGGGCACAGCACAGTACTACTACTCCTATCCTGTATATATGAGCACAGCACAGTACTACTACTCCTATCCTGTATATATGAGCACAGCACAGTACTACTACTCCTATCCTGTATATATGAGCACAGCACAGTACTACTACTCCTATCCTGTATATATGGGCACAGCACAGTACTACTACTCCTATCCTGTATATATGGGCACAGCACAGTACTACTACTACCCCTATCCTGTATATATGGACACAGCACAGTACTACTACTCCTATCCTGTATATATGAGCACAGCACAGTACTACTACTCCTATCATGTATATATGAGCACAGCACAGTACTACTACTCCTATCCTGTATATATGGGCACAGCACAGTACTACTACTACTACCCCTATCCTGTATATATGGACACAGCACAGTACTACTACTCCTATCCTGTATATATGAGCACAGCACAGTACTGCTACTCATATCCTGTATATATGGGCAAAGCACAGTACTACTACTCCTATCCTGTATACATGGCACAGCACAATACTACTACTCCTATCCTGTATATATGGGCACAGCACAGTACTACTACTCCTATCCTGTATATATGGGCACAGCATAGTACTACTACTCCTATCCTGTATATATGAGCACAGCACAGTACTACTACTCCTATCCTGTATATATGAGCACAGCACAGTACTACTACTCCTATCCTGTATATATGGGCACGGCACAGTACTACTACTCCTATCCTGTATATATGGGCACAGCACAGTACTACTACTACCCCTATCCTGTATATATGGACACAGCACAGTACTACTACTCCTATCCTGTATATATGAGCACAGCACAGTACTACTACTCCTATCCTGTATATATGAGCACAGCACAGTACTACTACTCCTATCCTGTATATATGGGCACAGCACAGTACTACTACTACCCCTATCCTGTATATATGGACACAGAACAGTACTACTACTCCTATCCTGTATATATGAGCACAGCACAGTACTGCTACTCATATCCTGTATATATGGGCAAAGCACAGTACTGCTACTCCTATCCTGTATATATGGGCAAAGCACAGTACTACTACTCCTATCCTGTATATATGGGCAAAGCACAATACTTCAGTACTAAAATGTATAGAATGGGGGGTGACTTTTTGTTAATGGCTCCAGGCTCCATTAACAACTATGGAGCCTGGAGCCCCTCAGGCTCATTTGCATACAGTCCTTCATCCTGGTGGTAGCTTTTGGACAGGGGTTAGAGGGGATTGGTGCAGGGACTGATGGGCCTGCATTGGCTCCCTGGAGGATCCATGAAATGACTGGGGTGACAATGATGGTGCTTGTGGGTCACTGTTCTAAATTTACCCGGATTGTCCTGATATTCAGAGATAATTGGACCAATCAAAAGAATCATGGCTTATGGAAGACCCTCTGGCAGGAAGGCTGAAGGCACAAATTTCCAGACATTTATATAGAAAGCCTTGATTTCTAAGGAACATTTACTTTCTGCCAAGTAGTTACAAGTATTACCCAGTTATCTTACGTTACAGAGACTGCGTTACTAAGAAAACTACAAGTTTTCTGCCAAGTTTAAGTGGAATTACTGCATCACTGCTCTTCTAGTTTTGGGTGTAAGTGATTCTCTTAAAGAGGCAGTGCCCTTTATAAAAGGCTTAGACTTCATCATTTTGACCCAAGTGGTGCTCAGGGATTTTAATCTGGCAACATTTAGGAGCGCTGTGTGGGGACAATATATATACTAAAGTGGTACTTTCAGGGACACATTATGGAAATGTGATGCAAAAGGTGAAGATGGGGTCCTGGGTTCAAGTCCCATCCAGGTCAACATCTGCAAAGAGTTTGTATGTTCTCTCTGTGTTTGTGTTGGTTTCCTCCGGGTCCTCCGGTTTCCTCCCACCCTCCAAAACATACTGGTAGGTTGATTAGATTGTGAGCCCCATTGGGGACAGGGACTGATGTGACAAGTTCTGTGCAGCGCTGTGTAATCTGTGTGCGCTATATAAATAAAGAATTATTATATTATTACATGTGGATGGTAAATTCTGTTGTGACTGGGAGAAGTCATCATGAAGGTCTGAGCCTGAGAGTCATCACCTAGAGGTCACTTCTGTACTGTAGTCACTGACTAACATTCTAAACTGTGGGGCTCATTTACTAAGGGCACCACGGACAGCACTTTTGCTAGACATCCCAACGATTTCCATTTTTGCACCGCTCGGACAGGGATTTAAAAGTTTTTTTTGGCGCACGCGATCTGATTTTTGTGCAATGGCGCCGGCTTACATGCAACATAAATCGTGGGGCGGGCCGTCGGACGATCTGACGGATTCGCACAGACCGCAGAATTTAACTTAAAAATTGTGTCGCAAGACAATGCACTTACATGCACCGGGAGGAAGAAGGTGAACTCCTGTGGACCTGAGCGGGGAAGCCACACATGCAGGATATCGGACGCACAATCTTAGTGAATCACTGCAGACTTCATCCTCGTCAGACACTCCCGAGCTGCGCAGGCATCGGGTAAGTAAATGTGCCCCAGTGAAACAACTTTAGCCAAGGGTGAAAACAATTGTGCTCCTAACACTCACTGGGCCATTGAATGGGTCCAGGGGATTGTAGAAGATCAGGAACTACAATAGTAAGTCATTTCCTATCAGGGTATTGAGGTTATATAAGGATAATTATCTCTGGTTTGACTTGTTATTTGTACAAGTTTAGGCAAGTCACCCTACTGGAGCATTGCGCCCAGCAATGGGTTAACTCCTTAAGGGAAACATTTAAAGAACCCCCTCCAAAGTTGAGATACCTTACCCCGTCCCCCACTGACCTAGGATAGTCCCGGCGCAGTCACTGGACACAGTAAAGCGCATGCGCCTCTTGTGTATGTAGTGACAGTTTACACAACTTTGTTATATGTTATACATGCTAAATCCTGGATACTCCCTCTAAGTACATTTAACCCTTTCTTCCGCCGTCTGTACCACAAGTCAGTGCTGTGTGGAAAAAACTACGTTCCTCAGCGCTAAGATCCACAGGAGGCGCCGACACTGATTGCGGTTACAGTCTATGAGGATGAGGGCGTGACACAAGAGCTTACAGTCTATGAGGATGAAAAGGTGACACAAGAGCTTACAGTCTATGAGGATGAGGGCGTGACACAAGAGCTTACAGTCTATGAGGATGAGGGGGTGACACAAGAGCTTACAGTCTATGAGGATGAGGGGGTGACACAAGAGCTTACAGTCTATGAGGATGAGGGGGTGACACAAGAGCTTACAGTCTATGAGGATGAGGGCGTGACACAAGAGCTTACAGTCTATGAGGATGAGGGGGTGACACAAGAGCTTACAGTCTATGAGGATGAGAGGGTGACACAAGAGCTTACAGTCTATGAGGATGAGGGGGTGACACAAGAGCCTACAGTCTATAAGGATGAAGGGGTGACACAAGAGCTTACAGTCTATGAGGATGAGGGGGTGACACAAGAGCTTACAGTCTATGAGGATGAGGGGTGACACAAGAGCTTACAGTCTATGAGGAGGAGGGGATGACACAAGAGCTTACAGTCTATGAGGATGAGAGGGTGACACAAGAGCTTACAGTCTATGAGGATGAGGGGGTGACACAAGAGCCTACAGTCTATAAGGATGAAGGGGTGACACAAGAGCTTACAGTCTATGAGGATGAGGGGGTGACACAAGAGCTTACAGTCTATGAGGATGAGGGGTGACACAAGAGCTTACAGTCTATGAGGAGGAGGGGATGACACAAGAGCTTACAGTCTATGAGGAGGAGGGGTGACACAAGAGCTTACAGTCTATGAGGAGGAGGGGATGACACAAGAGCATACAGTCTATGAGGAGGAGGGGATGACACAAGAGCTTACAGTCTATGAGGATGAGGAGGTGACACAAGAGCTTACAGTCTATGAGGATGAGGGGGTGACACAAGAGCTTACAGTCTATGAGGATGAGGGGTGACACAAGAGCTTACAGTCTATGAGGATGAGAGGGGTGACACAAGAGCTTACAGTCTATGAGAATGAGGGAGTGACACAAGAGCTTACAGTCTATGAGGATGAGGGGGTGACACAAGAGCTTACAGTCTATGACGATGAGGGGGTGACACAAGAGCTTACAGTCTATGAGGATGAGGGGGTGACACAAGAGCTTACAGTCTATGAGGTTGAGGCGGTGACACAAGAGCTTACAGTCTATGAGGATGAGCGGCTGACACAAGAGCTTACAGTCTATGAGGATGAGGGGTGACACAAGAGCTTACAGTCTATGAGAATGAGGGAGTGACACAAGAGCTTACAGTCTATGAGGATGAGGGGGTGACACAAGAGCTTATAGTCTATGAGGATGAGGGGGTGACACAAGAGCTTACAGTCTATGAGGATGAGGGGGTGACACAAGAGCTTACAGTCTATGAGGATGAGGGCGTGACACAAGAGCTTACAGTCTATGAGGATGAAAAGGTGACACAAGAGCTTACAGTCTATGAGGATGAGGGGTGACACAGGAGCTTACAGTCTATGAGGATGAGGGGGTGACACAAGGGCTTACAGTCTATGAGGATGAGGATGTGACACAAGAGCTTACAGTCTATGAGGATGAGGATGTGACACAAGAGCTTACAGTCTATGAGGATGAGGATGTGACACAAGAGCTTACAGTCTATGAGGATGAGGGGTGACACAGGAGCTTACAGTCTATGAGGATGAGGATGTGACACAAGAGCTTACAGTCTATGAGGATGAGGATGTGACACAAGAGCTTACAGTCTATGAGGATGAGGGGTGACACAGGAGCTTACAGTCTATGAGAATGAGGGAGTGACACAAGAGCTTACAGTCTATGAGGATGAGGGGGTGACACAAGAGCTTATAGTCTATGAGGATGAGGGGGTGACACAAGAGCTTACAGTCTATGAGGATGAGGGGGTGACACAAGAGCTTACAGTCTATGAGGATGAGGGGGTGACACAAGAGCTTATAGTCCATGAGGATAAGGAGGTGACACAAGAGCTTACAGTCTATGAGGATGAGGGGGTGACACAAGAGCTTACAGTCTATGAGGATGAGGGGGTGACACAAGAGCTTACAGTCTATGAGGATGAGGCGGTGACACAAGAGCTTACAGTCTATGAGGATGAGGGGGTGACACAAGAGCTTACAGTCTATGAGGATGAGGCGGTGACACAAGAGCTTACAGTCTATGAGGATGAGGGGGGTGACACAAGAGCTTACAGTCTATGAGGATGAGGGGGTGACACAAGAGGTATTAGAGCTTGTGTAATGTTCCAGCCATTTTTTATAGGGGAACAGTATAAAATTATTTAATAAATAAAATTCTGCTGCTTGAACCAGTCATCAGCCGCATCTTATATACAAAGTCCAGAGACTGCAGAGAGGCCTGGAGCTTGGTACCTGGTGTTTGCTGGATAACAGGTGGGAGGAGGACATAGGATGGGTTAGTAAAGAGAGAACTGACATTTCATGCAGTTAGATGGGAATAAGATCATGTTTGAAACTTTGGAGGTTGGGTATTTGTCTGGGTATTCTAGAGAATTTGTGCAGCTCTTGAGAAATCCTGGAAACGGGATTAAGAGGTTCAAATTATGTATTAGGAATAATCTAAGAGCACTGGACGTGTGCAGCCTGTATTGCATCCGCATGTCTGCAAAAATATGGATGGGTTATTAATCCATCTAATGACTTGCCCAACTGTAACACTAAAAAATAGACCACCTAGGACCGCAGAAATTTTTTCCCTGCAGTCTACACATCTGTGAAAGAAAACAGACACTTGAACAGTCCTAATAATTTATACGGGTCTGTTCACATGTCCATTTATTTTGAATGCATAGAATATTGATGTTACAGTATAAAGCGCCCGTATGAATGAGCGCAAAGTCAATGGATCCGTAAAAAAAACAAAACCATGACAGCAATATGCTCTCCATTTTTTCTGAAACGTTGCCTCGCAACCAATTAGGTAGGGCAGAAAATAGATTACAAAATCATCCGTTGTTTTTGCGGACAGGAAAAAAATGGATGACATACGGATGTGAAAAAAAAACGGATGTGCGTTTACTACAGACTGCACAAGGATATCACACGGACGCGCCCGTGTGAATGACCTCTTTCTCTCCCAAGGACATAGGTTACATGTGGATTACTACTAAAAAGTATAATAATATAAGTATAATATAAAGAACATAATAAAGTATACATACGTTTGGGATGTTTGTGAAGAAAAGGGGAGACATTTACATTGAAAATTGTTAAAAGAAAGCCAAAAAATTGCAAAAAAAGGCAAATTTTGTCCATTTCACTGCATTTTGAATTTAAATATATTAAAATATGTATTTAATACTGACAATGGAAAGTAGAATTTGTTACACATAAAACGAGCCTCGTGTTGCTCAAAAATCCGTATATAAAAAGTTATGGATTTTGAAAGGGGAAGATGCAAAAAGACTGGAACACAAATAGGAAAACGGCATTGGCAGCGAGGGGTTAATATTGTTTACTCCCCAAAACTTGTGGAACCTGAAATCTACTTTCTGCAGAACTAGAAACCGTCATACGCTAAACTATCAACGACACGATGATCCTGGTGATGTATCACTATGTATACAATATGACATCTGCGGAACCTCATGATTTTTCCGGACCAGGTGCTTGTTTTTTTTACTTCATTTTTAACAATGATGGGTTAAACAAGGCTACATAGTAAAGCAGATGAAGGGAGCCAGGGTGACACACCTACCTGCCCTACCTACTGTCAGCCGCACTGTAAACACCGCCATGAAAAGGGAAACTACTATTGTTTTACCACAAATATTCCAGAGTGTTCTGGTTCCTCAGCCGGCATTGTTTTATTTGTACAATTTGTCTTACAGTTTCAGTAAAACCTTTAAATGAAGAGAAGTTTTGTAGAGAATTAAACTGGATCATAAAATGAAAAATAGGAGTTGTCTGGGCTTTTACTAAAGGGACAGCGCCACTCCTATCTGTAGGTTGTATCTGGTATTGCAGTCTCTGTCATCACTTAGAAGGACGGCAGAGGGCAGGACGAACTGTGCGGCACCGAAGCAGGTATGTTGGTTTTTGGTAGGAAAAGTTTTTTGTTCTGCTCTGAAATTTATAAACTTAGGGTAGCGTGGTGGCTCAGTGGTCAGCAATACAGCCTTGCAGCACTGGGGACCTGTGTTCAAATCCCATCCTGGTCAACATCTGCAATGAGTTTCTATGTTCTCTCTGTGTTTGTGTGGGTTTCCTCTGGGTCCTCCGGTTTCCTCCCACACTCCAAAACATACTGGTAGGATGAGTAGATTGTGAGCCCCATTGGGGACAGGGACTGATGTGGCAAGTTCTGTGCAGCGCTGCGGTATCTGTGTGTGCTATATAAATATAGAGTTATTATGATTAAACTGTATGAATGAATGTAGAAGTCATGGCTTAACAAGATACAGAATTACAGAATCAGAGTCCGGAATTTGAACCTTAGTGCTCAGGCACCTCTCAGTGGGTGGAGGTGCTTCTTATAACCAGGGGTCCCTGTGCGTGGGTACACTGGATGGGTACCTCTCTATACATTTGACATGAACTGGGATCAGATATGGTTGACTGGAGATACTACGCAATCATAAAAGACGGACAGGTCAAGAGAGATAAGAAGTGCAAAAACTCAAGTGTATTCTTATGACAAATGATAGATAATGAAGAGAAGTGAAGAAGTCCGTGGCGATAGTTGATAGGGACGCTGCTAGCCACAAGACATGAGTCCGCTCCCCCAGAATAGCGGACTTGCATGAGTACAGGATCACACAGATAGGGGCTCTCGTATATGTTGGCGCAGCGGATATACGAACAGGATAACAAATTTGTTTCTTTAAAAGGTAATTGTTTATCAATTAATTCACAATGCGTATCAGCTCCGGACAGGAGCCTTCGTCAGGTGCACTTACAATACATCGGGGCTTATTTACCAAGGGTCCCACAACGGCATTTTCATCGGGTTTCCTGACTTTTTGGGGATGGCGCTGGGGTTTGTCGGATGATCCAAAGGATTCGGACCAAGCACGGGATTTAACATTTAAATTTGTGTCGCATCCAATGCACTTACATGCACCGGGAAGAAGAAGGTGAACTCCGGGGACCTGAGCAGGAAAGCGACACATGCAGGATATCGGGCACAGGGTCTATGTGGATTGTGGTACAGTTCATCATCGTTGGAGAGTCCGGATCGGGGATCGCGACTGGGACAGATAAGTAAATGTGCCCCATTATTTTCACACAGAGAAGTCATTAGCCCCAAATCGCATAGAGAAAAGGGCTGGGGACTGTAGGGGATTTACGATGATGGTGCAGAAGGTGGCTAAAAAGGCGATTGGCCCCTTCTTTAGGCTGTCCCTAAAAGGAGCTGGATTGGGCAGGCTTATTGGGGCCCGCCCCGTGGTTTTGAAAGCTTTGGGGGCACGTGAAGGGGCCTCTTTCCTTCTGCCCCCAGGACCGAGCGGCGAGACACATAATTGGGAGTGACATCACAAAAAAAGAGAAACCTAAGGCTGGGAGGGTAAACTGGAGGTGCAGAAGGGCTCCAGAATTGGTGCTGAAATTTCATGTAGGTAGAAGATGGCTAAGTGATATAAAACATTTCACTTTCACACACTCACCTCTATCTGCGTAGCCTCCTGGCCGACATTTATGAGCAGTTTTTATAGTTCCGGTAGGATGTTCTATTGGCCGTCATCACTCTCAGTTTATTTCATCTTTGTGATTTACTGTGTGTTCATTTCTCTTTTTTTGCTACAAGGATCCATTCAGGGTGTGAATGGCCTCAATGGGTAGACCCCCTGAGAGGTCTAGACGGGTATTTGTTTTGCAATCTGGTTCCTCACCCCCTCTTCGGAGGACGGTCTACCCAAAATGTTCCCTGGCTGACACAGAACTGGCATCTAAGTGGAAGTTAAGAGCAACTTGGATTTCCTCAAGCTGTAGCAAGGAGAAGCCATCAATCCCTCTCCAATGAAGGCTCTTCTGAAATTGGCCACCAATCCCCCCTCACTATCTTTACATTTAGTTTTGACTAAGGCCTAAATCAATATATGCTGCTCCGCCCATAAATCTCGCCAATATATTTAGTCAGTGGCGTAACTTGAAGCTGATGGGCCCCAGTGCAAAGTCTGTTGCAGGCTCCCAATGATAATGTACGGTTTATAGTCTTCTCATATGGGAAAGTGACTTCTTTTCGGCCGCCTAAACCCTCTTGGGCCGGGTTGCAATTGCACCCACTGCACCCCCTTAAGTCACGCCACTGTTTTTTTTTAAGTTCTATTCGCTAATTACCCCCTCCACTTCATGCAATTGTCTTTACCAACTCCCCTTTCAACAGTGGCAGATAATAATATGGCTGCCACTGGACCCTGGGGAAGCTTAAACCCAGACAGTAACCCAAAGCAGTCATCACCTTGAAAGTCTAGACAGTCCCTACTGCCAATAAAAGAATAAACTGTATCTGTATCTTTAAGACACAGATACAATTTATTGAGAGAACAACACAGCAAATATTGTTACCTCTACATTCTCCCTCTGTATTACACAGGGGGTGCAGTGACATCATCCAACCACCTGCACCCTTCTTCAGGACCTTACAGACTTTAATATGGGCCACAGTCTCAGAGGGGATGGTTTAATCAATTTGGATGAAGGGGGAAGCTGTGTGTCCTTAACTTATGGGGTAATGCATTTTATTTAATGAAGTGGAAGCGCTCTATATATTATAATTATAAATCAGGGGAAATAAATGTATTATAATTAGGGATGAGCAAACCCCTTCGGGTTCAGGTTTTCTGAGTTTGGCCAAACCGAAACCTGATAATTCAGAGTCCCAAACCCAAATGCTCAACCCCCACCATTACTACCCATGATTGATTCAGGCACCAATCACAAGTATTACCCTTTAAATGCCACCGGCAATCATAAAAAGTTAACACCCAACATCGATGCCAACACAGATCTTGTGTATTACTGTACTGTACCGGCTGGGCTGAGCCTGAATGCCTAATGGGCACGGGCACAGATATTGCGGGTTCAGATCAGTTTAACACTAATAAAAATGTATTATTATATATATACCGGCAGTCCCTGGGTTACATACAAGATAGGTTCTGTATGTTGATTCTTAAAGGGGTTGTCCGAGTTCTTGAAAAAAAGCTAAAAGTGGCCGGGACAGGGCTGCTTAAAAAAAATAAAGCTGTACTTACCTTCCGGTGCCCTCCGGTATCCAGCGCTGCTGTCACTCCGGTCCGGGCGCCATGTAAACAAACATGGCCGTGGCCGGGCACGCCTATCCGTCCCTATACACAGCATTGTATATGGGGGCCGGAAGGTTGTCGGGTGGCACCGGAAGGGCACCGGAAGGTAAGTACATCTTTATTTTTTTTAAGCAGCCCTGTCCCGGCCACTTTTAGCTTTTTTTCAAGAACTTGGTCAACCCCTTTAAGTTGAATTTGTATGTAAATCGGAAGTCTACATTTTAGCCTAGGACTAAAGTACAGTAAATTGCCAACATCCAGAGGTCCGTTTGTAACTAGGGGTTGTCTGTATGTCGGGTGTTCTTAAGTAGGGGACCGCCTGTATTCTTAATTTAGTAGGCAAATAATATTTAGGGTGCCAAATAAAATAAATTATTCAGTTGGAGAAGGTCTGAACAATAAGGAGGAGAATCGTCACCTGTGAGATACTGGATGCCTCTCCTACCTGTGTGTGAACAGTCCTGTAGTCACTGAATAACCCTCTAGTGTGTGTTGTGAGTCTCCCCTAGAGTGCAAGTGTATGGGGGATGGTCAGGAGGACAATGAAGGATAAGCATATGACTTAATAACTTTGATTAAAGTCTTTGCCCAAACCAGGAGCATAATTTTTTAAAAAGATCTTGAAATGACAAGTTGCTATAATTAGTATCCAACTGGTCTGTCCTGTTTGATGTCCTCCTGTACGAGCAGCTCACCAGAGAAGCTTCTTGCTCCTGATAATTGATTCCCCTGAGGTTGTTGATTGATTCATTGCTCAACAAACCTTTCCTGGTGAATATACGTCCGCCCATCCCTGGTACGTGACCTGCTCATCCGGGAGGATGGATCGGCAGTGTCTGATCATTGACTTTTGCTCTAGAATGGAGGACACGTCATTGACCTTCTTCGTGATCGTGTAATGTTCCAAATTTTAGTTTTGGGGGTTTAGCAACCTCTGCCCTGGTCCCTCCTGGCTTCAATGGGTTGTCCCACAAAAAAATAACTTAGCTCAAAGTTAACCAAGTGAAACAAGAGAATGAAAACCCATTGTGCACGGGGGGTTCATTATTTGGCTTGGCTTGGGACATTTGGCGAACAAGACATCTGGGCCAATCCATGGTCACAGTTGTCACATCTATGGCCTAGATATTCTCAGATCTCACATGGTGACTGACCCCCAGGAGATGAAGTGCTGGGGAATAAATGGTGGCAGTGGGAGCCAGGGTCAACCACCAAAGGGGTAAGTATAACAATTGTCTCAATGAGCCTCCAAACTCTCTCCCTTTAGGGGTTTTCTGAAAAGGTTGGAAACCCCTTTAACATCTGAGATACACAAAATAGTACATATGTCTCCATATTTGGGATCATAAAATAATTTATGTTAAACGTTACTCCAAGCAGGTCGCATACATGAGCAGGGCCAGGACTGTAAGGCAAGTAAAAATCCCAAAATCCACCATCAAAATCAAGCATGATTAACCAGGGACACTAAGGCCTCATTCACACAAACGTATGTTCGCCTAAGCATACAGCCGTGTGTAGGAGAGAGAAGAGAGGAGGGGTAAGCGCTCCTCCCCCTTCCTTCTCCATTGAAAGCCGGGCTGTAATAATGCACAATATAGCAGCGGTTCCCATGCGTTTGTCTGTACGGGGCCTAACCTATACGTCCTTGTGTAGAGTTTATCAACTACATGCAGTCCCCGGGTTTAATTCCATAGGTTTGTTCTTAAGTTGAATTTGTATGTAAGTCGAAACTGTATATTTTATAATTGTAGATCCAGACCAAAAAATGTTTTGTCCCAGTGACAATTGGAGTTTCTAAATTTTTTGTTGTAAATGGACCAAGGATTATCAAAAAATCTTCATTACAGACACCTTACAGCTGATCATTGCAGCCTGGGACTAGAGTAACATCCAGAGAGGTCACCAGAGGTCACAGGGGGCAGAAGGGTCCGTCCTTAACTAGGGGTTGTCTTTAAGTCGGGTGTCCTTAAATAGGGGACTTCTTGTACTGGCTTCTAGCCCATTAAACACAGTCATCTGAGTCTTTTTTTCCAGAACTACTCATTGCTGTAGCTTATGGTGTGTCCCCCTTCCCCTGGCTCCCTCAGTGGGAGGGATTAGTGCTCCTCAACAGGTTCATTAGCATAGTTTTAAAAGTTGATTTTAGAAGGAAGGAGACCATGGATAACAAATATAAGAAGACACCACAGTCCCGGTGCCCGGATCTAGGAGTAATGTCCCTGGTGCTTGTATTTGCATTGCCTGTAGTGACTCAAACTGAGACGTGAGATGTTTTTGTAACTTTTTTGCTCAATAGACATATTACTCAGATTCCAAGGCCACATATACAGTACTAGCCCACGTTGTTATACAACAGAAGGGAGAACATATTGTTACAGTGTACGAGATGATATATCCAGGACCTGAGGCTATTCTGTAACTGGATGGAAGACACCAGGAGAAGAACTACAACTCCCAGAAACACTGATGCTTTATGAATAAGCAACCCACCTATGAGTAATGCTGCAATGGATGGTTGAAGTTGCCCACAGTTTTTATCACACTATGAATAAGGAGTTCTACCATCTCCTGCTGTAATTTCTATCTTATTCTTTCCTCACCATTAGTAACATCTCTGATTTCTGCCAGAGAATAAGAACCTTCCTGGTTACATTCAGCGAGTCCTGCTCTAAGCTCCAAAGTGCAGATAATTGTATCCAGTCTAGACAATGCTCTGTGAGCTCAACAGCCTGGACTCCAGATACAATGGGGCACATTTACTTACCAGTCCGCTGTAGTTCTCAGATATTGCAGTGTCAAACGTTAATGCACTGTGCCGTGATTCACTAAGATTGTGCGCCTGATATCCTGCATGTGTCGCTTCCCCGCTCAGGTCCCCGGAGTTCACCTTCTTCTTCCTGGTGCATGTAAGTGCATTGTCTTCTGACACAATTTGAAAGTTAAATCCCGCGCTCAGTCCGAATCAGTCAGATCGTCCGATGGCCCGCCTCCCGAATTTGTGTTGCAGGGCAGCTGCGCCAAAATCCGATCGTGTGCGACACAATCCTAGCACAAACCCCTGTTAAATACCTGTCCGCGCTGTGTAATCCTCAAAAAGGGGAACAGTCCGATAAAAGTGTGATCCTTAGTAAATTAGCCGCAATGTAACAAACTAACATCAGCAGCTGCTGCATAGATCTTTATGCTGGTTTCCTACAATGTATTAGTCTGGGGTTCAGGTTGTTGAGCTCACAGAGCATTGTCTAGAATGAATACAATTGTCTGCAGAAATCAGAAACTGCTTGTACATGTGTTTATAAAGAGTCTGCGCCAGTTTTGTGTTGTGGCTGCTCTGTGTCAAAATTCTGCACTTAAAGGGGCGTTCTGGTGCAGAGTTGGACTGTGCGGCACATTTATTACTGCTACTTGACAGAATTGTGTCCCACACTCTATAATTTTACCCTCATGTTATCTTTTTGACTCTTAAGGTTCTTTACCCGTTCAGGGTGTGGAGACTCAGATTCATTACTAATAATTCATCATTTGTATTTTATATTACATAACGCTCAATGACAAACATCGTTATGCAAACTGGGATTTTATTTTGGAAGTTTTCACATAAGACGTTACTGATAAGAGCAGTCACAGGCATCAGATACCGGATATGATCCCAAACCTCGCTATGATAGACGTCTGCCTTGGGTAACCACATTGGGGCACATTTACTAAGAAAGTCGGAAACTGCACTAAAAGTGCTCTGCTTGTGTAGAATGCTGAGCGCGGCGATTCACTAAGAACGTGCGCCAGAAATCATGGATCTGGCACTTCCCTGCACCAGCCGGACAGAGTTCACCAACTTTTTTGTGGCGCATCTTTAACATAGGCCGTATGAAACAATTTGCATGCATGCAAAAGAGCGACGGAACACCCTCTCTGTCGCCCAGGGGCCCACTGAAACCTGGATCCCACCCTGTGTCCATGTGATATATGGCAGTAATGCCACCTCCAGAGCAATGGATGCTCTATGAACATTACTGAGTAAGACTCCTCTTGTATATGAGCTGCGATGCTGACGTCTGCCATCATAAGGTTTGCTAATCTTGGATGAAACATTGTAGCATTGTGTGGACAGGATGCAATTGGTTTCCACTTGTTATATACAGGGTTACTACTTTGGAATTGTCACCAATGCCCTTTTCATTCACTTGCAGCAAGCAGAGATCTTGAAAATGGTAAGGTATTTAGACATGAAGTAAATTGAAAAGTTACACACTTGACAAGTTTAAAACAGTGTAAGGTGCACAGACTGCTCCCCTGTTACTGGCAGACTCCTCTCTCCTAGACTTGGCAGCGTGGACAATGCTGCTGCTGCTGCCGGGTTCTCTGTTGGATACAAGTCTCTATGGTGATGTAGGAGGTTTAACTCATTTATAGTAATAGGAAATAGCATAAAACATATATACCTATGAAGTGACATCACCGGATCTCCCTGCACCGGGCGCTGGCCTCATGCTCAGAACCAGTTGTTCCAGGGTCGGGATAATAACCTAAACCCCTGGATTAAATCCTGATCTAGACCCGGGGTGCGCTCATTATAGTGAAGGTAATTATCTGCATAATCTGAAGTCATGGAAGCCGAGGATTAATCCTACCACAGATACAGCGGGGAGAAGGGGGAAGCACTAAGGACTCATTCACACACAGCAAAGAGAATGGATCAGAGTCACAGAACCGGATCCTGGAATACATAACGTGCTTATGATAATGTTCGGATATATTTTTTATTTGCATTCCAAGTTTTAGGTTTTTACATTCCATTGACCCCTAGGAGGTCTGATTGCTTATACAATATCCTGTATTGCAGTGTGTTCTCCCTGTGCATCTCTATTAGATCCTGCCGCCAGCAGGGTCTAGTAACAATTTTTTTAAGGGGCTCTTGGCTGTCATTAAAGAATGATCGCACTGATCTCATCCACTATGACCATCATGTTAGCCTCAGGGTGTGTAATACACCAGTCCCCGCATACAGACCCTCCATGGTACTAATATGGCACACATCCTTAAAGGAAATCCACCATCACAATCCATCTTGATAAACCAGGGACATTACTCATAGATCCAGGCACCAGGACTGTGGTATCTTCTTATATTTCTTATCCATGGCCTCCTTCCTTCTAAAATGAACTTTTCAAATTATACTAATGAGCACTGAGGTTGTTGCCAGAGCCCCTCCGTGCTGTAGCTTCACAAGCTGTTACACTGTCTCCCACTCCACCTGCTCCCTCAACACGTTTCCCTCACACTATGTGACATAACACCACACAGTGGTAGAGGAGTGTTCCTGCACAGTGTAATAGCCTACGAAGCTACAGCACAGGGGGGCTCTGTTAACACCCCCCAGAGCCTTTCTGGCTCAATAGTATGATTTTAGTTGATTTTAGAAGGCAGGAGGCCATGGATAAGAAATGGAAAAGAAGATACCACAGTCCCGGTTCCTGGATCTATGTGTAATGTCCCTGGTTTATCAGGATGGATTGTGATGGGAGATTTCCTTTAAGGTGTTAAAGGGATTAGGCGATGCTCCCATCTCCCAGCACAAAAGATTCAGCCCCCTCCATAGATGTAAGTCAAGCAGCTTTATCACAGAGCGAGTGATCTCATCTTTATAATATGCGGATAAAAAGTTCTGGTTATGTTAGGTGTCGCTGGTGTCTGTGTCTTGTGATACCTGGAAAACATTCCTGTGATACAACGAATAACATGAGGCTGACACGTAACCTATAAAAGGCGCATTACACAATGCTGGAGGAACAGCCACACTATTTACATGAAATCATTAACAAAATGAATTGTCTGGTTATTGTATACCCGGGAAGGAAGTACAGATAAAATGATGGGGCACTCACCACTGGCATGTTATAGAGCAGGAGGAGCTGAGCAGATTGTACATAGTATCCTATCTGCAGGTAGCATGTTATAGAGCAGGAGGAGCTGAGCAGATTGTACATAGTATCCTATCTGCAGGTAGCATGTTATAGAGCAGGAGGAGCTGAGCAGATTGTACATAGTATCCTATCTGCAGGTAGCATGTTATAGAGCAGGAGGAGCTGAGCAGATTGTACATAGTGTCCTATCTGCAGGCAGCATGTTATAGAGCAGGAGGAGCTGAGCAGATTGTACCCAGTGTCCTATCTGCAGGCAGCATGTTATAGAGGAGGAGGAGCTGAGCAGATTGTACATAGTGTCCTATCTGCAGGCAGCATGTTATAGAGCAGGAGGAGCTGAGCAGATTGTACCCAGTGTCCTATCTGCAGGCAGCATGTTATAGAGGAGGAGGAGCTGAGCAGATTGTACATAGTGTCCTATCTGCAGGCAGCATGTTATAGAGCAGAAGGAGCTGAGCAGATTGTACATAGTGTCCTATCTGCAGGCATCATGTTATAGAGCAAGAGGAGCTGAGCAGATTGTACATAGTGTCCTATCTGCAGGCAGCATGTTATAGAGTAGGAGGAGCTGAGCAGATTGCACATAGTGTCCTATCTACATGCAGCATGTTATAGAGCAGGAGGAGCTGAGCAGATTGTACATTGTGTCCTATCTGCAGGCAGCATGTTATAGAGCAGGAGGAGCTGAGAAGATTGTACATCGTGTCCTATCTGCAGGCAGCATGTTATAGAGCAGGAGGAGCTGAGAAGATTGTACATCGTGTCCTATCTGCAGGCAGCATGTTATAGAGCAGGAGGAGCTGAGAAGATTGTACATCGTGTCCTATCTGCAGGCAGCATGTTATAGAGCAGGAGGAGATGAGCAGATTGAACATTGTTATGGAGCATATAAATTATACATACCATCCTAACTGCAGGGCCATATTATAGAGCCGTCAGGGCTGACAAATGAATGTCTTTGAGGGAAGCTCAGGGGTGAGATCATGCCATACATTTTAGTAGGATTATAGAATGGACAGATGTGCAGAGAACAGGAAGCATAAAAACAAGTCCCTGCAGTAGTGTATTGTTATAGCGCCACCTGGTGAGTGGCAGACGTTTTACTCAGTGGGGCACATTTACTTACCCGGTCCTGTCGCGATCCCCGATACGGAATGTCTGACGAGGACTCGGGTCTTATGCGATTCACTAAGATCGTGCGCCCGATATCCTCCATGTGTCGCTTCCTCGCTGAGGTCCGACAGAGTTCACCTTCTTCTTTCTGTTGTATGTGAGTGCATTGTTTTGCGACACAATTTGAATTTTTAATCCTGCGGTTAGTCCTAATCAGTTAGGTTGTCCGACGGCCAGCCCCCGACTTGTGTTGCATGAAACTGATAAAATGATCTAAGAATATCTAAATCTTTATTGTAACATAATGTACAAATTACAATGGAGACACCTAAAATACAAAGTAACCCATGTGGAAAAGATGGGGTTAGAATCACTGAAAATCTGGATCAGTATACAATCTCCCCCCCCCCCCCCAAAAAAAAAAGAATGAAAGAACATGAAACAATACTAAAGAAATTTAGAGGAGAAATGGGAAATTATATCAGTATTGTGGAACTAAACCACAAGGCCGTTCAGAGAAATTCACTGAAAATAAATACCCTTTAACTCAGCTGCAGCTCTCTCCTCCAATGATAACCTTCCTTAATGTTGCATATTTCTTGTTTCCAGATTCCGTACAATCGCTGTACTTCGCTATAATTGTACATTTGTCATTTGATCCTTTTAATAATTGAGTGTAACCCCCGTGCCGGCCGTCGGATGATCCAACGAATTCGGACAACGCGCCGGATTTAACATTCAAAATTGTGTCGCAAGCCAAGCACTTACATGCACCGGGAAGAAAAAGGTGAACTCAGGCGGAAATTGGATGCATGATCTTAGTGAATTGAGGCAGCTCCGAATCTTTGTTGGACAAGGCACTTCGGGGATTGCGACGGGACGGGTAAGTAAATGTTCCCCAATGTGGTGCATTGTCTGACGATAATGCACTGTGCCGTGATTCACTAAGATCGTGCGCCCGAGTTCCTGCATGTGTCGCTTCCCCGCTCAGGTCCCCGGAGTTCACCTTCTTCTTCCTGGTGCATGTAAGTGCATTGTCTTCCGACACAATTTGAAAGTTAAATCCTCAGTCTCAGTCCGAATCAGGACTCTCCCCGATTTCTGCCACATGGAAGCCAGCGCAGCTGCGTCAAAAATCGGTTGAGTGCACCAAAATCACAGCACAGACACTTTCATACCTGTCCGACAAGAGTGCGCTTCGCAACCCTTAGTAAATGAGCCCTATGGTCTCCAGAACATGATTTATTTCTGATTCTCACATCTATCTTTCTATAGATCCTTCCATAGAGTTTCAGCAGATCCTGAAACATGTTTTACATTGTATCCACCAGTAGAGGGCGCTCTATGCCCATGGATTAGGGATCAGAGCTTGGGCTGGGAGGAGGAAGCAATTACTTTGCTAAATCATCCGGATTCTGTATTTTTCAGAAAAGGAGGGTAACATTATTGATTTGCATTAATTTGTTGACGGGACATTATCCGCCACTTGTGCAGAACATTGGCTGGAGATGCATTTCGGCAATTACTTCTGTCCTGCGGTTTGTTTGCCTGAAGAAACTTGGGAATCAGGAAGGTTTGTTTATTAGAAAATCTAATCATCTTGTATGCGAGAAGATCCAGTTTCAGTGAAAGCAGAGGCTGGACTCCGAATAAACTGCGAGCGATTCCATTATGGAGAGGGCTGCTCGCCGATTCACGGGGCCAGTGCCCCAGACAGGTGGTAAATCTTCAGGACACCCCAAAATCAGTACACACTCCAGACCAAAACCAGGACCCAGACCCTCTACACAGACCCTCTAGGACAGTGGTTCTGAACCTTTCTAATTCTGTGAACCCGCAATACAGTTTCTCCATGTTGTGGTGACCCAAAACCATGTACAAGAATATTGTATTTGTGCCAAAAAATGCAATAAAATCGTGGCTCCGATGGCTTTAGTCGACCCCTGTGTTTTGGTCGTTAGACCCCCGCCAGGGTCCCGACCCACAGGTTGAGAACCGCTACTCTAGGAGATTCCCCACCGACTGTAATCCCTCTTAATACCCCACATCATATGATGCCCCCTGTGGACCCCATATACAATACCACCAAATGCCCCACCTTCATTTTAGCCCCCTCTTATAATATTCCCTACTGATGCCCAATTTTCTGTTCCCCATCCCATATCTGTTGGCCCCTCACGTATTTTGGTCACCCACTGAGTGAACCCTTTTATTCATTCCCCCTCTTTCTGCTTATTATGCCCTCACTTTCTATACTCCCCAATGCCATGCACCCCACCGCTCCCCCTCTCCCCAGGTATTTACCTTTCCTAGTTCCCCTGCAGCAGTCCTGGTTCCATCTCTGCCTTGGGTGCACGGTGTTCAAAAGCTGGCAGGTGCGATGATGTCATCACATTGCGCCTGCTGATTTCTGCCCCACACAGCTGAAGCAGGGAGCCGACGGCTTCATGCTTCACCATCGTATTCATCTCTATCTGCTTCCTACAAAAACAGCGTTGCAGCCCTGGACATCCCCTTTGCTGCCTGTGATGGTCTGGTAGACCCGGAAAGTGGAGACAACTGCATCTAGTCTAGACAATGCTCTGTGAGCTCAACTGCCTCCACTGATACATTGTAGCAGACTACAGAGAGATCTGCGAGGTTTAGCTCACAGAGCATCATCTAGACCGGATACAACTGTCTCCACTTCTCAGCCGAGAGCAGGACTAGCTGTGTACAGGGTCCCTGCCTCTGAATGGAGACAATTGTATCCAGTCTAAACAATGCTCTGTGAGCTAAACACATTGGCAGCAGCTGAACAGCTCTGCTGATTTGTTACAATGTATTAGTCTGTAGTCCAGGCTGTTTAGCTCACAGAGCATTGTCTAGATACAATGGTTTCCACTTCTCAGCTGAGAGCAGGACTAGCTATATACACGTTGATCACTTATGCAATATACTGCAATACAACTGTATTTATACAGTTATCATACAGTTATATTGTGTTATGTTACAGTTATTTATTGTTATGATAGTTATATTGTGTTATTATACAGTTGTACGTATATTGCTACATTACTACATCTTCACTACACTCTGCTTCTGGCAGGGTGTGATAGAGATTTTTGTATGGGAGCGTGGGATGATATCACAGAGAGTTGTGATCAAAGCCAATATGGCAGTGTACATACCCAACCACGATCCAACGTGGCACTAAAAAGTATAACATCTGTGGCACCAACCTCAGGCATTATCGGCAGGTGTTTGTTGTATAATAAGCAGACACCTGCCCAGTATAGAGAGGGTTCTGCCAGCCTCCCCCATGCCAGATTGTTAATGCTTCAACGTTCATTCATCGTCATAGATTCCTATTCACTGACAGCAAGCAGAAATCTTCACAAATCGATGAGTAGTACTTGGCTTGTAACTATGCGTCTAATTCAGCTGATATAATCCACATGGTATAAACATCCCCCATAAAATATCAGCAATGAAATAGTTTTTCCTAATGGACCCCCGGCGCTTGTCATCACATCAGGCAGCAGAGTTATTACCCGTGAGGCAGAGATAGATCCATTTTCCATCTTTTCTTTTCTTCGGAGGTGGTGGGAGGGGTGACGGGTCTCAGCTGGTGCCTGCTGTATATAAGGTGCTGATGGACTCTGCGGTGAGTATATTACATGTGACAGGAGCTTGTGATGATGGAACCAGCGCTCGGACCTGGAATCCGATTATAACGATTCTTATTACGCAAACATTTCTTCCTCGCAGCCTGAAGCTGTCACATGGGGAGATGGGGTTTCCGGAGCGGGTGCATTAGTCTCCCGTCTCTCTGGGTGCTCCTCGTGTACAATCTCTCACTATCTGTCAATTATCACATTCATTCAGGCTCAAGGGGTAATCGGATTATCAGATCGGCGCCAAAGTGGAGACATAACCAAGGCCGGGTCCATAGTCCACTCCTATGTCACTGTTCACACATGGATATAACAGGGAGAGTAATAATTCTACATCCATTGAAGCAAAGTTAAAGGGGTTTTCAGAAAGGGGGCAAAGAGGGGCCAGGGATCTCCTCCGGAGGGATAAGTATCGCTTTTATCTTATGTTTTCACCCAAAGGCTGCCCCTTTAAGGGCGGATTCCGTTGGGTTTTTGCCGCTTTTATAAATGCATCCAAAACGCAAGTGCTAGGGGGTTTTGCCAAAACGCATATGCGTTTAGTTGGAAATGCATACCCTTTTTGTTTGGAATAAAACACGACAACAACTCCACAGGGGAATCCGGGTGATGCCACATGGCATCTTTGGTCCGTTTTTAGGAAAAATGGACAAAAACTGAAAAAACGGATGCTTTTTCAAAAATGCATGCATTTTTTAATGGACTGCTGAGGCTGCGGTCACACGTGGCATTTTGAAACAGTTTTTGGCCCGTTTTTAAGCAGTCCGTTAAGCAGCCTGCAATCCGTGGTGTTTTGAACCCGTTTTTGAGCAGTTTTAATTAAGATAATGGGTAAAACTTGTCAAAAACGGATGCGTTTTCAAAAAACACACTTTAACGGACTGCTTAAAAACCGGCCAAAAACGGTTTCAAAACGCCACGTGTGTCACCGGCCTAAGGGTTTTCTACAAAAGTGAAAAAACT